>NC_089853.1:1590000-2800000 GCF_036373705.1 Amia ocellicauda
TGCTTTTTGGTTGTTTGAGAATGGTAGAAACTGGTTTATTCTGGTTCTGTTCTCGGTGTGAAGGGGGCTCAGTTTGGTGCGATTTAATCAAATCAAGAGCCGGTATTTCCTTTTTTTTTTTTTTTTTTTTTCTCTCGTGATTGTCCATCTGTTGGGAGGGGGGTGGAAACTAAAATAAAAAGTAACAGTGAGGTTACACAACAAATGTTCTATTTATGCATAAAAAGACAACTAAGACTAGCAGTTATGTAAAACAAATTCTAAGGGCAACAAGTTTCACAATACAGAGTTGGTTCCATTTCTGTTATGCAAGGGCTGGCATTAAAACCCATCAGCTAAGGATGAGGTTCAAGTCTGTAATGGCCTACCCCTGAAATGTTTCGAGGATGAGCTAACATTGTGGTAAATCCATCAGGCAGGAAATAGTGGATCTGACTTAGAAGCTGCTTGTTTAAAGCAAATGTACTGAAATGCTTGAGGAACCTCTGTAATCACAATAGCCAGAGCTTAAGGGCATTTACGTCTACAATAAAGGCAATTTTTATTTGAGAAGGCATGCATGCATGTAAGAAGCCATCTATTATGAGCAGATATTACATGACATCTTTACTTAAAGCCTACTGCACCTTCCTAACCTGTTGGAGAGGAATGAAGTTAATATGCCTGCCTAGAGGATTGAAATGGATGGCTGTGTCATATGCTGAACTAAAAGTGGTCTGTAATTTTGTGGGTTTAGCTGGTGATATTGAACTAGAACATAAGTCAGTATCAAGGAGTGCTTTCTGAAACTTATAACTATTTAGAGTGGAAGAATTGAATTAAAGTATTTTTAGGTTTTACTTTATCTGGAAAGTATTGATAGGTTTCACTTTTATTCACAATATAGGGCTGTCCATACATCTGTACTGATATAAAGTAGCATCTTGATTTATTCGGAAGTATTTTTGAGCAGGGAAAAAGGTATCTAGCTTTTCAGGTTAAAAAATAATACTCTTATGTATAAATTTAGTATGGGGAATGTCTTCTTGCATCTAAGTAGTGTGTAGTAATGGACACATGTTAGATCCAGGCAGGGACGATATCGGTTTCTGACATGTATGTGATTTGGGGAATATCACTTGATCGCAGTCAAGCTGTCCTGATGTGGGGGGGTAATGAAGATGCGTGAAATGGGGTTAGTGCTCGCAACCAGGGTTGTGAACGTTGTGCTTAATGAGGAAGAGTGAAGGGCAGGTTTTTAACTGGCAAAGTGGTCTTTGTAACGCTATACCAGTGATTGATCTTCCTGGGGAGCTAAACAGTTGATAGCTAGCTATCGGGTAGAGATGAGCTGTTGTTGATTGATAGATTAGAAGCGGCAAAGAAAGGAGACAATGGCAAACTGACTAGTCGGCCTGTTTTGGTTGCCTGAAAAGGAGTCATATTGTGTGATCAGCCTGTGAAGAAGTCTTTTGTTTTCGATTTTAAGTAAAGTTAGACACATACCCACAAGGAGGTGAATTCGACCAGCTGAGGAATACAAAATTAAATGAGCCATTCAGCCTACAGCTTAGTGCGTTACCAAGGGCTTCACAGGAAAGAATATCAATAACGGAAACTTTTGAGGCTAGGTATTGCTTATTAAAACAGTCTAGCCACTGTCCTCTTTTGCTACCGTCAAGCTTTTGAATTTAATTGAAATGATGTAATTGAATGATGTAATTTCAGATTGAGAATTATATATAATAAAAAAAATAAAGCACAGCTGAAATACTTTCCTTTAGTATATACAACAAAGGACATTGCCCTGTACAGTAAAATTATTTTGGGCATTTCCTAAAGCTGGACATGACTAAATGTACACCCATAATGCCTGGGAACCGCACTAATGCAGTTTGAACTGCGTTCTCTGTGTGGTCTTGTCAACCTTTCCAGATGAAATGGGTTTCTGAAATCGGCCCTTGTGTTGTTTGCAGCCAGGGTTACAATTATGACTGACTACACAGGTAAACCAAAACAGAAGTATTTTAATTATTTAGTCTAGCCAGTATTTTACCATTGCACGTGTCACAACAATAGAAAACATCCAACTGTGAAATTATAGACGACTGCAAGTTGCCAGCCCGCTTGGGCTTGTTTAACAAAATCTGAGTCATTGTGAATGTAGGCCCATCCAGCTCTTTCACTGCTTTTCCTCCATCAGTGTGATGAAATCATACAAATCTTTAGATTATTAGCCTGAGCATAATTATTGGAGCATGACATTTACACAGGAAATTAGACATTGCGCTTGACAAGGGTATATTACTATGCCGGACTGATGCATCACTCTCAAAGTAGGGCATCATTACAATCTTTTTTTTTGAAGTCATCATTACAGTAACTGCAATATTTTTCCTTTTTTGGAAAAGAAAGAAGAGCACAGTGATTTAATTTATTAGCTTTTAAAATGATTACCTGAACAATGTGTTTAACTAATGGGTTTAAATGGTCAGGATGACTTTCCAGGCTTTGTGCTTTGTGGGTGAAAAATCTCTGTACTCTGTCTCCACATTATGACCAGCCAACATTCCTCGTCAGTATTTTATCTTTTATTACCTGCTTTGTGTCTTGCAACATTTCCATGTTTTAAGGTATTACAATTACTTTAACACAGCAGACTACATTTTGGAGTGGAGGAAAAGACCTAAAAAATGGTGCATTAACAGAAACATGGAATTTGTCAAGCCTTCTGTTTTTACCATCCAAGAATAAAGCCAAACAGATTGTGCTGGTAAACTGGAAATCTGTCTGCAGCCTAACCTGCACCATTAGCTGCAGTCGGATGCTGGGAAATACAGATCTAGTGTAAAATGTAAAACTTGACACTTGAATCCAATCCTAACAAAATGTCCTTCAAGATTAAATGTCACAGAAATTAAATCGTCCAGCGCCCCAGGAAAACAGGTTGTCAGATTGTTTGTTTGTTTGTTGTTTTTAAAACAATCATAGTTTTGACTTTGCAGAGATTTGTTTTAAAAAAAATTTTTTTTAATGGATGACATTACATAAATAACATTTTGCTCTTTAAAATAAATAAATTAAATAGAATAAAATCATTGGTGACTAGAGCTGTTACTTCACTCCATTCCTGTTAATTAGACAGTTCATGTATAGATTCACCTGTAAATATAACCATCTGCATTAGAGACCTCGCCAATCCCCCCCCATTGTTCACATTATATGTACTGCTTATCTCTATCTGACTGTGGCCAAAGAGTGGAAATGTTATATGTGATATGTTAATACAACAAAAATAAAGGTTAACAAGAAAAATTAAACCAACTCAGATTTTAAAGACTTGTATCAGACATTACCACACAACCTGTAACCTGATAGGGGAGCAGGTTGGCAGATGCACTGGTGGTCTTTTGAATTGCCTGCAACTTTCTATGAAATCCCTGGAATCCCTAGAATTTAGTATACTGCATAATGGCCACACCAGGGTTCTGTGATAGTGATAAATATGAAGATCGAAGGATCCCTTTCCTAGGGCGTGGGGATTTCAGTGTCTCCAAATGCTGTTAAATCATACCCAAGTAGCCCAAAATCCCCAAGACATCATAAAAACAACACATTTAGGCAATTTGATTCATGCGTCACATTTAACCAGCGAGTATCCATCTGTGAGCCGTTCTTATCAAACTAATACAAATAATACATCTTAATGTCCAGTTATCTGAAGGAACTGCATCACTCTCTGATCAATGAACATATCTAAGGAACAATGCATTAATTCCTTTAAATCCTACAGGAGTTAAGTGCTTTAATGCAAAAGTAATGCAATCATTTTTAGAAGGGTGGTCTTAGAGTGGGGTTTCTTGAGTGCTGGTATCATATTCCAGGCACTTGCTGTGAAAGCTTCTAAAACAGCCATTAAAGGGAAACCGTATATTGTGTCACATTAGAAAAACAAAATTACTTCTTAAACTGATTTGGCTGGGATTTTTTCTCATTTCTTGGCTGCTGTGTTTTTATATTTATTGGAAAGTCTGAGTCTGGGCTGTTCCTTTCCCCCTTATCAGGTTTCCTGTTGTACAACAGCATTTCAAACGAGTCCATGATTTCAGCCAATGCAGCTCAATTTGGCTTTGTGTGTAGTACGAAGAGCTGGGGGCTGGGGGGATTTTAAATGTAATTCTGATGGCTCCTTATCAATTTACTTTAATATATATAAGAAGTCCTCCCTCAAAGATGTTGAAATTGAGTTACAGATGTACTGAGGAATGGCATATACCATTGCTGGCAATGCTGTGGATAATAAGGAGTACATTTACGGACTGGTATAGCTGACAGATTTTATTATCATTATTATTATTATTATTTATTTTTTTAACAGAACTTATACCAAGAACTGTCAAATCAAAACCACTTTACTTCTTTTCACTCATCTGCTAGTGTGCCTTGTCCTTTTTAGGCACTCTTAAAACACCCTTTTTGACTCGCTGAATGCTGCTTATGTTTGATTGCTGTACTGTTATCCCGTTTGCCTTGGGTTTGGGCAGAAGTCAGTATGGACTTGATATTTTTGTATTTGTTTTCCGGGCTGCTTGGCTCTCGTATGGAGCTGAATCGTTGAGTGCGCTTTGATCTTCACTTCTTTAGGTGTGCGAGAGTGATGTCAGAGTTTCATGTTCATGCAGCACCTGTAATATTTTAACCATGATGATTGCAATACATTGCACCAGGCAGTCTTACTTTATCCTTCAACATTCTCTTTCCACACTGTTCTGCAGGCTTGCAGGTGGGGTCTGCAAATATCATCCACCTACAAGTGCACCATTTTATTTATTTAAATCTGCATTTGCCTACATCCCAATACTCTGATGCAAATGCCCCGTTGTAGCCTTCGGATATAGTTGCCAGTCCGGTACTTTAGAACTAAAGCCGTATCAATGCATCGGCTTATGGCTGTTTTTAGGTTACTGAAATATGAAACGTATCATACTACAGAAAATGTGCTAATGTGTGCTACTTTAGAAAGGCCTAGCGTCCGTGTTAGCTGTAAAAGGTTGCTTTCTGTGGCACTGGGTGAACACCACTCTAGATAGGCCTAGTAGTACAAATGAATCCTCTTCCTTTTGAGGCAGGATGCACATTATTGGGAAGGAAATCTATGATGTTTGTGTGAAACTGAAACAATGTCAAGATCCCACCATGAATAAGTGAAGGAGAGCAGCTTATTTTGCTGCAGTTGCTGGAAATGTTAATGTTACCCTCGAGGTTGGCCTTGATCAAGTGTCTTGAGTTGCACACAAGGAAAAGTTGCCGAAAAGCCTGAACCCGCCGTATTGCAATGATCTAATAGCAGCTCAGCTCACACCTGTAATTATCTTCCACCTTTAGGTGTTCTCCAGGTTTATTTTCAGCAGATTACTGAATGCCTTTATCCTGCATATTGTAATATTAGGTTGCTTAGCAAGATCTTAGTAAGCACCTTCATAAATTTGTCAGTGCTTATTGTGACTACACCAAAGTAAGTTGTTTTGTTTGTTTTTCTCATATTTGTGATGTGGCATGCAGAAAGCCATATTGGACTGTAGTTTTTACTATTTTGGAGCAGTTGGATTTCATTTACTGAAATGTATACTTTCTTTTCAACTGACTTTTTTTCTTGGCTGTACTGTAAGCCTCTCGTAGTCCTTGCCTGCATTTGAAGAGGTTTGTTGGTCTCTCAATTGAAGGGGCTGGAAAGGAGATGGTTAAATGGATCCAAGCCTTAAGCATATTTTGAGTAGCAAGTTGCATTTTTTGATGCATTCACCTTTACATTTCACAACATCTTAAGCTACCCCCCGCCTTGGACAAGCAGAGCCAGGGTCTGGAGTGGCCGGTGGGAAAGCTGATCACAGTGAATAGGTGAAACAAAGAGGCAGCTGAGTGTCAAAAGCAGAAACCTAGGATATGAGAAGCTTGGCCCTCCAGCCCCCGCCCCCCCCTGCCTTGTTGTACAATACCCGCAAACAGCACTCGAGCCCGGGGGCAGTGCCAGACTCCTAGCCCAGGGTGGTCCTTAAGAAATGTTCCCGTCTAACTTTTCTTTTGAGTTCTCAACGGATACTGTGGTTCATATTTATTTAGTTTAGGCCCAGTGAAGTATAATAATTAAATGTTTCCACACTGTCTTTAGTGTGTGTGTGTGGGGGGCTGTGTGTGTGTTGTGTATAATATATATAAACACACTGCAGAGTGTTTTGCAATTGTCTTATGTCAATTCTAAATCAAACAAACTTTAGGTAAAGCACTACATTTCTGCAATTAATCAGTTTTGTTAATAGACTGTATTTAAGCAGTGTATGGAGTATAATGAAACCCCTTGTTTATAACCGAAGTGAGATGTTGATGTGTTTATATATAAATTCTATCTGTATCCCAGACTATGGGCATTTTAATTTATATTTGTTCCCTCAATGTGAAGGAATTCCTGCTCACACTGTTCAGTTTGGTAGTGTAGGTCAGGTCTCTAAGGCTCTCTGATTTTAAACCTTAGTAATGAAATCCAGTAATCCTCTTCAGAAGCTGACCTGTACTGCACAGGGCCTTCTCTGTCTGCTCTAACATGCAGGACTGGATTTTAAAAGCTTTGGCCATTTCCTTAATATAACTATACAATGATTAACTTTGTTAGTACCTGCAATGCTTTACTTTGGTAGAAAGCACTGATGTAAAAACAAAAGCCATGGGATCACTATTTAAAACAATTCCAAACACAGGCTGTTGCCGGCACTAAACTTTTACTTTTTAGGATGATGTAGAATTCTTTCCAGTACTCCTGCAGAGGAAATGTTTCATTCGACCTCTATCTGACACGCTTCCCGTTTCGAAGTAGCAAGGCCGCCGGTTGCTAGGCTAGTACTGTTTATTTGCCACAAAGCCAACTCCGTATGTAAATCTTGAGTAGGATTCATACTGTACTTCAGTGATTGAGCTGCCGCTCTACATCACTAAAGTTTTAAATGAAACCTGACTACCTTTTTTCATTATTTTTTTCATTATCTTTCAAACCACCTGTTATTTTTTTTTGTATAATTTTGATTTGCTCTTTTATGCTGTTAATTCACTTATGTCCATTTAAAGAAAAAACTATTCAGTATTGTTTCTCCGCAATTACCCGAGCAACAAGGAGCTTGGGACAAACGCAACCGGTTATTGTAGCTCCACAACTGGTACAAGCTGAAATCGCAGGTGGTCTTTACTGGATGTATGCTCATGTTAACAAGGTGGTATATGTCCTTTTCTAGTAGAGGTCAGATGTTTTGATAAAGGAACCTTTTTATTTATGCGATGTGCTTTCCATTAATAAGCTTTTGTTTCTCCCCTTTTCTTAAGCAACTGACCTTGAATTTTGACATTAAGGTATAGTTAATGACTCTGATAACATAATGTAGATATGAAAATTACTGTGACATCATATCTTGCATGGAAAAAACTAAAACAAACTCCCTATGTTCAAGAAGTTCAGTGCTTTGATGTCAGTGCCTGCGAATGAAACAATCTATATTCTAGTGAAATGGATATCCTAAAACCATATTTCAAGCTCATAGAAAGGGGAAAGCTATGCTGTAATGCAGTATTTATTGACCCCTATTAATCAGTGAAAGTTTGATGTGCTTAAGAGGTTGAAAGTGAGAGGACATGGCTTAATGCTATTGCACTACAAACACTGTGCTGATATGGACTGCTTTAAACTTAGTGTTCCCACTTTATTCTGGCAGACTGTCAATATGTATTTATGAAAATGCAAAAGCAGAGTTCCATTTGAAGGTCACTAAATTATGATGTGAAAAATGTAAGAATTGCACTGCCTTTAAACTAAAGATAAGATTATTCTCTTTTTTTTTTTTTGTATCAAGAGAAGCAGGACTAAATTTGTTTGCTTCCCCATTTTCAAAGCCAAAGCTTTCATCTTTGGCATGTAATCCAAAATAATGTCTTCTAACATTCGCCCTGGTTAATAAAATCTAAGAACTGAACACATTTTTGTTGAGTTGAGAAGCATAGCAAAATGGAGTTTGGGATTTCCACAAAGGTTGATATTTTGTCCCTGCAGTTACACCAGATAAACCAAATGGATTTTCTTGTTTTTATTTTATTGAAGCACTACTCTCCCGGTGTAGGTGATATATACTCTTCTGTGCAGAGGGGTTTGCTTTTATGTTGCTCACTATGGAGACCTACAGTAAAATGATGTTGCGTATTATTCCTTTTCTATACTAGTAAATCTGTTCTTCAAGAAAACAGAGTTGAAGGATGACTATTGTGAGTGTCCAGTTGAGGACTAACAACTGAATCGCTTTTTTTAATGCCACAGTGCCTCTGAAGAAAATAGTTTTTACTGTATGTGTGTGCATTGCAACATGGCAAACTGTTTAATATACATTTGGTACAGTATAACAATGGATGCTTGTGTTGTATGCCCATTGTGTAAGCTGCCCTGTGATTTATTAGAAAATATCAATGTTTTCATGGCTTTGCTAAGCTTACATTATAATAAAGTTGTTTATTATATTAAAGGTACCCTTGTTGTTCCCAGTCTTTAACAAGATCTTTCTGAGTAGATATCTTGATTTAGTTTTAAATGTAAATATTGTACTTCTTGAATTTTCCTTCAGTCACGTTGGACAAATACAAATGTATGAAAAAGTACCCGTGATGATATTGCAGTCACATGTCTGACAAGGAGCTGCTGCATTTTGTTACATTATTTCTCCAGAACAGCAAGTGGAATTTGAACTCTTAAACTGATTCTTCTTATGCATGGATATCATATATATATTTTTATTATTTTTATTTTGGTCCTGGATTTGACGAAGAAAACTATAATAAATATTCTTGTTATGCATACTGTGATTTGAAAAGTCATTGCTTTATAAAGACCTATCCTGTAAGGCATATAAGGCGAGACATTAAAGCATTCCTACATTCTTTGACTGTCAAATTATTTTTCTTGTAGGAAGTCAAGGCGTCTCCTTATAAAGGCAAATTATATCCTAATCTACAAGCTTTTGTACCTTTTAAAATCACATTTTTATGTATGGCTCATAATTGTTTTTTCAATGCTGTGGGGCTATCTCTGTCAAGTCATGTCATTAATGTCAAGATCAATCCAGACTTTTTTGTTGTTGTTTTTTGTTGTTCCATGCAGATACAGTCATCTAGAATTTCAAAGGAAACATAAGGTATGCCTTCAAGTCACAAGTACACCCTTGAATGCAATCCCCGTGATGCTTTGTTTGTAGGCTGAGGAGAGCCTTGCCTTTACTCTCACTTGAGCTGTGCTGAATGTGTATGGAGACCCTGGGGCATCTGCGAACTTTCTCTTGAAAGTAGAACAAAGTATATGACCTGGACATTTCTGTGTGAGGCTGGATCTTGTGCAGAAGGATCATGGATTTTTAAAAAGCTAGTTATGTTATGATTTTTGTAAATAGATTTTATTATGCCAGATGTTCAGCTTTTGGAGCTGTCATTCCCTGTGTCTGTAAAGTGGTATAGCACTCATGTGGGTCCCTGTCCAAAACATGATGGCTTAAGAAGTTCAAGATTAGGCTTTTAGTTTTTTTTTTTTTTTTTTAGTTTTTTTTCCTGCAAAAGGGATAGTTAAACCTTTTAGATGCATAACCTGGAGATTATTTATTGTATATATCAGAGCGATTGTACTCTGGATTTCTTGTAAAACTTTAACAACTTCAACTCTTTTTTTTATTATGGAAGTAGATTTTCTGAGAGGTTTACACAACTTGTTACACTTAATATATATAATTCATTTCACAATTCTGTTTAGACATCGGGTCAGTAACCGTATAAAAAATAGGTTTATTTATGTTCAGTGTGTTAAGACATTTGAAAACTGTAGACCTGAAACGCCATGTTTTTTCTGTGTAAAATAATGGAAGGGTTCTTGCACCTCAGCTTAAGCCATCAGGTGATTGTTCCAAGCCTCCCTTTCAAATGGGTTTAACTGCTTCAGTTGACCTATTTCAGAACTGTCCTTTTCTGTAACTGAACTTATTTAAGGCTAAACGTCCTCCAAAGAATTACGTTCTGATAAAATACCTGACCAAGTATTCCTTTGTCTGTTATCAGTCATCCATGTGCAAAACAGTCCAGTTACTTTGGTTATTATGAAAACAGGATTTTGTTTGCATAATTCAGTGAAAAGGTGTTCCCACTCTTTTTGTTTAATACTTAACTTTAAGTTGCACATGTCTGCATGCCCTTAGTAAACAACATTTCATGGAAGATGATGTCTTTGTTACCTGTGCAGGTTTGGCATAGCCTCAGTGTCAACATCACCTACTCATGATTGATGAAGTTTCTTACCTCTTCAGTTTTGACTTCTGTAACATGACTGTATTTGGATTCATATTATGAAATTAACTACCATCTATCTATGTCTAGAAATGTGAATAGAAAATGGATTTTCAAGCCTAAGACACACCTACTTAACATAAGTTTGTGTGGCACACCAACCCCTCCTGCCCACCACATTATAAATGTTACAATCTGAAGGAATAGTCTTACTGTTTCATTTAGTTTGTTTAGAGAGCATTGTTTGGAGTTATTTAGCGTTTGTTAGGGTTATGTTTTGTTTCAGGCCAGGGTTAGGAAACCTAAGATTTTATTCAGGTTAGAGTTGCTTTTATACTGACTGACTGAATGTAGATTTTCATGAGCCTAACTTGACATTTCATTTTTGTTTAGGGATAGAGTTCGGACTGCTGTTTCGCTTTAAAAACCTAAATAGTCGGTTATTGTAAGAAGTCTCTCTCTTCTGCACTTCAGTGCAGTATCACAGTTTTGCATAAAGATTCTAAAGTTTATTTGGATATTAGGCTTATTCATTTAAGATTTGTTCTAAGAGGGAGAGTTGTACTCCCTCAATAGACAGGCGGACACTTGGGGCTCAGTGTAATGAGAATAAAACCAAAATAGTTTATTCAACTGTAATAGAGCGTACCAGAGACGGACAGTCGGGGCATTTCGTCTAAAATTTTTCCAATGAACATACTATCATATAGAAGATTACTGTCTTGGTTGCTAGGCAGCTACATTGATGTAAAATGAGGTACCCCAACTTCATCACAGACCTCTTTTGTCTCCAGTACTCTATATTTCCTTGGATGAAACTACTACACCTGGCCTCTCTGGAGTAATACACAAAGCTGAAACTCATACATGGGTTCATACAATCTTGTTGCAGCAATAGTGCAAATAGAATATATTTGACATCTAGACAGGGCAATGTCCCGCATCAGTACGTTAAGGGGAAGTGTTCTGATTTAAAAAAGAAAAAAACAAAATGGAGAATTTTCCAATTTTGAATAAGGGCTACTGGTAAAGGTAGGAAAGGTTTAATGGTTTCACCTCACCTATAGTAATGTTACTTGTCCAGTCTTCATTTATTAATGCAAATTCCACTTTATACTTAAACCTGTGTATGATTTTTTTTTAAACCTTGAAACATCAAAGAGCTACACGTGTGTAATTTAAGTCCTTTGTCAGCTCACTCACTCCTTTTGGCCTTCAAGAAATCATAGGGTTAAGTGAAACAGCCTTCTATTAACCTGACTTTGTCATTATGTCAGCCCATACCTCTAAGGCTTAGTGAATTAAAACTACACAGAAATAAACACGCAATTAATCTCAAAGAGTTTACATGCCTTTACCTTCTTCTGAACATTTAGGATTAGAAGTAAGCCACACATTAGGGTCAGAAGGTCAGAAGTAATTTAGAATTAGCCTTTACCTTTCAAACTGGGGCCCACCTTTGAGAAAAGCTGTGTCTTCTCACCAAGACATGTTGGTTTATGGGCCTGGGAGTGATGATACTGAGAGCTTAGATTTACCTATTATCATCCACACCGAATCATTCTGTAAGCATTCTGCCAGGAGTGTAATCCCAGGTTTTATTTAATGGCATAGAATGTGGGCTATGCATAAACAACCCATGTGGCCCATATCTTTTTATGGTTCTGTGATGCTTATTAAAAGGCAGTGGATTTGGCTGTTTTTTGTTTTGTGTACAGTTTTATATAGATATTTTTTATATATAAAAAATCTCTTATGCCAATTATGTCTTAACATGATTGTGTGGTCATCTGGAATTACCCTAATTTACTATGCTATCTTTATAGTATTAAAAAAAAAAAAAAAAAAAAGCCTTGTTTTTTTATGGCCAAAAATGTTATCACGAAAAAAAATAAATCATATCAGTCGATATCGATAATTATCATGATAAATGTCAAATCATTATTTCTTTCAAGTTTAAAGGCTGATTTTTGCTCCAGAGTGAAAGTTGAAGAAACCAGACGGTTATTTTTGGTTTTAAACTATTCTTTATGGTCAGAACATGACAAACACTTGCCAAACAGTGGATCATTTCACAAATCCGAGGTAGAACATTCAAAACAATTATAAGACAATCTTTTTCAACATACAAATATGCATGAGTAAAATTAAATAAAATCCCTTTTCAGTCCTTTTCCCTCAACAAAATAAATATCTGCAGTCTGATGTATAACAGCCCCGCAGAGACAATCAGCATGAACGATTTAGTTAACGTGTCCATTTACTAGTTAATTGAATGAATGAATGAATCAATCAATCAATCAATCAATCAATCAATCAATCAATCAATACAGCAGATCTGGGTTTCCCTCTTAAACATGAGGACTGGTTTAATAAATGGGTCCATAAACGCCATGACTGAGACGTGCGCACTTTTGTTCAATTATAACCGGCTATATTGTATGTGGATGATTAATCGTGAAACGTGTGTATTTTGTTTCAACTGTAGTTTATCCTGGTTAAGGACGTCTGATAAGTAAATTATAAATAATACGGCAAAAAGTGTTGTTTGCAGTTACAAATCTGTAGTAAGAGTAATAATTGAAGGTAGTCAAGTTGTGCCGTTTAAAATACATACTAGCACATATCTTGATGATCACAATAATTAGAAAAATAATAAATAGCAAATGTTTTATTGTTGCACATGGAAACATATTCTTATGGGAACATGCTTGTCTGAATATAATGTTGTCTATACACGTTTAGCTCTTCCTAATCTCTCTTAACAGAAACGTGTATTTATTACACGGTCTCCAATCGTGTAAAGCATAAAGAATGAAATAGACACAAGTCCTTCCCACATCAGGCTGTGTCGCTCGTAGTGTTGATCTCTGTCTCTGTTTTTAACACAAACCAAACCCACAGCCGCTGCTCCTCCACAACAAATGATCTTCCACTCGGCCGGGTTTCACAGACCGCTGTGGCGGCGCTGAGCCGGGGGTACGAGGCGCAGTGTGTCGGTGGTGCTGCTCTCCGCTAAACTGCCCGCAGGTGAACTGGACTGCTGTACCGAATTATTGACATTATCGAAAACTAATCTAAACGTCTTTATATCGTTATCGAAATTAAGTAATTACCGCGATAATTATTGTTATCGATTTATCGCCCAGCCCTAGTTATATATACACCGATCAGCCATAACATTATGACCACTGACAGGTGAAGTGAATAACACTGATAATCTCGTTATCATGGGTGTGGGTGTGTATAGATAGACAACTATAATACTTCCTTTCCCTCCCTGGAAAACTGTTCTAGTGCTCTTCATTGTATGTGTATAGCATAATTGCACAGGCCATTGTGTGACGCCTGCACAATCAATCCCCACAGAAAGGATTTTGATTTCGCTCTGTGACTTTCTCTGAATCCCTGGATTAATGGAGGATATCCCAGTAGCTTGCAAGAACATGCATCACAATGTATACCAATTATGACCGTAGAAACACCAGGGACAGGTGTGTTTTTGTATGTTTGTTCTTGTGAAAAGATTGGGGTAATCGCTTAAAATGGGGAAAAATAAAAACTGACAGTAAATGCACCACAGCCTGGCCATTAGGTGCAAACTTCAGACACATACACGCTCATTTAGCAGGAATCTTTAATCCAAAAACGCACTATATTGTGTTTATTCATTTCTGTGAATAAGTTAGTTCTGCATAACCTATATTCATCATATTACCTCCTTCAGTCTGTTTTTGAAATGGCTGTATGTATCTGTAGTGTTGCCTATTATATAAACACATATTTTACAAATCACAAATGTAAAGCCAACATCTCCTGCATTTATACAGCTTGTAACATCTCATGTTGTTGATGAGGAAATGTCAGTTATGCACACGTCAATGAAATTTCTTCTGACAGTGTAAATCTGCCTGTTGGATCTTTACAGTCCCATGGTTTACTCTTAGTCTTACCATTGTTACAGCTGTGCAACTGTCCGTTTCAGCAATGGACAATATGCAATCCAGTTGTACAATTGTGTGCATTCAATTCTTATTTTTGCTACATATAAATTGTAGATTTGGCAAACAATTAAGGACTTTCTGAAATGTTCATTGTCCTCACAAGACTGAATTATCCCTCAAGACTACTCTTGTAATATACTTGTATAAGGCACCAGATTAAATCTTGATTTTTTTACATTTATTTGTGGTTAACCCTTTTGACTTTTCTGTGAAGCAGGTGCAAGTCATACGTCTCCCTTGTCCTGCCCTTCTCTCTCACACACACACACACACACACACACACACACACGCACCCCATAAACGTTTTAAATATACCATATAATACTGCGTAGAATCTGATTCTTAAGAATGTGGATCTTCGAGAAATCTAAAACAAACCCATAAAGCATTAATGAGGCAGCCTGCAGCCGTCTCCTAAGAAAATGATGAAAGAGGTCTTTCCAAAGCAGGATTTGTAGTTATAGCCTGGCTTTTCTATTTTTAATGGGCTAAACTCAAATGCTTGCAGCCTTTCGGAGATGACGTACTCCTCCATGTAGCCTCGGGAACAATGTAGGATATAGTTGCATGCAATTACTTGTAAATGTTTTAAGTGTGGAGCAGTAGAAAAAGATGACTTTTAAACTTGCATGAACTATATTGAATAAAACTGATCCAAGAATTAAGAGTATTTGTCCTTGCTGATCTGGTATATAAAATCATATATACACTATATATTACTGAAAGTATTGGAACAACTGACCTCTCTACATAATGCATTTGTTAGTTCAAGACCTGCCTTTCTCCTTAATGACTGTTGTAGTCCTATTGACAAAAGGCCCTTAGCACTTTCTCAGGCCAAAGAAAAAGTTACTTTCTTCAATTGACGCTGTAGTTTTCTACAATATTAAGTTCAGACAATCTTTATTTCTAGGCTTCTCTCCTTGAACCATCATGTTACACTCCCATCTTTTTGGTCTGGCTGTGTATAGTTGAGCAGCGGCAAACTCTAACTTTGCTACAGTGTTGCTCATCCAGTTGTTAGGATGTCCCAGCTATTACACACCATACTGGTACTCATGGTATCCTTAAACTAAAAATATCAATCTGTATAGCACATGACCTCTAGTACAATCTGACAACTGCTGAAGGAGGCTTGGCCCAATATGGTTGGTGCCAGAAATGTGTGTGTTGTGAAAAAGCTTTCTAAGATCCAAGGTTATACTATGTGGAATTGATCTGAATGTTGTTTGTGTCTTGACAGAGACCCTAGAGAATGGTGCACCGGTCTCACAGGGGATGGCCACAGAAGAGAAGAGAGACCTAGCTGAAGTGAAAGATTTGGTGCCAAACGAGTCATCGCAGTCTGTGAATGCAGGTCAGTTGCTATGGACTCGCTGACCAGATTGAGACAGGACTGTCACATCAATTGAGCAATCATTTTTAAAAGTGTTCAGCAGCCTTAAGCCTCACAATGACATGAGCTGACCTGCCAAGGTTTCCTGATGACCGTAACCTGCTGCAACGATTTTAGTCTTTTTCAAATAATTTGACACTGCTGGTGGGTGTAAGAAATTGTTCCTTTCGACAAGGTGACTGAATGAAAAGGGCCTTTGTGTGTTTTCTCCTAAATGTAGCCACCCCTCCTTTTGTTAATTATGAAAACCTTAAAATTGAAGAGTGAACTACGAGGTTAGCAGTGTACTAAATGGCACCTCAAAGGAAAGAGCTCCAATTCATTTTTAAGCTAGAAGTTATCGTGAAAGCTCGCTAATGTCTCTATCAAATGTTTTGCCAGTAACCCTGCACTCAAACCGCCAGCCAACACTAATCATAAGAACTCCACTGTTGTTGACATAGTGGCGATAGTCAAAGTTATATTACCAGTAGAGAAGCTTATTGTGTACAATGAGGAAAAAGGAAGATAAGTGCCCCTTTGATTTGCAGTGGCCCAAAATGAAACAAATGTGTTCAAGACTGAGGTTTGCTTACTGTGTCCTTATTTGAAAGTAACATACTTTGATGTAGATTTTACCATTGTCCATGACCAATCATTTGATCATCAATAAATGTGGTTTAATTAAGACATTAGCCTAGCCAGCTCTGTAAAGCCAGCTTGGCATTGTCATTGATGACATGCATCCCTTATGTTTCTGGTAGAAAAGATTGTAAAGAGAAGATAACACTAGGTACAGATAGAAAATGGATGTCAAACCTGAATGTCGGTTTTGGCAAGGATTATTTTCTCTCTCTCGCTCATTCAGTTTTCTCTTTCTCTGACTTTAAACACCTTTTTGTGTAAATATGATGGCTTGTGATAATAATCAAAAGCATATGTGCAGGATATTTCACAGTGCTTGGAGGAGCATTTTTTCAAGCTTACAACATTTTATGAACATTACATAGTATGTATGTGTACAATATATAGTGTTTTTGTATTGGATATTTACTTTTGTTATTCATTTTTTATTTTCAGAAACTGCAGGAAGTGCCCCAAAGAACATCTTTACAAAGATGTTAAGAGTAGCCCGTCGTTATCTGGTCGAAGCGGGCAAAGTGGGGTCCAACACCGACCTACACCAGCCCACCTCACACAGGAGTCCATCTCTTCATCCTCACTCAAAGGTCCTATCATCGTCCGCCAGCCGGGGACAGGTATGACATGTGCCTGACTGGTGGGATGGTCTGGGCTGGAAGGGAGACTGCTTTGTTACCTACTGTCTGCTGAATGCATAATGCAAGCATACCCTAATTCATCCTTCTCTCATCTTGTAACTGAAAGACATGTCAACAAAAACAAAAGCAGGAATACGGTTTCTGACTGTAGTGTGATATCCTCAGAGGAATATGGCTTTACACAGCAGGCACTTAAGAAACAAAAGGTGTCAATTTTCAGTGGGAGCACTCATGCACAAAGTGCGCAGGCCTCGTCTGTCTGAACATTTTCTACATCGTATGTTCTTAAAGAACAACAGCAAACTATGTAGTGAAGAATTCTTTGTTTTTCAGTTATTGTAGATTTTGTCAAATCTGTCTAGATTTGGTAAAGGTTTTTAATGTGCTAATTCTGCCCTCTGTTTCTGACGGAGGCACAGACCAATACTGGCTTTGGAGTTTCCCCAGATTCTTTGCTGTCATTACCGAGTGTGTAATGAAATAAGGTACTGTAGTCATTAACGTAAGATTATATTGTATTCACTAAGTTTCACGTAGGCTTTTGAAAAGGTTTACATGCCTTCAAAACTTAAAATGCAAGCTGTGGTACTTTTTATATTTGCTTCTATGTCATGTTTTAGTTTTATTTTGAATTAAAAAAACAACGAAAATCTGGAAGGTTTCACAAACAAGCCAAGAATTTCAGAGCCACAAGAAAAGTTAGAAAAATATAAATGTTCATTGAGAGAGAACATCAGCAAAGCGCTGTGCTATTGTACGAGACAGATAGTAACTGATCTCTATGGTTCATTATGTACATTGTCTCAAGAGCTACACTTTGACTTTTTTTGTTTTTTCACGGATGTCTGATTTTGAGTCAGTCTGTGTTACAATGCTGTTCAGTTTAGAAATCGGTACAAAATGACTTGAAAGAGGTTTCTGGCAGTCGCTTCTGAGATTTCATAGTAGAAAGCTATTTTTCACACAGCTATTCCGGCTGAGAACATGCATGCATTGGGGGGGTGTTTAGAATGGAGGTTTTCAGTTAACTAAGTGCCAAATTTTAGAAAACTGTGCTTTTTTTTAATGTAAAGTGTTGAAATTCAGGACTTGAAGTCTCTCCCTACGATTTGTTATTTTTTTGTTTTCCTCTATGTGCGTTTTAAGTGTACAAATGTTTAGTTACTCTGTCCTACTTTTTAGTTACAGCATTGCATCTTGTATCTTCATGATTTTCCCTTCACAAAAATGCAACCACTGTTCTCCTAACGTAGGGTAGCCGTGCCCTACTTTGTGACTGTAGTTCTGTAATCTGACCACAATGACAACCATAACGTGCTCTGAAACTAACATTACATGGTGATACTCAAAAGGCTGGGTAATAACATTGGACATGGTTGTGATTATGAAAACTAAACTGGGTGTGAGACAGCATCTCATTTTTCACAGTATTGCCAACAGCAGTTAATGTACACAATTTGACACAACTATGACGGAGGAAGAACATGCATTCCATTCAAACCGGTTTGTAAATTAAGCTGGCCACAAACAGGATTGTATACAACACCTGTACAACACCTGCACCTGGATTGTCTTCTCACATAACAAATCTAACCATACAGCCACATGGGCATACTCCACGTAAAAGCCTACAAGAAAATAAGATACCATATCTATAAAGCAGCTGTATGTGAAGTGATTACATATCTGTAGGCTATATACCTTTGGACTTTCCCTGTAGCATAAGTTCTGGAGTCAGTTAGGATGCATGACTCTCCTGACATCCATTTGCTTAGCTGTTTAGCTCCAGGTCTGTCTTTTTGCTTCACTGCTTTCACTGCTCTGCCATCCGAAACTCCCGCCCCCCCCCGCCAGCCCCGTGAATTTCCCACATGAATCGCTTCCAAGTTCACATACCTGTGTTCTGCCAAAAGGGAAGACTTCTCAAGCAAATTTGCCTGATAATCAAAACAGTGTTGTTCAAACAAAGTATGTGGCATTGTTTAAAATGAGATTAGACCGTTTTTACTGCCTCCTGGAAAATCTGCTGATGGGCCGAGTGTGAAGCCAGGCGGCTTGTGTTACCTCAGTAAAGAATAGCATCCTGCTTAAGCAGAGCACCCATAGATTCGTCCGAGGCAAAGCAGATAAGCAGCATGTGAATGTCACACTCATTGCACTCTCCTCTCTCTCGCAATCTCATCTTTTTGTGAATAGAAAAACATGCTGTGCATTTAGGAGAAGTAGAAGTCTGAAGAAGCTAGGAAATACTACACTTACTTATCAACAGTGTCGAGGGGGCAGCTGAGAGGAGGGGATGGGGAAGGGGGAGTGGGGGCTCATTCCATTCTTGTATAGAGTGGTTCTCAGAGAAAGTGACAGGCAGGTTGATGTGCACTGCATGACACAAAGACCTCGAACAAAACCCACACATTTGTTACCCATGAACGACTGAAAATTAACCCAATAAATTGCACTGGGGAATAAACCTTGTTAGGAAGCATGTCATTTGAGCCATTGTAAGTGGCCACAAGCATGTAACTCTGCAGCTTTCCCCTATAAAGGCCTGATCTGTCCGGTTGGCATTAGCAGTGCTCTCTCAAAGATTATGCATTACCTTCAGAAAACCTTTTTTTTATTATTATTATTATTATTATTTGGAAGTGTTTGTGGACACTTACACCATGATTTTCACTTGGTCCTCAAAGATTATGTGAAAAAAAACAATCTATTAGTACAAAAATTATAATGTTTGTTTTTAGTCAGGTTTCCCAGGATCTCCTTTATTTTTATTTTTGGGCAGGTATACTAAACGTATTGCAGTGCACATCTTCAGGAGAATAAAATGTTGCTCCCAAAGCTGTAGTACTCATGTTCCCCCAAATTCCAAGGTCCAGTGATCATTTGAATGTGCATGCATTTGTGCTGCTCTTTGTTTAATCAGTGAATTGCTTTTATCTATAATTTTCATTCGACAAGAAGAAAAGATGTTTCCTCTTCTATAGGATTTGCTTCTATTTGTATAACCTGGTAGAATTGGTAGCACCCCTAAAGGCAAGAGCAAATAGACTAACTTGTTGGCAGTATAAGACGGGAACTGTAAATATCACCAAAATTGGCATTAAGTAAATTAACTGATAGTATAATGTGATGCATTGTACTTTGATTTATGAGTTATCTCATAAAGTTTGGGGACACCCCAAAGAAACAAATCTGTCAGGTTTTGGCAGATTTTTTGCCTGGCAGCCATGTTCGAGCATCTGCACTAGCAAGTAGACAAAAACATGCTTGAAATCAGATACGGAAAGATGGAACCAAGATTAAATAAATTTGAAGCATTTCATTCTCCTAGCCATACACTGTATGATACAGTAAACAAGCTGAGACTGTCCTAATCTTTCTTAATACTTTATTATTTATTTTATCATTTTTAAATCTTGCCTTTATTATCTGAATGGATTTTATAGAGTGACCTCCTGCTTCCAGATGACATGCTCTTATCAGGGCATTGTGCAGCACAGTGCTTAATGTTCTGGGATATTGTTTGAGGCAGGTCAAATGCGTCAGAACTCATTTGGCAGGAAGTGGTTTGTTTATCAAGCTTTAAACCATCATGTCGGTTATTTTAATTATTTAAACAGGTTGAAAGTTGAACTCTAGCGTGGCTAGAGGTATCTGCATAATCACAGTGCTAACAATCACGTAAAACTATAGTGAAGGCATTTATAAACCAAGGACAGGTAAGAATGCTGTAAATGAATGTCACTTGACTATTTTGTTAATATTCACATGCTATGTTTGGCAAACCTTGAATACCCAGTCACTTATATGCCATAGGATATGTGCAGAAAATCCAAGGCATTTGTACTGCAATTACCATCCTGGTGTCAGAAATGTCCGGCAGAAGCCTTTCACTCATCGTATCGCAGGTTCTGTATGACACAGACAGTCTATCACCAAAGACATGGAAATAAACCATATGTTTACCACACAATTGTCCTTTTGTAGAGGTTAGCTTAGCAAATGGTGGTGTTTAGCTGCAGATGTATATGTATTGTCATAATTTTGTGTTAACCTGTTGCAGAACCAATGGTGTGAATAAAATGTAAGTGCTATTTGAGTACCACAACTGTCGTGTTTGTTAAAATATTGAATGTGAAATGTCAATAACATTCCCCTTTTACAATCGGTACTATCCAAAAATAAGAGTCCACTTTACCTAAGATTTAGGCTAAATCTCTAGTTACCCAATCTATAATTGTGTGTGGGTGTGTGTAATGTTTATATAAATGGGTGATCATTGCTTGTAAAAATATTTGAAAATACTACTCATTGTTTATGACTTCCTTATCTTCTTAAAATCAGCCTTGCCTCAAGCGCGTGTTTGCCCGATCTGCCATGCACCAATGGCAAATCTGTTTCCTGTGCTAAGCATCTCTGTATCTCCATGATATGGTGATAAGCAAGGTGAAGAATAGCCATTTTGTAGCCCTGCTGACTGCTGCTTTGCGAGCTTCAGGCTTTGTTTTGCATCAGCCTTTTCACTTAACCACCAGAGGTGCCTTAAACTGAAATCTAAACAATCATATCTGACTGAGAAGTTTTAAGACAACTATTGTCTTTCTGGTTTCCCTCCACTCTTACTTTGCTGTCATCAACTGTCCGTCCATTCAGATAAGAAGCAGGAAGAAAATCCAGGGAAGCTTCAAGAAACTGGGCCACAGAGTCCGAACCCAGAGCTCTGGACTGACACGATGCAGAGGGACACCCATGCCGTCAGCCCTGGTACTAGACGGAGAGATGGCAGGGGAACGGTATGTCATTCAGAATCACCTAAAGCACATTTTTATCCGTTTACAATTTCAGCTAACATTAGTTTTTTCCTTTCCTTTTTTTTTTTTTTTTTTTTTTTTTTTTTTTTTTTAAATCTGATGTGTTAAATACATCCCACATGGGGTAGGTCTTGCCTAGTCTTATCAACACCTCTAAGACTTATTTATTTAATGCATTACAAATTGATGAACCTGTCTGAAACTGAAAAGCTGTTGGGTAAGTCATAAACCATATTTGCTAGTTTGGCTTGAAAAGAAATGATCATTCCAAAACTATCTAAATACTGTGTTGATGTGCTTGAAACTTTTATAGGTGTTAAGGGTGTCTGTAGGATCCAACGTGTCCATAAGCGTCCGTCCCGCCCACCGAGGACATGATTCGCTTTCAGAATTGGAGGTGTGCGCTTGACTTGAGACACGGGGAAGAGATCAGATACATTGTGTCGGAAGATATAATCTCAAGTGCCGAGTGCGATCACGAAGAAATTACAAGTTTATTAGCAGCATGGAGTGAAATCCACGTACAGAGACAATGACTGCTTACAGTTAATATCAGAGTGCATTAAAAAATTGGATTTCACAGGACCGGTGCAGTGCCTGACTAGTTAAAAATAAACTGAAGGATAATAATCGCATCTTAGCAGCCGATTTTTATTAATATTTTACACACAAACATGAATAACTGTCCGGTGTTTCAAGCTGTGTTGTGTGAATGGTGTGCAGGACAATCCGCAGACAATCAGTATGAAGGTGAACACGGTTCAGTTAACATGTCCATTTACAAGATAAATAAATTAATAAATAAATACAGCAGATCTGGGTTTCCCTCTAAAACATGAGGACTGGTTTAATAAATGCGTCCATACACGCCATGGCTGAGACGTGCACACTTTAGTTAAATTATAACCTGCTATATTGTATCTGGATGATTAATCGTGAAACGCGTGTATTTTGTTCAACTGTAACTTGCCCTGGTTAAGGACGTCTGATAAGTAAATTATAAATAATACGGCAAATAGTATCGTTTGCAGTTACAAATCTCTAGTAAGAGTAATAAATGAAGGGAGTCACGCTGTGCGTTTAAAATACATATATACTAGCACAAATGACGACGATAATAATAATACATATTTGCTATTTAGTATTATTGTTGCACATGGAAACGTATTCTTATGGGAACATGCTTGTCTGAATGTAATGTCTATACACGTTCAGCTCTTCCTGATATCTCTTAACAGAAACGTGTATTTATTACGCTGTTTAAAATCATGTAAAGTACAAATAATAAAACGGACACAAAGTCCTCTCCACTCAGGCTGTGTCGCTCGCAGTGTTTCCTGTCTGTTTTAACACAAACACAAACCAATCCCACAGTTGCTGCTCCTCCCATCAGAGGGACGGATTCACAGTGGCCTGGTTTTGCAAAAAAAGGCTCTGGGACGCGTCTGAGGACGGACGCGTCCAGCACGGCATGGCATGACACCGATGCTTAAGCCAGTGGAACCGAGGCACAATTCTCCTACAGGCTTGCTTAGGGGCTTGACATCAATCTCCAGGGATGGTCTGCTGGAGCCCTGAGATTCTCATATGAATGACACCGTGTGGTCTGAAACTGTATGTCACCATATAATGTGTCAGCCACTCAAATTATAATTTTGCTGAATGTATTAAAAACCAAGATATCAGTTTATACATCTGATTTTTTTCCCCAGAGCCTCCCGGTTTTGCTTATGTGAGATTCTGGATTTTCATCTTTTAGATTTAATGACTCTAAATGCAGTTGCTTCAGGCATCAGACATATTTTTGAATATTAAATTGTCCTGCCAGTGCTGCTCAAAAAGGAGTTGGTACCAGAAATACGAGGTCATTAAAGTTATTAATGTATTATGATGGGTTTGTATTTTGCTTTCATCTTGATTACACAAAATATTTTCCTTGTTGGCTCATCTCATTTACTGCACCCTGCATACTTCCCCATTTTTTTTGTAGTTATGTGTGTGGGGAAAAAACAATTAAATTACCACCACCTATAATAAAAAATTGTACTTGCAGTTTACAAACAAGATATCTAGTGATCACAGTGCCACATCCAAGAATAGTTTGTAGTGCTCTCGAATGTTTGTTGGCATAATGCAACCCCAGGTATTTTGTTAAATGATCATAGAAACCTTGACTGAAGTCATTTACTGTTGAAAATGCACCAGCCCATCTGTCTGAGTTTACAATAATTCAAGCTAAAGCACAGGTTTTGATGGACAACATACCTAGTCTTAAACCCAAGAGTTTTGCTTGAGGCCCTTTGTGTGGCTATATGTAGGCTTGTATCAAGTGTCACAGGCACAGATGAGATCCAGAAACAACCAACTGCTCCTTAACAGCCCTATCTATCTGCCAAGGCCTCTGACATATATTATCAATTTTCTTTCTCTTGTTTATTTATACTCATTTATGGTGTTCATATTGGGTTTTTCTGTGTGCACATTTTCATTCCCTCACGTCCCCCTGAGAGATTTCTTAGAAGATGTGGGAATAAGCCCTGATCATAACTACCACCCCCCCACCAATAAAAATACAATAATATGGGGAAGGCAGACAGTACTGTGCCTGTCAATTAAAGTGCTGTAATCACACCAGAGCTCAATCACAGAGGACTCCTGTTGGCCTGATTAGCAGGGAGAGGCTGCCACTATATTTGCTTGACAACACAGACCTATTTGGCTTGTCTACAAAACTATT
Source organism: Amia ocellicauda (assembly GCF_036373705.1). Taxonomy (NCBI): domain Eukaryota; kingdom Metazoa; phylum Chordata; class Actinopteri; order Amiiformes; family Amiidae; genus Amia; species Amia ocellicauda. The sequence goes on from NC_089853.1 coordinate 1,614,537, forward strand.
TGTAAACATGAATTACAACAACACATGTCAATCAACACTGAGAGACTCCATGTTATACCCAAGACCTTTTATTTATTTATTTATTTTTAAAAGTATTTGAGATTGTGTTCATAGTCTTCCCTGCATGGCATTACATAGCAGTGTTTACATTACAAACTAGATAGACAGACAAGTTATTTTCATTAAGTACTGTAGATCTATCTGACCCCTCATTAACAAGAGGCTTTTAATCTAAGTCTTACATAGAAAGAAAGCTTGGGACAAATTACTCCAAATACTCCTTTCACTGACAAACCCACTGGAGTTATAAATCCTGTGGCTGATTGTATTCATCACACTTCTGCTGCACAACAGTATTTTGTTTCTGTGAGTTTCAAATGAAAATTTGAATCTGCTTCACTGTTTGCTGTATCATAGCTGGTTTGACTGGCAGTGCTGTTTTTGAGAAGCACTAAAGTGTGGGAGCAGTCCAGTCAAGTACCAGTTTTTCTCTTGAGTGCTTCCCTTTGTTTTCATGTTCCCAGTCTATACTTGTTATAATCCTTAGCCTGGTTAACAATATTCTCCACAGCTTTTTTGTTGTTGTTCTTTCTTCTCAATCTTCTTGATTTTAACACTGATATTTTGTAATCGTATAATACTGAGCTGCTTTCAACTATCCTGGAACACACAATTCACATGAGAGAACTGGGTCTTTACAAAGGGCATGGAAAAACTATGGGTTTATCAAATGTGGAAATCTGTATCACAAAAGTAGATCACACAAAAGAGACTGACCAGAATAAAACAAGAGGCCTTTCAATGGAAAGTTGGATGTTCTTTAAGTTACATGGTTTGAGTTGTTTTGTTCCCAATGCACTTAGTTAAGAATAGTATCCATTATAAAAGCTCCTTGGTCAAAAACTCAGCAGTGAACATAGATGAAAACCACTCTGGGAACCACTGAGGTTTTAGGTTAGTAATAATACTAAAGGTGTTGATGTTGAACATTGCAGTCCACTCTTATATTTCCTGGGTGTCATCAGAAGAAAGTGTCTTCACAGAAAGCACAGTAGCTGCTTGCTTTCGTTCCTTAAGAGAGACCAGTTTTCCTCAGTAATACAGAGCGACAGAGTCCCCTTTAGCCCTTTAGCTCTAAGTGAACATCAAAGGCAAAGTATTTGGTGTCATCAGGTGAGCTGGAGCAAGCACTTGCAAGTTGCTTCCAGGTTTTATGAGCAACGGTCGATGCTTTGAACAGTTGATACCGCACTAATGTGATCCTTGTGGAAATCTTTAGTGTAACTAATCTCTCCACAGTCTACTGGAATACAAATTCCATGTGCTCTGAATGAAGGTGTAATGGGGGATGTGTTTTTCAAATGTTTGCCACATTTTTCACACCTGGTAGAGAATTGGTCTAGCAATGTCTAGCTTTGACAAACCTCACAGAATATTTAGAGTTCTGCTTTGTACCTTGAATAGTTGTAGATGTTTACTTTATAGTGTTTATAGGTGAGCATGTCTCGCACAGGAGTTGGCCATCGTTTCTTCATGTTGGCAAGCAGCTGCTTTCCCATAACAAAAACATGTCACACACCATTGAGCAGAGACCAAATACTTCACAGTAGACCGTACTAAAACAGGTACATGCCTGTCATTCCTAGCAGTTACCATATTAGTGTAAAGTGTCCCAAATTGCTTGAATAATGGCCAGGTCATGTAGGGTCAGACTGGATTATTCTAATTTGGCACAGGAGTAAAGATTTAGCTCTTCTTTCAGAAAATGTATAAATGCTTGTTTGGATTTCAGTACAATGGCCACCATCCAAACACTGATGACTGCACCAGACAATTCTGTTCAGTTTTTTTTTTTTTTAATGATTATTATTTATTCATTTTGTAACTGTTGTCTGTATGTGGGCATTTTTATATTTTATGGGACATTAAAGTTTGTTGATCACTGACCGTATCAAAGAATTTACTCCAAAGTTCTGGAGAGCATGGACCTACTCTTAGCTTAAAGTTATTATTGAAAGCTGAATCCACAGAACACTCATAATTATCACCAAAGGAAATGGCAGTAAGAGCCTTTTGAATCGTATTTGAGTAAGACCTAGATGGATCAGCTAACAGTGCCAAGAGACTGTTTCATATGGAAAGACAGGCACCGTCTGGAGAAGGATACAAACTGATATCGTCTAAGATGCATCCCAATCAGTGAACAGCCCACACCCGCATGATGTGGATTGATGTTTTGCTCCACAATAGTACCAACAGTCAGCCTTCCTCCCCCAGGGGCTGAGTCTCGTGCTGAGTGCTCGTCTCCAGATAAGGACGTTAGTGGCTCTGGAGAAGTCGCATCTGAACAGGTTCTCCAGTCTGAGCATCACAGCTGTCTGGTGTGCAAATATCCATCCCTGCCTACTGAAGGGAAATTCTGCTGTACAGCACGCTGAGCAGCCCTGGTGTGTAATCTGGATCAGTCGAATTCACACAGTGTTGACAGAATGGAAGGACATTTTTTTTAAATTTTTATTATGCACTATGAGGAACATTTAGAAACTTATTTCTTCATATTGCCAAGATACACTTGTTTTTATCATATTACTAGAAGAGATCAAAAATATATTATTTTGGCAAGATCACATTTCTGTTGTATATTAGTCATTGACCAACTTTTTTTTTTTTTTTTAAACGTTAAGCCTCATTTAATTACCTTACTTTCACTGAGATCGCTGAGCTTTATTTGAGGTATAGAATAATTCAAGCTTTACTAATTAAACATTTTATTTTTTCTCAAGCGTGTCTTTCCACACTTCTTGTTTGTTCCAGACGGCACACCAACTAGGTTTTACTCCGCACAGACAGGTTGTTAGTTCCCCTGCGTATCTGAGTGGAGTCGATGGCAATAGGTGGCAATAATTCAGAAATCCCTCTAAACCTGCAGGGAGCATAAATGGTTAGACTGTACCATGTTCTGCAAGAACAAAGTGATGCACCACTGTCAATTAAGAAGGGTGCAAATTATGTCTGGTTGGCAACCTCAGTAATTATCTATACTGCCGAGGCAGCTGGTCCCAGGGGCCTGCTCTGTTTTTGCTTTCCCTCCCAATGCTCGGCCTAATCCCACAGCCCAGTCTGGGGTAGGATCCGGATATACATGTGTCCAAATCTTATTGTGGATTTTATCCATCTACTGGAAATTTCTGCCATCTCCTCATGTGCCTTACAGGTGCATCCTCCTTTTTCTTTTTCTTTTTCCCTCTTGCTCTCTCTCTCTGGAGCTTATTTCTTGCCCTTTTCCCAACCTACAATGTACGGTAGATTGCACTCTGTCTCTTTTTTACTGTGCAGTTCTACGAACTCTGTTGTGGATTGTTGTCTGTCTGGTTTTACCCAGTTGGCAATGAACAACCCCAGTTCTCTCACAGGTTGTTTTTTTGGTGATTTTTTTTGGTTTTACATTTACTCTCCGTGATCTTCCAATTACTTGCCTGGACATTTAAAACAAAAATTTCTGAAGCATCTTAAAACCTAGAAATAAAAAACAATTCTAGGATTGAAAGCAAGATATTTAACCACATTTTAAGTACCTAAGCACCTCCTGTATGTTGGTAAATTGAATGGGATGAATTGGTTTAATTACAGCACCGGCATAGGCTGCCCTGTTGCAGTGTTTTGGGAATGGAGGTGCAGCAGGAGAGAGTATTCCAAGCTGCAGTTCCTGTTCCTACCCAAGATCTCTGAAATAAATTGGTAGCATGACATTTACGAGATTTGTTACTAATTAGGACGTTTTACGACCGCTTCTTCTTGCAATAATATAACTGTAATTTTGTGTTTTTTAACATCACTTTGACTTCGCTGCAGTCATGTTGATTCAATTTGATGTTCCCTTCTTCGTCCCCAGCCCAGACGTGCCCTTGAAGAGGGGAAACTCGGGGCCGGCCGGCAGGGTGGGCGGCCGAAGGACCACAAGCCAGCGGACACGGGGGAAGTCTCTGAGGCTCGTTAAGGACAGGGCCGGTCTCTCTCCTCCAGTGCCTCGTCAAGCCCAGGAGGGAGAAACCCAGAGATCTGCACCTGCCTGTGAGTCACTACTGGAAGCCACACACCTCCACAGCAGGTAAATATTAGCTCAATGGGCCAGAGGATAGAGGTAAATGATTTATATCATTCAGCAGGCAGATGAAACCTCACACAGGGCTTAAAGCCAAGGAATCTAGTTCTGAATCGGTTAAACCCAAATTGCTTGAAGTGTTTGTTTGTTTTGATTTGAGCCTTAATGCGTATGGAATGTCTGTCGCTTGATTGGACCTGATTTGATATTTATCTCAGATTAAATACAGGGAGCTAGTGATGCTCATATCATATAATTAAACATTATAATTTGTTTATCTTCCACAAGAGTATTCGTTGAAAAATTTGTGATTTCAATCTGCTTGTTTTGAATAATTGTCTGCATTATTCTCTTTGTTTAATCCGGTTAATTTCATTGTAGTAATCAGTGATTGAGCGTTAAGTAACTGCTAATAAGTATATTTGATGGATATGTGTGTGTTTATGTAGAAACCTAGATCCCAGAATAGCACTTTTTTAAAATATAATAAATATATATTTTAAATATAATACAAATGCAATAAGAACTATTTGGGTTGACATAAACAGGCCACTTTTGTGTTCTCTATATTTTCACAGTTCATTTGCAGTGCAAATGTGTACATTTTCTCTTCAACCAGTTTCATAATATTGTGAAGTGGACACGTTTGGATGTGGTTCTAATGGAGGATCATATCCAAATCTCAAATTAACCAGCATATCCTCTTCAGAACTGTTTCCAGAACCTTCCACCTCTGTGACGTACTGAGGCAGGAATGGTTTCCAGAAGGACATAAAAATAGCAGCAAAAAAGCTGCACTGTTACAGAACTCTTCACTGGGAATCTCTTCTCTATCTGCTTCCTAGCTGGATAGGATGGAAATCTGTAGGTGGGGAAAGGACAGGCAAGCCCAGGAAAGCAATAAAAGTATTGTGTGTGTACAAATATCAGTTGTTTCCCGTGTCCTGCTCTAAAAATAAATTTTACCTTGTACTTTTTGTGTTCCTTCCTTTGCATTGCGTTAATGGGAAAAGCATGACAATATTGCACAGAAGGGAACACATGACTCACTCCAGCTATGGAAATAAACTGAGATACCATTTTTAAAAATAACTACTGTGTGTGTGTTTGTCAGTGCCTTTGATCAATTGTACAGTGAGATTTGGAAGCAGTAGCAAAAGTAAATTTCTGTGGGCTATTCTGAGCAAAAGGCGGTCTGTGATTTAAATGGAGACTTTCTCTGTTGTACTGTTTTAATTGGTGGTTTCTTAAAATCATTCAAAGAAAAGAAATGTAGCACAGGAATGAGACTAGTTGTCCATGCCTATGCACAATTAATCAAATGTGTGCAGAAAACAAATCCTCCACCTTTAGTTAAATTAATTGTACCATCAGGTTTCTTTCGTTTATTTCTTTCCAATAACACATTCCCTTTTTTAAAATGGCGTTTCATGAGTTGAAACAGCTGAAACTACATAGACCTCACTGTCCACCCCAGATCCAGCAATGAATAATTAGATCTGCATGAACAGGCTGAATATAATGCTGCCTTTAGAATATTCCTACAATCAGACTGTACATTGTTTTGTTTTCCTCAAGCTAGAAGCAAAGGAGATATCCAGTTTAATTTGAGATACGTGGAAGATTTAAAGTAATTTTGTTCAGAACTAAAACACACTAAGATGAAAATTAATCTGATATAGCAGGGGAGTCAACTGTGACTGTCTGTGCCACTACTTTAATGTGAAACAAAGCCAAGAACACAACATTGTTTGGATATTCATGTGCTAGTATCTAGTGTGTGTGCCGTTGTGTTTTTATATGTATATTGAGGGATGTACACCGATCAGTCATAACATTATGACCACTGGCAGATGAAGTGAATAACACTGATAATCTCGTTATCATGGCACCTGTCAGTGGGTGGGATATATTAGGCAGCAAGTGAACATTTTGTCCTCAAAGTTGATGTGTTAGAAGCAGGAAAATGGGCAGCATAAGGATCTGAGCGACTTTGACAAGGGCCAAATTGTGATGGCTAGACGACTGGCTCAGAGCATCTCCAAAACTGCAGCTCTTGTGGGGTGTTCCCGGTCTGCAGTGGTCAGTACCTATCAAAAGTGGTCCAAGGAGGGAAATGCGGTGAACCGGCAACAGGGTCATGGGCGGCCAAGGCTCATTGATGCACGTGGGGAGCAAAGGCTGGCCCGTGTGGTCTGAACCAACAGACGAGCTACTGTAGCTCAAATTGCTGAAAAAGTTCATTCTGGTTCTGATAGAAAGGTGTCAGAACACACAGTGCATCGCAGTTTGTTGTGTATGGGGCTGCGTAGCCGCAGACCAGTCAGGGTACCCATGCTGACCCCTGTCCACTGCCGAAAGCGCCTACAATGGGCACGTGAACATCAGAACTGGACCACGGAGCAATGGAAGAAGGTGGCCTGGTCTGATGAATCACGAGTTCAAGGTGTTGACTTGGCCTCCAAATTCCCCAGATCTCAATCCAATCGAGCATCTGTGGGATGTGCTGGACTAACAAGTCCGATCCATGGAGGTGGCCAGATACCACAGCACACCTTCAGAGGTCTAGTGGAGTCCATGCCTCGACGGGTCAGGGCTGTTTTGGGACCTACACAATATAAGGCAGGTGGTCATAGTGTTATGGCTGATCGGTGTATAATTTATATATTTGTTTTGCTCTTCTTTCATATAACTTATCTTATAAGTCACACCTGAGTCATTCTCATGCCAGTGTATATTGTCTTTATCCTTTCAGAGATGAAAGGGTTACTGTATTCTGTAGATTCATTATATGCACATCATCTGAAACATGCAGGGAACTTTAGAGAGGAATGTCATCTCGGACCTTTATATATAAGTGCATTTCCTTGTTTTGCCTTTAATGAACATTTCAGTTAGTGAGTCTGAGATTTTTTTTAAATTCTGAATTTAAACAAATGTTTTTATTTTTCAGAATAACCCATGGTTCATGTTTAGTCTATATATTTATATATTTATAACATGAAGATTTACACAGTATTTACCATGGCTAGAAGGTTTCTAATGCATCTGTTCTGTTTTTTTAAATGTTTTTTTTAATTAAATATCTCCATGTCTGTTTGATCTGAAAGAATGTTTGAAAAGATAAGACAAAGTTATTTTAGTCCAAATAAACCAGAGACTGACTCATCCAGTCATTCTACTATACATTTTACAGACGACAAAGTTGGCTGAGAATGAAACTCGTATACTAATGACACAGTGTGAACACATGATAATAACTGTCAAAATGCCAGGGACACAATGACTGTTGTAGGCCGTCATGTCGGACAACAAGTTAAACAAGTAAGCAAGTCTAACAAGTCTACTCATCTGTTTTAGAACAGCCTGCAAATAAGTTTTTCCACACTTGGCTTACATTGTTCACCGAAAAACCTGACTATAGAGCGGCCTTGCATTGATAGTTGTTGTTTTGTTTGTGTTTTAATTATTGTATCCAACATTTAAATTAGTGATTTCTGTGTTATGCCAATTATAAATCACATGAAACCAGCCAATCATAGATCTTTTGTATCAATGTTATCCCGTACAGAGAACAATCACGATTTAAGCATTCTTCAGTTACCAAATCACATATCTTGTACAATATGACTTATTAACTCGTATAACACTGCCTTAGAATTTCCACACATCAGTCTCTTCTAATAATTTCCCAGACTTCTGTCCTATCAGAAATGCTTAGTAGTCCATTTAGTTATTTTGTACTTTGTTTTTTTGTTTTTTTAACTGCATAATGCAGTTTGTATGACTTTCTAAAGTAAGACCTGTTCATAAGTGAATGCTCATGCTCTGCAGTAGCTGAGAGGGGGGTGAAATGCTAGTATCGTTATTTAAAGCTTATTTAGTTTGAAGCCCAATTGAAGTAGACCCAAGGGAAATTAAGCTTATAAAGCTCTTTAACAAAATTCACCCTATATTTAAGTTGTAATAATCAGCCCTGGTTTTGGCAGTTGTATTGGAATCCAGCTAATTGCAGTGTTTAGTACCAGAGATTGGTCTTTAAGGTGGAGCAGCGATTCTCTGACGATCTCCCAAAGAGTTTGGGGAAACATGAGACTATGTTGATCAGGCGTATCAACCCAAAGGAGATGTACTAAAGCAAAGATTCTCAAGCTGTGTTCTGGTCATCCACAGAAACTATCCCGAAATATAAATAGGAAGATGGCATAACCACACTAAACATGCCAAGAACCATAACTATTCTAGTCTCTCTTCGGAAATTCAATTCCAGGAGACGGCCTTCTCTTGAACATTAAATTATTTGTATCCTGTAATTAGCTTCTAGTTTGCCTCCTGTATTTCTAATGGGAAATTATTTTGCTTGTTTAAAAATGTACATATAAATCGCTACAGTGTAGTGTCACAGTTCAGAATAAAGTTTTAGTTTAGGATTTAGTTCTTAAGGATGTTGTTTATCCCTGTTTTTGACGTTACCACAAATGTACAAATAATACCTTTGAAAATGTAAATTAATTTACATTTTTAAATGTTTGAATTTGAGACCCAAAGATCTAAATGATGGCATTGTGCGGACCCAGAACAAATCCAAGACTCTGATTTATGTGCTTTTACTGTACAGTTGATGGCTTTGCAGCATTCATTTGTATTCTGACCGGTCCTCACGGGTAAATAAAAACACGTCAGAGTCTTTCTACATCAGACACTGCAGACAGCGCAGCTGGAAGAAGCGGCTGATTGTTTCGAAGTGGCTGGAAGCGAAGGCGTGAAGCTTTCCAGCTTGAGGCTTACAGAAGGACAATAGCCCCACGAGGCATGGCAGCGCTGAGCCGATCTGTCCTCCCCTGCAACCGTGAACGCTCGCTGAAGAAACGGTGTCACCAGGTTCCTGCCATTTTGAGTGTGCCCTCATTGTCTGCCCATTACACGAGTGTTAGCGGCACAAAGGCCGGCCGAGAAGATGAAGGCCTGTGCAGTGCATCTCCACTGACCTCCTTTCTTTGGCTTCACGGTCTCTCAAAGGGTCGTATACAAAGCCCCTGCCCTTTCATTGTGTCCGCTGGGCCTGTGGGGGAGAGTCTGCAGGACTGGGGATGGACGGTGGGGGTGGAGAGAGGAAAGGAAGGAATGGGGGGTGTGGGGGCAATATTATAACTTCCTGGAGTGGTATGGAGAAAGAGGAGGTGGGGGTTACTGCAATACCACACAAGTGCTTTCTCTAAAGGATGTGGGGGGGCCAGGGGGGCGAGTCATGGAGGCGAGCACATTGGGGTCCATTTTAACAGAGCCTGTCGAATGCTCCGGATTCCGGCACTGTCCCCTGGCGCAGCTCGGCTGCAGATATACATTTGTACCAATGGCAGATTGTAGAATTCTCCCGAGAGAGTGACACACCACTGTAGTGGTCATTATGTAGTGGTCATTATGCAGTGTTTTGAATAGATTAATCGTTTCGGGTACAATTTACTGCTATATGATTACATACATGATTACAGCTGGTTGTTTCCTTTTTTCTGTGATGGAGGCTAAGATACATATTAAATATGGCAACTGATACACTGAAAGTCATATCCACAAACCTATAGCGCAAATACTTGACCAACATAAACAATTGTAGCAATTGATGCCAGGGACATTGCATAGCAATACTATTGAGAGACTCATAGGGAATAAGTGATATTTCACTTCACAAGAGTGTACAAGTTATTGATTAGGTTTATACACTTAAGAACATCATGCATTAGACTGTTTTGATTTGCTGTGATTTATGAATTGGAGCACTCCAGCTTTACATCGGTAACAATAACTTGCAAACCCTGAGTAACTGCATCTCTCCAAAGGTGGAGGCTAAAGAAATTGTCAATATTCCTCTAGTCAATGTTTGCTTGTATAATTCCAGTATTTGAAAAGAAAAATGCTTACTGCTTTAAACTTCTGCACTAGCCAGGAAATGGAAAAGATGCCGTTTCTTAGACTTTTTTTATGTAGTAAAAAATAATTAAATACACGGAACAACTCCTATATGTTGGTATTATCGTATAAATCCTAGTCTGAAATGAAAAATACAAAAATCATGCCATCACCTAATGAAGTTACATTGTCCTTTGTGTCCCATTTTTGTGGAAATACATTTTTAAAGGCATTATCAATATTTTAGTTTCTTAAAAAAATAAGGATCATCACCTTTATGGGGTCAGTAGTAAGACACTCATTAGTATGAATCTTATTAGTGAGCTTATCCATTGAAGGAAAGTGTAGCTCATCTGGAAAGAATGGAGGGCAGTTTGTTAGGCGACCAGTCTTTATTCTACATTATCCTTTTATAAAAGATAGCCTGGGATCTGAGTTCGAGTCTTGTGCAAACACAGACTGGTTTCTCAAGGTCTCGGTACCTATTCCCTTCAGATCTATCCAGGACATGGCCGGCTTGGTTGCTTCATGCTCTGTGCCAAACCACAGCCAACCTGTCTCTGTGCCATTTTATGTGATCAAATTACACAAGAACACAACTTTATTTTTAAGCAGAGCAGGATTTTCTCTCTCTCTTTCTCTCTCCATCAAGGGACATCGCAAGCAGTCACTGAGGGGAGATATACACAATGCTGTATCTGTTCTTATCCCTTTTTTTGTTGTGAAGGTTTTTAGTTGTCGAAAGGTATTAAAGGGGTCCTGTGATCTAATTTCTATTCTGCCCCATGATCTTTTATTTTTTTATATATCGTCCCCTCACCTAAAGGGGCGCAAATGTGTTCAAAATGTCAGTGCCTTCAATGCACTCTTAGAGTATCTAAGACTCTGCGAAAGCCCGTTTTGTCTTTATTCATTGGTGAGGCGCACGTGTGCTTCATCAAAGCTCACACCATCTTATCATTTTATAGCCGTGCTTGAAATCTAGTGTGGCTAAAATCTTTAGGGTAATCCTGTATATAAATGGGTCTGCTGACAATGGAAATGTGGGGCTCGCCAGCTGCTCTGCAATATAGACCAAACATCAAAACTGTATTTAAAAAAGCCCTGCTCAATGAACACTTTTTACCACTATTGAAAGAGTCTATAAGATGCATTGAGTGCCGTAACTCAGTGATACAGGGTCAGACCTTTTAAAATTTCGTTTCACATTTACACTTTCTGTAGAGTAGCTAAACTGTCTATGGTAGATTAAATTGAGGGTCTAGCCTGGGTCGTGCATAGATTATTTGCATTGGTTCTTCTATTTTGTATTTTTTTTTTTTTTTTTATAAAATTGTTGTTTTTTCCTTAAGTATCCCTGAAAATGGCAATATATTATTTTCAAATAAAGGAAAGCACATCAAGTTTAGCTGGTCGATGTTATACTGTGAGAATTTCCTATTGGACTCTTTTCAAGTGTTCAAGTGTAAGTGGTCTCAGTTTACACTGCAATGCCCGGGGGACCTCTTGAGTGCGGCACAGAGCCTCTCAGCAGAGTACCACCTGGCTTCCTGGGCAGTCATGCCCAATTCCATACAGGATTGAAAAGGCTGTATGCATAAATGAATGTGTATTAATACAGAACTAAATTGTTTACTTTGTTTTATTGTTGTATTGCAATAGGCACAGAAATGCAAAGAAGAAAGAATTTTTAAATTGTTCTATAAAAGATACAGATGTATAAGGGAAATAAAAGTTTTATGCATATCTAGATGCCAACACAATTATGCCAAGCATAGTTCACCTGGAATTAGCATATGTTGTGTAGCAGTTTTTGTGCACGGTACACGGTACAATGGTTTTCATGCACGGTACTTTTCCCAGCGGCTGTGACTCTCTCTCTGCCATCAGACAGGAACACGGGTCCCTGAATCTCATTCGGGCTCATTGTATTTTTTGCCCCCTTAGAATTCCAGATTGAAAATGGACCTACAATGTCCCTTAAAATATTTGCAAGTGCACTTGAAGCCTAAGGGGATATAAAACTCTCGAAGACACCTTCAGCTTTTAGTGCTTTTTATTTCACAAAGTACTTTTTCCCAAAGAGCTGACTAACCTAGGACAAGGACGTACTCTTGGATTTTAACTCCACATTTGAAATAAATGGAAGGCATCCTGTGTGTGTGTTAAATAAGACTTTACATTTAACATTTGTAGTGATATCATTCATTTATTTAATTTATCTAAGCAGTATAAAGAGGGATAAATACTTTTAATTGCCTGTTCTCTCCATAAAACTGCACTGTGCATCTCTCTTAAAAAGAACCACAAAAATGTTTTATTACAATCAGGTGGATGAAAGACATGCAGATTCAAAGTGTGATTAATCTGTATGAACTTTTCCCAATTTTCTTTCACTTCATCTAAAGAGTGATTATTGGTAGTGCATCTGTTTAGTGATGTTATTATCTTCCAAGGTTTACAGTTCGCTTTGAGCTGACTTGTTGGCCTTCCTCCAAATGAGAGAGAGAGCAAGAGAGAGAGAGCCCCTGCACATCACTTTATCAGGATCTTTACCTTTTATCTGTCATTCCGGTTGGCTCGTTGTCCTTCTTGATTAAGTGATAGGCTGAGAACAGGGGCTCAGGTTACCCTACCTCCTGGGATCAGGTGTATTTTTGGTCACTCTCTCGCTCAAGAGCCTTTTGGAAGGGGTGCTAGGCTGAGGTGAGGAGAAAAACACTTTAAAGGATTAAACCTGTACTGCGTCGATTTCGCTTGTCAATCTGTCTTGTTTTGCTGCTTGCCTTAAGTTATTGTATTAAAAAAATAGATGGATATATATATGCACACACAGTACTGTGCAAAAGTTTTATCAATTTACAAAATGCAAAGTGAGTGAACAGATGAAAAATCTACATCAAATCCATATTTGGTGTGACCACCCTTTGCCTTCAGAACAGCATCAATTCTTCTAGATACACTATATTTCAAATTGTGACTCATCAGTCCAGAGCACCTGCTGCCATTTTTCTGCAGCCCAGTTCCTGTGTTTTCGTGCATAGTTGAGTTGCTTGGCCTTGTTGCCATGTCGAAGGTATGGCTTTTTGGCAGCAAGTCTTCCATGAAGGTCACTTCTGACCAGACTTCTCCAGACCCCAGTCTGTGAACTTCTTTCACGTTGTCATTATGGGGTATTGTTTGTAGAATTTTGAGGAAAATTATGAATTTAATCCATTTTGGAATAAGGCTGTAACATAAAATGTGGAAAAAGTGAAGCACTGTGAATACTTTCCGGATGCACTGTAACTACCTTGCTGTGCTCAGTCTTGCCATGGTATATGACTTTTGACAGTAAACTGTCTTCAGCAACCTCACCTTGTTAGCGGAGTTTGGTTGTTCCTCACCCAGTTTCATTCCTCCAACACAGCTGTTTCTGTTTCAGTTAATTATTGTATTTCAACCTACATATTGAATTGATGATCATTAGCACCTGTTTGGTGTAATTGTTTAATCAGACACCTGACTATATGCCTACAAAATCCCTGACTTTGTGCAAGTGTATCTAGAAGAATTGTGTATGTGTGTGTGTGTGTATATATATATATATATATAAAGTATTAATTTGTTATTTATTATTGTTTCTTAGATTTTTTTGGAGTTATTCATAATTGTTAAAGCCTTCTCTCTAATTGTGCATTTCCCAAATTAGCTCATGCTCTTGTCTATTAAATCAGTAAACTGCTCCTTCTGATGGAACTTTTAATGGATGTTTACTGTTACTGCTTAAGAATAATAAAAATACATGATTTATGTTTTCAATGAAGCACTGTCACACTGCGCCTTGTAATAATTAAGTACAATTGTTAATTTAGTAAATCTAGCTGCTTTAAAACCCTATTCTGTCTCCTACCTAAGCTTTCATTCATTTCTGATGCATTTTAGGACAGCCCTATAACTCTATTAATATGTCACCACAAAGTGGATAGAGAGCAGAAGATACAACAATATTAATATGAATACTTCATGCACTGCGCAATTGGCGCCCCTTGCTCAAATTCTGTCGACTCTTCCGGAGAAGCAGCTCGGCCGACGTGACTTGCTTGCTGTCCAATGGCATCAGTCAAATATATTTCACAATGTACCTCCCTTTCCGTAATTGCTTCTGAAAATCCTGTAGCAGCTGCTTTATTTTTTCAGCAGTTGCACTTCAGTGCCACCGTATCTATGCCATAGTGTCCAGTAATCTTCAGAAAAATAAACAATGAAAAACATGGACACTCAGATGCAGTGCAGCTTTCAAAAACACTTTCTATTGCTTATGAGGGTGTTAGTAAAACGTGTGTATTGGTTATGAGCCCTGTGTTTCTCATTGGGTGTGTGCTTATTTCAGTTGTGTGCGCGGCGCCGCTGTGCTGAAAGCAACTTAACTATGTTTACAAATAATGGTAAATTATAATAACAACTGTAAAACAAAAAGAATGTATTTATGTATTGTCTGATTTTATGGTAATTTGGAAAAAATAATTTAGTCAATAGTTTGAGAAAATGTAAAAGGCCTGTATTGGCCGATTTAATATTGGTGCTCCAATATATCTGTCTGGCCCTGGAAGAGACCACTACCATCAGGATAGAAATGTTTCACCATAGGATAAAGGTGATCACTCAGAATAACTATAATGATTTGCAGTGACCCTTCCCTCTAAGGGGAAAAGTGGACACAAACCATGCCAGGAAAACACCACCACAGCATAACAAAGCCTCCGGACCCCCTCACTGTAGGGGTCCAGCAGTCAGGCCTGTCCCGTTCTCTTGGTGTCCCACACATGCACTCGCCCCCTTGTTGAGAATATGGTGAATGATGACTTATGTGACCACATCACTTTTTCCACATCTCTGTAGACCAGTGCCTATGATGCCCCAATAAAGCCCCCTCTTGCAAAGTCACTTAGATACTTTCCTCTTGCTGTCTTGATCCAAAATCGAGGTCAACAGGGCCTGCTCAGCATTTGTTTACATGCCACAGAGCATGATGGGATGTTAATTGCTTCATTGCATCATGCAGTACACCTGTTTGGAGGCATCTGCATTTGTTATGTTCCTCCACTCATTTATTCAGGTTTTTCCTGTCATTTGTCACCCGTCTGTATATATATACACACACAAGCTCTTTAGTCTTAACTACCAGAACATTTGTAATGTTAATCAAAATTGAAGAATAATGCCTACCTCAGATCATCGGCATCTGGAATTTAAAGTCAATCGCTTTTCAATGTAGCCAATAGCTGTAATACATTAATCAAAGAATAACTGTGTATACAGGCTACCCTGTTTAATAGACTGGATGTTCAATGCTATCCTCTGGCTCATTTTTCTAATTTTTATCTTTTTTTTTTTTAACTTTTTGTCATGTAACTGTCTCTAAATGTAATCTGAGCCTTTGCATTGTGTATGTGTATAAAATTGATGAAAACATTCTAGACAGACTTTTTTTTTTTTTTCACACGTGTTACTGAATCTCTTTTCAAAGAAACAAGACATGTGATCTGCCGTTGCCTTGTGAAAGCAGTGCACTGTGTTCTTGGGAAAGTGGCGTTCGGGGGGGTGGAGGCAGACACACAAATAGCCAAGACAGGGAATGCGGGTTCGAAGAATGGATTATTGAGTGCCAGCTCAAGATACAGTGGTGTGAAGTCTGTATTGCACTGCATTTCTAATGCTTTGTCACTGCAATGTTTGACAAATTGTGTTATACTTGTTTTGGTTTTAGGCTGTACTGTTTATGTTGATTTGAATGCAATGTACATATTTTGTGTGCTACATGTGCCATCCAGATTCATTCATTCGGTTTTATTGAATGAAAAAAGAATAGGGAAAAGTCTGGCGCCACATAAAACACATCCATTCATAAGACTGTTTGCTCACTGGTTTTGTCTCCACTGCTTTTCTTTGCGAATAACTTGTCTGCAGACTAATCACTTTTCTTTTCTTATTTGGTTAAAGGGAGCCGTCACCAGGACACTGCGCAGTGAATAAGACGAAGAACGCCTTGGAGAATACTCGAGAATCGCAACTTATCTGAGGACTGAGGGCGTGAAGTGGCAGACCTTGTACAGGCAATATATTGAACTGATAAACCACAACTCCCAGAAAAAAAGTGACTTTTAAAATATATATATTTTTGTTTACTTATTCGCAATTAACTAATTCCCAGGTACTTACTATCATTTTAGTTCCCACCCTTTGAGGTCTGTTTAATCTGCTGTTAGTTGTAAAACAGCCAATAACTGAGGCAGAAGCTAAAGTCTTACTTTTACGATGTGTTGTTTAACTGCCAAGTAAACCGACTCACACTTGATTCTTCCTGCAGCTCTTCAGTGTTTACCTATCATGTGAAACCCTTCCCCACTGAAGGCAATAGTGAGTTAATGAATGCTGACATGGGGGCCTGTCTGTGGCCGAGCTTCCATTTTCTTATCAATGTCTAAACGGGACTGCAGTTTGTCAGAAGATGTGTAATGAGTTTTTTCTTTCTGTACAGCAACCTTTGAAAAGATACTTGAGCTGTGGGTTTAATAGTGTGCTGTATAATACTATCGGGTTCACTTTAAAACCATTTGAAGGTGCTCAGATATTTTTTAAAAGGTTTTAGTAAAAAAATAGTAGTTCAAAATATGTTTTATTATTTTGATTAATTGTATTTTCAAAACTGTTCTTTACCTTAACCTTTGTGTAAGGTCCTGGGGCTTAGCCTATCAGTTGACACGTTTCAGATTCATGGACTCGTAAAGCTTGCCACTTCTGTTGTATCCGGCTCTAACATCTCATGAAAGAAGTAATTTTATCATGTAAATGTTTATTCTTGTTGACATTGTTATGGAGATGTTTTTTTTTTTTTAATGTAATTTTTAATACTACTTTAAATAAAATATTTATGTATTGCTAATGGTTTCTCATCATCTATTCATGATGTCTTTGCAGTGTGCTCTTGGGCTGAAACGTGTGTTCAAGTAGCAGGTGCTATTTATTATAATGTACATCCAAGGCTTTGTGCAGTAGAATATCATGTTCATCATATCCTTCAGGACCTGTGAAGATGCAAGAAAAACTATAGATTTTATTGGAGTATATTAAGTTGACAATTGTGCTGCATATGTAAAGCAAAATACATTCCAGTGCAATCTTAAAACAAGTTTCAAAACCTTCCCTGCATCTTTTTTTTTTTTTCTTCCACAAAACCTATAAAGATCATTTTAAAACTTAAGGCCACTAATAAAACTCAGACACCCAAGGAAAATATTTTTTTTTTATCATGGAGCTCAAAAGTCCATCAGATTAAAAAAACTAAAAACTAAACGTTATCTTATCCTTTCTCATATTGTTAATCGCTCAATAATTGTGTTAAATACGATGAACTGTAATAAAAGGCAGGGGTCTGTTTAAACAATTGATATGGGGTTTATGAACTTTACCATTTAAGTCCAGCAGAAATTTCTGCTCTGGCTCCTATGAGCAGGATCAGTCTTCTAAACAACTATTTAAAATGTAGTTTTTTACCAGCAGCAATTCTTTAGTGTTGTCATCAGAGCACTGCAGTATTCACATTTTCGACATACAGTATCCCTCAGGAAGTAAAACACGTTGGCGTTCGGTGCCTTCAATGTCTTACACAAGTTATTTTCAATAACGTCGACTTGTCGTGCAGAGTAATCTCTCGGATGATTCTTGATGCTTTTTAATCGTCGTATTTATGTTTTGCTGCCGAATTGGAATTATCAGCTGATTTGCCTTAATGTTGTTTTTCAGTGGTTTAATGTCTTGGCAACATGTCAAATAGTTTGAGCCTGTGGAACACATTGAACCGAAAATGTAATGGCACTGGGGCGTGTCTGTTGAAGGCAGTTTCGAAAGAACACAAGAATACTGTACATCCCCTGGTCTCTTACCAATAAACTCCTGTGAGAAAGAACCACCTTTTCATGGGATAATTGGTTTACAATTGTGCTAGCAGTAGTAATTAATGTCACCTTTTGATTTACACACGTACCTGCTTCTGTGATCTCATTGTTTTGAGGTATTGCACAATCTGCCTTTTTTGTGATAGTTCTGAATAACAAATAAATAACAGGCAAAGAGTCAAGTGAAGTATTAAGGGGCTCAGCTATTAGGCGTCTGTGTTCGTCACTGATCTAAAATCCATGTGGTTTAGGAAACGTATCCTTCAGGATGGCTCAAAAACATCTAATTTAATTCAATGGATATCGGTTTCTGAGACCAATTTGCTCCCCTCCCCAAACCTTCTGTGTTAGATTGTATATGAATATGAATCTGCCTAATGCACTGGTGCTCTGATTGCATAACAAAAAAGTGAGCTTTCATCTTGCTGTTCATGTAAAGCTGTGTCTATAATGTGCATTGCATATGACAATTCAATTCATTACTCATAGTATTTGGTTGAATTGAAAATTTCAATATCTGGATTACCTGCTGGACAAATACACTTTCTGATATATACAGTTAGGGAAAAAAGTATTTGATCCCCTGCTGATTTTGTACGTTTGCCCACTGACAAAGAAATGATCAGTCTATCATTTTAATGGTAGGTGTATTTTAACAGTGAGAGACAGAATAACAACCAAAAAATCCAGAAAAACGCATTTCAAAATACTTATAAATTGATTTGCATGTTAATGAGGGAAATAAGTATTTGATCCCCTATCAATCAGCAAGATTTCTGGCTCCCAGGTGTCTTTTATACAGGTAACGAGCTGAGATTAGGAGCACTCTCTTAAAGGGAGTTACCTGTATAAAAGACACCTGTCCACAGAAGCAATCAATCAGATTCCAAACTCTCCACCATGGCCAAGACCAAAGAGCTGTCCAAGGATGTCAGGGACAAGATTGTAGACCTACACAAGGCTGGAATGGGCTACAAGACCATCGCCAAGCAGCTTGGTGAGAAGGTGACAACAGTTGGTGCGATTATTCGCAAATGGAAGAAACACAAAATAACTGTCAGTCTCCCTCGTTCTGGGGCTCCATGCAAGATCTCACCTCGTGGAGTTTCAATGATCATGAGAACGGTGAGGAATCAGCCCAAACTACACGGGAGGATCTTGTTAATGATCTCAAGGCAGCTGGGACCATAGTCACCAAGAAAACAATTGGTAACACTACGCCGTGAAGGACTGAAATCCTGCAGCGCCCGCAAGGCCCCCCTGCTCAAGAAAGCACATGTACAGGCCCGTCTGAAGTTTGCCAATGAACATCTGAATGATTCAGAGGAGAACTGGGTGAAAGTGTTGTGGTCAGATGAGACCAAAATCAAGCTCTTTGGCATCAACTCAACTCGCCGTGTTTGGAGGAGGAGGAATGACCCCAAGAACACCATCCCCACCGTCAAACATGGAGGTGGAAACATTATGCTTTGGGGGTGTTTTTCTGCTAAGGGGACAGGACAACTGCACCGCATCAAAGGGACGATGGACGGGGCCATGTACCGTCAAATCTTGGGTGAGAACCTCCTTCCCTCAGCCAGGGCATTGAAAATGGGTCATGGATGGGTATTCCAGCGTGACAATGACCCAAAACACACAGCCAAGGCAACAAAGGAGTGGCTCAAGAAGAAGCACATTAAGGTCCTGGAGTGGCCTAGCCAGTCTCCAGACCTTAATCCCATAGAAAATCTGTGGAGGGAGCTGAAGGTTCGAGTTGCCAAACGTCAGCCTCAAAACCTTAATGACTTGGAGAGGATCTGCAAAGAGGAGTGGGACAAAATCCCTCCTGAGATGTGTGCAAACCTGGTGGCCAACTACAAGAAACGTCTGACCTCTGTGATTGCCAACAAGGGTTTTGCCAACAAGTACTAAGTCGAAGGGGTCAAATACTTATTTCCCTCATTTACATGCAAATCAGTTTATAACTTTTTTTGAAATGTGTTTTTCTGGATTTTTTTGTTGTTATTCTGTCTCTCACTGTTAAAATACACCTACCATTAAAATTATAGACTGATCATTTCTTTGTCAGTGGGCAAACGTACAAAATCAGCAGGGGATCAAATACTTTTTTCCCTCACTGTATATATATATAATATTGTTGCTTTATTTGTAGCAGCTTTGCTCTTTTCTTAAAAAAATCGATATCTTCACACTGTGGAGGTGACCTTGGACCGGTGATTGTTCAATCTCGGGCAAAGAAAAACTGCAAATGAAATTAGTCGGATTGTTATAAATCAGGCACAAGTGTCTGGACTGCGTGAGCCTCTGTGTGTGGATTATCAGACTCTTGGATTTGAGTTGAAAGGTTGTGATGCTGAACCTGACGCCCCGCAGATCCCTATTATCAATAGGTTAACCTTGTGCTTTCATACTATGTTGATAAATCAGTTTGATTTTTGCTGTCTGGCAGCCAACAGCCTGTGAATGAGGCTTCTGTGGGATTTATAAGAGTATAATGTATATCTATTTTTTTTTCGCTCTCTCTTCTTTAATCTATTAGGGTAGTGACCTATTAAGCAGAGGAATGTTGTATATGTACGTGGCTGGCCCTGCAATGACTGGAGCCCTGCAGTTCAAGATCAAAGTGAGGCTGGACGAGCGAAGCACCTTGATAATGTCCTGATAGGAAATGGGTCCCTCTGACCTGTGCACAGGAGGGGCGGTTCAGGCCATTGGGGTAGATTCACTGTGCTCAATCCAGTCATTTCCCAGAACAAAAGCCAACTCCTCGAAGTTAGTGCTCTTCTCTCTCTAAACCATTAACTGAGCCTATTCTGTACACAGATTGTACATTTTGGCAGTCCAGACTGTTGGGGGGAATGGGTTCTGATTCTTAGGACTTGATCTATCTTGTAATGGTGCAGTAAGCTGTGCTCTTTTGATTCGCCTCCTGTAAATTAAAAATTGAGTTGCTTATTAAAATGTATGACTTCTTTCCAAGTCAGAAATGTAAGACTTGTACATCCATACAATGCACATCTGAAAATGTATTTCACTAACAAACTCTGGAAGGAAATGCTTTTATTTATTAATTTTAAATTAATTCTAAAAGTCTTCCTTCGGTCTGTATAATGATATAGAAAACTAACTGTTGAAGGGTATAGTCTAATATAATTACTGAAATTAAACTAGGTATTAAAGCAAACATTTTCGTGTTTCTACAAATTTATATTAATTAATTCTAATTTCTTTAATCACACCTTTTTATGGAAAAGTCTAAATGTAGGTTATTCTGGGTTGTAGCTGCATTAAAAGCTTAATTTGTATAATTAAAACCAAAGGTGCAAATTAGATGGTCTAATAAATAACCAGTTGTCAGCTGAATTCTGTCGTAAGTTTCCAAATTATGTTTTTTGTTTATTTTGGGGAGCTGCTTTCTCTATCTGCTCCTGTGAGGGTAATACAAATATATTTTCGTTATAAAAAGGGAGATAAAAACCACTAGATTAGTACTGCTGCACAACCTAAACATATATTCTATAAAAATGAATGACCTGAACACAATGTTAGTCAAGCCCGTCACTTTGCTTTTATTCTTTTTCTTTATATATATATTTGAGTGTGTATAATATAATTTCATAACCTTAACCCTAAGATCTGTACCGTTACTTTACCTTTTATTTTATTTTTATTGTTTTTGATTTCATCACATTAGAAAGCTGGCATTGAGAGAATCTTCCTTTGCATCTGCAATGTAGATTTCTTACAATAAAGGACATCCTTTAAGACAGACGTGAATGGGCACCTGAAAATTAGTTTTGTAATCTTTCCTGCCATAAACAAAGAAAACTATCTGTAGATGAAATGTGGGCAGGATTTTTTTTATATCTACATCACCGAATTTGACTGTGCGAAGCTGACTTTTCCCAGGCAGTAATCGTTACAGAGTCAAGCTGCTGTTGATGTTGTCTCTCATTAGGCCCTGCTGTCTCTCACACTCAGAGTCCTGAGAAAGGATAAAACGCTTCACCAAAGACAGATAAACAATAATTCTCCCACAGCAGCGTTGCAGAGTCTCATGACATTAAGTTTGTGTTATTGCAGGACTGAGGGAAAACTTCACAAATCCCTTTTTCTTACAGGTCCTAGGCCTTTGGGGAAAGAATTACAAAGAGGGGGGGAATGTAAGTTGAAAATACATATTTCTAATCTTTCGATTACATGTTCAGAAACATCAGTCTTGATTGGAAATGGATAAGTCACATCTTAAGCATTAGAGAAACAAGTGTCTGTAACTGTTCTTTTAAGAAAATGAAATCGTGTTGAACAGTTGCCCTGCAACTAAACTCCCAACCACACATTTTCACAATAGTCCCATTTTTCCTACCCGAGCTGGTTTTATTAACAGACACACATGCAGGACACACAATCACGCAGTCCTGATCAATTCCGAGTTGACAGATTTAGGTCGTCTTTGGTGGGTCCAAATCCCATAATGTCTCAAAAGATTTGACTGCCTGAATGGTGTTTGTGGGGCGCAGCCAAAGACTTACGCTTTATGTATAGTTCAGATTAGAGACCTGTTAAAATAAGTGTCAGAGAGACACTCAGCTAAGCCCTTCTCACATTTACAGCTATTAGGAAATGATGGACAACTGTATTAGTCAATTTCACTTTCATGTGCAGACTGAGGAATAAAGCATGAACATGAATCTATTGACCTGTTCCTGCAGGAAGGACACCTTAGTGCAGAGGCACGCCTCAAATATTACCACATCTGATACCCTCTATGAAGTGAGCTTGAACAGCTGATATTAAGGGCTTGAAGACTTTACCTCTGCAGGAGAGTGGTAAGCTTTTCATTTCTAATTTATATTAATGATCTGCACTCTGGGATAGTTAGCAAACTTCTCAAATTTGCAGATGATACTAAAATAGGTGGCTCAGCAGATACAATCTCGGCAGCACAGGCTATTCAGAGGGACTTAGATAATATTCAGTTGTGGGCGACACCTGGCAGATTAAATTCAATGTGGACAAGTGCAAGGTATTACATGCAGGTAACAAAAATGTCCACTATAATTACACTATGGGAGGAATAGAACTAGATGAAGTATCGCATGAGAAAGACCTAGGAGTCTATGTGGACTCCTCACTTTATCCATCCAAGCAATGTGGGGAAGCAATTAAAAAGGCAAACACAATGCAAGGGTATATTGTCAAAAGTGTAGAATTGAGAACAAGGGCAGTGCTGTTCAGACTGTACAATGCACTAGTTAGAGCTCATCTGGATAGTGTGGACAGTTCTGGGCTCCACACTTCAAGAAAGATATCGCTGCTCTAGAGGCAGTTCAGAGGAGATCAACCAGACTTATTCCAGGTCTGAAGGGAATGTCCTACTGAGAGACTGAGGACCTGAACCTTTTCACCCTAGAACAGAGGAGACTACGTGGGGACTTGATCCAAGTCTTCAAAATCATGAAGGGCATCGACCACATCAAACCAGAGGAGGCACTTCTTCACTTCTTCACAATCTGGAACAAACTCCCCAGCGATGAAGTTGAAAATTTGGGAACATTCACAAATAGATTGGATAGGATCCTTGGATCACTTCCTTATTAATGGACACCAAACGAGCACGATGGGCTGAATGGCCTCCTCTCGATTGGACACTTTCTTATGTTCTTCTTATGTTGTTATAAACAGCAGTGTCTGCTCGTCGCAATTTTCCTCTAACTGGTAATTCACAGTTCACACAGTGTGTGCTGCTGTCTTTTCTCAGAGGGATTTGGAGAGCAGTGGAAGATGGTGATGCACATGGCACACAGTCCGTTTGTAATCCCCCCGCTTCTGGCCGCGAGGGTGCCAGTTCAGAGCAATAAAAGTCCTGTGCATCTGTTAATCTTTTTTGACAGACAGGCACAGGAACGGAGAGATAGCCCTGAGGTTGCAGTACTTTGTTGGTGAAGTAATCATCTTTCATTAATTCGTGGGAATGGTTGTCAGGAAACGGATGGAGAACATCTGCTTCCTGAGATTCAGAGAGTACAACTGAGTTGGATGTTTGTGAAGATGAGTATCCCGCAGCACTGATGAAAAACCAAACAACAAAATCATCACCCCTTTATTTCCAGAGTAATTTTAATCCACTTCTGCTTCAGATCTGAATGCGTGTCTTCCTGCCTTTCCCTCAAGTGGAGGAGGCAAACAATTTGCCAAAGTGGTTCGGTTTAGAATCTATTGAAAATGAATAAGGACCTAAACTTTCCTCAGTTAATATCTCCCATGTGAGATAATCCACATCTGACAGCCCAGGTAGTGAGATTAGATGGGTTAATGCAGCACCTAGCAAATATCTGAAATTCGCTCTTCCAGACCCACAGATTTGAATATTGGTCAGGGCCATGAGAGCTGTTCCTCTGGGCGGGTATTAATTGTGGTCAGCTGTATGCTTGGTTTTCACTGTTAGGATTCGGTCAGTTGTGCATGCAAGTTAAGTACACTTTGCATAATGTTACCAGCTCACAGCCCTCAGTAATCCTTAAATTCATGTGTATGCCTTGAGAGGGGGAAGCAAAGCTCAAGAGAGCAGCTATACACTAGTACTAGCTAGTGACATCTTTCAGTCATCATCTTTTGTAAATCTGCTCTGTGCCATGCAGGGCCTGCGCTTGAGCCAGTACATGACGTGGGGTTTGGCTCGGACTTGGATCAACACAGTTGTCCAGGCGAGGCAGGCCTATTGTTCTGCCCAGACTGGATCATTGTTTCGAGGTTTATCGGCTTTGTCTTGGAAGAGAATGATGCTTCAGAGGGCTTGTTCACATCAGCAGGACATTTTGTTTGGCCTCTAATTTGATCTGGACATGATCTGTGTATTCCTCATTCGCTTCCTCACTGATAACTGGTCCACTTTCACTTGTTTCATTGGAATAATTCCATTCTCAGACCATAATAATAATAAATGAATTAAGATTACACCTCTTCTTCTTGGTATAATATTGCAGATGTCACTAAAGACTTCCCCTTACTGTGTGCAGTAGATGCAGTATGTTGTCTTCAGTTTGTCTCTCCTTGTCACCTTTGTTTTTGGCAAAGTCAAGTAGTTTTGTTTTTGTTTGGTTTTGCCATATCCCAATTGCAACCCTTGAAGTGGAACTTAATCCAAAATTATAACCATTGGAGCATTCAATCCAATTCAAAGTGTAGTCTTGTGGATTTCATAAAAGTAAAAACCCTTTCTGTTCAGTGTGACTTTCATTACCACTAACACCTCCGTTGGAAATGAAACCATGCCTACATAAGATGTCCTGTTAGCTTTACGTCCTCGGTGGCTGCTGATGTACAGGGCTATTTGAGAAGGATACATACAAAAAGCTGTATAAATGTTTTTCTAATGGCTAAACAAATACGGCCTAATCTGCAGAGACCAGCGAGTTAGATTTTTTTCTCAAGGTAAACATGCCAAACCACCTAACAGTTCAGGGACAGTCAGTGTGGAGATGTATTTTACCTCCAATCTGTCATTTCATGTCAAGACTGACAGTAAGCTTTTAATCTTATAAAGATAAAAATCAGATCTCAGATCCCATGGTGCCTGTACGCTGCTGATATATGGGAGGAGCAGATGCCACCATTGGTAGATGGTTTCAGAAATCTATCAAAACTTCATAATCAAGAATATTTTATACTCTTTTCCCTGCTTTGCTTAATAGCAGTTTCCACATTAAAGACCTGCTCTGTATCACATTGTTACATAGCAGGAAAGTTGCCTTCACTAAATCCTATTGCATACTATAGTCATTATTGGGAACTCTAGTATTTAATGCTGTTATATGTGGTACTGCAGTTACTGAAAAAGTGTCGGATACTCTTTTTAATAGTTGCCAGGGATCACAAACTAATGAAACTTGCATAAATGTTAGTTTAAGAAATAATGAAATACACTTCCATTTAAGTGCACTAGATTTGCTTGATATATTAAATTATAGACATTTTAATTTTAGCACAGCGGTGCTAATGGATGCATTTTAGATCCAAATGAAGCTTTTGTATAAGTCTTATGAGTATGCTATTGTAACATATACCATCAAAATATTTCAAATTTTAATGTTCATGCCAGTATTTATTTTTTTCAGTGTTTCTAAGCCAAGGCCTAGAAAACCTATGATTCACAATCGAAGTGAACTACATCCTGAGATGACAGAAATACTGTGACCGGAATGTAAAATGCACTTTCACAGACCCTGTCTTTCATCATGAAAATATCTACAAACACTAAAGATAGTGTCTTTTATGTCCGGTGTATTAGAAATAATCGAGCCTCTGAATTTCTGTCTTCTTTTGCTTCAGCTTCCTGTCTTCATAGGTACATGTATGGAATCCAAAACCCCTATCATTCATTTTGCTGGCTGTTTCCCTTAAATCCAAACTTAAATTCTTGTTTCTGCTGGGAAAATGTCTTTTCATTTCAGTTTTACTTTGCATTCATTCTATTCATTCCTGGTTACAGGAGAAGGACTGTCTCTCTATAAAGGTGTCTAAAGAACTCCGTGATAACGACTAGCAGCTGCCACCAGAATAACAACCTAACCTAGTGCATTTAAAATATAGCACTGCAAATACACTCACCTAAAGGATTATTAGGAACACCTGTTCAATTTCTCATTAATGCAATTATCTAACCAACCAATCACATGGCAGTTGCTTCAATGCATTTAGGGGTGTGGTCCTGGTCAAGACAATCTCCTGAACTCCAAACTGAATGTCTGAATGGGAAAGAAAGGTGATTTAAACAATTTTGAGCGTGGCATGGTTGTTGGTGCCAGACATGCCGGTCTGAGTACTTCACAATCTGCTCAGTTACTGGGATTTTCATGCACAACCATTTCTAGGGTTTACAAAGAATGGTGTGAAAAGGGAAAAACATCCAGTATGCGGCAGTCCTGTGGGCGAAAATGCCTTGTTGATGCTAGAGGTCAGAGGAGAATGGGCCGACTGATTCAAGCTGATAGAAGAGCAACTTTGACTGAAATAACCACTCGTTACAACCGAGGTATGCAGCAAAACATTTGTGAAGCCACAACACGTACAACCTTGAGGCGGATGGGCTACAACAGCAGAAGACCCCACCGGGTACCACTCATCTCCACTACAAATAGGAAAAAGAGGCTACAATTTGCACAAGCTCACCAAAATTGGACAGTTGAAGACTGGAAAAATGTTGCCTGGTCTGATGAGTCTCGATTTCTGTTGAGACATTCAGATGGTAGAGTCAGAATTTGGCGTAAACAGAATGAGAACATGGATCCATCATGCCTTGTTACCACTGTGCAGGCTGGTGGTGGTGGTGTAATGGTGTGGGGGATGTTTTCTTGGCACACTTTAGGCCCCTTAGTGCCAATTGGGCATCGTTTAAATGCCACAGCCTACCTGAGCATTGTTTCTGACCATGTCCATCCCTTTATGACCACCATGTACCCATCCTCTGATGGCTACTTCCAGCAGGATAATGCACCATATCACAAAGGTCGAATCATTTCAAATTGGTTTCTTGAACATGACAATGAGTTCACTGTACTAAACTGGCCCCCACAGTCACCAGATCTCAACCCAATAGAGCATCTTTGGGATGTGGTGGAACGGGAGCTTCGTGCCCTGGATGTGCATCCCACAAATCTCCATCAACTGCAAGATGCTATCCTATCAATATGGGCCAACATTTCTAAAGAATGCTTTCAGCACCTTGTTGAATCAATGCCACGTAGAATTAAAGCAGTTCTGAAGGCGAAAGGGGGTCAAACACAGTATTAGTATGGTGTTCCTAATAATCCTTTAGGTGAGTGTATAATCATATATCTTTTTATTCATATTATTTGATATAATCATTATTTTGTAAGTCACCCTGGACAAGGGCGTCTGCTAATAAATAAATGATGATAATAATAATATCAACAGTAAGCATTGCTGATTTTATATATATCCTATAGGTATGTATTAGTCATCCCCTATTATTTTTGTAAACCCATTTATTGTGATGCTAGTGGACTCCATTCTGGTATTGGTTTGACTTTCTTCAACTAATGTAGCCACACACAGACTTGTTTGAATGTGCAGAAAAAAGCAAAAGGCAAGTAGTGCGACATGGCTGGAGATCGGAATGTACGGCTACACGATTGTATTTGCCTTTGATGAAATCGCAGGTCATGCGTCTCTCACAGATACATTTACCCAGGTAAATATTTAATCAGCAAGTTATTTTGAAACCCGATGGATCTCTCTCTCCTTACAGAATTAAATTATTTTAAATTCCTATCCACAATTACTCATCAGTGCAGAACATACTTTTTTATTTATTTATTAAACAATAAATCTGAAATGTGTCTGAAAGTGTTGGCAATTCGAAAGCCATGGTTTTACAAACATTCAAACTTTTGTTATTCATGTCAATGACAGTTATTTGGGTAACACTGGAAAGTTTTCACAGGCAGTATGTTGGCAGTTTGCCATCATCATCCTGAACAGATACATGAATAGTGCACAGACAAGCCAGCAGCAGTTTGAAAGCAGAAAAACAGTGTGCAAACTGATGAGCAAGAGCAGAATAGTTTGGGTGGTTCTTCTGTGCACTTCAGGAATTATGAATACCTTCATATTTGAACAGATAACTGACTTTGACTACATACTATAGACACTGCTGATCAAGTTGACCCAGAATTGTGTGAGTTTTCTCCTCTCACTAGGAAAGCTGAACAACAGGGGAAGTTGTGAGTCTTGCCTAACAAACCAGCTCAGGGTGCTTAGGTTTAAATGTCTTGGTTTTCTTAGGTGAGATGAGGAAAGTGTAAAATAACAAACACAGGAGGGGAATCGGCCATAAAGATTGCTCAATAAAATAATTAAAAAAAAGTTTATTCTTATTTACTCTTTTCTTTAATATTTCAGTAAGATTTCCCAGGTGATACATTTCTGCAGTGTGTCTTGTGGTACATCCTTTTTAATTGTCCATCATATATTGTGTCTATTTTTACCATAAATTCCCAGACCGAGAGACATTCCTGACAGCGATGCCACCTCGCTCTCATTTCGGGGGTCACTGACTCGTTAGTTACTCATTTAGTTCACAAACATTTAACTTATGATAGGAGTTCAACAGCGTGTTCTTTCGAGCTAGAGTTCAGTTGGGGGGGGAGAAAAATGATTCGGTGGAGCAAATCAGTACTAGGTTCTAGGTTCTTGGTTTGATCTTACTCCAGACGAAAAGCCTCTTATTAGATCTTTGATGATACATATTTATTTTTCTTGGAAATTACTACAGTGTGACTAATGTTCCAAAGGAATTCGAGTGGATGGGGTATATTATGTCATGAGTAAATGCTTGTATGATAATGAGTCCGATAATGGGTGCCAGATATTAATTTCAGTTAATAGGCACGGCTATCTCACACCTTTATTATTACCGTTATTATTTTATGTTTCAGTTAGCCACAAGAACAGCACCTTTTGTGATTTGCTTCATTAAAGCTTTGTAAAGAAATTAGATCTAAAATTATTATTCTTAGCACTATTGGAGCTCATCTATGTGTACCATTCTGATTTTAATGCAGCAGATCCTGCCAAGTCAACACCCACATTTGAGAAATTGCCAACCCTGCTTTGATCTGTAATTGTTTAATCAACTTTATCTCCCTGTAATTTAACAACCAAGTACAAATAATGAAGGGAATTATGGCTTATTTTATATAGTTAATCACTGCAGAAACCTTAGATTTCAGATATCACATTATTATTTTTGAACCTTGGTAAACAGAAGCGAGGATTACTAATTTCCTTAAACAAACATTGCCTTTGTAAACATTACGCAGAAAGCCAAGACGGGCCCAGCCAAATGTGACTACAAATGAATTGGTGCTATTCCAGGCAAACAATTACTCAATTATATTATTTAATACCATTTTATTTATCATAAGACTTTCGTAAGACATGACGTGTCTGTTCAGCACGCTCTATGTTCATTCTCTATTGACAGACTCGGGCAGCAATGGTGACACAATGATGGCTGATCCTTGGATAAAATGCGGCTAATGGAGTCTTTATGAAATTCCCTTTTCTGAGTGATATGTATTGATACCTTTTATTAACGATGTTAAGGTGATTGTGCATGAGGAAATCAGAAGGGCAGGGACTCATTAGAGGCCATTGATGTCGCATTTGTATGTGCATGGAAGTGGAAGAGACTCTGTGAAGGATCAAAGGAAGCACAAGTAATTACTGTTCATACCAAGGAGTCCCATTAATTGTTAGAAAAATAAACGATTCTTTGACAAAAATGGACTAGCACCTTTCTCACCCATAAAGCAATGCATGGCCAATTTAGAATAAAGTCTGATAATGTTTCCATGGTTTATATAGATTATAATGAGTGATCTAGAAAATCTCTGTGAATGTCAATATCAACATGTAGTGTTAGCGCTTCATTGTTATACATGCGTTCAGTGGCAGGCAACATTTCTGCATCACCATCAGGAAGAACTGATTAATGTAATGTTTACATTGGACAGTGGGGATACGCATGGCCTACATGAGTCGAGAGCACCAAAACACCGAACAGAGTCGCAATCCCTTTTAATGAAAAACAGAATGGAGGTAGATTAGGGCAAACTTTCATCTTGGGAAACTGGAATGTAGTTTGGAATTAGGTGCATTAGAAAAAAATGTTGAGGCCTTTTTCAAACAACTTCAGGAAGCAGATCACCTGACCCTGCAATCAATTATGAACTAAATCCATTTCATGGGGATTTGCTTTACATTGAGTTGATTTCCGAACTTCACTTTCAAAGGCCGTTCGATTAGTTTTCCTTTCTGCTGTTGACATCCTGATGCTGCTCACAAGGAATTTAATCTCAAAGAGCGTAGGCAACTTGAAGTAATTAAACTAAAACCTAATTTCATGCCACACCATAATGCAAGACCCAGCACCACCACCTCCTCACACTTTTGGAATTACCTATTTGAAATGTTTACTCGTGTGATGCATGCGAAGGGGCCAATTATTTTGTTTACATGCATTTTAGATACAATTATGAAGGAGACAGTTAAATCTCCTGTGTATTCCCAGAGACTCTGCAGCAGCTTGAATCGTGACTAGCCAGCAACAGGCAGAGCCGTCTCCTTAGGATAAACCTGAGAGAAAAATAAATACAAAATATCGACATGCCAGCACATGCTGCCAGACACGGAGAAATGCTCTTAATCACACATGCGTGCAGCACTAAAATAATAATAATAAATGTAGTTGATATATAGAAATGTTTGGGCCCTCGTCATTCACATTTATTATAATAGTATTTAGCTGAGATGAATTAGTTGGTTTTGAATGCATTTGTTTTTTCAGCTAATCTGTGCAAGAATGCAGTGTTAACAACAGAATGAAGGTAAAAGGACATATTTAGGAAGATTTTCTTTGTTCCTGTTGACAAGCAGATACTTCCAGATGCTTTGGTGCAAAGTATGTTCTTCTAAAGCCCTCAAGCAGTCTAATTCCCAAAGGTTTTGTGGACAATTGGTAGCCTTGTGTCATTCAAGTTTAATAAAAGCAACACCTGACCTACGGTGCCTGTTGGTGTAAGTCTTTATTCTGCCTGATTGTTCTTTTGTGTCATAACCCTGGACTGACCCAGGCTCTGAAAAACATTCAATTATGACTTGTGCTGTCAGCCATGCACCCTGTTTGTGTTTGTTTGTTAATTAGGAAAGTAAAACTCAGTGCATGACTTCCCTGGTTTGGTTTCTAATTCCTAATTTTGGCCCCC
Source organism: Amia ocellicauda (assembly GCF_036373705.1). Taxonomy (NCBI): domain Eukaryota; kingdom Metazoa; phylum Chordata; class Actinopteri; order Amiiformes; family Amiidae; genus Amia; species Amia ocellicauda. The sequence goes on from NC_089853.1 coordinate 1,646,273, forward strand.
AAACAATAACTTATGCTGGCTTTCTATTCCTGGCCAATAAAATGGTAGTTTTATAATTTATGCCTTGGCAATCTTCAATCAGGGGCCACACCAAAATTAAGAAGTGCTGAATAACTTTGGCTTCGACACGCACTGTAAATATTATATTTTATTTTCAGTTACTCCCCGTTCTCCTGTCTGGATGAGATTTGTTTATTTTACTCACAAATGTATAATATCACCTGTTGCTTTAGGATGTATTATTACTCCATTTGACTGCTAGTGAAACACTTCACAGTGCTTTTAGATATGTAATATCATATTAATTGACTGATGCTCTTAGACTACTCTTGGTTTCCTTTAGAAAAAATATGTTCCCAAGTTCTTGCCATGTGACTTTCAGACTGTCTTTGTCAAATGCATTGTAAAGCCTAGTAAATAGCATAACTTTAAGCAAAGCTGTCAAGGGCTTGTTTTTGTCATTGGTAATTATCTGTGTTAAATGAACCGTTCAATTTCAATACAAGTCTGTGGGGCTTTAAGCAATTTTCAGGGGACGTTTTAGGTTGTTTCTTTTTTTTTTTTTTTTTTTTGCAGTTTTATCAGTTAATATATGAAAGTGTTTTTCTGTCTTTATAGGAAAAAGTTAATTGGCTTGACGATTGTTATAATTAATATAATGGGAGGAAATTATATATATATATATATATATATATATATATATATATATATATATAATTTCCTCCCATTATATTAATTATAACAATAATAACTCAGAAGTACACATCTTTCATGGGTTTCCTGTTGTTTGGTACATACACAATATTATTCTTGCCCTTGAAATTTCATAGAAGTCAGTGTTAAACTTATAATGTTTTTGAAGATATTTAATGACAATGCACACTAACAGGTACTGCAGTATCTTTCTAACAGATGGCATCACCCTGTTGATAAGTAGGTGCTGTTCTGTGTGGGTCTGGAGGGATTTCTTATACCGAGATCACAGAACAATCAGCGCCAGGCGACGCTTGTTTTCTGACACGGCCAGATGTTCCTGTTTTCATCCACAAAATGTGAATTTGCACCTCGGTGAATAAGGGACTATTATCAAAGCAATTTTGTTCAATCCCACTAATATAAATCTCTCTCTCTCTCTCCTCTTATTACATGCTTTCTCTTGTTTTATTGTGTCATTATTATTATCCTTTTTTATGAATTTGCATTTTATTATTCTAAATTACATTCCTAAATCAATGGATCACCGCACTATGTGATCTGAATTTCCTAAGTCTCAGACTCCATGTACAACAGTTAATTGATGTCTTAATGGATTAAGACCTTTATAACTTGAGATTTTAAGATGGTAATAATGTATATTTTGGAGAGGGGAATAACACAAAACACAGAAATCGACAATTTACACATCCCTTGACAAACCTGACAAGTGTTAACCCTCAAAATTAAACAATGCCATCTTGACTTCTGGTTTATATATTGGTTTGTATTTTCTAAAGTATAAGTGACAAAACATGACATATCGTACTACATTCAGCACATACACAGTGTAATGGGATGTACAATCAGGGATTAAGTCAAATAAAAAGGTTGAACTTAAAAAGGCTCAAATCCACAAAGTGTATCATGTTCAGCTAAAACATATGGATGTTTACAGACAGTTACAATACATAGCATTAGGATTACGCATCCGAACTGAAAACATGTAAACAGGATAATATGTTGTGCAAGCTAGTATTTTAAACAGGTTTGCTGGCATTTTGAAATAATAGCTCGAGAGGATTCTGACTGTCTCGAACTATGGTTGAGCAATGCCACTCTGTCCTATTGAAATTAACCGCTCACACACAATAGTTTGCAGGATATTTTCGTGTCCATTCCTATTGTGACTCGATAGAGGGCCACTCTTATACAGTCCTCAATAAGCAGCTGGGGAAGTGGCCGTCTGCCAAATAAACAAATCCAAGCAGATGTGAAGTAATTGTATGTGAGTCTGTGCAGGGACTCTGGTAACTCACAGGACTGGTTGGTAACATGTACGAAACTGTCAGAATAACAGAATGGAGGTCCTCTGAGGTATATGGCAAGCCAAATTGACCTCCTGTCCTATTTCAGATATCTTAAAATACACAGGAAGTTCATACAAAACATACAACATTTTCACAGGAAGTCATTTTGAGATATCTTGAAATGGAGCTAGTCTGAGATATCTGCAATTCAGTTTAAGATATCTTGAATTGTATTTGAAATATCTCTAAATGACAATTTGGCTTGCCATAGAGGTATCTCTCAGTGCCCCCTAGAACAGATATGGAGGGGAGGGAGGTTTCTGGCTATTAATCTCACATCTGTGATGATAATGAATGCAAACATCCCGAACACATGTGTGACAGGGAACACGATCAGTGGGGCATGTCTTACAACATTTAGAACTTGTTTTAAATTACAGTTTCCATAGGAATAACGTACTGAAAATATGTGTTGCCCTGGCAGGCTATACTTAAGCAGGGGACATTTTTTTGTTTGTTACCTGGAGTATTACATTCACATCTTAGCATTCATCAATCATTCCAGGTGTCATTTTCAGTTGTTTTCAATCATTCTTTGCCACCAATTCCAGTGGGTTGAATGGCTTTGTGCTTTCTTAAATCATCCTGCTATTTATGCAACTTTACACACAGTACACCCATTTATTTATTCTGCCCTATGTCAATCAACTTCTTATATGGTGGTGTAGCAATATGGACCATTACTCATTTTATCAGGTGGTCTATTTTAGTTTCTGTTTGTTTTGTAGAATCCCATTTAAATGTTTTGTCTTCCGGAAGGGTTCTGACATTTCACCTGTTATACATGGCCACCTGCAATTATTGTCCTGTTATTACTACAGATGTTATCCATTTCTGTTGGTCAAATCATTCATTTAACATGACTGCCATTCCTATGCAATTGTCTGTGCTTTCAATGGCTTTTCTGACTGTTTTACTAGAGTGAGTCTTTGACTTGTTTTCAGGGCAGATCCATGGCTAAATATTCAGTAAAGAATGTGCTATGTACAATCTGATAGTCTTAGCTGGCTATTTGCCACAGACTGTGGCTCTTTGCTTAAATCTGTGCTGAAGCCTTCATTTCTTACCTCATAATCCCTTTCTTAATCTGAGCATATTACAGTGTTTATGATCTCATTACTGACTGAGACAGACTATCAGAGAATTCTGTAAAATGTTTTAGCTTTCACAATCCCTTAAAAATAATCTACTAGTTCACCCCAAGGGTTACATTCAATATGGGCTACACGTGCCAAACGCAGGCCTATTTATCTGTGTGCTTATTTGAAAACTGCAAATACTGTATGCACAGTCTATCAAATTTTTCAGTATATTTTACCAATATAACCTCTTCAAATCTTTATTTGATATTCTTACTTTTTTTTTGTAAATCTATTTTCATATACTGTACCTTTTACCCCCCATCAATCCATTGCTTTATTCTGTTTATTTTCCTCCTTAACAGCAAATACCCAAATAAAGTCAACATTTTCCTTTCAATGTTCTGAGGTAAGAGGAGGTAATTGGAGCCTATATCAGCTGTGTTTGCCCATGCTCTTTTGTAGCGTCTTGTTTGCTGCATAAACTGTATAGCGATAAACGTTTGAGAACAACTTTAAATTCAGACTTTCCCCATGTTTATCTTTTGCATAACTTTTTAAAGTCTGACTTCCTTCCCTGTTGTATACCTATATAAGGTGAGACATCTACTCAGTCTAAAATGTACATGTTGTCCATACCTACAGGAAGTTTAATACTTTTTTTCACAAAAACCTCAGTTACCATACAAATGTAGTATTGGCATAGTATTTTAATGATGTCAGGTATGATAGGACAACAGGTATTCCTGCTAACAAAAGTTATCCACAGTTGTTCTGTTCTTAGGCTGCAAATGTGGCTGGTCAGGGAACCTGGATACAAATTATTGCTGTATTGAATCCCATAATCATAAATAATACAACAGTCTTAACGCATCAGTAATTTGAAGTCATGACTGTAATTAGACTAACACAAGGAGGCATGATGTCCTGGGTTCATAGAAAATCAGTACAAAAGCAAACTGGATCTCTAGGCAAGGAATGCAAAACAAACCAAAAAAGTTAAAAAAAAAAATTATATATATATATATATATATATATATATATATATATATATATATATATATATAATAAACGTAACAAGTTACATCCAGTAACTAAACGGTGACACATCTTAGACTAGTTTGGTTTCCATTAACTGATGTATTCCATAGCTATATACAGAGTTTGCAGGACATCCACATTAATTCAGATTTTGCAGTATCACATGTTAAATCCATGCACGTTGTTGTAACATTCTTGTTGTACATGCTTTTGTGCGTAGGTTATTTTACCAGCAACCACTAACTCGGGGTTATGGTTTTATTTTACAATATGAGTATTTTTTTAACACAACTAAAGGTATGCCACTACCATAGTATTTTTGTTTTCTGCAGTTACAATGCAGTCGTTTAATAGTTTCCTGTATTCTACACATTTGCAATGAATAACACCTGTCTGCAACATACAATGAAATGCATATGGAACAAATGAGCACGTTTTTAAATGTATAACTCGACTCTAACCTCTTTGTCAGCACTTTATACCTCATAGATTGCAGGTGGTTGGAACGGGATCAAATTAGCCTTTCATAACTACGTGATAATATGGGCGCATATTTCAATGACAGCATATTCTGAGACATTCAGTTTTAACAATACTATCGGCAACATCATCTAGTTAATAAATTACACAGTAGCAACATGTTTATAGTGTTTTAGAGCAGTGGTTCTCAACCCTGGTCTTGAGCTCTCGATTACTTAATTGAACCCTTAATTGAAATAATAATTTGCATACATTTGACTTTTTAAACTGTGCAGCTGATAAGTTGGTTCCTTAATTAAAAAAAAGCTATATATACAATTTTATTCCTAGCTTACTGTTAAAATAAAAAAGGCTCTGATTTAGAAAATGATTGGTTCAATTTAGGGTTCAGTTAAGTATTTGAGAGCTCTGTGGAACAGAAACCAGCAGTGTAGGGGTCCTCCAGGGCCAGGCTTAGATCCACTGTTTTAGTCCACTATTCCCTGAGCAATTGGGTAACAGTTTCAGAGTTTGTTTGTTTCAAATCTTTATACCAAAGACTCGCAGACAGGTGTGGTGTCTGAATCCTGACTGTGCATTGAACTTAACCCTGTGTCTGAGTCCTCGTCGTTGGTGTTGCAAGTCTTTGAAAGTCCCCTAGCCTGTTCCACCCACCCACAAGTAGGCAAGATTTCAGTCTCTGTCATTATTGGGCTGCTTTCATAACTGTCTCTCACTTTGTCCGATGCTTTGGCCACCTCTTCTATGTCCAAACAGTCCACTTTCTCCAGCAAAACCCTCAACTCTTCCTCCTTAGCGTCCCATAACTCCTGGCTCAGGTCCAGATCACTTTTAATAGCTTCCAGATCTGTGTTCAACCGAAGCCCGATATACAAACTGGTGTCCAGCTGCGTTTTGACTCTCTCCTGCTCCAAAAGACACTCGTGTGCAGACTCACTCTGTTCCCCGGGCGCAGGCGAGTCTGTCCCGGTGTCCGGGCTCAGGGCTGCGGCTGGCTCTGTTCCCGGCGCGTCGGTGTCAGTCCTGTTTTCCGTCTCCTTGTTGGAGATCTCCTCTTGTCGCCTCTTCATCCACCTCTGATTCAGCTCCTCCTGGATCTCCGCGGTGATCGTGTCCATCAGAGCCTCCTGCTCTGTCAGCTGCTCCTGCAGCCGGATCACTTCCTCGCATTGCCTCGCATACTCCTCAAACTGCTCAAAAGCCACAGCAGAGTCAATCTGGTCGCCTTCTGCCTTAGAGTCGCCCTCCTGGATGGCATCGACCAAATACGTGTCCTGCACGTAATTGATGCCATGCCGTTTCATTCTGTCAAAGTGCACTTTAGCCTCGTACCTGTCGATCTCCCGGTCCAGCTCTTTAATCCTCTGGATCTGCTGGCGGATGGTGTGATCTTGCGACAAAACCAGGTGCACTAAAGTCTCCATCTTTTCCACAGAAGAGGTGTCCTTGGAATGAGCCTCTTGCCGCTTCTTGTTGATTTTATCCAGTTTCCTAAACGCTTTCCTGACAATGCGGCGCTGCTTCTCCTGGGAGAAAGCCATGGTGGCCCTGGTCGGTCCCTTAAAGACGCAGGGGCTCTCCTTGCTGGGCACCACCCGGGCTTCTGCGCTCCTCGGGCCGCTGTTGGGCAAAGACGCCTCGTTCTTCACCAGCACAAAGCGCACGTTTTCCTGCTCCTCTCCCCAGGCGCTCCAGAGGCGCAGGATCTTGGTCTTATTGGGCAAAATCCTCTCAAACCCTCTCCATTTCTCCACGACGCAGTACGACTGTGGAGTACCGGACAGCATGGACGCAGATGCGCCTTGCTGCAAGTTCTGGTCCTCCAGAAGCACTTTGACCACATCGGCACAGGTAGTGCGCCTGGACAGTCCCGAAACCAGCTTCTCCTCTCGGCAAACCCACACTGATATTTTGCATTCCTCCAGATCCATTTTAAAAAGACACAAAAGTTAATCCAGATATCGCTGAACCCTTTTCCTCCGCTCGCAGAATACTGTAGTACAAAAAGAGCACTTGTTAATGTCCGATTGAATATACAAAAAACAATCTCTAAATCGAGATGTTTTCAAGTAGTTTACTTATTGTTGCGGATTTTGCGTCATATTGTGTTCCAGTTAAACATGCAGTCTGCGCTGGTATATTTCCATTCAGTGCGTAAAGGCGCAGTTGCTCCAGTCAGGGTATGTGCGCTACTGGAGCGCATCGCAGAGCTCTTCGGAGATCCTTTTCAAATCCTGAGCGTCTCTGTGCGTCCGCCCTCGCTGTCAAGGCCTCTGGAGGATTCAAATCCAGCTCCCTGCCCACCCGAGCTGAGGGCTGAGGGGGTTTTCGATCACATGACCCTCTTCAACAATAAGTTCCCAAACTCCTGACACCGCCCATCTCGCTCACAGGAATCGTCATTTCCCAGCACATTCTGCTATTCTGAAGTATAGATCAGTCTGTCAGACAGACAAGGATTTGTGTATACTGGGTTAGGTGTGCAATAGATTTTATGAGGATTGGCTGTATTATAAATATATGAAATATATAAATGTATTACGCTATTATTATTATTATTATTATTATTATTATTATACATTTCTTATCAGGCACTGTATTCAAATATATATCCATAGAAGAAATTCTTTATCTCTGGTCCTAAAAATGGAAACATTGGGAAGACTCCTAAAGACTGTTTTCAAAATCTAAATGGAGAGGGCTCTCAAGCAAAACAGCTTGTTGTGCCCCAGTCTGCACTCCTTTTCAAACTCTCTATGCCCCATGTCCTAAAGTGGAGATCCCATGGCAGTCATAGAGGCTCCCTGGCTTTGTTGGGAAGAGGGCTGTGCTGATTCATTTGCCTGGAGAAGGAGAAAGGTGTTTGCTGGAGGAGAGTGTGGTTTGAGTTTGCATTTCCTTTCAAACTGATGTCAATCCCCAACAGCAATGCAGAACTCTGCCACCAGATTATACTTTTTTCTCCCCAAACAAATCTGTAAATGCTGTATTAACAAATCTGTAATCAGTTGATACTTTCATCATGCCAGACACACACTTTGTAGCTTTGAAACTTAGTTGTCGGCTGACCTTAAAATAAGTTTAAAGAGCCCTGAGGGAAATGCAAGAAAATGTACAAAGCAATAAATGGAGCAAACAGAGGAATGTTGAATTGTCATATACAAAAATATTTTTTAAGTGAATTCCAATAATGCATGAAACATGCATTTAAGGACATGAGACAAGAGAGTGTCTTGCATATTTCCCAGGATTCAATCTCCCTTTGTGGAGAACATAAAGACAAGGTCCTTCCTTTCACAAAAGCAGCGCTCTGGTCTCAGTAAACGATTTCTGTCGGACAAGTGGACCTCAGGCAGGTGCTGGCCCATCGAAAAAAAGCCATTCTTCTAATTTTATTATTCAGTTCACTGGAAGTCAGGTAGCACACAGTAGCTTGGCATGTTTCCCTGACCAAAAATAGATTCATTTATCATACAGTGTTGCAGGAATATCTGATGTAATCTTTGATGATTAATAGCGGTTGAGAACAGGGTGACTGACTACACTCTGTTATCTCTCGATATGGTTTATTTACTATTCATAGTAGCTTGACAAAGAATGCTGCAACCAAAGGTTTTTGGTGACAAATTTCCATAACTTTATGCATAAAACTTTCATAGACTCTGAAGACAAGTGAATACTGATGTGTGAGGGTGCATTCTGCCCGTCTTAACCAAAAGATTGCCAATTTTTCATAAAAAGAGGAGTTAGTATTAAAACAGTACTTCATTTAGTTGCATTCGCAGTGGGGTTGAAGAACCATGATTTAGTCTTTGACAGAGTGGCATGTTAGTCACCTGCTTCATTCCTTCTGTCCATGTTGTATTTGATTTAATTTGTGGGAGGCAGACCAAACTCCAGTGATTACCAGAGTGATAGACTTACCTTTTAGGAAAAAGATAAAGGATAATGTTCACCCTTCCCACAGACTCAAGTGTGCACTCAAGTAAAGCATAAGAGTTCTCAGTGATTCTTCCAGTTGTAGGATGCTATTAACAAATGTGTGGAAATAATAAAGCATACTTAGTCCATCTAAGGTGTAATCATACAGTACTGGAGAATCATGTAACACGTGTCAATTTGCGTTTTCTTAAGAAAAGCATGTAACAGCAACGTTAATGGGTTTAACCTGAGAAGTGACAATGAAAACTGCACCTATAGATTTTACCTCGGTATGCTGCCTTACTATTTCATGGCCAGCCATACAATGTGCTACGATCTCTATTCTTTTAATGCAAGTAGAAACATGCTGGAGCCCTTTGTCTCTAATGAAGCCGTCTTATCAACAGTCATCACCTGTATTTTCCCGTGGTATTCATCCTGAACCTTGCAGGGCCATACTGTTTATAGTACACACACACAGGAGTGAATCAATTCACAAGGAGATGTAGGGACCAATTCATCAAACATCAGCATGTGTTTATTTCATTTTTTTAATAAATTAAACAATAAACAAGTACATTTTCAGCTTTGTGTGCTTACCATTCTTTATGGGCAACTAAAACATTTATGCATTTGTAACCTTATTTTTTATTCCATTTTCAAATTATGACACCCTTTTTAAGGGTGCTTTATGAATATGGTCGATTTGAAGGTTTCATAAGAACATCTCTTGGCAATGCTAATTGAACCACAGACGTCCTTTCATGTGATTCACATTAAAAATGGTTCAGGATAATTTACAACAAGTGAGTGTGCTAACAAGAGCTAAAAGACAGCTGGGCTCAGAAACTACAGCTAATTGTAGGTCAACATATTTAACAAAAAAAATGCTTATAGTGAATTCCATGGAGGTAGTCAGTCTTTTGCATTTGATAAGGTACTAACATGCATTCATGTTCAAATTACAACTGCATCATCCAAATTGTTGTGAAATCAAATTATTTTCAAAAAATCTTTTCCATTTTAGAAACCTTACTGTTCTTTTTAACATTAAAACAAAAGCAAAATCACTGAGTGAAAGACATTGCGAGAAGCTGAGGAATAAATCATAAGAGAAGCAAACACTTTTCTCTACCATTATGAAATCTGATTAGCTGTCTTTGATTAGGCATCATCTGATTTTGCTGTGTGGCTGCTGTTCATGGAATAACAACAAAGCTGTTCCTGGGCCTAACCCTCGCCTAACCTTACTCAGCTATGTTTTTTCAGGAACTAATGCCAAATAGAAAAAGTAAGTTTTTGTGAATTCTGTAGCCTACATTTTATTGTGCATGGTGCCCTCTTGTGGATATATTAATTACCACACCCTTATGCCGCCGCAAAACAAATACTTCAGTAATGTAAAAAATGTCACAATATAAATCTATGTATATATAGATATAGATAGATAGATAGGTATAATGTCTTCATAATACAGTTCTTTTACATTTAGTAATACAATTATAGATACTTTTCAGAACACCAGAATAACCAATGTGTATTGTGGCCTTTCATAAATCTTGTTGAAATAAAAATGCATTTTATTTTATAATAAAATCTATGATATGTGCCCACAGACTAATAAATACATTGATTGAGGTTTTACACACTATAAGAAAGTTAATTCCTGAAGTCTTTTTCTTTGTAAGAAATGTAAATACACAGATCTGGCCATGCTGGTAGGGTGAGAGTGTAATAACATTTGTTGTGTATTTACTTCACTTTGACTTACTTTACATTGACTGTAGATATTCCTAATGAAAGGTATTCTAAGGTAGTTAAATATGTTTTGTAATCAGTGATAAATATAATTTAAATGACACATTTGGCTTATGATCCTCGAGCTGTGAAGGGAGACTTTTGAAGAATACAATCATTAATTTATTTGTAATTTGTATTGACTGACTGATTAAAACATGCTGTTACTCTGTTGGGAATCAAAATAATAAAACAATCATGTGGTATTATGTACATTAAAGGACACTTTTTTATTTGTGATTGTGAGCATTTCAGTCTGTGTCCCAGTCATGAAGGCCCTGAAGGTGAATGACTGAAAGTGATGACTGATCACCATTTCATGATCAATTGCAGCTCCTATATTTTATAATGAAGAAACACATTACACAGTGGGCATCGCTAGGAGGGAATACAGAAAGCATGTTGGAATGCTTCCATATTTCTAAATGGACACGGAGCAGAAACTAATGAGCCCAAGGTGTGTGTGTGTTCATTGCCATTTGAGAAGCAGACGAGGGAAATAAGTCAACAGGCGTTCTGTAACGAAAAGTGCCCCAATAGGATGAGACTTGATCAATAATTGACCTGCTCTTATTCCACAAGTCTATTCATCTTATGTTCTTATTTAACAGGGCAAGGGAAGAGAAACCAGGGTTGTGGAACAGCTCCACATCAGAGCCGCTTGTGTTAGGGCAGTCTGCAAAGCCCCCGGGGAAGGAAGATCTGTAATTCCAGAGCATTCACAGGTAGGTCTATCTGGAGCAAAAGCAAAGACGCACCTAGAACCACATATTTTCATGAACCCATGTCATACTTTTATCAGGTCTTTAAGTATCACTGGGATAATATCCTTCGTTTTGGCGATTAATTTGGTTTAAAAGTGATGTGATTGGAACATTAAAAGGAGTTTAACGTTTGACTAAGTCACGGGCTTCCAAAATGCTGCCTGCCTGCCCCAGGGTGCAGCCCGCCCAACACTTTTAGCTTTTAAAAAAACAATCTTTACCTAATTAGTTCACACACAGGAACTAGTAGGTCAGTAGGGCCTAACCACCTGCCCACCACTACCGCTGTGTAACTGACTGCCACCAGGTGTCATTCTAGCAGGTTACACTTCACCATTGTTATCAGTCAAGAACTGTTTTGTCCCACATATGGATTTCTGATTATGTGCCCCACTACTGAAACAACTGGACACTGGACTAAGCCCTAAAATGGAACATCAATACAATTTAGTTATGGAGCGTTCAGTGACTTTTTACTCTGTTCCTTCACCTTATTGCATAAAAGAAAATGTTTTCATGTGATCCTGCTGACTTTTTTTGTGTCAATTCCTGGGCGGATAGCATTATCTATGCAAGACCAAACAACCAAACTATGTCCCACACAACCAAGGAAAAATCATCTCCAGAAAAAAGTTTCCATAAGACACCACAGGGGGGACCCCTTCTCCACTCTTTCCATTTGGTCTTCCTTGCTTTCATTAGTGGGTCAAATATGTGCATATTCACTTGCAGAAAGCATGAGGCATGGGGGTTTGATCTACTGCAGGGGTGGCCAACCCTGGTGCTGGAGAGCCACAGATCCTACAGGTTCTTGTTTTATCCAGATCATTAACTGCTTAATTGAGTCAATTGTGGGTCTTAATTAGGCAAATTGTCCGTGTTCATGGTATCCAGTGATTGGTGATTTGCAGAGACCTGTAAAACTGGCAGGATTTCAGCTCTCCAAGAACAGGTTTTGGCCTCCGATGGTCTACTGGAAAACAAATTGTTAGATGCTGGTTTCCTGCTCCTATATTGGAGATCAAAATGGACATGCTGGATGTTACTACAAAGTTGTATTTCTGATCACTGATGTTTCATTTAAATGTTCAGATTGCAACGGATATACACCAATCAGCCATAACATTATGACCACCTGCCTAATATTGTGTAGGTCCCCCTTTTGCCACCCTAACAGCCCTGACCTGTTGAGGCATGGACTCCACTAGACCTCTGAAGGTGTGCTGTGGTATCTGGCACCAAGACGTTAGCAGCAGATCCTTTAAGTCCTGCAAGTTGTGAGGTGGGGCCTCCATGGATCGGACTTGTTTGTCCAGCACATCCCACAGATGCTCGAATGGATTGAGATCTGGGGAATTTGGAGGCCAAGTCAACTTTGAACTCATGATTCATCAGACCAGGACACCTTCTTCCATTGCTCTGTGGTCCAGTTCTGATGCTCACGTGCCCATTGTAGGCACTTTCAGTGGACAGGGGTCAGCATGGGCACCCTGACTGGTCTGTGGCTACGCAGCCCCATACACAACAAACTGCGATGCACTGTGTGTTCTGACACCTTTCTATCAGAACCAGCATTCACTTTTTCAGCAATTTGAGCTACAGTAGCTTGTCTGTTGGATCGGACCACACGGGCCAGCCTTCGCTCCTCACGTGCATCAATGAGCCTTGGCCGCCCATGACCCTGTCGCCGGTTCACCGCATTTCCCTCCTTGGACCACTTTTGATAGGTACTGACCACTGCAGACCGGGAACATCCCACAAGAGCTGCAGTTTTGGAGATGCTCTGACCCAGTCGTCTAGCCATCACAATTTGGCCCTTGCCAAAGTCGCTCAGATCCTTATGCTGCCCATTTTTCCTGCTTCTAACACATCAACTTTGAGGACAAAATGTCCACTTGCTGCCTAATATATCCCACCCACTGACAGGTGCCATGATAACGAGATTATCAGTGTTATTCACTTCACCTGTCAGTGGTCATAATGTTATGGCTGATCGGTGTATAAAATAACACAAATGCAGGTTGTGTTTGTTCAACAATGCTCTTGGCTATTATTTGCTAATTAAATATTTTAAAGAAAAATATCAAAAAAAGTTTCCAAGTTAAATGTTTGCTCTGCTTTCCCTAGCTATAAATAACTTTAAAAAGATGGACTATTCACTGATCTATTAGGCTGATCAGAATGTTTTCAGGACTGAAAGTGCTTAATAAGTCCAGGTCTTAGTCAAATAAAAATCACGATTAATCAGAATGATCAGAATTCATTAGATATGTTATAGTTAACTGCATGTCATTCCTCAGCATGTCAGTACAATGCATGGAAACCATTAAGAAGAAACAGAGGGACCAACACATTTTTATTATTATTTATTGTCAATTGATATTGTATGCATACAAAGTTCCTAGAAAGCTACAAAATATCTACCACTTTATCAAGAAGGCATCAAAATGTTACCGAGCAAAGACGAGACCATCTGCAGTAAAGACACACGTGTAGCAGGTGTTTTTTTTTTCTGTTACTTTTTTCCTGCACTTTACTGTCATGTATATTAAAGATATCACACATTTGTACCGAGAAAAGCCAGGATACAGTTTTTTTTTTTCTTTTTTTATACAAAGCACCTTTTAAAAAAATTCTCTGCACACAAACCCTACAGTTCTCATGATACTATCCAAACTAAAGAAAAGTTCACTTTAAAGCCAACATTTAAAATGGTTATTAACAAAAGGTACCAGTACCTACACATAGACAAAATACAAACAGAAAAAAACAAGAACTGTACTGCCGATATGTTTGCCAAAATTCCTTTTGATGTCTTTATATAGTGTCCATTATATTAAAATAATATTCTTAAAACATTCATAGACTTTAAAGATGAGAAACAATCTTAGTATCCAAATTTTAACAAGAGGTATTATCAGGTGGTTCAAATCGGAATTTACATATCAAAGCTACCAGCAGTGGGGTAGTAACAGTTTCACCACTGACCGAATTCTGAATATGCGGAAATCATCACAAAAACCATTTTATACACATAGCACAATAAAACATGAACTGAGTTAATTTCATTAAGTTATTTATAAATGTGGAACACGTACACAGGGCAAAACAGCCGTCAAACACGAAACAAAACCTGAAGATCAAACGAGCAAAGGCTATTTGTTTGGAAATTATACAAAACTCCATAGTCTACTTCAGGCACATAGCGATATAATGGGCAATCTTACCAAGTTAGTGTTTGTTTGTGTATTTGTTTTATTTATATTATTTTTACAGTGGTGCTTTAGAGAGCTGTTGCCATTGTATGAAACTTAATGCATTATTTTAAAAGAAAACATAATTTGGGGACTGGCTTTTACATCAGTATAGATTTATGGAGTTATACATTAAAAAAAAAAAAAAAAAAAAAAAAAAGTCAACCTATTAGGTTATATTCTGGCACAAAGGCTATAAAGGAGCACCCTCTCCAAAGTGAATTTTAACTGTAATTGATATGAAGCAGATTCCTTCATTTTGACATTTTGAAGATTGGTGAAATGAAGTTACGTGACACCTAACATCTACAGTACATTCTGACGTCTCATTCCTTGGCCTACTCACTAGTGTTATAATCTCGTATCATTCCTCTCTGTAGTGCAGGTATCAAGAGTTGTTTTCAGCAGTGTCTATAGCAGGCAATGTCTTGAATCGAGCTGAAATAGGAAGATGCATATTTCAGTGTGATCATTCTGGTGGCTATATAAGTTTGTAGAAGAGTATGCAGCGTTAAAAACATGATAACAGCCTTCAAACAGAGAAAATATACCTTTATATACAAGAATAAATAAATGAGATTGTGAAATTGACGTGTTAACTTGGAGCTGATTTGTGCAGTCACTACAGATGTGGCTTGAGACTTCCCAAGCCTAAATGCACTGAAATATGCTCTTACAATAATCCGCTGCATTGAGGATATGATAAGGAATATAATTACAAACTTTAACTAGTCCACCACAGGACTGATTCTAACAACTTAAAACAGAGTTAAAAATCACTTTGGCGCAACTCCTTTTCTTATTACGAATTCTAGTTAACATCACCAGACACCGAACGCATAGGTGCTTTTTGAAATGATCTTTTTCCGCTCCCAGATATCATAGAAGTCATTTTGCACCCTCTCTCAGTACAGCAAATTGTTATATTCATAATTATGAATAATCGGTTTATTTTTCTACTTGGAAAAACTTGCTGTGACTCATTGTTTTAATTCAATACTTAACAAAAAAAAAAAAAGGCATTGTGGTGATCAGTTTTCTCTTTTTTTTGGTCTTGCTACAATTAGTAATACTTTATATTGAATCAGTCTTTTCTAAGCTGGAAATCCCAAACCAAAGGCACTTTCATGCTACAGTGCAGGAAATTGCTAGAGATCAGATGCATCTCCATATATTTTTGGTCATTTAGATTAGAAAAGGCAAAGTTTGTTTAGTATATATTGTCCTACCCTGTGGAAAATAATCACGTCAAAGTGTTTGTATGAATAGATCTTGCAGTATTTTTTTTTGCACATTCTATGAAATCACAGTTAATTTTGATAAGGTGAGTTAAGAGTTGGCTTCTGTGAATGTAAGAGAATGGCAGCGACTCGCAGATACTCCAGTTATTCTCACAGCACGCTGCCACGTCTTAGCGGTCTAGACCCCAAACAGACAATTTATTACAAGTAAACAAAGTTCAGTATTACAACATACACTAAGGCACTGTATACTGTTATACTTTGGCAGTTCTGTATGATAAAAGTCCTACAAAGTTTGACGATAACAAAGTCTTCCAGCTTAGGAAAGAGCTCACAGTTTTAGTGGCATCTTTTGGATTTCACACCACCACATTTAAGGCTTGGAGTAATATAAAATGAATATTGTAGGCCACAAATTCATAGGACTTGATGTGTATGTAAAGGCAGCAACCAACTGATACTGGATAAGGAAAAAAAATAATAAAAAAAATAAAAAAATAATATATAATATATAGCCTGTTCAGGAATAATGACCCATAACAAAGTAAATGCCATGGGAACATGTTAACTTTACCTGGTATTCCAACACGATTGATATTTTAAAAAGTGATCCTGTATTTTGTGTTGCACAAAATAATTTCCACGGTCAATCTTAAAAAGGCAAAGAAAACAGGCAACCTCAATAAGGCGTGTCCTACGTGAAGAACCAAGTGCTTAGGACAAGGCGACAATCCACTTTGTAAAGAATGTAGTGCTTATTTTATTTTACTTTTCTCTTCAGTTCAAATAGTTTATACGAGGGAGAAACTTGCAGCTCTGGGACAGAAATGAGGGTTCAGATCTGCAACGCTTTTATTGCAATAGGAGTTCTGTCATGGCCAAGAAAAAACAAAACTAAAAGTATATATAGGCCTTATTATCACAGTGCATGTGTTTTTCTGTTAGTCACCCGCCTTCTGATTCAATTAAGCACGGTCTCTAACAGAATAGCAGTGTTTGTGGTTTCATTGAAAGCTGCAATTAGTCGGACAATGTAGTGTATTTGTAGTTACGTTGGCCATCTTTAATGTCATCAAAATAGTTTTTTTTTTTTTTTTTTTTTTTTTTTAACTTGTAAATGTATTTATCCAAAATTATATCTTTGAAATACTTTTTCTTTGGAAAAAACATCAATATATATATATAGATATATATTTTACAGTCTACATAACTCATGATAAAATGGCTAGTGTCTTTGAAAACTCTTCTTAATTGACACCACAGAAGAAAATAAAATAAAAATATCTATTGATCAAATGCAACCCAACCAACAGATAATTTGTGTCATACTTTACGAACTGCCACTTTATATATACATCTTCCTAAGAACAGGTGTTGATTAATCATCCATTAAAATGAAGAACTATTTCAGTATCAAAACATTTTACAACTGTACCGCAATGCACAGCTGTAGTCATACACATATACATTAAAAAAAAAGACAAAAAATACACCCCCCTCCCCGCCAAAAAACAAACAAAAAAACAGACTTCACCCAAACTGGTTTAAAATAAATCTGGGTATGATTTAGATTAGAGGCACTGCCACTTGTATTGAGGTTATCAGTCTATATTTAAGGTTTTCAGTAAATCCCTCGGCCCTCATTCCTTCACAAGCCTGTAGATGTGATGCTGGGCCCCGTGCTCGCTGTTTGACACTTCAAAAACACACGCCATACACAGCAACGTTTCCTGTGTGTCCCTGTTCGATACCACCTGAAACAAAACCAGGGACAGGATTACACAGTCATACAACACGGACAGTGGTGACACAGTGGTGACGTGCAATGGCTAACATTTATTTATCAGTTTGGATGAGAAGGATGCAAATAAATAAATACATGAAATCAAATTTAGGGCTTTATATTGCAGGGTTTTTGTTTTCATCTTTCACTTCCAGGTTACACTGTTAAGACTATCATTCCATTTGGATGAGAGGAGAACAAACCGTCCTTTTCATATTTCAAATGTAAGGTTTTTGCTTTGTTTGTTTTTGAAATCACGCATTTCTTTTCTCCACAAATCTATATGATCCAAGTCCTGAATGCCAAATAATCCTGTAATGCTATTGAAAAGTAGCTGGGTAAAGCAGAGCCAAATCTGAGTGTAAAAGCACAGGCTGAATTGAATCTATAGAAATGGGCCTTGAATCTTAAACCTCTTCCTTTGTTTTGTATATCCTGTTATCTTTCTGCAATCCTTTGCATTTAATGATCGACAATAAGATTGCGGTGACCCCCGTCCCTTGTCCTGTGATACACAGTTAGGGGCAGGAATGTAAAAAATGCCAGTCCTTCAGATACTTTTGGTCAGTTTTGGGGATGCCGTCCAATTTCAGGCTCATTCAAGCTCCCCTTCTCTCTCTGAAGAGCACCGTCACATAATTCCTTCACATCGATACAAAGGCTTTGTAATGAGCATGATGGGTCGGATGGCCTCCATTTGTAAACTTTCTGATAATGTATAGGTATTGGAGGATTTGTTTGGCTTTGCACGTGAACATCAATATACCACTCATGATTTATTTACAGCTGCAGAGGTTCTTCTCATTTCAATTTCAGCATCAATTATTTTGCCGTAGCCGTGTTTTGAATGCTGTGGTTAATTGTCTCTTCTGGGTGCAGTTCCCTTGTGCATTTCCTCACAGGAACCAGTTAGTGTTTGAATCTTTGTTGTCTTTGTTGCTTTAAACATGAAAACGATGATTAAATAATTTCACTTACCAATAAAATCGTGAAGTTCTCCAATACACTGTTCATCATGTATTTTTCTGGCAAATGTTTGAGCTTGTGAATAAAGTTGATCATATATTCACACATGGGCGAGCGGCTTATCCTATATACAAAGCGTCCGTTCTCAAACCTCGCATATTCAGTCTGGGACCAAACAAACAAAAACAAAAAACAACATTAAATTGTGTAGGAATGCAATTCACCAAAGTTATGGAACTTCTATTTCTGTTCAGAACAGAGCTCCGTGTATAATGTGATAAGTTTAAATATACACACACACACACACACACACACACATACATATATACATACACATACCTTACATTTGTCTGTGCATACATATTGCAAATACACTTCACTTAATAGTTTATTCATTTTCATAAAAGCAGTTTTAATATGAATCATGACACTGGTTATAACATTACAGCCACCTCAGATGAGGCTAAATACAGTCTAATCCTCTAGCAAATGGTGCAGAGTATAAAGTATCACTTGAGTATCATCTATATTTTGAATACCTGGTTGTACAAGTTATACATTATAATGTTCCCAAATATATAAAACACTTCGAAGAAGGAAGCTCACTAGAGTCAAAGGGATATTTAATGTATGGCCATGCGTACAAAATGTATAATGTAACTGAAAACTGCAGTATATTTATAACACGACTCACCTCTACTTTTTCTACCACTTGTTTGCCGAAGGAGCACACCTTGGTGGAGCAGGTGATTGTCATGTTTTCAGAGCTCTCGTACTGACTCGTGACACCGTAGAAAGCCCCGGCATCGTCTTGAATGTTGCAGTTCAAGTCAGCCTGTAAATACAGCAAAATGAATATCGATCTCCTATTCAAGAAAATATATAATTAAAAGAAGAAATATAATTTTAAATAACGTGACTGTACTCCGACGTTCTTATACATCAATTTAGTTTTAAAAAACTGAACAATAAAAGGTGAAATTTACTTAAACTGTACATAAAGTAAAGATTTGTTGCCCTCAAGTGGCAAGTTTGATAATTTCTTCTCCCTTTTGTTTTCAGCTTCCAACTAATTTCTTCACAAATTTGCCGTGAGATTTTATTATTTATAGGCATAGGAAACGTGTGTGTTAATACAGTCCCACTAAGGCAATACAGCACAATGGACAGACTGAGCTCTTGGGAACATTGATGCTGTAGTACAGCATTTCTCCATTGAAATCTATTTAGTGTTTCCACGTTGCTCTGTGAAATATACTGCTGACAGCATCAAAAAATGATAAGATAGTGCTTATAAAACGTGATTTTTATTCACTGCCAGTCAACGTGTCTTCATCCTTCCATCATAAAGATTATAGATGCTCGCTGCTCTTAGTTTAGACTGTTGCTGTATAAAAGCTTTACAAATCTCTTACTAACACCACACACTTTAGACTGATATGAGAAAAATGTCACAATTTCACGCTGCCATAGTCTCTGGTCTCCAAGATATTTGGTTTAATTTCTCACAATTAGACAATGAACATTTCCAGTACAACCCAAATATTTGTCATGGGAGGAAAATATGACTGATGTAACCACAAGCAAGCAGGGGGGCTTAGCATGTATGCTAAACAATAATCATACTGTGTTTAAGTGTCAAAGAGTATCTATAAAATTGTTTCTGAGACTAAAACCTGGTGTCTGTTACTGCTGTAACATATTCTTGCAAGCATTTCCCTCGTTCATTAGGAGAAGCAGTTATTTTTAGAGATAATATTCAGGAGAGCATTATTGTGCAGATTCTGCAATTCATTTGAAATTCAGATCTGTCCAGTACTTCAAAAAGAATATGAAAAGGCTTGTTCTGATGATGATATGCATTACTTTGTATGAAGCTGCTGGTTTGCATTTTGTATTTCAGTAAATACATGCAATGTTTAAACAGCTATTAAGAGCACAGTAGGTCACTTCATTGTTTTAAAAATACTGTAGAACAGACTTATTTTGGGCTTTGATCTCACTCTTTAGTGCTGCATTTAACCAAATATAAGAAGCTGCATTTCATAGATACCTATTAAATTGCATTGAGCATTCTTGAATGCTTTGTATCTTCCCTGATCAATCTGCATGTAAAGATCACCACCTATACAAGTAGGGCAGCTCCTCTTCTAATACATTATAGAGGGGGCTTTATGTTACTAATTAATGAATGCAAACCAACGAAAATGCTTAGATTATATTATATAAATGAATCACATTGAAAACAATTAACTAGTCCTTCTGTGCAAGTGTTTTTTTCAAATCTACATTTGACTATCTACAAATCTAGATTTTCACTGATGATAAAACATTAAAAATATTTTTTAGTATCTGATTAAAGCCTTCCTTTTTAGAAAATTATGCATCTCAATTCACTGTACAAGCAGATAAACTGCAGAACCAATAATTGTTGGATGGTTACTGAACACCCATCTTCAGAAAAGTGTATATAGACTTTACACTACGACTTGAAAAGCAGCAAGTCTGACATGTTAGAATGGATGTGAAATGTCCTATGCAAATGCAAGGCTTAACAAGAACCAGGCCTTAGACGGGAAACTTGAGAAAACTGACCTTAACTTCACTCTACCCATAAAGAGCCCGTGACAGATGTTGTATTTACAGGAGATGTTGCTCAGTTGTTCAGTCATACATTAGAGTAAACATTTAAATGGGGAGGGGGCACCTTGGAAGTGCAATACATTTCACTCAGCAGAGGGCAGCAGTTGTGTGTCAGTTATATGGCGTCCTCAGCACCTGTCGCACTGTAGGCAGGTGTTCAAACAAAGCAACAATAATGCCCTCTAAAAGATACTGACTGAAACACGCTGTGTGACGCAAGACGTGGGATCTATTCACAAGTAACAATGTCTGTCTCCAAACAAACAGCTGAAGCACACTAAACATTTAGTTTTGTCTTAAGCAGCCTTACAGAGTACAGAATGAAAAACAAATTCCACAAATCCCAGCTCGAGCATCATAAAACTCACCCAAAATTTCACAAGGAAGAAAGAATTCTGAGGACCCTTGCCAAAAAGCTCCTTCAGACCTCCTTTCTTTTCAGGGAATTTGTCATAAATCTGACGAATGTCTACAGATTCGAGCAGGGCATCGCTGTAGGAATGATTGGTTTGTCCAATATGCACAAAGAGATGCTTGTTGTACTAGAAAAGAAGAAAGATAACGGTGTCAGGAAAAAACAGAGCTGAAAACTGAAAAAGAAAATGACTGGTAGAAAACAATGGATTATCAAGTGGGTTCCGTACTGTATAAATCAATTGAATGGTTATAAATATTCGACTATACATATAAAAGGATGAATACATATACAATACATAAGAATATAGTTTAAAAGTATGATCTCTCAGAGATGGACATGGAGTCAGAACTCTAATCCCTCTTGGAGTAAAATTACATGACCTGTGGCCAATATCACACCACTGCAAGACCAGCAAAACACTTATTTTGGCCAGTCCCTGGACTCCACTGAACACAGTGGGCTGTCCTCGACCGATCCCTGTAACAACCTCCCAGAAGGCGGCCTTTCCAGGATTTCCTCGTATGGATTGTCAGAAATGGGCTGCATTTCGCAGACAAGTATATATTATATACATTTCTGCCTCAACACATACATTCTCACTGTGTCGAGGGTCATCTGTACATAACCTCGTGTTGAAGTCTTTCTGAGGGGAAGTCTCTGGAGTTCTCTGTGGAACACTGTATTGAGTTAAAGATTGCTAACCTAATAAATACAATTTTGAAAAGATTTCAAGTATTCTCAGAAAACCTGTTGGGGTTTCTTGGAATACATCAATTTAGAGAGGCATTTATGTTATTTGATTTTATGAAGGTTGTTTCAAAGACATTGTTAGCCTTCAGTTCAATAACTGTTTCTACGAACCAACAACTCCACAACCATCTGAAATATTTTAGCGAAAATAAGATAAATGGCTGTTGTCATATAATATCAATTGAAAAATAAAATTCATTTAGGAATGCAGACTAACCATGACAAATCACCCATGCAGAGTGCAAATAAAATATTTGATTGTAACAGAATGAAGGAAAATCATATTTTTAGAACAGCGAGCTCAGCGTGAAATGTTTTTAAATGTTTTAACGCCTTTGACTCATCTTTGGTTCTGGAACAAAGTTCAGCTTAAAGTACTGGCTCCATCGAAGTAAAATGGTTTAATTAAATACACATATATGTATATTCTTCTTTAAAAATTATGAGTATTATTAATTTTGTACACAAAAAGTGGATATGTTCACCACAATGCTCCAAATTCTCCAGATGAGGAGGTAATGAAGGTAGTTCATGAAATGCCATCGGATTTTTTGTTTTTCTTCTCTCAACAAAAGGAGTGGATACTATGACATGACAAAGCTCTCTGAATAGAGGCCTTTGTGTCAAAAAGCATTTCCTCTTTCAAAATGTTCAGATCAACCATTAAAACCACTTGTTTATGGGATCGTGACATCTATAAAATACACAGGAACTCAGTTTTGATACAAGCAGAGGTTTAGATATCGGAGAGTAAACTGCTTGTGACTGAAGTCCTCTATCATGCGGGTGATGCCTGGGAGTAAATTTCTCACTGATTCTGGGTCTCTCTGTTGCTCCAGGAAGGCAGAGAACTCCACCAGCCGCAGCTTGGAGGTCCCGATGGAGCGGCCCTGCCATGCGGGGACGGTGGGTGCTGGTGCTGCCGCCGGCTCGTATGCTGAATATGAAACAAAAACAGACCCCATTAGCAAATCTCCACTGCCAACCATCGCTCACATTACTGGACCAAACCTCTCCACTGATAGATGTCATCCAGCAGATGCAAATCAAACCCTATACCCATAACTCCATGCAGGGCCTCTACTGGGCAGGAGCAGAAAAGCCCCTGACAATGCAACCCACCAGCAAGAACAGGGATTGTGCTTTTGTGATTGACCGCAGGGTCAGAGTTTTGATTTAATCCAGGCCTAGGACAGCAATTGAATGTCCTTTTCCTTTCTTTTTTTTAAAATGAGAATAAAAAGGGAAAGGACAGCATAATATTCGGAGAATGTAAGTACCGCAGTGTGTCTGCACAATGCCAGGACTGTTCTCTAAACATTCAGTAGTAACTCAAACAGTCACAGTAAGTGCAGTTATTAATACCAGGACTGGGGGGCACATGTGAAGAGGCCTGGCTAGGTCAGGGCTGCATGGAGTCTGGGAAATTAAATAGAAGGCAAGTTTCATATCAGACACGAGGAAGTAGGTGATATTGTAAAAACTCGGCACAAATACAGATTTCCACCTCAGCTGAGTTCATGCACAAGAAAGGAAGAGCAATGTAAACTTTTGGAGGGTTGATTCGTGCAGCAGGCGGTATTATTCCACAAAAAGAGCTGATTGTATGGAATGGGTTACCACTGTGAAAACTAACTCTCTCTCATTAGGACAGTGTGGCTGGACCCTCTGCCGCTGGCTTTACTCAGACATGAACAGGCAGGCAGGGCTTAAAACTTTCATTCTTATTCTCAACTTCTCTTGAATTATAGCCTTCTATGGCCACACTTATATATTGGTTAATTTATTTACTTATTTAATTTATCTTGCAGTAACAGTAGATTTAGAAAAGGAAAGAAAGAATACAGTTATCACCAAATCCTCAGCCACCTACAGCCCACACTGGTCACCTACAGCTTAATGGATGTTTATCAATAGGGTGCCTTCCATTGCAGATAATAGCCCAGGTAGCCGCTGCCATTTCAAAGTACTGCCCCCCCCTTTTCTTTTCTTTTCTTTTCTTTCAAAAGAAATGTGTTTTTGTGTACATTTCCCCAGCTCACAGAAATTCAGCCCATGGACACGAATCATTTAATCAAACTCCCTTCTTGGTCAATAACTTTAGAAGGGGGAAGAAAAAAAAGTTAAACTTAAACCGAAGAGAATTATATTTAATAATATTCCTGACTGAAAATGTGAGTGGTTTTATTAGACCCAAATTACAGCACTGCTAGAATCAGTTTGTTCTGTTCACATGAGAAAAGCAGCTTGATATGATGGCCACACTTCCATACAGCCAAATCAGGTACTGCTGAGAGACTTAAGAACAGGGGAATGAACATGATTAAGGCAACTAAATAAGAGGGAATGCAACTCTATTATCTGAGAAGAGTGGACTGCATCTTACCTGAAATAGGTGTTGTTACTGCTGGCTGGATAGGATAGGCTTGCTGAGCAAATGGCTTTATGCTAAAGCAGGAAGGAAAATAATAATTAAAGAAGCTCCTCACAGATTTGAAAGTGTATTCTGCAAGAAATGCCCGGTGTTACTTGGTATACAGCCGGCATACAAAATGCTTAGAATATAATGGCTAATAACATGCAGAACCGCATTCTGTTGCTGGATTTTTGTGCTCAGTGCAGTACAGGCTTACAGATGTAATCCATCACTACCATTCACACAAGCAAGTGATTAGAGGCCGGGGCCTCAAAAACAAAGACACTACAGACACCACTCAAGAACACCTTCCATTAGAGATATTTACTTACTCTTGCGATGATCCCGGCTGTCCTGTCGATATCATACCCTGCCAGAACTAGAAAACAAGTAAATGAATGCCTCACCAAGACAGCTGCCTCCCTACAACTGCATGGGTTATTCGTTTACCAAAATGTTTCAACCAGAATGAGAATTAAAACACACATTTCTTATTCCACTCTTGTAACAATATGCATGGAACAATTTCTCATCGCTTACATACAAACATGACAGTAGAAAAAAATAAAACAATCTATTAATCTTGAGATTAATCTTGCCTACATACATTGTTAGACTTAAGCCAAAGCTCCCTAGAACTACTTGTATGATTAGAGCCCAGAAACACATTTCCTCAAATCGGCAGTGTGGCTTTGGCCGTCTCTTACCCCAGGCGTTCCAGGAAAGGTTGGGCGCGGGATGCCAGGCAGACCCAGTTTGTTGTGGATGGCAGTGGCGGAGACAATCTGTGCCGATGACATGGAGGCCATACTTTGCAGTGCTTTGTCCTTCACTGTTTGATCCTTCAACAGCAGTCACACAAAAGACTTAACATTACAGGAAAGGGCTAGATGCTCAGGAGCAGCAGCAACAACAAAACAAAAGCTACACACACATAAGCCTTGTTCAATGCCAAACAGCAAGCACAGGGTTGTATTTTATGTTTTAATATTTCTAGATAACCACATCTAAAGATAGCCAGGTTTTGCATCTGTAAGGCATTCGATATTCACCGTAGCTACAGATTGTACTTGAATTCCACTAAAGTGCCGTATGCACGTCGTGTTGTTTTCAGTATGCCGTGAATGCCCATTTGTCCTCTGGTCAAATATTGCCAGTATACTTAAATAATTTAAGATAAGTAGATTTAATGAATTAAACATTATACCCTGTCAATAGGCTCTCTTTTTTGGACTTGCATTTTCAGGAATAAAGGCAAACTAAGCAAAACATATATTGCTTTCTCTAGAGTATTAGATTTCTCCTTTTCCTCCCCAGCACTGAGATTTGTAAAACATCTCGTGTTCAATAAACCTCACTTTGTTTGAAACAGCCCTGCTAGCCAGAGGAGCTGTCTAATAAGTTAGTGGGGAGGACATGGTTTTTAGTTAGGAGTTGCTTTTGTTTCTTTATCAGTAGCCTTGGAGGATAACCTATGTGTATTACTCTATAGAATCTGCTACAATTCCAATTCCGTGGGTTTCACTGCAATAGAGGGCCTTAAATGAAGAGAGTTGCTTTTTATGCAAGTCAATTATGTGAAGTCCCCAGCATTTTACTGAGCAGGGTCAAAGTTGACAATGTCACGCACCAAATACGTATTTTGTTTCTGAGACACAGTTATTAAATCTAAATGGTAAACACTTTAGATTCACTAAATCTAGTGATATATGAGCTGAAAGTTCTACTGAATTACTGTTAGAAAACACTATTTAATCATGCAGGAAATTTTTTGCGGGGTGGTTCTCTTTTTGCCAATGTTTAGTTAGTACAGCAAAATCGGAAAAATGTTGCCAGGTTTTTCCTTTGAATACAAAGAGAGCAAGCAGGAAGTTTAAAATGTTTTATAAACATTTAGGTGAAATGTCAGTAAACCACTAGAAACAGGAGACGAGTGTACAAAAAGTAATATGCAGGTAAGTTTAAACAAGCAAACATTCTGGGTGAGCATGCTGGCAAGAAAGGCACCGAGGAGCAACAGCACTGTCTTTCAACGATGAAAACCTCAACATTAGAGACCAAACGAGAAGCAGGTGTTCTTGAGGGGATGCCATCTATACTAACAGCAGAGATACTGTAAAAGCTAGCCTAGAGATGGGCCAAGCAGAGCTAAAGTACAAACAGATACTTACCATGCTTGTGACCTGAATGCAAACAGATAAAATTCATTGTAACATTACAAGCTTCCTGCCAATTGACGATACGAACTGCACATCACACGATACACATTTGAAATGGAGGAATATAGTCAATATTGATAAGTAAAAGTAATCCATGAAACGGCAATGGAAGCGTTTGGCTAATTCACCCATTTAAATGATATGCGTCAGTCTGCCAGATCACATATTCACAACTTTTTCTACATACAATGCAGACTAAATCCATTGGTTGTCCATAGTCTCTGGATTGAAATGTTGTAATTCATGTTAGATTAAAACTTCTATGAAAATTCTATTGAGCACATGTTCTGTAACTGCATCATTTTATGTTTATAGTATTCAAAATGCATTGTAATAATCACAGCAAAAAAACACTCCTTGCCAGCATCATCTCATATTTATGAAATATCAGGTGCAACTCATTCAGATGCAACGTGAATTGAAATTCCATTCATGGCAGGATTATTTGCACACTCTGTCATCTGAAACAGTATCTGATGCTCATTTAACAAAGAACTAACAAATGTACTGAAGAATTCTGTACCATAAATATGTAGAAAATGCACAGCAGACAACTCTTCCCCAGTGTCCAAAATGCACTGGATTTAAAGAGTCTGTTTTTGAAAACGTTTCATATCACCACTGCCTAGATTTCATTTTGGTCTACCCATAGAGTACAGTAATATAATGACAGTAATTTCACTTAACACAGAGCAGATAAGAAAAGAGGATGTGGATTTACAATGCGCCGCTCAGAAAATGGAAGGACTGCGCTTGAATTCTTTTCTACCCTGATCTCTAATTTGCTTTTGATTAAGGTAGACAGTAACACATACAAAAGCTGGCTATTTTATACTCAGGCAACAGCCACTGTCCATGAAAGAACGTGCATTCATAGCTGCCCCAACACGCTGCCTAATGAGCAGCAATTAATCCATCTTATTGTGTTGGGAAATGCTGAAAACTGTGCACATCAAAGAAGATTTTAAGCTATCTTTCAAGTTCTTTGTTCTTCTTTTCAAAACCCACTGAGAAACCTTTGGATATATATTTCCCCCCCAAAATATATGAAGATACAATTAGCAGGACTCAGGGAAAATATTTATTATGCATAATTAAATAATGTCAATGTATACATTTTTCCATTATTCTGGTTGGAATTAATCGTGACCGGGACATCTGTCTGAAAAGACCAGGTGATTTTCAATATCTTTATTAATGCAGCACAAGGGAAGCAGCTGTGGCAGCCAAAGTGAATACAAGATAAGTCTTTAAAATTAGACAAGGAGAGAGAGGGAAGAATACACAGAAAGCTGTAAATGGACTAAAGCCTGATTTCTTGCTCTAAACTAAGGCAGTTTGTTTTAGCAAGAAAAGCCAAAAAAGAAGAAAGCAATAACAGAGTCTGAACCTACAGGTATTTGCTACTGCGTCTGATTAAAATAAACCCAAAAGCCAAGGCATTGAACCCCTGCCCTTTCAACCCCAGTGCTCAGCAAGGATAGCTTACAGCCACTCACTAACAGCCAATGCATCTTGCCAGCATGCTGCCCATTTTAAACTGCAGAACTAAACACTACATTTCTGTTTATATGCTTGTTATAAACAGTATAATGTGTGACACCATCAGCTCTATGGTAAGCAATTATTTTAAATAACCACGTGTTATTTGTTTTGAGCATTGCATTGTCTCTGTAGATACTGCTGATTAAGCCTGTGTTGAAGATCTCACTTTAGTAGGATGCTATAGGCAAAGCTGCCCCTGTTCAAGAAATAGTGAAGTTACAATGAATGCTTCTAAACACTACATTTGATTCTAATTTGTATTAGAATGCAAAAGTAAGATGGATATGTAATATGCCTATTTATAGTTGAATAATTAAATCTCTTTTCAGCAGTATATTAATTTCTTAACTTCAGAAATGTATTTCATAAATTAATGATTCTTTCGTTCAAGAATAAAAATTATTGCACTTGCAAACAATTTTATTCTGTGACCTAGGGCTGGATTAAATCAAATCTTTGACCCACCTGCTAATAGAAAACTACACAACTGTACTCAGTTGCACCTTCATTATTAGTTAGACAGCACTTTCCTCTAATCAGAAATGTAACTGCTACTATGGACAGATTTGTAGTTTTCTATTAGCAGGTGGGTCAAAGCTTTGATTTAATCCGGCCCCTAGTAGATATAACAGACAGAAAATGAAAGTAGCAATCAGTCGGCTCCAATTTAACATTTTCTAAGATTCATGTTTTTCTGGTAATCAGATTTGTTTTATTTTGTATATATACATATAAAGGTTTGGAAGAGTTCGGAAATCTTTAAGACGTACAGGTTTGCTCAAAGCAAATGCACATATTCCTTAAAACAAATCCTTCCCACAGGCTGAAGAGGTGCTCCTTGACTAGAGGTTTGTATTATCAATGCTAAACAGACCGTCGCATGCGAGAAATCTAGGTTACAGGAATCACAGGCATTCACCCATCACCATGGAAAACAGGAAGTGATACGCTTAGCAACCACAAGCCCATAAGCAGAAAAGCGCATACCTTTAGCTTGGAATGAAACTCACGAGATTTCCTTCTGGCAAGAACCTGAATGTGACTAGACACCTGCAGGGTAGGGGAAGGGAGGAAAACAAAGGAAAAGCCTGTAACCATGGAGATGAAAAGCCCCCTGCAACTGGGCAAGCCAGACGTACCTTGATGGCGGCTTGGATTTCTCGAACTTTCTTTCTTGCTAAGACCTGTATGTGACTAGACACCTACATTGTTCAAATTTATAAAACAAAAAAAAGAAACAAAAAAGGGAAACCAATTGTAAAAAAAAAAATACATATCTATTTGTTAATATACTTAGGGAAATGATGTGTCTCATCAGCCAGCTAAGCTAGTAGGTATTCTGCATTCTCAGCCACGCACCAAGCTTCTAAGCAACCAAAGCATTGTTATATAGGTCATCATCACTTAAGTGAGTTGATTAAGGAAGACAGACTCATTTACCACATTTAGTCATGAGCAGATGTCAAATGTCCACTGTGTGGCAAATGAAAGAATTCCGGAAATGTGGCATATTTTTTAAGAAGGGTAAAAATGAAGTTAGTTCCATTCATCTTGTATGTTTAAACACTTGAAGAGATCGAATTATTGTCTTTTCTGAGCTTAATTTCACCACGGGGCAAATACGCGGAAGATTTCAAAGTATTCTCACACAACCGGCAAGTCAAGTCCAGTGAGGCAATAAATCTGTACATTTTTTTTTCCCATTTGTAACACTTTACATTTTTATCTTTTCAGTCTAAAAACCTGTAGGTTGTGATTTCCCCACTGAGAATTAAAACATTTTATTAATGTCTGACCAAAACCTGATTATGAAAATAATAAATAATCTGGTGCTATTATACCCTTTGGGGATATTAGGACAAGAAATATTAAAAACCTCTTATTGGGAGGATAATCTCCAATGAAATAAAATGCTGTTTAAATAATCTGCAGGTCAAAGCTTATCACTGGTTCCATATGAGGGATCGTTTTAAATGGAAAAAACATATGACTTTTCTTTTTCTCCATGGGTTATATCACTGTTGGCCATCCTCTCTAAAGAAGAATTACTAGTGACAGGTAACATAATTTGACTGTGATACACAGCGATGGTCGTGTTTCCAAAGCAGTTCTGTTTTGTGTAACATGATAAGCAGCTAATGAATACAAATTTAAGCCAAACATATATATACTTCATTACAGCATAATTATACTACATTTACAAATAATTTACTTATATCATGAACTTGGCGGTAACAGCAAAATATTGTTGCA
Source organism: Amia ocellicauda (assembly GCF_036373705.1). Lineage (NCBI taxonomy): Eukaryota > Metazoa > Chordata > Actinopteri > Amiiformes > Amiidae > Amia > Amia ocellicauda. The sequence continues at coordinate 1,676,906 of NC_089853.1, forward strand.
GTCTCATCTAAATCTGCTTGATTGCTGCTTTTACATTTTCTATACCTTAATGCATAAATAGCTATATTCATTTTCAAAACCGCTTATCCTGGTGAGGGTTGCGGGGAAAGCCAGAGACGAACCCGGCAGGCATAGGGCGCAAGGCAGGAATACACCCAGGACGGGACGCCAGTCCATCACTGGGCAAATAAATAGCTATATATATATATAAAAACTTAGAGAATTATTAGCATTAATAATTTTACATATACAGTCTAAATTACTTCAATATTCTATAAAAGTATTTAAATTTAGTGTAACAAACCCAATGCTGTAAGTAAAGTAAAATGCAAAAGACCTCTCAGTGTAAATGAACCAGATTGACCTACAGATGAAAGAAAAGGAACGGTTATCGGTCAATACAAGTGACCCATCTTAAGGAATTGATTGAATTCTTTGTAAGATTGCTGTAAGTGTTCCATTTGACATACAAGCATTTATCATGGACTCCAGCCACCGGCCTCGAGCAGGAATCCTGGTTGAAGAGGATCACAGTTTCGGTCTGTTTATCTGGCACTGCTTATTGCACACACTTTTCAATACTGTGTTCAAAACAACAATCTTTGAACACTTATCTGTCTGATATGTAACTTCCTAAACCACACACATATAGGTAGGGCCACTAATTTGTTCAGTTTTTAGCTCATTTTACTGCTAATTTCAAGTTTTTTTAAGCAACCATTTTTAAATTATCAATTGCAAATGAGGATTAAAAAGTAAAATGTTACATTATTTATTACAACACTGGGACAATACTTTAAAATTAATTCAGGCTTTAATATTACATAGACATTTTTAATATTGACCTGCTTTTGTTAAACCAGCATTCTAAGCATGCTTTTATATATAAATAAATTATATATATATATAGGGCTGCAACGATTAGTCGTCTTAGTCGACTTATTCGACTAGTAAAATACGTCGACTTCTATTTCAGACGTCGAATAGTCATTCTTAACCGTTCTTATGAATATCCTCGGCCCGTATTCCTGCTCTGTGTGAGAACAACGGTTTCATTCCAGGCAGCAGTAGGTGGCAGTGATGTATAACCACCTGTGCGCCTCACTGGAAAAATGTCTGAACCTGCACGTCGCAGCCAGCCACCGCGCGAAACAAAACTCGGGCGAAAGCATCGAAACTGTGGGAGTAATTATAAGAGAGAACGGATTATAACTGTACGGTGCTTTGTGGGACTGTGTGAATCGGAATTAGCTTTCCAAAAAAACACATCCGACAAGCTTCAGCTTAATTAACGATGAATTGCCAATATCAGCGCAACTGTGGTGTTAATTATGAAATTGCGCTGAAGAAAGTGTTGCATTTACTGTGCTTGCCTCTGACGTAAGCTTTTCTCTCATGCTAATTTATGCAAAAGTCTATATCCAAAATTAGACATCGAATTTGACATACCTAAACATGCATGCAATCCTACACCTATCTTCAATCGTGGCACACGTAGACGGTATGGCCTCATGTAAATAACTTAAAAGTGACTTGAATACAAGCACACCAGAATTTCCCCGTTAAAATCAATTGGCTCTCGTCAATGCTTGTGCAGCGAAAGACACAGCATTGAACACATTAATCGACTTAAGCGGAGAAACTCAGGTTTACATGTAAAGTCATTTTTAAGTTATGCTGTAGACATGTGGGATATTGCGCATACGTGTGCCGCGATGGAGGACACATGGATTATGTGCATGTTTCAAGCATGTCAAATTCTACATAAAAGTTTAGATATAGACTTTTGAAACGTAGACTCTGGGCGCTATGGAGGACAACAGGGCTGAGCATTTAACCACTTCAATACCATGATGTATGCACATATGTCACATGACAACCCTCAGTACCATGTAGTTTCATGTCATCCCAAAGCCAGTGTTGTAGAAGGTGAATTGAAAGCCTGGGACGGCGATCATGCCATGTTGTTTAGAGCCTCCATGTACCTGGGCATGTGTAGAAGTCTTCTGTCTATTGCGGCAATCCATTCAAGTATATCAGTATAGTTTTATATCATTATTGCTAGTTTTATTAATAGTTGTACTTGTTTAATTGTAGTTTATTTAGTTTTTAGCAAAGCTATACAGTACTGTGGTGAGATGCGTTAAAAAAACAGTGCTGAAAAGAAGGCAATGCAGCAGCGTTTGCGGCAACCAGATCCGTCACAATGCTGCACGGAGCCTGTAGCGCATCTGTAGCGCTGTCTTCCAAGCTTATTGTATTGATCATTTCAATACATTGCACAGAACAAGCCGCTCATGGCACAGGTGTTGATAGAGATTGAGTTTTCATTGATAAATACAGTTCATTGTTTATTATAGCCGTTTCAGTGTAGTTTATTATTTTCATATGAGTTCCAGTGTATTGCATATTATTAGTGTGTCAGTGTATTGTTTAATACATTTATTTTCATTTTAGTGTATTTTGTATTACAAAAGTTTGTTATTTATTATAAAGTATAATATAAAAATGCATTTGCATAGTTTTCTTTGTTCAAACATAAGAAAACAACCTTGTACTTATCTCTTTACTGAACATGAATATGTAGTACACAGCAGCATAAAGAGGTAATGAAAAACACCATTTGGTAATTTATTTTGTATTTCATTAATCATACATTTACATTTTAAAGCATTTTCAGGCATTAAATCATTATCATTATTTTCAAAATGTGGTACCCTGGGAAGGGTTTTTGTTTTTTCATCTGGAGTTGAAGTGGTTAAATGTAATGTAAAATGTCTTGTCCTCCTTCGGTAATCAGAACCCTGTATTTACAGAGTTCGGTGAAGTCGAGAATAGGATGCCATGTTGGCACCAGGACCCCATAAGAAAGCATTGATAATTTATTGTTGTGATTATTTGAATAATATATATATATATATTATATATATTACACACACACATATTGACAGTATGATTTAGGTTAAGGTAATTTGATGCACAGTTTTCTTTCTTTTCTTGGTGTGTCTGCTGTATTTGCTTCCATTGCTTAAACAGTGAAAAGTGTGTAAGCATTGACAATACATCTCCGCAGCACTATGTTCACATGCAGCACACGGTAAAAGCAGGCTAGCGTAACAAGACTTTCACATAAACCAGAACCACTTACCACACTGCTCACCATAGCAAGTGCCAGGTTTGTTGATTTTCCTGGGAAGATAAATCGCTATGATCTGAAGCCACTCTTGGCAAACTGACAGGACATGCGAGCGCAATAAATGCATGCATGTGTACATGTGTTCAGGTCACTTAAGTGATGACAGCATCGCACTAGAGATGCAAACAATATACTTAAGCAAACAAGTTATAATAAAAATGCCAGTGATGTTCACGATAGCTCCGCGGAGCTGAAGCAGGGCAGCCCGTACAGCCAAACATGGTTGTGTTTCTTCATTACGGAGCATGCAAGAGTTCACGTTGGTCTCTATTACCTGCTTCCTTGTCCTCGTCTTCCCTGTTCTTAGCTTGATGTATCTGGCTATCAATTCATTCCGACCTTTAAAAAGAGAGAGAGAGAGGGGGAGAGAACAGGCATATTAAAACACAAGGGTTTCAAAGTAATGTTTTTAAATGGTTTCACTGCTGCCAAGCATCATTCCCTGTTCAGGGCAGTTTTCATTTATGCATTGGTTGGTTTGATTTTTTTTTATTATAGTACACGTCCAACACATAACATTGTGTCCCATAACGCTTTGAATATGTAAGATAAATCAGAGCCCAGTAAATAAATACATACATACATATTTTGCTAAATGTTTATTACCCATTTGTGCATTTTTAATAGTTAAGCGTAATATAATTACATACTCAACAGATGCTACTACATTAAGCACTTAAAGGAAATCTTTCCTAATGAACATTGTGACCTTTATGTCTGGAAGGCAGAGCAATGTCTCTAAACAGCTAAGCATTTACTCATTCAATTGTTCCAAGTAAAAACGTCACTTCCCGATAATAAATCATATATTGTAGTAACAAAATTATAAAAGAGGTGTCAAATAAATATATTACCATTATGTTTACAGCATGATATATAAATGCAATGTTATTTACAAAATAATTAATATTCAGTCTGCTAAGCCAGTGCTATGCCCAGAACTTTCCACTAATTGCCAAGGCAGTGCATAATTGACCCCCTAGTTAGCCTCGTCATATGTTAATTACATACCACTACCCCAAAACTATTAGGCAAATTATAGGCAGAGGTTGTGAATTGTGAAGCCAGCTGTAACTAAAGGCTGAAGTGTGTATGTGTGTATATTATATATATGTTGTATTCTTCCTGTATAATCTAATAGCTTTTTAAACAATTTAACTTTATGAATAAATATTATTAAACGGTCATTCCTTTATAGATATGAAACCTTTATGAAGAGATGGCATTTGATCACAGGTGAACGCCAAATCTGTTCTGCATCAAGACTAAGGAAGGAGTGCATAAAGCAAGGGACACAAACCAGTTGAATACTTCATTTGCATTGCATGATACAGACTGCAAAAGGGTAGCCCATATAAGAGCCATTGAGAAGTTTACATTTTTCTATAGGATATCACAGGTAGCTTTAAATGAAACTTGTGAAAAGATATGTTGCATTTAAGAAACTGAGCCCAGAGTAAAATTGTAATTCTCCTTTATGACTTATTGTGTCCGTCACATTTGTTTATTTTACTATAAACATTTAAGTTTGAAATTCTAAACTGTATTTTTCATGCATTAAATGACAGATATCCAGTACCAATACTCAATTTACATTGAACAGTGATAAGTCCAGTACCTACATGTCAGTTCTATTTCCAGCTTTCACTGTGTAGATTGAGTGACTCGCCCTGTACAGAGTCAGTGAAGCGTACGATTCCACCTGCTGGTTTTCTGTTGTTGTTGTTGCGGGGCTTTTGTTTTTTTTACATCCTCATACCAGGTGTGGCAGATGAAAGGCTAATCTGCCTCTGAAGTGTAAGAGCACATCTTCAGTTACTCCCATTAACCACACCTGCCTGACGGAGGGAGCGGGAGCTGATAGGGACACAGCCTCTCTCAACTTCTCAAATTGCCATCACCTTAATTAAGCTTCTTCAGAGTGCACCTAGTGGGAGCTTTGTAAAAACAGACATTAACTTTTCTCCAGCAATGTATTTTTGTACTACTATTAAAAATCTTAGGAATCTCAAAACATCCCCCTTGTAGATAGTAAAGTCGAGAAAAATGCATCGAGTCAAATTATGAATGGTAAAGGTATATTACATGACACTAGGCACCCCTGTGTGCATCTCGGTTTGTACCAGCACCTTCTGAAAGGGGGACACATCAGCCGGACAGGTGTTTTAGTGTTCTGTGCCGTCAGTTGCTAAACGACAAGAGCTATGGACGGAAGATGGGCCTTGCTTTCTTAGCGGGTATCGTTTTGTTAAGGCCACGCCAACTGCAGGAGATCATGTGACCCCGGCCAAATAAACAGCATCTGGGGATTTTCAATTACAGCCCTTCACCCAGCATGCCTGCACTGTAATCTCTACCAGATGAGGCTAGGGCCTCGCTATTTTCAATAATTCACACACTGTGTACACATAACATGACAATAAGGGCATTCATGCAGACGCCTGATTCGTAGATCAAAGCTCCCAAATGGCCAGCTGTAAGCATGCTTACTGCTGAATAATTCATTCTTTTCACAAGCTTGAAAAAACGCTCAGCGGGACTTGGCAAGCCGGCTTTCTTTCCTGTGTGGTGTGCAAAACAACATTTTGAAAAAGGGGGAGTCCACTTTTAAGAACTGAAATCCCCAAAACAAAAACAAAAAAAGCCTCCTTCTCCTCTTTATTTAGAAGTGGACTGACTAGTCAATATAATCGGTTGATTCTGAGCAAGACAAAATTGCTGAAATAAGCAAACTTTCAATCTTTAGGCCACATTAATACATTAAACTGAAAAGGCAATGAGTTCAAACTTCACTTTTTTATGTGGTTCATCACAGCCAACAGCTTCAAACTATAAATTAAGTAAAATCTCACTAAACCAAGGTCGTTGTGTATCTTTGCATTGTTGTTGATTTTTGTGGTATGGAATATCTCAATGAATTAAGAACCTGGCCCATCTTAAGCACGAGCATAAAAAAGCCTTCATATGCACTGTGGGAGTTCCCAGTGAAGTCCAAAATCCATTAAACACAAACACCTCTGTAAAATAAACATTGCAGCATATATTACAAAGTGCTAAAATTACCTCAGTGAGTGCATTTGACAAAAAACGATAAATATGAATACAAAGCCCTGGAAAAGTCCAGGACAGCAGTCAACTGTGATGTCATATAGGACATATAATCTATAATTAGACTCAGCACCACCTCTAATGGTAAAAAAGAAAAGAGAGAACAATGTGATGTAAAGGCCACCCTTAACTATTACTTCCACATGTACACTTTAAATAGATCAGGACTGCCTCTGTTATCACACATGCTTATTTAAACTTGGTGGGAGGTATGTGATCTGAAACAGCCAGGAGTTGTTAATCTTGTTCGCAAGAACTGTGATCAGCGATAAATTATTGCCCCTTAAGACATTTATACTTCTGCTATTGACCTTTTCACCCCTCTTTTTATGTCACCGTCTGTCAACACTTCCATAGCACCCCCTGCTGGGGGGGGGCGGAGGGGGCACTAAGAGGTTTTGGAGATCAACCTGCCATCCAGACCTGGGGTGGCAGCACTGGCTGGCTCGACTCCATCCTCACCGCCTGCCCCCGCCCCCTCCCCAGTCCCCAGGAGTCACGTGACGCCTCTACATCACACCGGATGACAGCCTATCTGGCAATATGAGAGGAATGAGTCACAGGCACTGGAATCAGCGGGTCATCATGCCAAAGCACTGCCAGATCAATTTTTAAGAGTTCGCATTTACTCGTGAACTTTTACTGGAGACAGCCAGGCTCAGGCAAATCCTCCCCCCTGCCCATGACTTTCCTTTTCCTTAGGTGGCTCATACTTGCACAGTGGGGGGGGGGGGGTAAGTGCTGTGCTATGCTGGGAAACTGTCAAGTATCTTTCACAGCATGGAATTAGTATAAATCATCACTTTACAAAGTTTAATCCAAAGTAAGGACAGTAATTGAACTCTTGTCATAGAACATTAGATAAAAAAATAGGCAAACTTTTCTAATTTAATTTTGTTTTGACAATTTGAAAAATACAGCATTAAAAACCCTCCGCTGTTTTCTTAGTCCTTAGCAGTCTGGTGTAAAATCATCATGCAAACTGGTCCACTTTCTAACAGCATAAAACAATGTGCTCTGCTCTGATGGAGTTCAGTCTCAATTGAGAGAGAGAAAGTTTGAACTCTTTAAAGAGTATTAAAGAGTTCTCTTGTTGTCAGTCAAAGCAGCAGGAAAAGGATTAGATATTTATGACCTGACCCCCATAGTAGTCACATGCTGCTCGGCAGCTGTGAGACCATGTATTTCTTCCATTCTTTTCTCTGACGTTAAGAATGGCTTCCTCTGAATCTCAATGACCCCAAGAGGTCCTAAAGCATATCAATTGCACTCAAATGGTTGCCTACAAAGAGCCAGCAGCCCGGCGTTCCCGGGATTGTCCTGCAGCAGCTGATTCCTCATTCAATAATAAATCCAATTTAGCAGTTACACAGGGTTTCACATTTTTCCCCTCCCTAAATGAGGCCCTAGTAGTTCTACCTTTTTTTCTGTAATTATTACTCAATGGCATTTCACTTGACAAAAATATCCGTTTTATAGGTCTGATGAGAAGAAAAAGCTCAGGCACTACTGCAGACGCCCTTAAAGGGTTTTCTTTTAAACTTTCAATTCTGGTTTTGGGCTCAGTGCAAATCTCACACATGAAGGTATTCGAACCACGAAATGTGGAAACTCTGAGCTGTCATGAAGTAAAGCTGGTCTATAATTGTGTGTTATCCTGGATTAACCTGTACAACAAATTGTTTGTCTTTCCAGTCTCCATTTACAATTCTTCTTAACATAAGGCATGCATTCCTGAAAGGCAAAGATTTCTTTGAAAGCAATACTGTTCAAAACAGTGACCATGTGGTTTATATGTAACCCAGCTTTACATCAGCTGACACCTGTTCAGAGCTGCTTCCATTCTGGGCAAACAGCACCCCATCAGGCAAGAAGATTTTCCTTTTTATTGGTTAGTTTTTTTAAGTCATGGTCTGCTTTCTCTCTCATCCAGGATTGTTCATATTCCTGTGGATGTGGTACTGTTACTTTTAGGAAACTGTACGTCTTATGCTTTTGAAAGAGACAGAGAGATTTTGAATTTTGATATAAATCACTAAAAAACACTTATCCTATTTGACTATTCCTATCAATTGGTTTCTCAAACATTATTATATTAATATGCATCACAAAACTGAGACAGGTGGCGTTGCGGCTTAGCACGCTCCGGGTCTACTTGTGGGCCAAGTGCCGGCATCAGATGCTTGGGTGAGATGGGATCTCATTCCTGCCAGGAAGCCAGGGCTGGGAGCTGACCGGAGTTGTGACAGCCATGCTTGATCATGAGCAACAAATGGCATCTCATTCTTGGAGTCAGCTCTTTCCCAAGGGTGGAGATGGAGCCAATGGTGATGGATGGCCATTTTAATTCTCCCTGTCTCTCCCTACATGGTCCTCCCCCACTGCTGCCAGAGGAGGTGTGTTATCTGGATAATCTTACAGGAGTTGCTGAGCTGGGACACACAGGGGGAACCCTCTTCGTCAAAATCTTACAGACAACATTTAATGGGAATTGTTTTTACTGGGGAAGGAAGTATAATCTGTATAGTCTGATTCTGCTTTCTTACTAAAAACACAACAATGAATACACAGCAATGTTACTTCCTATTCATAATTATCCATACACATCATTAATTTCCCCTACTTAATGAAAAGTTAAGGTGCATTGAATTAAAAGTTAAAACCGCTTACTTTGCAGAGTTATATTGTTCATGATGCAGCACTGAGATCAAGTTTTTGGAAATCAGTCTCTTTCCTGTAGCAGCACTTTTTTTTAACCCAAAATAACCACACTCACATCTGGCATGATGGTCCACCACGATGTAAATGAATTGCAGTGCGCTCGCGTTGGCACGTTTTCAAACCGTGGAATATTCACACACGCAAGGTTCACTTCATGTGGCTTTTCTTGCTTTATTCTTTTTCTTCTTTGGTTTTAATAGCGGAGTAAAAGCAATTTCAAAAGCCTAAGAAGCAAAGACATGCCCCCCCTCTCTAAGAGAAATCTATCATTAATTCTCATTAGGTCATAATTCCTTGGTGTCATTTGTCACAACAAAAAAGAACCACAAAGATAATTTAACCCCCTGCTTGAATGTAATTAAATATGTGAAAGTGTGACATGACTGCATATAATTTCAGTCATTCTCTTTTAATTACATATATTTATCATTCTTAAGTTACTGCATATTAACAAAACTACTACTGTGAACAGGGTCTTGCACTGAAATTAAATAAACGTGTCAGTCACCAAAAAAAAAAAGTTTTAAACAGATCTGAAGGAAATATCCACCTTATATTAAAGCTATTGCAGTCAACCATATATACAGCAAATTCCCTGTCTGAAATTAAAGTGATATACAAGTAACAAAATGCAGAAATCCCTCCTTTAACTGTAAAAGGATACTAAAGAGCATTAAAAACATAATGTGCGGATAGTTACTAAACATCACAATCGGTTGCTTTTTGTTTTCATTAAGATACAATCCTTAAGTCTTTAAATCAGTTAAAAGCTTGATTTTATGACAATCCTGATTGCTTACATGCTTTTCAGCTGTCCAGTTGGTATCTCTATACAACCCTATTGTTTTTGCCTGATTATGCTATATTTACATAGCAACAGCAGGCCTAATCCTTTCCGTTCTTTTTCCTCTCCCAGAATCCAACAGCTTAGGCCCCTGGTAGAGAGTCTAGTTTAAACACAAATCCGCCGAAGGAGCGGACAATAGCCTGGCTGTCCTGTCATGTGTGATGGATGACTCAAGGGTCTCAAGCTCAGATTTGCATTACAATAGACAAAATCAACAATATGGAGCTTTTCACTAGGAGGTCCAGCGCTCTGCCTGTGCCCAAGGGAAGCAGGAAACCTTTTACTTACAGGAACAACCCCGGGCTGGGAACACAGACGCCGCGGGCTTCTACACCCGGAGCCTTGCCTTAAAGTTCAATGAGAAAAACAGTGAAACCCTGAAGGACTGCTGGTAAACAAAACTGACAGATATGGCGTTTCAAAACAGAAGAGGTATAGCTTGGAATTGAGGTATAAATCTAACAAAGTAACCAGTAACAACCATAAAGCCATTTCAAGCTTATTTATCTTCATTACTTTTTTTTTAAATATTCAAATATTTAAAAGATAGTATTTTCCGTAAACCTGCATTGCAAAGCTGAATCTGCCCGAGGTGGCAATTAAGGTCAAAGAGAGTTGGGTGAAGCTCCTTCTGCAAAAAAAGAAAATCCATTTAAAAAGACACAGGATAACGTCTGGTGATCCCACATCTGACTCCAGCCAACCAGCTGCCTATTGTCGGCGATTTAAATCCCTGTATTGTGGCCTCACGGATTTAAAAAGCACGTCTAAGAAAGACTTCAAGGCCAAAGTCAGAACGTCTGCAGCATTTCCTTGTGCTAGATGATTGGACAGTCTCGGGCCATTCTTAATGTCATAATAGTACACACCCTGTGGTTTTTACATGGTGACAGTTCAAGACCATAGATCTTCCACAAGCACAAGCTGCTGCTGCTATTCTCTTTGACTGATCTGCGCACTTTCACTCCATTTCAGCTTGTCCTGCTTAACTCCTCCCCAGTGAATCCACAGAGCGATGCAGCATGCAGGGTCATACACAGCAACCTAGTCTTTTTCAACATTTATCTGTTAAAACTTTTAAAATCAACTAAAAATGCATTTTCAAACTCAGGGTTAATAAACGCAAATTAATGATTCATCTGTTTTACGTATCCAAGATGCTGCCGTTAAAAAATATTATTGCATATCTTGTTATTTCACCACAATATAACCTATAATATTCAACAATATGTCAAACACTGTTTGAAACTACACCCTAATATCATCACCATCACCATCAGCCTATAGTGATCCACTGATGGATGGAGCACATTACTGTTGCTGCAGTTTTCATATGTGTAGTTGATTTATCCTCAGCCAAGGAGACATCAAAACTTCTAAAAAGGACTGTAGGCCTTATAACAGTACAGCTTTGGCCCAGTCGCTAATGAACATCAGTATGCATTAGGAAGCCACAAACCACACAAAACTGGCACTAATTTGGCAAAAGGCAACAGTAATTTAAGTTTCTGAAATTAAAAGGGCTGTGTACATACAGCAGGAAACTAGAAAAGAGGCAGGCGTGCCATCAAAGTGGTTCAGTTCCTTTCTCTTGTTTAACTCGGTAAGGGTTTTGCCAAAATAAGTCATTAACAGTAAATCAAGTTATTTTTAAGACAATGAGTTTAATATGCTTAATTAGCCATGGTTCCTGTAAACCTACCAGTTCCAGTACACAGTTAAGTGACGAGTGTTTGATTTTTAACCCAAAAACACAGACGAACCTCTAGGGACCCCCTTCTTCTGACCTGCTCACAATACAAACCCGACTTACAAAACAACAACTCAAATACTGCAAGTTCGTGATAAAATAAAGGCAAAGCTTTAATTATTACACAATGAGAAAAAATCAGGTTGTAAAACAATGCAAATATGATGAGGGATATTTAAAAACAGGGGGGGTGTGCCTCGGATGGCCATCTGCTCTGATCTTATCAGAACTAACACATTTTGTGTTATCCATATCCATAAGCCAATGTATCAATGGCTGTATTTTCATGCCCCAATTGATGTAGATGTTTATTTTTTAGATGCAAATGATACTGCTCAGTAATATAAAAAAGGTCTCCCAGGTTACACATGAAACGCTCCAGATACACAAGACAGGCTGCCGTCACGATGTTTACAGAGACAAAATCCGTACATGGCTGCATCACAGTGGACTGAAAAGGTTCACAACCCCCACTGAAGGTAGACATCTTAAGTCTGTAAGAGACTGCAAAAGAAAATATCACAAATTAGGTACAGTGCTCTCTAGTGAAGGATAGAGAGAATTGGGAACTACTCTGTCAGAACAAGTAGTTCGAAGACGACCTAATGAAAGAGGACTTTTAGGATGTAAAAAGTGAGAAATAAACCTTGGTCAGCCGAAATCTACAACACACACATTAGCTGGGGGCTGCAACCCAGGATCACCGAAAACTAGGGAAAACAAATGCAATTATGAGGGTATTTAATACAGCTTCCATATGAAGAATAATCACTTCAATGGTTATAAAGGTACACACGCACCCACACGGTCACAACTTGCAGTACACAACTGCAGGAGCTGGAGAGTGTTTTCTGTGTGTGAAGGTCAGAGTTCCAGACCCCATGCAAACAGGCCGAGAACTGCTTTGAAGTCTCATTGATATATCCCCCCCTAATTCCTTGACATTTATTATGACAAGATAATCTTCCATGCCATGAGTTAAAACAATAGGTAAACCTCATCTGGATTCTCATTTCCTAAACCCTTTCACAGTCGTGCAGCTTTAGATGAAAGTGTGAGGAGATATATATATATATATAACTATTAATCCACTAAGGAATGGAAGAAGATTGGAGATTCAAACTTGAGGGTATTAATAGATTTCTCAAAATAATTTCCCTTAATTTATATCCATTTAATTTGTTGGCAGAAAACAATTCTATCACCTTAGTGGTCTGTCTGAGGGTGTACATTTGATCAGCTCTCAGACTATTCTTCCCTTTTCCAAGACTACTTTTCCACAGATAGACAGGTATTCTGCTCCTCAAAGGAGACATGCAATGAATTTAAATTGACACATATACATGCACACAATGCCTTTATTCATTTGCTCATATTACTAGACTTCACAAGGTGTTACCTGATTACAGTAATTAACTTCCAATAATGAACTGACACATCAAGGGTTTAAAATTGCTTTGGGAAAATGTAGACATATCAGCTGCTTTTATTTCTTCCCTGTAACACACATGCATTTTTTGTGTGCATAACTGGAATGTATTACAGAACAGAAACACTTGTTTGAGGTTTTTCTTTTTTATGTACCTATTGTATTAATGATATGTTAATTGTTTAAATAAAAAGCTTAACAGCGTACTGTGGAAAAATACTCCTAAACCCAGGACAATATCATCCCAACATCTTCGTATAATTTGCAGAACTGTCTGCATTGGTATGGTAGACAAATATAATTTCTTCAAGATGCAGAAACAAATGTATACATTGTGATGTAGCTTCTTGAAGAGAATTATATTTCTGGTTCCACACTAACAAAAAATAAATACTGCAGCATGAACACAGAAGACCATTTTGAAACATGTTTTATATGCCCCAGTGATAGCAGTATAAGTTATTTAATCATTGTCTTCTGATATTCTGTCATTCCACAGCAAGTAATAATATGGACTGCACTAAGAATTTCTATAATAATATATAATATAATAATAATGAGAAAAAAAATATTAAGCATGTGTTTGGCGTGTCTTTATATTCCAAATAATGCAAAACACCCAAGTTAAATCATAAGCTATTATCTTGAATGACTTTTAACACACTGTTCTTATAACAAAAGTGTAAAGCAAAAAAGATTGTTTCTTTCCCTTTTTATCACAGACAATCAAAACCAAACAGCTGTGAGGAGACTGCAATTTTGTTGGAAGTACTTTAATAGATTTCCTTAAAAAAATGACAGGTATTTGTTTCTCAAGGGGTGGGGGGGACACTTTAATGAATAACAGCACAATACCTTTTTTCACCTGTTAATAATTCCAACCTAGGTTACTTAAAGCACGATGGAAGACCCTGTCAATTTTCAGTTCAAGCTGTGTTTGTCTCCTCTCAGCACCGCCTATTCTTGAGAGGCTAATACGGCCTACTGCTCCTGGTACATTCGTCTGTGGCCACTGGGGACCAATTAATATTGTTCACCAATGCCTGAATCACTCTATCAATTAGGTACAACTAACTATATCATCACATATATTACTGGTGAGCAAAGTCTATTGGGCTGCAATATGTCTTACAGGAGTGGGATCAAATGAATCGACTGACTCAGACAACTGCTAGAATAATTTCAGAGGATGGGAAGACAAATGCAGTAGTTATTACGAGTCCCCTGAGGAATTACGAGCAAGCAATTGTAATGTGCTAAGACTGTGCTGGCAGGCGCCCGGGCTTCTAGTCAGACACAGGGTTAAATCAATATTTTCAATTTCTCAGGATCAATCTAGTATTTGAACAAGAAGAAAAACTTGTTAGCAGTGGCCACAACGTGTAAATGAAAAGTCAAACTTCACTGTACGTTTTTTTTTCCTTCTTGACAAGGAACTAATACTACAATTTCCTCCCGTAACTGCACAGAAGGGCAGGTCTTTTTTTTTTTTTTTTTTTTAATTTCTTCCTTTTCCAAAAATTGACCTTTGCAGTAAAACAGTCACACAGAGTATTGGGTGTCTCTCATGGTGCCAGAGAGGATCATCTCATTATACTCTTGGAAAGTCTTTTGTAGATTGTAGAGTAACACATACCTAACTACACTGAAGGATACTATATATATAAGCACAAAATAGCACACCAACATTGTGCACAATTTTAGTGTGATCACCACAACCAATCAGACTGATAATGCAGGAGGTCTGATTTGGTATCTATAATGAAGTAAACAAAAACAAAAAAAAACAGCTGTGCCTTCACTCAGTTCAACCTTCACTTTTATCAACTCAGCATCAGGAAAGAAGCAGAGAATTACACAGAAGGTCCCTTTTTATTTTGATCCCCTTAAATGCTGATCAATAATTTGATACTAGTGGAAATTATGCTATGGCTTATGACCGGTTTCAAATCATCAGGCAAGGCTTCATGCAGTTATTTGCAACATTATTCCTTGCACTGAGAACACTTAAAGCCAACAGTAGCCACTTTATAGAACTACATTACTAAATGTCTGTGGCATACTGGTGGATGAAATTAGTGTTATTCAATTACTCGTCACAGTGATTTTATTCAAGCAAAATGGCTAGAAGAAATAGGTTGCCCGAGAAAAAAGCTGTAAAATGACCTTTGTTTAGCAGAAAAAAAGGTAGGAGAGAGAAACTGGAATGTCAGCAATAGATTTAAATAAATTATAATAACAATCTGAAAACCTTATGTGATTTATCCTGTCAAAATATGTTCTTGTACAATGTCCACTTCCCACTTCAATTGTTGTAACAATCTAATATTCTTACAAAGAATAAAAACAAGTCCTCAGTTGAGGCAGCATTTCCTAAAGTAAGCTGGACATTTAGAAGAACTGCTACAGTGTTTTAAAAATCCACAATGAACAGAAGTGGATTCTTAACTGATCTAACTATGCACAGCGCACATTTCTTAAATTCTTCTATAATGGTGATATTGCGGTGTCTCTCTAATATATCAGATTTAATGGATGCTGCATCTTTAAGATGTTAGGCCAAATGCACATTTAACTAGTACAAGGACCAATCAAGTTGCTGAAACCTGAAACCAGCCCACGCACGGCACTGGGAGAAATGTACAGCTTGTTTCACTCCCTGACACACCCTAATAACTTGACTGGAGACCAGAGTACTTCTTCAAAATGATATACCAAACTATTATGAGCATTTGTTGTTTTAAATGATTTCCTGAATTTGGAGTGTAATGATAACTTTGTGAAAAAAACAAAACAAAAAAAAACAGCAGCAGCAGCAGCAGAACATCGAGGAAACCCTAGACCTCCAAACTTCGGAAGAAAAAGTGAACTGACACCACCTAGACAGCAGCCAGACATATAACTGAGGGAAGTCCAAAAGGGAGGGCCGGTCATAATTATACTCTTTAATAGCTTCTTTCCTGAAATATGTGAGACTTTCTGTGAATGAAGATTCCTGTTTTTCTACAGACCGATCCAGAACAGATGTGAGACTATAAAATGGTAAAATTTGAAATCCTTCTGACTAGTATCACCATATCACCATTAAATCATCATCATCATAATTATTCTTTCAACCCTTAAGGTTTAAGAATTTAGATATAATATATTGATATTTTCAAGTAGTTTATATGGGGGAGAGAGAGAAAAACAACAAGCTATCCCCTCACATTTTTAAGTTTATCCTGTTTTGTGTCAGCTAAACGATATTCATCACCTGAAGCTTTTCATTGCACTCAGACGGACACAGAAAAATAGAGGCATGCTTAGTTCACAGTTGTGGAGGCAATCGTTTCAGACAAGCAGTAACATGTCAATTGTGGTGGCTGCTTTAGGGGTTTCTCACTGGATGAATCCACACGGGTGTAGTAATGTTACTAGCAGTACACTGTGCCCGGCAGGCCTGATTGCATTTATTTATACCAATGTATTGCAACTCCAATGCACATTTCCACAGAGTTCCTAGTGAAGCTCTCCTTGCAATTAATTAAATGTTCATGCTCTCTTTCTAGGTTGCAAACTTGATCATAGTTATATATTTGAATCTATTTAGCATTTCTCTGGAGCAGATTGTGATTATATTTAATAGCTGTGATTAACAGGAATATCAATATTAGTATAGCATAAGTATAAATAAGGAACATTGAGATATTATTTTAAATACCTTTAAGAGTACATTCATTACAAACATGTAATGTACACATACTCCTTAGTTAAAGTATGCCACCCTTTCAGTTTTTGCATTTCTTTAGGTACATCTTTGGTCTGCAGACCTGTCTCCAAATATACAGGGGAAAGCGAAGTCATAGTTAAACAAAGATTTATTTTATTGTTCTAACAACCAAGTGCAGACAGAGTCGACTACACTCTCAACACTGAGCACTGTGAAAACAACACCATGAAACTGAGAGGTGGGGAAATCACCTTTTCAGGCTGTAAAAGATAAATCATCAGGTTCTTTTAAGACAATTGTGTCTCTAACAAATTAAAACAAATCTGGGTCTCTGAGAATTGACAGCCAATTGGAAGCTTTGTTTGGTGCCATCTTAATACAGTGAATGGATCAGACATATCTACACTTTAAATCCACAGAAAAAAGCCTGTACTATGAGGAAAGAAAAAAAAAAAAAAAAAAAAAAAAGTAATAATCTGACTTTTCTCAATGTAATAATACTACTCTCTCCCATCTGTGTTCTCAAGACTGGACATTAGATATGAAGACTTCAATATACAAAATGAAATAATTCAATATACAGGCAAAAAAAAAACTGAGGTACATTTATTGCAAAACGGAAATACAGCTCCATTTCCTCAGCCATATACCTCCAGCTTTGGTTTGCGTCTGCTCCAAATGAATACTGTTGATCTTTTATCCAGAGCGAAACTAGAGAGTAAGTCCAAACATGTGATGTGGTTGGCTGTTTGGTACATCTGAACAGAAGGTGCTGTATACAGATAAATGTGAATAAACAGTGGGCTTTGGGCAGCTGTCATGTATCCAAGGACTCCAGAGAGGGTTACCTATGAAGTGAAATTCCAAATACCCGCCCGCTGCCTCCAACCACCCTCCGACACAAATTAACCAGATTAATTTATTTAACAGGTGTATAGCTGTGGTTATCAATAGAATCTCTGAGGGTAATTCTTGAAATCCCAAGCTGTGCTGAGATGGTAAGTATGTTATTTTTGACCATGCCTATGAGAGTGCTTTCTCCTCACTGTTCTATGCAGTGAAGTATTTTTTGGCGACCTGATGTGGAAATGCATCTGGGCTATAATAATATTACTTCACTAATAATGTGGTTTTTTTTGTTCCCAAAATGTATTTAGTAGTTAATGAAACATGTGACACAAACATATGGAATGGACTTCAGCTGTGGCTGTTACGGACACATTATTACAGGACACCATTGTGCACCCACTAGCTTATTTTATTTAATTACTTAAGTTCACCTCTGCATGTTAGCAGAGTAACTGCACTGCAAATACATCCAGCTAAGTGACCTTATGCCAGCCCCGCAAAGCAAAGATGATTCAGGTCACAGCTTCACAAAGCCAACTTATCCAATCTGTTAAATACACCCACAAACAGCAGAATTACTTCCTTGAAAAAACAAAACAAAAAACATTACTATTAGGAAGGACAGGATACAGTTGGAACATTTCATATTTTTTTAAGTTAATTTCAGCCTCATAAATCTTAGTGTTATAGTGTTATATATATATATGTCATTGTAAGTCCTGTACTATGAACAAAAGACAGAAGGTAGGATAACCTTCTGGTTTAATTATTTCATTTTAAGGTTATGGGTGAATGTACAAAGGGTACAGTAATAATAACTCAATTACTGAAGCTATGTAATGTGTCTTATTTTCACATAGGTCATGGAAATAGCAAAATGACATGTGAGAAATGGTTGACATTTAACCATTAGTATGTGACCCAAAAAGGAAAACAGAGCCTGCTGCGTTTCCACAGACCTATACATTTCTATTGATAGAGTGTCCCTGATGGCGGACTTGAATGGCATATAATTACTAAGGGTATAAAACACCAGCTATTTGCACTTCTTTCAGGTTATGATTAAGTTAAGGTGTATATATTTTCTTAATAGAATCCTTCATATGAATGTAGCGTTCTTTATCCTACATACACTCTACACTCTATTCATGCTATATAAGCAGTAAATAGGTCTATAGATACTGAAAGAGAGGTCTTTATTTGTTACCTGCCAGATGGTCAAATAGGTACAGATTAATGGAATTACAACAAAGCAAAAAACGATCGGTTAACATATCGGTACTTCATATTCAACCAAAAAAGAAAAAAGGGGCTTTTGATTAAATGTGACTGTCAGACTTAACTGTCCCTATTGATGTACCACCAGCTTTCAGACCTTTACAAACATTTCGTTAGGGAAGTATGACACAGTTAAGCACAGATATATTTGAATAAACACAGTTCATTTCCAACGTATAGAATTTCAAATGCGTATTGCCAAATAAATAATAATATAAAAACAACTTCAGCAAGAAATGTGTAAAAACAACAACAGCGATGCCATTCTCTAAAGCTGCAATACAAACCAAATAAGGTGATTATACTTGAAATCTGTGGTGCTTCTCCAAACCTAACTCCAGATCATTCTTTCTGCACTAATTCAGATGACTTCAGGTTTGAACAGACCTGTAAATTCCTATTTATCTACACAGCGGGCAGTATTCAGGCAGATTCTTTATGTGCATTCGCCACTGACAATACCGGCCCCAGAGGAATGGATTCAGGGACAGCGAAGGCGAGGCTCAGACATTATGCCTAACTGATCCGTGGCATCCCTGCAAACAAAGTACCACTTAGTGCCAACACTGACGCTAGCTGTAAGACCCAAACCTGTCTAGGTGCTAAAGTGGCACCAGGTACACCGCTGTTGGGCAAAGCAGTCTCGAAGTTGCACTTGCATATATAAATTAAAAGACCGACAGCGGGAGATTAAAGCGAGTTAAATGTGCAACTGCAAAAAAAAAAAAAAAGGGCCAAGCTGATCATGTATGAAAATTGGACTACATCAAGCTGTAGCAGCTGACACTGTTACAATGCAACCTATACAGGAAACGCTCCTGTGTGTGGTTTGTTTGTCTACAGATGAGGTGCTGTAGCAGTTTAAATTAGTTTAAATTTACTCAGTTGACACCTTTCAGGAAGGTGACTCACAATACAAAATAAATTAGGAAAAGTAACTGTGCAACATAATACAATATCGTTCAGCAATACAAAGCACAAGATATAATTTACTTGGCCGACTGATTTTTTTTTTTTTTGCCAGAAAGCTTTACTCAAAAATAGAAAGCATTATTTTCATGTCTTATGAAGGCAAAAGTTAAATAAACTCAAATGACAATTTTATAGGCACAGGCTTACTAGTTTTGGACAAACTGCATGAGTGGCATGGTTCACAGGTCATTACAATCATGCCTTTTCAGAAAAACATTCAGGAATAAGACAAACTATTAAAACAATACGTTTTACCGTACTAGCAAAATTATATAAAACTTCAAATATGTAGTTTTGACAGATAAAAAAAAATCCTGTCTCTATTTTTGGGACTGCGGTAACTTCTGTGGTTTGAATACTGAGCCTTTCACAAAACTTGTTAAGTATGAGGTATGTATTATGACATTTTGACTTGCTGTTGTAAGATTTTCTTGATTAAAAAATATGCTTATAAATATTTCTCACTTCTAAATCAAACTGATATCAAAGAAACCTAGCATAGACCAACAGACCAACTGACAGAAACCAAACAGTCTCTAAAAGCCATTCAACAGATGGCTGTTTCACACATAATAAATATTATTGACTGCTTTGCCTGGTCTGACTATTTGAAAAAGGCAGCAGGATTAAAGCTTGTTTGTGTGAACAATTTAATGCATCATAGGATACATTTACATATCAACATCATAAAAGTGTATACAATTCCACAGAGCAAGTGTAGTAGGCTAGCCTATATTTCCCTGTAGAAATGCCTTTTTTTATTTTTCCTGCGTGTGTGTGGCGGTGGGTGGGTCAAAAACCAAAAGCTAAAGGTAAATGTAAACAAACGCAGAGAGTTTTGTTTTATTACAGAGATGCTTGGCCTTAACCAGAATCTCCCCTCAAGAGTGTGCAAATTCTCCGTATATTAGTTTCTGAAAATCAGCACCACTGAGCAGTGTTTACAATGCAGCTGTCATGGTGTTTTTGCCGTCTTCACAATTAACCTCTAAAGCTAGGCATGGAGCCAGTTCAAATGAGACTCAAAGCAGCAAAAAGCCCTTCAGGTAAACAGTATGATAAGCTTAGCTGCAAAAATTAGACATTGTTTTGAACTAAGAGGCAGTTGCTATAGAGACAGTTGCTAATTAACTGCATTCAGCCAAGAGAACAAAGGGCTTAAGGGCACTCAGGACCCTGTTTCTCATAGTGAGCAATGCATAACATCTTATGCAATCCACGAGTCTCCCATAGCTAAAATACCTGAGCCTTTGCTTTACTTGCAGATGCCATAAGAACAATGCTGTCGACGAATCAAAACACTGAACTGGGAATGAATAGGAATAAACTGGATAATGTCTAGTGCGATTTTTAGTTTCAACACATATCTTAAAATTTTACCCTACTGAAGTGGAGAGCACCACTTAAAAGGTTTCTCATTAGCTCTACAACCAGCATCGTTTCGTCCTAAATGAACTACCAAGTATTTTTTCTCTTTTCCTTTTCTTTTTTTTTTTATTTAAGACATCTGCATTCTACATGTTGATTTTTTCCATGCCTTTGATATATGGCTAAAACTGCTTTGCTTATGTGGAATCACTGATCAGAAAGAAGGGAACACTATATGGCAAACAATGCTTCTCTCACGCAAGACAGACAGTAATTAAAGTAAACATGAAATGTGCAATACATTATTCATCTTCAGGAGATAAGTCTTGAACAAAATGCTTGTTTCCTTGTTGATACAAAACAATAATAAAACCCATAATAAAAACCAGCTGATCTCAATTGTGTATTCAGTTTATAAATCTCTAACCAACTGCAGTTTTACTACTGCTTGCAAGTAATTGTCTTTAATTACATGTAAATCTAATGCATTAGGTTTACACACAGCATTTAAAAATGCATTTAAAAAACTATGTCTAGCTATAATTAGGCAGAGCATGCCACAGTGAGATTTAGAGCTATGCCCATACACAGACAAAAACTGCTAATCTGCAGAAATCTGCTAATTTAAATTCATTATTGAACTAAATTGTTGGGCACTAGGACCCAGAAACAGAGTCTGTGTGACATAAAAGCCCTCCCTTCACAATGTGTGTGTAAGCAGTCCTGGGCTGCAGTGCACAGCACCGCTCTCCTGGATCCTGGGGAATTTTACTGGAGTACTGGAAGAAGGCAACGATACACAGACCTTCGGCTAGAAAGTGGTTCAAACTGCAAGTATGGCACTTAAAAGTGTTCGCTTTCTTGTGACCACTTGTACTTAACCTCAAAGTCATGAGAAAGACTGCTTCCGAAGTCTTGTCCTTTGCCCGTTTTGCAGGAGTATATTGTTTTGAGCTGCATAACAAAAGGAAAAGTAACTACTTACTCTTGTGTGAAACACCAAGGCCTATTTGTTGTGGCCCACAGAAGCAACGTTGCCAAAGCAATACCCCTCTTTACACCATGAGTTGAACTCAAGACACACGACCCCCACAAACTTGACCAGAAACACGATATTTTGCATAAGGATGCAAGAGAGTCCAATAGTTTTCTATACACCTGCAGAGCCAATTAAGTATTTCAATAAGTACATACATTACATTTAACTTACTGTATTGCTTTCAAGTAATGTATAGTGCTGAATTTGTACTTTTCAGCACTTTATAATGAGATTCCCTTCTCAAGACTGTGATTGCTATACCAGTTGAATCAACATACAATCTGATCTCACACATCTGGTGGGACTGACCTCCAATCATTTCAATTGCATTCAAATCAGTCACTGAAATTGTAATACTGCACTAAAAACTGGACAAATGGTTGACAAACATTACACTTGATTTTTGCAAACACAGATGTAAACAACTTCTATTTTGAAGAACACATTAAAGAACACACTGGCCAACTTTCACTTTGCAAGGGGCTGTCATTTAAAAGTGCATTGAATTGTTCATCTGATTTTAAAGTGTGCAGTATTTGCAGCCTTTTACTGATCATGAATATAAAATGTTATATGAATTCATAGGCATACATATTGACCTCACTGAGGGTTATGACAATGTAATGTAAGCTGAAGTAATACTGCAGTTCAGTGTGACTCATCCCTAACTTGAACAGTTAACAGTTAACTTGAATTTGAATTTGAAAAAAAAGCATGTGTGTGTGGGTGGTGGGGTTGCTTTAGTGCAAAAGAAGAATACATTTGTTACAGTAGTTTCTTTGCATTGCCATTTTTTTTTGTATAGGGGATTTGACAGCTTAAAATTGATAGTAAAACTACAAAAATAACCTTGCTGTAAATAAACAATCCAAAAACATTTAATACTCTTTGACGAGCACAGACACCAAGCTGAACTTCCCCACGGCAGCCTAGAGGCTCGACCACGGCCCTTCATAATTATATTAAGAAGAAAAAAAAAGTGTTCACATAACTGATCTACAGGAGGTCTAGTTTTTAAATGCGATTGAAGACTAATGAAACAGTTGGGGCTCCAATAAGGGGATCCTGAAATGTCAAATTTATTTTTAAACTTGTGATCTGGTGTTGTAACTGAAAGAGGGATTTTGTTTCCACCTGTGACCTGGAAAGGACCGCACTCCCCATGACTTAAAGAGACAAACCTCATGGTTACATTTTAAATGTATATGACACCTTTGAAAAAATGATACTGCTTCACACAAATAATTATGTTAATAGATAATAACACTTAGTAGAATGTATTTATGTTTTTGTTTTTAATAAATACATCTACTTTCCTTTTCTCTCAAACAACTAATTTAAATATAAAGCTTTTCTTCTAAATCTGAGCTAGCTGATCATTTTACTTCTTTCTTGTGTCTATTACGAAATAAATGTAATTCAACTTACTCAATACCAGCTTAAAAAAAATGGCGGTTAATGTGGACTGGGAGTCTGAATTGTTCCAGTGTTTAAAAATCCTTCGGTTCCTTCACAAAGTCCAGCAGTTCATCAAACTTTTTTTTTTTTTTCTTTTAACCCCAATTATGGAAACAGCATGTTTTCAATCATAAGACTGTTTGCATCTGATCTGAAGATCTCCAGCAAATTATGGTGCTGCATATTTAAAGCTAATCATTTAAAACTTACAAAGCAAACGTATTTATTTTACTTTAATCCTGTGCAGAGTGAGCATATTTTTTGGCAAACACAATGCACAGGGGATCTGTGGTCTGAAATCTCTTTGTACCAGCAGCTGAGAAGCTTCATTACAACTCCCTGTTTTCCAGACTTTACATTTCATTTGGCCAAAGGGGTCACATGACAGCTGCAAACTAATGCCCTGAGGGTTCTTTCTGCTTTCATTTGACACTGACAGCCTGTGAGAGACTCCAACACCACAGAAAGAAAATATTCCTTCTTTCCATTACATCACCCAGCCAGGAATGGGGGAGGGGGGCACAGCTGGTGGCAACCGCAGTACCATCTGCTCTCGACTAATAGTTCATGCTGGTTTACTTATAGACTCCTACTTCTGCAGCTCAAGACATTAATATGTGGTTGCCACTGGTGGGTAAAGACAGGACTCCTGTCTTAGTCATGAATTCTTGATTGACAATTTCAGTCTGATTACCAGTATTAACTTCCATTTTTGTTTTGTTGTTGTTGCTGCACGTTTCTATCCCTTCTCAAAACACACAAAAAAACAAAACTGACTCATATAGAGCTCTGTAATGCATAGTGCTGTGAGTCATTCATTTTATAGCCATGTCATGATCATTTATAATTAAAAAAAAATGAACAAGTAAACAAAATAGGTGGTTTGATTTAAACTTGGTCCATGAAGGGAATGGCATGCAATGCAAGGCTCCACACTGTGTACCAAAACCAAAAACAACTCCCTGGCCAGGACACTCTCAGCATTGTTCGGGATTGTCAGCCCAGCTTGGAGTAACCATAAACCTTGAGTCCTTACCGTACATTTTTCCTTCATCAGATAAGATGATTTTCCTCCTTCCACATGGAGGATAGATGGCCAGTGCTTCTTGGAAACTCTGCTCAATGTCAGGGCTCCAGACACCTTCTGCGTCGTTGTCAATAGGCTTGTCTGCCGAGTCACTCATCCTCTCGATGTCTTCGGCAGGGCTTTCGCTGCCGCTCCAGCTGCTGGGATCAATGGTGATGGCTGGCTTCTCCAAGCCTCTGCCTGGAGCCGACTACGGAGAAACCTGGACATCAAAACAAACAAACAATGGAACACTAACATCTGGTTTCAGGAATGGATTGCCATGCAAGCTGTATCACTCAATGAAAGAGAGGGAAAAACAACCTTCTGCAAGGTTTAATTAATTTTCAGATATTACATTTATAAGATGTTTTTTTCCCCCCAATTGTCAGACAGATACAGTACTGTAGATAAGGACAAGAGCAGGTCTGGAAATTACACGTTTTTTTTTTTTTTGCTTTGTAGATTGTATTTTTAAGCAGCAAGTTAATTTTATTCCAAGGTCTTCCATATTCATATCTAACTAATTATTTTGTGACCCAGTCTCATAGTAATGTTTCAATTATTCTAACCAAACACCCATTAACATACAAAAATACTTAGACATCTACAAAATGTGTATAAATTACATAAACAGACAACATAAAATGGGACATATCTGAAGTGAGTATAAATGGCAATAAATAATTAATCCAAACCAGCTGGTATGTACTACAGTAACAATACAGTATAGCAGTGAATGCCTTTATCAATATCCAATCCAAACTAGACTGTCAAGGTTGTCAGTCTCTTAAAATCTGCTTTCAATTAATATTATAAAACGGTTGTACAAAGCTTTATGGAATACAATGAAGCATGATCACAATCCAAAATATCCAATCGAAATATTTTGATTGTTTTATAGTCCAGACCAATAAGAATCTCCACATATTTGTCAAGGAAATCTGGGCCCCATGTTTTGTAAAAAGTGCCACATCATATTCTGTGTTTACATTCATGTTTATTAAAATGTCCATGACATTTATAATTTTTATGACATCTGTGTTACATTTGAGACCATGTTATGTTTAAAAATAGAGACATTGTAAGTAAGTAAAACAAACCAATAATTAAAAAAAGGAGGAAAGTAGAATATCCATTCAATAAAAACTAAGATAAAACTCACTAGCAAAACAATGTTTCTTATTACCGTAAACTCCAATTTGTTTACTTTTGAAAAAAGCAGCTTCCCAGAAAAGGCCTACATTTTTATTTTATCAACAGCCAGTGGTGCTGACCATTTAGAAACAAACTGTCAATCGCTTAGATGCATTGCAAAGTTTTAAGACCGCAAAACAATATTAGCATTGTAAAATCAATGCCCTCAAACAGGTACCTCTGGAGACACTAGCATAGTGGATGTGCTGTTTAAGATCCTATTCATACACCACAAGCTGTTGTAAAGTGGGCCTGGGAGCATATGTTTCTTCTAGAATGTCAGTTCATGAGGGGGGATGGGAGCAAGCTGTTGGAAAAAGCTCACACTGAGTGGAGGGAGCTTTTACTGAATTCCGTTTTTGTGTGCTGAATGCTGACACTGCAGATCTGGCTTGTAGACTGATGAGGGGGGAAAAAACTGAGAGAGAGAGGGAGAGAGAAGAAAAAAAAAACTTCCATTCCAACCACTAAATGGCTCAGTTCTTTTTCTTTTTTTTCCTAACTGAATAATGAACTACACAGTTAATCACTTCCAGCATGGCGACGTATATAATGTGGTTGTTTGGCTTAATTCTGTATCTTGAAGCACAATGTTTTTTCTTCAGTAACTCGAACCATTTTGGGTTGTAAAGACTTAAAATGATAAACATTTTTTTTCTTCTCTGTAGCATTTTTTAAAATGGTATCTCTTCAGATTAAGCAACTAGTTCCTAAAATGTAATTATTAGTCATTCCTTGAGGTCATTACCTTGGAAACACCTATGCTATGGCCTGCACTCGTTCCCTTGTTTTCCGAGAGCAGATGGCTCCACTGCCGAGAACAACAATGACACTCGAGAGTGTTTTGGTGAGGTTTAGCTCCACACTTCCCAACGGACCAAATAAATATCTGAAGTCCCATTTATTTCAACAGGTGGTTTCCCCGCAGATCATACCAGGAAATGGGACACTATACCGGAGGGCAGATTCTGAATTAAGAGCCGTTTTGACAGCAAAATTGTCTAAAGCAATTCAGTTTATCATTACAAATGTACTCTGAATTGGACAAAATAAACTCGCATAAAATATATGACACATACTGTATGTATTTAAAAAAAATATATGTGCAATAAATGACTATATATATATTTACAATGTAAGTGTGCAACCTCTATGCAGCAAGACATATATCAAAATCATCTTATTCTTGTATTCATTCATTCCAGGGATTATACACTACTGGTCTGAACCACTAAATTAGTTTTCTTTCCATAAAAATATTAATCTTCAGGATGTACCTTATTGACAGATCCAATAAATAAATAAAATTGTATAAACCTTTCCGGTCACAACAAAACTCGGATGCTTACATAAAATGCTAGCAAGACACGGGGCGGGGGGGGAACACAGTTTCAAAAAGTAGTTATGCCTTTTCCCCTCCCTCTTTAATTAAGTTGTGTTTTATTCAAGCAGGGGAGGATGAATAGAAAGCTCATACTTAATCTCCGAGACGCAGCGCTAATGACTCCGTCCTGTCATTACACTGACATCAAAAGACAGGTGAAAACTTCAGATCACAAGCCTCTGCTAATACAGTATTCTCACCTCTGGTACAGGCATTCCCTTAACACAGATTCAAACGAGCCCTCGACAAGATCATATATCACTTATATTGAAATATCGCATGAAAGATGACTGACAATTCCTTTTAAATCTCTTTCTCTGCGATACCGAAGAGACTCTCATTTGCACATTCAGACACATGCGATATCAGGCTTACTTGGGTGTTTTTTCACCTACATACGTTTGACTGGTCTGATCTAATTAACTTCATATTCTACAGACAAAGCATATCATACAGTTTTCTTGATTACAGGGTTGGGGCAAAAAGACAGAGGGCTAAGTTGATGGAGGCGAACTGTGTACGTGTTTTTCATGATCAGTCCTTTGCCTTATGTGTTTTGTTTTTTAAGAATAATATAAGTCACCCAGGGTTACTGGGTAAAAAGTGAAAGGAATGCAGAAGAGAGTCTTTGTTGTCTTCCTGGAATGATGAGCACAATGTGGCACAGCAACCCAGCCATGCGGTGTGCAATTTATTAACCCGTACATATGTTAAAGAACATCTGAAAAATCAATACTCAACAAACCTCTTAATCACTGTACATGGCTAAAGTCACTCTGGGGTAATTTACTCCAGAATGAATCACCTTAAATAATTGACTTCTGTCACTATTTTATATGCATCGTTCCTCGGGAGGGCAGTCCTTTAAACCCACATCAATGCTACCTTAAAGACTATTATGATGATGATTTCCTAATAAATTATTGTTGCTGCAAGAAATGAATTTCCATTAGCACATCCTGCCAGGGTATAAGGACTTTTTGCTTTGTGGTTTCAATTAACTTTAACCTTCTTTCTCTAAGCCCAGAAATCTCTCCAACATCTCTTGACACACTGAACCGTTATCCAGGCAGTAAATAGAGTTGAAATTGTTGGACTGATTGAAGCACTTAATACAGCTTTGTTGTAAAAGCGGCCCTTGTGCCTTATTGGTAATACATTCAGGAGAAAATTATATAAATGGTAAGCCTTTATTGAGAACAATGTAAATATTTTATTTAATTCCACGAGTCTCTGATGTTGAGGACAGTTACATTTGAAAAATACTAACTCTGCCTCCTTGTGATTCTATGTCCTCTTTGTGAAAGCATAACCTTTGATTTTTAAATGAAAGCAGTTCTGTTATTTAACTCAGACTGTCAGTTAACCCGAGAAGCCACCCTGAGCCCGGCTAGACTGAAAGAAGGAAAAGCTTTGCTGTTATTCAGGTGAGTAAGTCACGTTGGTTGAACTTCTTTCCATTGAATTAAGCCATTTCCAGCTCCATAACCAAAGTATGGGTCATTTTCATTTTTATGATCTATTTAACTCCAATATCTGGCACACACACCAGTCCAAATAATTGAGTACATAGCCCGTGTAGAAAGGAGAATTAACATCCACATACGTAACTAATTAACACATCATTATTAGGTTTTGGAGGTCATGGAAAAATTTGAGGGGTTGCCGCTGGTACAAACCCTCAAGAAAAAAAACATCTCCCACATAAATGAAGGAGTAATCAGAAAATACATGTTTGCACAGAAAACTTTAGTCTAATGAGTCACTGAGAGAGGCTTCTGAACAATGTCATTTCAAAGCACTGGAGGCTTGACTTCATAATCACACTATGAGGGTTAAACCAACAGATACAAAAATATTTATGAAAATATGCCAGCTTATTTTTCCATTTACATGCAAGATGATGCATTACAATCTCCTTACAATCGTTGATCAAATTTTCTTTCAGACATCGAAATCCAGCTGGGATAACAGGTACATTTGCCAGAAATACTCCCCCGATTCCAACGATTTGCGTTATAAAAAACTCTATTGGGGGCAAAAATAATTTTAATGAAAAATCACAAAGTGATCAGAGTGGTGTTAAATTGAAATGCCATTCTTATGATGAAAAGATGGCTAATTTACAGTATTATTTGGGATCTTTCAAGTACAAACACACAGTTTTGGACCCTATTTCATATATGTGGACAAACTGCAGAAGACATTGCTCAGTCAGTGCTATGCATGCTTTGATTATCCAATTGAAAATGTTGCAGTGCTTTAGCCATATCAGTAGGCTTGCTTGCATAGTTTTGGGATATCCACACAATTTATATAAAAAAAAGGCTGTGATTTCTGCAATATGGCTACAGATGAAACTGAAGAGGAGCTGTTTGTCTAAACCTCAGTGGCAGATGGAAATAAGAGATTAGTCATGCAACAATATATTGTGGCAACTGTTAGCTTACACTGTAGCCTCAAGGCGAGAATAACATTCTAAACATCATCAAAACGCAGTCTCATAGAAATGATGCTATCGCCACAGTGAGTGGCGTCCTTTACTTACGCCAACATTCAAGGATTACCTTGTACCTAAAACACAGAAACAAAAAAGGGGCCTGTTTAAGAGAATGATAAGTAGTACATGGCCATACAATCAGTGTGAAGCCACTTTTCTTATGTCATTTTGTTTTATTGGGCACTGTTTTGTGATCCCAGATCCCAGCACATGGGACCTATTCAGGAAATGGGCAGTTTTCTTTTTCAAACAAGACATGGCCTCCGTGCATGAAACACGTCCAAGCAAAGCAAGCTGCACCAAATGAGAAAATGATTCTGGTTCTATGTCTGATTTGCGAAAACATTTTAAGTGTCTACAGGGAATGAGTCACATAGTAAATACTATCTGTTTGCCAGAAACCTGCCCTTCTTCATTACAAATATGAAGATAAAAGCTCTTGCACTACATTAGCTGACATACGCCTACATGGGCTGTGCAGCTAAATTAATTGTGCCTCGGCACAAACCTATAAAGAGGTGTAGTAGGAAGTCACTCCATCTTGTTTCATTAACAAATTAAACTGTAATAGAACAAACCGTGCTCTTATGTACACAAACCTGGCAGGTTTACAGAAAATGTTTTGACACTGCTTTATAAAAGCCATCAAGTAATGTACATCCTGGCCTTGCAAGAATATTATGGGAAGTTTGCATATTTAAATCAAACAAATATACTTTTTCCACTATAACGTAAGTCAAAGCTTGACTTACTAACTTTAACTTATGCATAACTGAGCAGGGAGGTGGATAAAGGCCCCCAGAATAATTTGGTTCTTTTAATATTTAAATTATTTAATCATTTATATATATTGTTTCCTACATGTAGGAAATGAACACTATGGTAAGGTAAATTAAGTAAATAAATAACTTCTTCTAAATAATTAATATCTTCTGAATCCTAAAATTAACATTGTTTTCTATAACATTAAGAATGATTCTAAATATGTCCTACTTTATCAAAAAGATTAGACATGATCTCTAAGCAAGTCTTTATTAAGTGAACAGATTTCCTCAGATGATCAGCTCCATGTTTGTCATGCTACCCTGACTGCAATCAGAGGTAATGTCAGCCAAGATTTTCATGCCGAGATTTTCAACCAAAAAGGTATTTTAAGGCTTTTCTGACTGAAACATCACATTGCAGAAATATCAGTTGTCTTAAATCCAATCTGAATTCTAATCCCCTTATGTCAAAGTACAATTATTTATTGTAATGAAAAATAGAGATGTATGAAAACACACACAGCCATAATGTTCTCAGCTTGTCAAACTACATTTTTTGGCATCTTAAGAATGTTTGAGCTTTTGGTTTGGTTTGGATATCCTGGTTGATTCTACCTGTTGATTCTACCCTTGCAGGCATTACTTTGATTCCTTTGGTGTTTAGCTTTATAGCACGCAGATGGCAAACCATTAAACCCTCATTATCTCACAGAACTGCAAAATTCAAACTAGGATCCAGTGTCGTACCCAGGTAGAGATAGTTTAGCAGAGAGGAAACCCGCCGTACTGAAGCAGATTTCCTCTCAGCCAATTAGGAGATGATCTTGAAAGGGTGACAAATAGAAGAGCGGTGCAGGGGTGAGGTCAAAGGAGGATCGAGGTCAACTACTTATTTATCCCATTTAATAGTGGCTTCTTAATGGTATTCCATTCTTCTCTTGAAGAATGCACATAATCCCCACGGAGAACATCTTCCAAGATAAACAAGAAAAACCTGTCTTGCACTGACGTGTACAGTCCGTGTCAGCCACTGTAGGTGCGCTCCTTCGATGCACATCTCTTCTCCCCAAGTGTTTACTCAAACGCCCGAGGTCTGAGTCACCTGCCTCGGCTGCTCCACGAGCCTACCTGCTAGCCTCGGAAAATATGCGTGCTGCATCTGTGTCAATATTTGTTGTAACATGCCTCTTTCACTTCAGCTCATCGTAACAATCTATATAATTTGCATTCAATCATTGTCCTGTACCGTGACTACTTTCAGAACCCATCTTAGGCCCTTACTCAGGCAATACAGAACAGCGACTGTACAGGGATGAGTACAAAGTGTCCCATCACAGCAACGGTCCATTCTTTTAATTATTATTAATGCTAATCATACACTTGCCATTTGTATACGAATATGAGACAAAGAAACAAAACCACAACAAAAAGAAATTACACACAATATAAACGTCACAGTAGCAATAAAGGCCCCTATTCAGCTGAAACGTTTGTAAGCTTCCCCCTATATAGGCATACAGTCAATTGACATCAATTGATATTAGCTTAGCGACACCAGGAAACAATAACACACTGCATTTTTGTGGTAATACATACAAAATGTTATTTAGATTATCCCCATGTCACACTTCTGTGCTAGAATTTAACAGCTTGTTTGGCAAAAAGTCACTTCTTATAAAAGTACTCAGATAGATTATTATCTATGAAAAGGTTAATTAATTATTGTGTATTAAATCTTGAAATGCCAGAAATGTCATTAAACTGCAAAAAGGAGATTTCAAACAAACAAACAAGCAAGCAAACAAGCAAACACACCGTGATGCAAATGTTATATTCATCTTAATGCACTTTTCACTATTTAGAATAATACATGTTGAAAATGTTGAGGGGTGGGACAGCATTATCAGATTGGCTTTTATAACAGAATGAGTATATACATGTCACTATAACTAGCAGACGCAAGATAAGTTTACTGAATGGCATTTTCACAGCTTGAGCCTTGAAGCTGACAGTGTCACTACTCAAGAGAGAAACCAGCCATCACCCTCCGTAATAAACAGCTGACCCCCTAGGGTGACGGCGACAGGGCCTCGCACCTATCTCCTGAGTGGGGGTGTTGTCTAGGGGGTTCTTTAAACCTGGTGGTTACGAAGGGTTCAGCAGGGATTTCAAGAGGGATTCTTTTAAACAGTTGGGCAAAGAATAGTTTGACTAGCAGATCACATTACTGTGTCTCATTCTCAGAGAGCTGGTGAATTAAGAGAGTTTATAGTTTTCTGTAGATTGTCTTCCTTGGAGTTTAATTAAGTCTTTAGTAGTAGAACGCAGTGCCATATTTGACAAGACCCTTAATTTGATTTCAGATCATTAAAAAAAAAGGTTAAATATCAAAGGGCAATGGTTTCCAATACTTTAGAATTATGGAGGGAATAACTAACAATGAATACTGGCAATACTTCTTACTATATGCATTTTTTAAAGATTGTTAGACAATTAAATCATACGTCATTTATGTAAACTCAATCCTCAATAAAGTGACTCATACAACCTATTTATATTTGTGTTTAATTTTCATTCGGGACATTTGTATATGTATACACACAATTTTATTGAGGTGGACTATTTAATTTCAATGAAGCAAACTAGTTGAAGGTGAAAATCCAGAAAGGCAGTAAAAGAAAAACTGCCGCTCACACAACAGATCTGGGTCTTTGTGTGAGTGTGTGTGTATTTAAAATATTTACCAAACTCTAATATATTAATCTATCATCAGACAGAATTAAATTAATGATGACCTGAAAATGTTTCCTTTCATGCTTTTATTTCAAAGCCACTTTGCATCTCAATTGAATACGTTTCTATTTAGCAGACTGTGCAGCATTGGCAGTGGAGTCGACTACGCTGAGCTATGTAGGATGCGATTCTTTTCTTTACTGTAAGTGGCCTTCACTGCAGAGGGAATGATTATTGAATCAAAGTGAGGCTTATTTACTTGTTTATTCACATTATTACTTTTTATTTCTATGGGAACAAAAAAGGTGCATGGATGTCTTAATTCCATGTATTCATCATTACTGAGTTATTGCTACATTAACATTGTGGTGTTTTTTTCTCCTTTTGGAAATTAAAAACATTTATAGTCGTTTATTTTTTCTCCTACATATTGTCGTAATTATTATTATTTTTTTCAAAACTATAAAACTAAAATATGAATTCTCAATCTATACTACAAATTGTTGAAAATTATTCCATTAACCACTAGTGAAGAAGTCAATAGTAAAACAAACAAAAAAGTGTCTTATTAAATGGATAAATGCTGTGAAAAACAACTGTTTAGACAACCTGAATAAGTATAAAAATGGTGTCCTTGAAGATTCATGCATTTACACATTCACATCCCTACATTTGTCGCCATTTGTAACTGACACCACTCTCCTTACACATTGGAGGGATGTGGTCCCACATTCGTACAGCACAAACTCCTTACTTCAGTTCTGTGGATTGAGCAGCCTGTTATGGACCTAGTGATTCTACTTCTGTTTAATTAGTATTTCAACTGCAGAAGAATTGCTGAAATTTATATCGGTTACCCCTCCTGGACCAAAGTCGAGAAGAACTATGTAACCTCACCCTGTGAAAAGACGTTATGACTTACAACGCTGCTCATCAACCTTTAATAAGTATTACAAAATGTCTAAGTCACGCACCTTATTTTCCCCTAGTTAAATGGTGAACATTATTTTACCAAATATTAATTTAAACCTTGCTTTACATGTGTGACCTTCTCTACCAAAACCAAGCTCCCCTAAACCAACATCCAAGCGTAAGCTGTTCCAAATGCTGAAAACCTCTAATAGGCAGATTTAACGGAACCATGGCCAACACTTTTATCTGTATTAGTTTTCCAGATATGGGCTCAGAAAGACAGGATGTTTGCAAGAACACACTTGCCAGAATCAAAACCTTTTTGAAAAAGTCTCGAAAAAGGCCTGTTTTTCAGAAAGCAGGTCACATAGACGACTGAGATGGTCAGGAAGCAATCAACTGACTCTGACTCTGTAAAATGGTTCGATATTTGAGCTTCTACCAAAACAATTAATGGACAACTGCAGCCCTACCAGACCTGCTTCTGTAAAACTTGGCAAAACCTAGATAAAAGGTAAGAATGGTTATCGGAAATTATCCAAAATCACTTTCAGGATTGGAAAGCTACAACTTCGGCAATGTGTTCCACTGATCTGACATCATTCCAATTTGAGGCAGAACGGATGCAAACCGATTTCAGAACTCTGCCAGCCGCTGTTGGGTTCTGTAAGACATCCCTGGCTGCATTTTTTTTAATGACAAGACCACAAATGCCAACCCCTATGTGACACGTACATAAGAAGCCTAATTATAGCTGACTGTGAAAGCCAGGAATGTCACCTGTACAGCAGTTACTGCAGTCTTAACAGATAATTACATACTACTGCCCAACGCACTGAGCACCATGGAAATGTTCTTATTAACAAGATAAAGGAGAAACCAACCAACAAGTGAATATCAAGGCAGGAGTGGGCTTTAACTGTGACATCCCATTAAAAAAGCTGACACTTACCGACACATTACATAAACTGGGCTCATTTGTGCAGAGCAAGAATCCGGTCCTTAAATTAAGATAACCAATTTCACAGAGCTTGCAGGACAAGGGTAATGAAACAGCAGATGAGGAGACTAAAATGTAATTTTCTGTGTGGAGTCCTTTGTACTGTTATCTTAGAATGTGCCATAATGATTTTGTGAATGGCTTTTGTGATTTCATAATGACCCAAGTAGTTAAGGTCTGGCTGTCAAGTATAGTCTTATAATTATGCTATAATCATAAAACACAATGTACACGGTATGCTTTAAATGTGTAACATCATTTGTGGCTAATTATTTTAGTAGCGCTTAAAGTATTTCAAAGCCCACGTGGATGAAAAAAAAGTTCAATACATTTATATATACCATTTACTGCAAAAGAACATTGCTGAAATTCCATCTGCAGTTTGTCAAGCTTATTATCAAAAACAGTGGAATGTCATGTCTACTGAAACAAAGGGGTAAAATCTATAGATGTACATATACAAGGACTTTAAAAGTTGATTTTCATTGTACATGCAAAAACGTTTTAAATGGACTTTTAACGAAGGAATTATGAGCATATAATAGTTTGAATATTTAAACATAATTGTAAGAGGCAACATGAAAGCAGAAGGTCTATACAGCAACATAATAATAATAATAATAATA
Organism: Amia ocellicauda; assembly: GCF_036373705.1. NCBI lineage: Eukaryota > Metazoa > Chordata > Actinopteri > Amiiformes > Amiidae > Amia > Amia ocellicauda. The sequence goes on from NC_089853.1 coordinate 1,712,815, forward strand.
ATAATAATAATAATAATAATAATAATAATAATGAAATCCAACAAAATATATTCTATAATAATATAATTGCTCTTATTGCAGTGTTTCCCTCGCCAGGGCTAAATCCATTATTTAATTTGAAAATTAACATTCAGTACTGAAAGGTGCTTATCTTTACTAAATAATGAATTATAATTAAGTAATGAACTTCAAAAGAAAAAAAAGATTCAAATTAGAAAGTACAGGGAAACAGAGTGTACATTACACCTAAAATATTGTTTCCAGTGTGCTAACAATTTAATGTCATTTTAATTCAATGAAATACATTGGGGATTTCTAGTGCCATGTTAATGCAAACATATTACATATAGGCCTGCTTCAATATACTACCAAATTCCCTACATTTTTCTATTAACTTTAAGGGATTGTACATTTATCTAGGCTGCCAAGAGTGGAGGTAAATAAATGAGCTTTTCTATACCAATGTCTAATTATAGTGTGCAGATCTACAGCAAAGCAAGCCTCTCTTATTGGCAATAGCAAATCATTCATTTCATGCTACTTTAAACCAGCAGGAATGGGCACAGTGAATCTGTCTAATCAGAAGAAATTCAAACCTGGCATCTTGTTTGAACACTGGAGCGATAGACTCTTTAGTGATCAATTTTCTTTCAGTTGAGAATCATATTGATTTACAAGGGGTGTCACACCGACTCCACAGCACCAGAACTTGATGGATCAGGATATAGAACCCAGTTCATAATAGAGCATTAAGATGGGGGGGATTAACCCCCTTCCCACCCCCTTAACTCTAACACTAAAATACCTCATTATGTTGCTGTTACTAGTTGTTAATCAAGTATTTCCTATTAACTACAGGAGTTTAGTAAACACAACATGGTTTGTGCTGCCTAATGCCTTCATTATTAACACATATGAAAAGTACTGAAAGTATCTGAGGTTGAAGGTCAGTAATGAGAAACAATGTCAGCTCAAGAGAATTAATAATAAAAGGAATAAAAAGAAGTAATCACAATATTCCTGGACTACAGACAAAAACATGAAATGTTAGTCACTGTTCAATTAAATGAAAACATGAAATTCAAATATGAATAACAGAATAGTTATTAAAAGTCTTAGATGAATATTCTGTGCCTTCCTACATATATACATGCATGCCGAGCGAAGGCATCCATTTTAAGGCAAGGAATAAAGTGCAGGAAATTAAAAGCTGTAAATATCTATCTGTGTATAGAGATGACCTCTCAACAGTTATGATCCGTGCGAAATGCTTGGGTTACTTATATGCTAGAGGATGTGAAAAAACAAATCCATCAATGAAGTAATAAACCTGAAGTCTGTCCAGCTCTTAACCGCCTCTATGTGGTATACAAGTTCCCGAACATCAACCACAGCAACTGTTTTTTCGACACTTATACCAACATCAGCTTCTGCCACCACAGTATAAATTATACAAGGTGAAATGTAATTTTATGGAAACTATTTTGTATGATGTCCGTCAGCTGTCATCTTGTTTACGAAGTCTTCTGACGGAGCATATTTTAATGAGGGCCATCACACTACATAACTGAAATTGAAAATTCTCAAGAACAAAAATGAAAAAACTCAACATACTGCTGTACATAACATGCATAATACTGTAGAACTGAATATGGCAATATGTGAATAAATGTGTAAAATTATTGTTTAGGAATTAGATAAGCCAATTGACAAAACAAGTCTGTTATTTATTCAAATCATATTTTGACTACCCAATTATTTGAAGTGCATAAGCATGGAAAGATTTAATTTATTATATTCCTCAAGATGAAAAAAATACTAGCATCCCAGAAAAGCTAATCCTGACACACTCCTCTTAAGACATATTTTGGTGCATTTTAAGTTTGGAGAAGGTCTGAAAATAAAGCTTAAATAAGCATCACTCTACATTTTTTAAAAGCTCCCAGTAAGTGAATAAGAGATTGCAGATTGTGTTTGTTAAACACACCGGACTACGGCTTTGGTCAGTAAAACCCGGTCTGCGGAGGAAGAGCATGAAGTGCGCAAACCAGATTTCCTCCAGGTATTGTGTTTCTAAATCCTAACAAGGCATGTCAGCCCTCATTCTTTTCATTTCAGCGTTTGAGCTGAGTCAGCCACAACAATTATCTGACATTTTCAAGGAGTTCAGGTTTCCGTCTTGATTTTCTGTCAAAATGCCATCTCTGGATATGTGGACAAGACCAAAAGTTTAGTACGTTGAAGCAAAAAAAAGAAAATGTAGAATGTTTTCAAGGCATTCAAAATACGTTAATGTACATTTCCAGCATAAGCCTGTCTTGAAATTAAAGAAATAATAAAGCTTTTCATGCTGTTACCTTCATAACAGGCCAAAAATATAAGAAAATACATTTGAATCGAAGCAGCCAACTCAATTATTCATTCATAAAAGGCTCATACTCGGCCAGTGAAGAACACAATCGGCAGTTAAAACAGGACGAGGAACCTCTACTACTGAAAACTCAAAACTGAATTTGTTTTATATTATGTTTTTTCGAGTCACATTCAAAAACACAAAGACACCATTCATGTTAACGAAGGAACACAGCTGCATTTCCAGTTAAGCAGACTGAAAAACTCCTTGTTTGATATACAGCAGTATGTTCATGGTCACTGCAATAGAGAACATTCATATAATTATTCCTAATAACCGAGATACTATTCCTGCTGCAGTTCAAATAAATCAATGCACCAATAAATATACAAATTAAAAACACCTGAAAAGGTAGGCAGTTTCTATATATTTTTCTACGATATATTCCCAGTATTTCATATGATCAACTCTGGTTCAAAGCCTGCTAATAACCAAATATTTCTTGCCCAGATTATCTTGATCTTGTTCAGTGACCTTTCTCCTGTGTTTATGAGAGCTCAAGACCTCCTTTAAGCTAATTCGATTTTCTTCTAAAGTGCAATATGTAAAGTGAAATGTATACTTGTACATAATTGGTTTAGCAAGATGGATTTTCAATTGAGGGTGCATGTAAACAGTTTATGTGGTATAATTATTTTACAATCATATGGTTTTTCGAGTTTACCAAAAACTAGAGTTACACATGCAATTGTGATGATATGCCACCGTAATTTTGGTTCTGTGCTTTTGAGCTCAGTCACTTAAAGAAGACTCGGCGTAGTTGCTGGGAACTTATTGTGCATACTAATGCACAACTTTGTGCATATTATCTCTAAGCCGACCGCTTGTAGAAAAGTCCAAAGCAGCGCCAAAAAGAAATTTACCATTACATTTGAAAAGCCTGTACCAGGTCCACCAGACATGATAACAAAGCAATATGCATTAATTTTCTTACTGTTGGAGAGAATGGGACACAGAACCAGAGAGCCAGTACAACTGACATATGAATACAGACCACAAATTATAAACAGTTTCAGTAAATTAAGTGACTGAGTGCCTTTGTTCCACAGACATACATCTTCCTATTGCTTGCAAAAAGCAGCATATACTAACCACTAATACTGCCATAGCCAGCAATGGGAAAGGAAGTTATTGAAGCCTGGATTTCCTGCTTTTGGCTGTGGCCAAGAACTCTGAGGTTTATAGTGGTTTCAGAAACTGACTCATCTAATGATTCATGGATTAGATATTGGTTTTCGTGTGTCTCGTCATGGGACTGTTGAGCCCAAACAACTGTTTGTAAAAACTCTGAAGAAAAACTAAAATCTATACACATCTATCAAGAGTGCTCCAACACCATATCATTGCTGGTCTAAAGGAAGCTCATTACAATGTGATTTGTTTCTGTATTATTAAAAAACAAAATAGATTAAGACTGACATATGGTTTATATTATAATCCCATTACTGTAAAGTGCTGAACCAGTGGTTTAGTTTACTATATGAGATTTACAGTAACAATGAACAAAAAAGCCTGTATTAAACCAAATTATTTTCTTCCTCTGAACTGATACTAACTATACTGCAGCATGTATTTTTTTTGCCATTTCTACTTATTGGTTTGGGTTTTAAACAAAATTTGGTTGTACATCCCAGCTTCTCAGACACCTATTCAAAACTTTCTTAACAATTTATTACATTCATACAAACACAGACTGCTTGCCAAACATGTACACTCTCATCTAACAGGTAAGGCTTTGTGCCGATTCAAGGTTAAATTACTATAACATATGCTGAACAATGTTCAAATCAGACATTAATCAAGATGAACACAATCAGAAATATGGTGTTTATTCAGAAATAAACAACGTAAACATTTATAAACCTCTCTCAGGAAAAATAAAATCTCTTGACCCAACCAAAAGGTGGTGACAGCCTCTCTCTATAATTTAGCGTTGCACTGTAAAAGACTCTCGGCACGGTTAACTCGCACACGTGCCTTAGTCTGCATTAGGTTTCTTTGCCATGCTTTGATTCGGCACTAAATGTTCTTTTCATGGCAAAAATAATTAATGAACTTCACCACACAGATCTTATTATTTCCTGGTCTACATTACACAGCCATACATGCACACACCTACCCAGGACTATGCACATTTATAAAAAATACAGGTTTTAAAAACATAAACTTCATGTGTGTATGGCACTCACAAAGGCAGCTGACGAGGCCAAAGTGCACTCGGTAGCTGGCAGTCATTTTATTGCTATTGTCCTAAAGCAGATTTACTTAGATGACGTCAGTGGCTTCATGCCAGTTTTTCCTTTTGGTGGCACTCACCGTTTGCCTCTTGAAGCTTTCACTAAACTGCAGTGCAGCAGACCATAATAAAAAATTCCCTTTGTGACACAGAGTTTACCTCAGGGCGTTGAGGCCTAGATAACAGAAAGGCAACCCCTCTACCCAGTTTACTACAGCTAAAAAAGAAACTGATGTTTTTGTTTTGGTGCTTAACAACAAAGCGTCCTCCACGCCTTATTACACCATAACCCATTAAGCCATTGTTGCACCAAGAATCCTTTCTGAAAAAATAAATAATTATGTATCACCTTTTGTTTTCTTTTTGCTTTGTTTTAGGTTCTTCCTTTTGAGAAACTTTGCATGTCTGATAAAGGAGTGCCTGGTGCAACTTAAATTCCCCAAAGGACACAGAACATTTCATCTATTGATGGTAGAAATTATATCAAGAAAGTTACAGACATACCTGACTGAAATCAGAGTCTGAAACTAATGAAAATACATCAATTATACAAGGGTTATTGATCTTTTAATTATTATTGTGTCATTTCATCTACCATTTATACCGTACTTACAAGAATCGGAATGAGACATGGAAATAAAGTAATTTCTCGAAGGAAAAACATATCACTAACATTAATGGACTGCATTTAAGCAAACGTTCACGTCTGTTCTTTAACTAGGTGAAAGCAAAGACATTTCAATAATTATTTTCCTATAAATCCCTTTAAACTAAATATCTGACATATGAAAGACACCAGAGAAATTACACACATAAAAACATGAAAAAAAACGTCAGGTTACAAATATGAATAAATAGTATATCATAATAATTTCACAAAGGCTGTAGCCTGTGCAGTAAGATTGCAAATAGTTATCCAAATAAACACACCACCAAACAATTTAAACCAATAATGCCGAAATACATTTCTGAAAACAGCGATAGCGTACGTTTCTTAAATTGCCACTCCATGAAAGAGATGTTAACCTCATAGTATTACACCACACGTACAAATCAGAACAAATACAGATTCACTCCAAGTGCAGTGTACATGTATAAACCTCCCATTATAAGAAACATGTAACGTGTTTAGTTTTAAAGTCAGGATCACAATAATTTTTTAATGTAACAGTATGAAAGCAAAAGAAAATGTATTAAGGAGAACCACTTCAAACAGACAGAGTTTACATCCTTTCCAAATGGAACCACAAAAAAAAGTTGCCATGGAAGAGTTAATGTTTGCTTGTGCCCACAAAATGGAAATTCAAGTGCATGAAGATCAATTTTTTTGGCTGCTCTGTAGCTCATATTTGATTTGGCATATGGAGGTGGAAGTCCTTGTATCATTTATATTGCTAGAATGTCATTTAGGCTCCATTACTAAAGGATATGCTTCTATTAAAAAAAAAAAAACACTAAAGAAATGTGCACGCTGTACATATGTGTTCTGTTGTATGAAGGCTTACGATGTGATTAAGAACTCTAATGTAGTTTAAAGAAATAAATGAACATGATTCTGGTAACTTCCATTTGTGTACACAAAACCGAAATCTAAATATTAGTTCTGTGATTATTATCAAACCAAGCCCCCAACTCTCAGAGTTGCTTCACAATTTGCTTTAGATTTTAACAACCTTAGAAAGACTGAGATCCCACCAGCATTACAATGTCTACCATTTTATGCAAAATAAAAAACTAAAATAACCAGAGATTCCTGTGTAGGATAAAAAAGGGCTTTATCTTCAACAGAAAACAAGCTAAAACAGTTGGTGACTCAAATATGAAGCATATTAAAATGCTATTGATAAGCTAAATTAACAGATAGCTTATCTGAAGCATACACTAGCCATATGGTGCCACGACCACTACCGCCTGTTGCTGGCATAACAATAGGCTGCTCCAGACAGACACTGGAAGGCCCTGTTTGACAAATGGTCGTTAGCATGAATGTTCAGGGCAGGGAGAGCGAGGGTAAACGTGCCTATTTGCATTTTTCTTTTTTTTTTTTTTTTTTTTTACAGGTGCATAAAAGGCTAAACCAGATGTCAACTTCAGAATTGGGCTGTTTGGCTTCTGTGATTGTACGGCATCACACATACTGCTACAACTATGGCAAAAAAAAACAATTTGCCTTTTTTTTGTCCCTCCCCCACGCCCCACAACCCCCTGCCCCCTCCCCCAAGTAGCAACCCATTCAACAGTGCCTCCTATAAAAACACCTGGTTTCTTTGTGCCTCATCACTAAAGTAATGCATCCTAGCATTTGTTGGTGACACTCAAAACTCAAAGATAAATATAGACACTTATGCATAGTATAGTTTTTCCCAAGATCTTTCCATCACAATATTTTCTTGGTTTCAAAGTCATCAGCACTATAAGTGAACGCATCATGTTTAAAAGTAAAGTTTGCAACCAGGATTATGGAACAGTAAGAAAAAATATATAAAATGAGTTTCGGAGTTAAAACTAATTTATCGAAGTGACAGAGGTTCAAAACAATGTGTTTTTTTTTTAAATACCCAGATGTAAACAACACATTTCTACGGACGTATGGAACTTTTTATACATGAATGTTGCCGGTAGAAACCAATCAGATAAAAAGGCCATACAGATATAACAGACCTTTTTTTAAGATCAATGAACATTGTGACCATAAATTATATAATATATTTACCATTTAATGTTTATTCTAAATTAAATTCAGGTTAATAGAAAATGAATGCAAGATCTATTATGTTTCTTGCTGTTCAGAGAATAATACAAAATACAATGAAATCATTCCATAATAAATGCAGCTCCTATTAGTTTTCTCAGTCGCTTTCTCAATTGGAGGTCGCAGTGACCCTATTGCAGAATTTAATATCCATGGCACAAACCTGCATTAGTCTCCACATTGAAAACCTCAGTAGCCCCTATAACCCTGACACAAATATCTTCCCCAGTGGAATGGGGATTTTCTTACACTAGTCCTCAGGGACTGAAAAGGACCCCCCCCCTTTACTTTCATAAACTGTTATGGTTAACACTGCAAACCAACAAAAACCTAAGCATTTCCTATAAAATGCAAAGTCTAATGACCCCTTAGACATTGTTGTTTTACTCTGTGAAGTCCAAGATAAAAATCAAATTGTATTTTTGCATGTCAAAGATTTTACTTGAACGCTTTCCAAATTCAAAAGCTGCAGTGAATTATTTTAATTAAAACCCGTGCACATAAAAATATATCTGTTCTAGCATTAAGATAACAAACATTGCCAAAAATTATAAACTCAATATGTTCTCACATAATTAACATTTCCCACTATTAGCTTACAAAACCTACAAAAAGAAGAGTATATAACCCAGGTTTTTTTAAATGGGTTTCCTTTGGCATTTCTGGTTCACAACAAAGAACTGTCAATTTTATGTCTATTTTATTTTTGTTTGTTTTTTTAATAGTTATTTAAACACTGCTGGAGGGGTGTTTTAACTTTTTCATCCTCAGATGAGTGTATATCTACAGCAGACACTCATAGCAACACACAACATATCTGACAAAACACATCCATTTTCTTTAATATAAGAGTCTGCATTTTTATAAACTTCAGATATTTAGACTCTTCTATTTCTCCACTACGGTGAATCAATATCTTCAAATAAAATCATAAAATCATCCAATGATCTACAAAGATTATATAAACATACAAACAAAAGCAGACAATTAAATTACAGCAATACATTACATTAAAAAAACAGTGCAAAAAAACTAAAACATCCAGAAACACTAAGATTTAGATTTTTGAATTCTAGTGTGAAAAGATGTAAACTCCACACATATTGAATCAATACATTTAAACAGAAATCAATAACAAAACATCTATATAGATTTTGTTTAAGATTACTGCGGATTCTCCAAGGGCAATAATATAGTAACTTAGTTTTGTTTTATTCTATTCTAAGATTCTCTTTATTTTATTTATTTGTGGCTTTTAATAATATACACCCTATCATATGCATATAAAATGGGATAGCCAGACTCTTGGGCCTGTAGGAGACAATGCTCTATTCTTCCACTTCTAAATGTGATGCAGGCTGGTGTCCAACAGGTCCAGCAGTTGCATAAGCTGAAACAAAGCAACTATTGCTATCCATGGTATTTTTTCTCAGCAAACAGATTTACTTCTCACCATCGTGTCATGTCAAGGGTTAAGTCTGTTAGAAGTCAATCTGTTTACTGTAGTAAATGATAATGGCCCAGTTAGAGACATCAACAAACAACACATTGTATCTAGTCTGTCGTTTTATTGAAAAGAGCTACAGTGAAATATAAGACAATAATTAACTGCAAGAAATAAGGTCTTTTCCCAAATCACACAATAGTGCAAGTTGTTCCCCCCCCCCAAAATTATTCTACTCCTATACTGTGAAAGGACAAGACTACTGGACTCTAGTATCATATTATCATATTAGTAGTGAGATCAAGTGGGATTTTCTGTACATATGATGATTTTTGTTGGTGTAGTGTTGTACACAGCAACTCACTGCGGATTGGTTTGAACTGATGTGCATTAACAGGTGGTATCTGGAAGACTAGGCCATATCCTCGCTACACACAAGTAAACTGTATAAAATGAAGTCTGCTCGGTGTAGAGGAAATCCCAGAACAAATCTCAGCCGCTGTGTTTAGTGTAGCTCGACCCTGGTACCGTTTTACATGCGTGTGAAGTGGCTACATAGCAGACATATTTTCTGCTGTTCATATTTTTAAAGCACTTCTTCGTGGCTTTGAAATACTTACATGTTATACTGTTTTCAAACAAAGACGAGTAATAAACTAGAAATGCCCATTTTCATAGTTGTGTTTTTTATTTAAAACAAACCAACAACAAAAAGACGTTGTTACTGTCGGTTTTATTAAACTATTCAGTGCCTTGATGTGCAATGATGAATCCTAAAAGATACTGGACATACTGTATTCACCCGAAAAGAAGAGGAAAAAGGCCAGGCCGCCGTCCGTCCGTCTGTCTATTTTGCAATAACGCGTTTAGAAATCAAATAAATATTTCAAGAAGCACAAACTACAACCACATGGCAGACTAAGCCAAGTACTCCGCATTTAGTTATTTTGGAACAGGATAAGGCCTCGATTACAAAATATAAAACCTGATCCTTCACTTTCAAATAAATACAGGGCTTGGAAGCGAAAAAATGAAGGTAAAAAAACGGAAAAGTCGATCAGAATAATGCCGGTGATTTTCTGTTTGTTCTTCAAGCCTAAACTGTAAATGACAAAGGGCGAGGACTTTCTGTGCATTTCTCCACACATTAAAGTTTCCCAAAATAAATACACACATTCATCACTTCAAAAAGAAGGAAAAACTAACAAACTCTGCAAACTTTCTGTCTTTATGGCTCTCGATGCGTTTTAATTATTGACAGAGTCACAGAAGGGACTTTTGTTAAAGAGCTCCCAGCAGCCGTTGTGCCCAATAAATGATTTACAAAAGCCTCCCTCCAAAAATGGACTTTCTCCTGCTCCCGTCAACACAACCTCGCTTTTGTCTTCGTGTGGACACGAGGTTTCCCTAACTGTGTTTACGGTTACAATCTGTATTGCTGACGAGCTGTTATTTTATTCATTATTCATAATAATAACAGCAACACGAGTAGTCTGCTATATGGCACCAAAGATCGCCAAATATGGTTTAATTATTTCATTCTGAAATGATATTAAAGCACACTACACAAATCTCGTTTTATTCCAACCAAAGATTATCATCTCAAAAAGCCTTTTCCACATCGGGCAACAAGTAGGCTTTCGCCTGAACAGTAAGTTTGATCGAATTCAGCACGAATGTTAATGGAATGCAAAGAATTTAATAAGAGTATCGTGGGAAAATGTAACAAGAAATAAATGGATACTTACGGTGCAGAAAAGAAACAATAAAGCAGGAAAACGCGGCTTATCCTGGAGGTGCAACAAGTCTCCCTTTGGACACAGTGTTTTCTGCCGAGTTCAGAAAATGTTTCCACTTCGATCTGCAAACTCCCAGCAGAAGCGACTCTGAGAACAAAACATGGACAATGTGATCCTTCATCCTGCTCAAATCGCCCATTCCTGCCCAAACCCGGGTCTCACTGCTCGGACCCGCGGCCAGGGGCTCTGCGCGAGAGAGCAGGCGACGCAGCTCCGCAAAAAATGTGAAAAATGTCAAAGATTTTGTGTGCGATGTCAGACTACAACAACACACAGGGAGTCGGTGGCCAAAGTGAAAGCACCCTGCCTCGCCAGAGACACCGTGCAAAGCCCTGGCCACCAACCCCCTCTCGGTCACACGGACAGCCACTGCTTTTCAGAGTGCATTTCTAGTGTTCAATCAAATGCATTCATCCAAATAGCCAACTTTATTCCCCAAGTGCCCAGCTGCAACCATTTTGCATACCATGAAATGCAAACTTACCTCAACCACCCCTCTCTGCTATTGTGATTAGTTTTTTAATTTGAATGGTTTGGTTCCTTTGTGTGTGCTGGTTGTAGTTTTTGTTTTAAGTGTGTTTAAAGTTATTCTGGTGGTGTGGGCCAGCGGGGCTGTGTACGTGAACCGCCAGCGCAGCGCCAGGGATGTGAAGAATGCGCGGAATGAGAGCAGGAATGAAATGAACGCCAGGACCGAGCGGCGAGCGGGGGCGGAGCGAGGTGACGTCACCCCAAACCCGCACCAGCCCGGGTGGGCGGGCCCAGGGCCGCGGGTGACGTCACGGGAGACGCCACTCTGCTTTCAAAACTCGGCCCGAAAAAAGAAGGCGGGAACTTTCAGCTGCACGTCAGCAGTGCGACCCCCGTCAGCGGAGACATGGGGTGCTGGCTCATTATCATTAGAACCCGCTTTTGGCAGGGGGGCTCATTTGTGTGTTTGAATATATGGGATGGTTAGTTCAAGTCAAACAGTACCTGATGTGTCAGCCCTTGCAGAGAGAACTGTTTCCCTCTGGCTTTTACTTCTTATGAAAACAAAGCATGAAGTGTTTGTGCTTTAACCTCTGATTTGAGTTTATAAAGTGTGTTTTCCAGTTTTAAGTAAAACTAGTTTTTGCATTAGAACTGGGTTATATGGTGATATAGCCACTGGTGTGCTGTTAGCCTTTCCTTTAATAATTGTGGACATTTAAGAGAAAAATACTGTTGATCTCTTAGTCATTGGCTTTTTTATGCGTTATTATTTATTTATTTATTAGCAGACACCCTTGTCCAGGGCGACTTACAAAATATCAGAGCAATACAAAGTGCAATAATACCATGCAATACAGTACAATACAATAATAAGGTCTTACATCCTAATTTGTAAAAGGTGATGAGTGCACACAAGATGTTAAGTCAAAGGGGAAATCACAATAAACAATACAAGTGCAATTAATGCAAAGGCAAGAGTATGCATGCTGCAGGTTTCTGTTTTACATCTCAACTTACACTTAACTGAGATATTCTTATAATTTAAGAAGATGATACAGTTTACTGAAAGACAACACTGAAAAACTTGGACCAACTAAGAATATTGATTACGTGCATGTATAATATGAAACTGTTGAGTTTATATGATGTGCCTGAAGTATACCAATTAAAGCTCCATTGCTTACGTCTGTGAAAACCAGATATACTACACAACCTAAGTATTCCCTTTGCGAAACAGGTTTAACTGGGTGAAAGAATGATAACATCTGTTTATAAAGGTGATTATATATTTGGTATGAAATACTTAATGCCACCTACACATATTCTTGTTAAATGCATATAACTTGTGTTCCCAAAAGTGACTGAGAGTAAATACAAAAGCAAAATCCTCATATTCTTTCATGAATCCTTCTTCAGAAATCTTTTTTTCCTGTCCAAGGTGTCCTATTGGGTCTCCCTTATGGTATACCTAAGGCTAATAGGAATCCATAAGGAGTTTGTAATTCTGTAGGCCATACAGATTCACCATTGGACTACAGAACTGATCACTTTTCTATTCTATTCATGCATTTTTTTAGACATGCTGTCTGCTGCAGTAGTAGGCAAGTAAGAATAGTCTTACATAAGCAAAAAAGAGGTACACATACTTGGTCCCATCAGATAAACGTGCATATGCAGCAAATACATAAAATAACATAGTGTAAATGGTTGAAATGAACCTAGAATTTGAATATAACAAACCACAGGAGCAACTGCTCTCATGTTTCCTGAGTAACCCCCTTGTGCCTTCCTGCAAGTCAGGGCGGATGAGTGAACATGCCACTACATGATAGGAGTGAAAAAAGACCCAGAAACAATATATAAAAATTTGATGGTAGGCAATTTCTAAACCTGAATACCAAGTTAGGGACTAGAGGGCATGTGCTCATATCCCCCATAATGCCTCAGTTAGGCTTTGCAGAGGAAATGTCTCTGGTCCTGTTTGAGCATGCCTGCTTTAAGGAGACTATTCTTACGCGATTGCCTTTTCATACAGAGGTCACAATCCACAGCTTGCTTTCTGGAAAAAAATCTATCACCAGTTGTGTTATGTGTTGGCACAAGTAATTTGTACGACACAGCTATGGAACAGCCGCGTTGGATGCTGTCAAGGAAATTCACAAATCTGCCTCCTGTGAAGTGTCATATACATTTTGGAATCCCCAACACACAAGTGAACTCCCATTTCTGTATAAAGAATTTTGCATCCATCTGTTTTCACATTATAGTTTCAAGAAATAGTGTTACCTGAACATTTACTTATATTCAAACAAATCTTAATACCACTCACATTTCATATAAAATATTAAGACAGCAATGGAAACTGTGACATTGTCAGAATGTTTTTTTCCTCAATATTCTATGTTTTGAGCTGCAGTATCCCCTTTAAATTTGATAATTATTTTGCTTAATACTTATCTGCATGAAAATGTCTTCATATACTGGTAAGATTCTCTGCAGTATATATTGTAGTGATCTGGGACTGGGTGGGTGGTGCATGTCTATGTGTGTGTGTTTGGGGCTTGTTGATGGAGGGAGTGCATGCTTGGTGGGTCACGTGGGATTTGCATGTGTGTGGTGTGTGTTAGCTAGGGGTTACAGGTTAGCCCTACATGGTAACAAGGGAGGCGCCGTGACTGGGGGAGCCAGTCATGGGGCCAGAGGACATAAAAAGGGGTGCCCGGTTCCCGTGTCAGGAGTCGGGGAGTAGTTCAGTGTGTGGAGTGTCAGTGTGCAGAGCGTGAGAGAGAGAGTTAGTGAAGTCACCTGAGATAAGCCTGTGTTCTCGATTAAAGTTCCTGTTTGTGGTTAACCCTGCGTCCTCTCCGTCATTACTGCCGTTAGTAGTGAAGTCGAACAACGATGGCAAACAAAAAGCCCCTAGTGTTACAATATTATAAAGTAGTAATAAAATCTTTAAAAAAAGGTCACTAAATAGGTTAGTAGACCTACTTCAAAGGAAAAAAATCCATGCGACACAAACTTTTGTATTATACAAAGATCGTTTACTATTTGTATCATTGTAGGTAGCGACTTCTCATATTGACTGTATTCAGTTTGATCCTATGTAACCACTGTCTTCTACAGTACGCTTGACAATAATGTTGAAAGTCTCTGCCACGCACTCCATCCTTAGTTTCTCCCTTGATTTGCCTATCAGGTATTTAAACAAATAATGCTAATTACAAAGCTGCTTTCTAACATCAGTTAAGCTTTATTTTCTTTGTTCTCCTGGGCGGTGTCAATCCCTACAATAGCATACTGTTAGGTACCAAAAGGTATGTTTATTTATGCAAAAGAGGCCTGGCAGAGCTTTTTCATCCCAATCTGCCCTGTGTTGGGACATCATTGAAGCAAACTATGGGCAATGAGGTAGTAAAGCAAGTGCTTTATTCAAGTCTACAGGTCACCTACTGAAACAGTTGCACAAGCACTTAGTTAACCATTATCTCTGTGTAACCAGGAAGCATTCACATAGATACCTGCGTAATGCCAGATTGTAAATTGCTTCATAACCTTATACCTGAAAGAGCTTCCTGGGGCTGTATTTCAAAATGCGCTCTCACATTACCAAGGAAATGCATTTAGATAATGTCAGATATATGGAAAAAAATTAATAGCTTTTTTATGTGTGATCCAGAATTTTGCATTTGTTTGTTTGTTTGTTTGTTTATTTTTTTCTTGAGAGACAATTAAGAGAAAATCAAGTCACACAAAAAACATAAGAAAGTGTCCAATCGAGAGGAGGCCATTCGACCCATCATGCTCGTTTGGTGTCCATTAATAACTAAGTGATCCAAGGATCCTATCCAGTCTGTTTTTGAATGTTCCCAAATTTTCATCATCTACTACATCGCTGGGGAGTTTATTCCAGATTGTGACGCCTCTCTGTGTGAAGAAGTGTCTCCTGTTTTCTGTCTTGAATGCCTTGAGGCCCAATTTCCTTTTGTGTCCCCGGGTGCGTGTGTCCCTGCTAATCTGGAAAAGCTCCTCTGGTTTGATGTGGTCGATGCCTTTCATGATTTTGAAGACTTGAATAAAGTCCCCACGAAGTCTCCTCTGTTCCAGGGTGAAAAGGTTCAGGTCCTCAGTCTCTCAGTAGGACATTCCCTTCAGACCTGGAATAAGTCTGGTTGCTCTCCTCTGAACTGCCTCTAGAGCAGCGATATCTTTCTTGAAGTGTGGAGCCCAGAACTGTCCACAGTATCCAGATGAGCTCTAACTAGTGCATTGTACAGTCTGAACATCACTGCCCTTGTTCTCAATTCTACACTTTTGACAAAATACCCTAGCATTGTGTTTGCCTTTTTTCTAATAAATCAGTAAGACATGATCTGCCTCGTCTAAACCCATGTTGACTATCTCCAAGAATATGGTTTTCAAGATGCTCCTCTATTTTCTGTCTAATCATTTTTTCCAACATTTTACAGGTGATGCAGGTGAGACTGATTGGTCTGTAATTTCCTGGCTCAGTTTTGTCCCCTTTCTTGTGGATTGGTATGACATTTGCTGTCTTCCAGTCAGTTGGCACATCCCGTTCTGAGTGTCATTTGGAATAATTGAGTTTGCGGCCTATAAATAATTTCCCTAATTTCTTTAAGTACTGTTGGAAATATCCCATCTGGCCCAGGTGATTTGATTGTTTTTAATTCTGCTAGTCCCTTTAGTACCTCCTCCTCATTTATCCCAATCTCTCTTAGGGTTTGACTGGACTGATTGTTAACCTGTGGCATGTTATCTGTTTTTTCTTTTGTAAAAACCTCGGTAAAATATTAATTTAGAACATTTGTCACATCTTGTTCGTTTTCCAAGACACTTCCATTTTTGTCCTTTATCCGTTTCACTTCCTCCTTTATTGACCTCTTGCTGTTGTAGTATTGAAAAAAGCGTTTTGCATTAGTTTTAGCTCCAAGAGCTATGTTTCTTTCTATTTCCCTGTTTGCTTTCCTGATCCCTTTCTTAAGGTCTCTTTGCAGCTCAACATATTCTTTGTATTTTGTTTAATCTCCGTCCCTTTTGTATGCGCTATATAACATTTTCTCTCTTGATATTTTTTTGCATACCTCTATTAAACCAGTGTTTTTGGCCAGTGTTTTTTGGTCCTCAATTTGCTAAGTTTTGGTACAAATTGCTCCTGAGCCTCAAGTAGTATATTCTTAAAATATACCCATCCATTTTCAACTGAATCTGTATCCAGTGTGCTCCAGTCTAACTCTTCAAAGTGCTGCCTCATACCTTCAAGGTTTGCTTTTCTAAAATTGTAGACCATTGTTTTACTTGGTCCTAGTTTTTTTAAAGAATGCCTCAAAGCTAACCATATTGTGATCACAGTTTGCCATTGGTTCTCTAACTAGTGTCCCTCTGACTCTATCTTGGTCATTTGAAAAGATCAATTCAATGTATGTGCTCTCCCTGGTTGGTTCCCCGACAAATTGATTTAGAAAGCAGTCATTTACCATCTGAACCATTTCTAGTTCTGCTTCTGTAGTCCCAGCTGGGCTCCCTGCCCCCCTGGTCCCTAGTTTAAAAGATTCTCAATTTCTCTGCACATACGCTCTCCCAATGCATTAGCCCCCCTTCTGTTTAGATGTAGACCGTCCGGTTTATACAGGTCCCATCTATCCCAGAAGAAAAACCCATGCTCCATAAACCTAAACCCCTCTTCCCTACACCAAGATTTCAACCACATGTTAAACTTTCTAATCTCAGCCTGTCTTCATGGCCTGGCATGTGATACCAGAAGTATTTCAGAGAAAACTACCGTGGAGGTTCTGCTCTTTAGTTTCTTTCCTAACTCTTTAAATTTGTCTTGCAGAACCTCTGTCCTACCTATTCCTATGTCATTGTTTCCAATGTGGACCATGACCAGTGGATTCCCCCTGGCTTTGGCCAGTAGCCAGTCTACTAGTTTAGGGAGATCTGCAACCTGAGCACCAGGCAGGCAAGATACCATGCGGGTCTCCTTGTCACTAGAACACACTGTGTGATCTACGCCTCTAAGAATTAAATCTCCTACTATAACTACCTCCCTCTTCTGGGGGGAGTGGGTACCATGGTGCTCTGGTGCTCAACTGCCCCCCCCATCACCCTCTGAGCTGTCACTGTCCAACTCGGTGTCCAGCAGTTTCCAGCACTTGAGATGTCTCTATGGGTTGTGCGCGCCCTTTTCTGCGGTTACGACCTACTGTAACCCAGCAGTTCTGTCCACTGTCCTGCTCTAAGGTCTCAACTCTCCTAGGTTTTGGCTGCACACCATCTCTCTCATGGGCTGATTGACCAATTCTTCTATATCACTAATACAGTGCAGATCAACAAGCTGAGCCTCAAGATCACAAAACTTGATCTCTAGGATTTCAACCTGCTGACAACGTTCACAAATGAAATCTTCTTGGATGAGTTCATCCAGGAAGGCAATCATTCGGCAAACCTGACACTGTAGTGGCCACATGCTTCTAAATGTTACAGTTTTTCATTCTCTTGGTGCATGTCCCCTAGTCAACTGCTTAACTTTTTGTGATATATGTAAGCTCCATACATTTCTATTCACAATTTGTATATATTTGTTTTATGTTTGTGAACTCTGCATTTATGGATTTATAGGTGTTAAAACACCTTAAAACCTGGCAACAAATGTAAAGGTCTCAGTTATGCAAAAAAGTATTTTTCTGTTGAGAAAAAAATAAGATGACATCAGTTCGTGTGGGCAGCAATTGGGGATCCCTGTATGGTATTGGAGAGCAGTTTCAGACACCCTGCTCCTGTAACTCGGAGCTGGTGGGTGTGAAAGGAGGCAGGGTGATCAGGTCTGTCAACAAATTTACATTTGACAGACACTCACACCACAAATGTGCAGACTAGTTTAAACTAGGGGTGTCAAACAACATTCTCCAAGAGCCCCAGGGTCTTTCTTTCAACTTAAACTCTGGGTTCCTTTATTGGTCAAATTACTTTCCCAAATAGGAGATATTTAACGTGTTGAAAACAGGTTTACAGCTGAAAGATTAATCTAATAACTTAATCCAACATATAGATAGGCAGAACACACATGGAAAAAAGTCGAGGTGACCAGATAATCAAAAAGAAAATGAAGTATTTCAGAGCACTGTTGAAACACCCATCAAATTCACTCACAATCTTGACAGTCCTAACAATGGAGTCTCTAAAATATAATTCAGGATTGTGTACTTTAACAAATAATTAACAAATAAGTAATTGAACATTTCCTGAATAAGTTAATTCTTCAAGGTTGAAGCAAAAGGAAATATGTTTTTGTTGTTTTTTTAAATCTTGTCAGTTTAAAACCATACATTAGAATTATATATCTGACATTTATTTTGTGTTTTGATCTGTTCTGTTCTTTTCTATTTTATGAAATGGTGATATTTGACATTTGTTTTGGCTAGCTGCTCCGAGGACTGATTGGATTAACTATGCATGAGGTCCTCAAGCATTAATGGCATGAAAGACCCTGGAGGCCATACTGGTGCTGAGCGAGCACTTCACTTGTCTTGCCCACCCAACTTTTGTCTTCCCTACAGTGACAAGATCTGTTAAGACCTGTAACAAGCTTATGATGGTGTGGGTGAGGTGGACTGGTGTGAAATGTGAGATTGAAACTACAAAGCTCCCATTCCAGATCACCTCTAACCTTTTCATTTAAATATATAATAATTGTAATGTTTTGAAACAGTCCAGTCTTGCCAAAAGCTCCCTCTCCTGAGCACAATATTATTTCACTCTTTGAAAGTACAACCAGAACAGGAGAATAACACTAGCCTTCATAACATCATTATGCCCCATTACATATTATTATTTTTATGATTATTATTATATCTCTTAGCAGACACCCCTGTCCAGGGTGACTTACAATTGTTACATGTTAAGATAAGAACATATTTCAAGTTAATGCTTTATAAATTGTTCCCTCCAGATTCCATTGGCTTGCTGTAAATGTCAGAATACCTATTACAGATTTTAAAATGATCCTCCTAATGCAACGGACAATATTACAGCATATTTCTATAACACTCAGGGATGTGTGATTAGCCTTTTCTAAAAGCTAAATATAATATGAATATATTAATCAGGCAAACCAGTCTTGCTCTTACAGTGTTGCTGGACTTCACACTAGTGATATTAAGAGAACAAAGATGATTGAAGGATTGATTACAGAAGTGCAGTATTTGCATATTTATAGGCAAAGTGATGGATAAAACAAACAAACAAGCACAGTTACAATATATATATATATATACACACACACTGCACCGTACTGCATCGTTATTGTTTCTAAATCACACACGTATTTGATTTATAAAAAGTGACAATGCAGTATGGTGCTGTTCCTACTTGACAGTAAATCACAGTCATGATGTCCCTTCATAATGGACCAATTTTATATTTTCCTGTTTAAAAGACAAACTCTAAATTACAAGCTGCAAAGGCAGCACTCATAAAAACTCACGGCTTATACACTGTTTACCCCAAAACAGCCCTCCTCGAGTTTCAGAGCCCATTTACGGTTGTGCTGTCCTGCTTTAAAACTGTTTTACAGCTGGGTGGGGCTGCAGCACAAAGCAGAGAAAAGCCCCGGGGTCACTCAGTTAATCACCAGCAAGCTTGAAATCTGAAACCTGGATGTCTCGGCTTCCCCTGCCGCTGAACCGAGCTGCAGGCTGCACTGCCTCCCTCAGGTGATGTGAAAACTCCCCGTCCTGGACTCCAGTGATTTCACGTCATATCACAAATCACACAGCTGATCCCCTTCAGGGCTGTGCTGCAGTTGATGTGAAAACAGCCTGAGGACAACAGAACTGAGGTGCGAATGAGGTTGTGCTTAACCTTCCGAAACAATAGCTTTGAATCTCACAGTGAACAGATGTAGGGTTAGGCTCTGTATCTAGTACACTGGTACACTGAATCTCGAGGTGCACCGATGTTCCTCTCGGGCACCTTTTGAGCTGCTGTTCTTACAAATACATCCCAGAGGAATATCATGTTGGCATGGAAATCCCAAATTCACATCCTGCAAGAGTTGACAATCCAGCCACAGATGTACTGCATTTGCTCCCTCTCTTTTTTAATCTGTTATAGTAAACATGCAGGACAACATAAAATATAAAACAGGAAGAATGTTTTCCCACAATGCAGAGCTAGTACCTAAAGACTAGAAGCTACCACTGAAGTGGTCTCCTCTGTCTGGTTGGAGAGGAGTGTGGAGCAGATGTTCATGCAGAGAAAGCAGTTAATGCAATTTGGGGTCATCTGAGGATTCGGGTCATTGGAAACACATCGATCAGCTGAAATCTCCCAGGCTGAACAGCACAGTAAATAAATAAACACATACATACATACATTCCAACAATGACACTATTGTCATCACCACCAGTAATATCCTGAATAATAATTATACCAAAGCAACAACATCCTAAGACACACAATTTTCTAACTCAGACAGACATATCAGCGGTTCATCGAGGATCACACGATGAAGAGGCTTTTTGCAGTTGTGTAATTAAGAATGTTGGTGGTTAAACTGCTGGAAGTGCTGAGTTGCTGATCTCTGAAGACCTTTGACCTTTCCACTCCTGGGGGCTGGGAAGGTAAATTGGCCGGGTTCAGTTCACCTCGTTGCTTTACACTGACTCCGACCACTCTGAGGCCTGGCTGAAACAAAGGCTGTCCTCTGCGATTCAGTCTCCACTGGATTACCAGCTCTTTCCGGAAAGATGGTGATGGAAACTAGACTTCAATAGCACGATATCGACATGTGAAATAAAAGACTGGGAAACGAAATGGGATTCACACCTGTGTTTATCTGTAACCATGCATCGACCCATCTGTGGGTTAAATAATTACACAGCAATCTTCGCTGCGTTTCTACCAGGTCAGGAATGCAATGTATGCACAGTGCCCTGGTTAATGAGGCTGAGTTCACCTGGTAATGAGTGAACATTGTAAGACTTTCTCAACTTAGTATCTCCATTATCTGTCTTTATTAGCAGGAGTTCTGCATCATACTTGCTCCAGATGTCTGTAGAGCATTGAATGACTAACGCCAACAGTTAGGACCTGGCCCAAGCCTGAACACTTCGGAATTCCCTTTAAAGGCTGACTTAATGGTCTTCATGTACCAAACGTGAGCATCAGCATAAATACACAACAATACGGCCGATTATACTCAAATTATTCGATAAAGGAAACCTGCTCATGACACTAATAGAATAAACTAATAACCAAATATTTTTTAAAGTACCCTTGCAGCCATTTAATGCTATTCTAACTTTATCTTGCAAGTCATTTGCCTCTGAGTGAATTACTGAGAGCTTAATCAAAATGTAATAGCGTGTAATTGATTTGAACTAGATTCGATAAAGGTACAGCTCTCACAAATGGAAGCTAAGCATGTCAGTGATTGCCACCTAGTGCTCAGATACAAGTAGTGTTGTCAGCATGAGGTAAAGATAGTCGGGCAACAAAATGGTCTAACCTACAGGAAGCAGTGCATTTTGGGGGTATTGTCTGCATTTCTGTTTAGCCATTGCTGCTTATGTAAAAGAAGTCAATTTTAAAGTGAATTAACCAAAAGGTAGTTGGAAGAAAAAAAGTATAAATACCTGTCTCTGATAAACTTACACATACTTACACAAACTTAAACACTTTGTATTGCACTTATGTTGTAAGTCGCCTTGGATAAGGGCGTCTGCCAAGAAATAAAATATTATTATTATTATTATTATTATTATTATTATCACCTGGAGAGTCTGAATACTAATGGAAAAAGGAGTGAACTTGTTATATTTAATTGCAAATTGACACCCATGGAGAGTTACACATCAGTTTCAGCTTGTGTCTTTTTGAATTCAGATGTAGATGGGTGGTAAAAATGCTTTATTCATATATAGGACTTTTCTAAAACTTCATTCTAACTCCATCATTTTGTTTTCCCGCATGTCTTTTACATACAAATCAGTAATACCAAAAATACAACATAAAACTGTATTCCATTAGCACATGTAGCACAGGTTTAATACAACCCATTACAGTAATAATTAAATAGACACATACATAAATACAGAAAGAAAGATCAGCTCCAATTGCATTAGAGGCTGAATGATATGTCAAGGCTGTAAAATAAAGCAAACAAACCCCTGGATTTAATGGAGGAGAAAAAATAGAACACAAATGAGAAAAAACAAAGCATTGTGGGGGTTTATGTTTTTTCATGTTGAGGGGGTGAACTTAATTCAGCATGAGGTGTCACAGATAAGTAGCTTCAAACTGTGCATTCATAAAACTGGAAAGGATTCTGTGCAAGCAGTTCTGTTGCTTTATTGAAATAAAACGAGCCTTTAAAAAGAACAACGATATGGATTTAGGGGCCAAAACACTTAACTATAGCGGAAATATTAAATTTGCACAATGATCATTTTGAATCTGCAGAAGGCATTGTATTCAAGACCCTTGTTTTGTTTCCATCAATGTGAAAGAAGCATTTGATGCAGTTAAGCATTCGTTATCACTAATAAAAAGAAAGATTTTATTCCACTTACCCGGAGATGGTTTGAAGATGATCTAATAAAAAAAAGCAGAGTTTCATAATACCAGATCTCAGACCTGCTAATAAGATTGCTTCCCTGGTAACAACCCAAAGACTGTCTACTAATGCTGCTTTCCATCAGTCATTACCTATATTGGATCAGAAATGTAGGAAATACATAAAGTGATGAAATTCAATGTGGACAAGTACAAGGTAATACACGCAGGTAACAAAAATGTCCACTAGATAAAGTAACGCACGAGAAAGACCTAGGAGTCTACGTGGACTCCTCACTTTCTCCATCCAAACAATGTGGGGAAGCAATAAAAAAGGCAAACAGAATATTAGGGTATATTGTCGTAAGTGTAGAATTGAGAACAAGGGCAGTGATGTTCAGACTGTACAATGCACTAGTTAGAGCTCATCTGGATACTGTGGACAGTTCTGGGCTCCACACTTCAAGAAAGATATCGCTGCTCTAGAGGCAGTTCAGAGGAGAGCAAACAGACTTATTCCAGGTCTGAAGGGAATGTCCTACTGAGAGACTGAGGACCTGAACCTTTTCACCCTGGAACAGAGGAGGCTACGTGGGGACTTGATCCAAGTCTTCAACATCATGAAAGGCATCGACCACATCAACCAGAGGAGCTTTTCCAGATCAGCAGGGACACACGGACCCGGGGACACAAATGGAAATTGGGCTTCAAGGCATTCAAGACAGAAAACAGGAGACACTTCTTCACACAGAGAGGCATCACAATCTGAACAAACTCCCCAGCGATGTGGTAGATGCTGAAAATTTGGGAACATTCAGAAACAGACTGGATAGGATCCTTGGATCACTTAGTTATTAATGGACACCAAACGAGCATGATGGGTCGAATGGCCTCCTCTCGATTGGACACTTTCTTATGTTCTTCTGATAATGGAAGGTAAACTGAAATGTATCTTGGGTTAGTGTTGGCTAGTCAATGTGCATCATCAATGTGGTTTTTGTCAAAAGAAACTACGTCCTTATACAGTTGAAACCACAATGGAAAAACAGAGTGTGGAAATAGCTACATTAGGAATGATACAGCACTGTTGATGACACTATATGAATAGACAAATTAATTGTTATGCCCGGGAAAAGCTACTGTTCAATTGTGTCGTAATAAGCATCAGCGGGTTAAAGCTACATGTCGACCAGATTCAGTCTACGTAAAACTTACTAATGGATTGTTTCATCTATTTAGTGTGTAGGTTGGGTAAATCGGCATGAGAACACAATTCATTATCACCATGTACCAAGAACCCGGTTTAAGATTCCCCAGCACTCTGAAGTTTCCTCATGCCGTTAAAAAGTATTGGCCTGAATTTATTTCCTAAACACAATTTGCTTTATTGAATCAAACCAACAGAAAGCAACTTCAGTAGACAAATGTTTTCCACTGGATGCCTTTGTTGGGTTTTTGATGTTAAAATGTTTGTGTGCTAAACTCTTGTCTCTTTAATTTAATTCTATAATGCAGTGTTTGAAGTTATGGATGAATGCTCTGCTCCTTTGATGTCCTCCTGTGTTCTTAGTAGCATGTTGCTGTTAAAAATGCCATATTTAGAAGGATAAAAGGCCGACCACATCATGGAGCTGAAAATGCCTTACAAGGGACTAGCCTTCACAAAGGAACAGGCTCCTTGTTTATAGCAGCATTCTTTTCTGGTAGTGAAACTACATGAGAACTACGACTACAGAGTACTTGATGAGGAATAAAAAAGGAAAGATTTAATATACACACATTTATATATAATGTTTATTACAACTACACACACTCATAAGTGAACAAACGCACTAATCCTGATTTTGTAGAAACATGCATGTGCCCCCCTCCCCCCAAACACACACACAGAGTTCTTGTCTAGAGAAATTTACATTAAGGATGACTAGGAAGAATGTCTGACCTTTCCTTTGAGAATAACTGGAGGAGACTTTGTAATGCATATGTAAGATACATCTTCAAGAACAATGACTGATAAAACTATAAATAATGACTAGAACTGGTCTCACCATGCACTTGAAATGGCTCAGTGGTCTTATAATGGACTCCAATGCATCTTTGACATGATTAAGGAACATAACACTAGTCACTATCTTTTTGTAATCAATATATTTTATTGAAAATATTGCTTACAAAGCATAATACATTTTATATTTCTTCAGCAAAGCAAGAGTTTCCATAAAGAGGTTTTGTTGTGTATTAAATACAAAGAACAAATATGGGGGGTTGGACCACAAACAGCCAGAAATAGATTGAGTACACATTTATGTTGCACAGGAATCTGTAAACAATTCAGCTTAACCATTTATAGATTAGTGCAGATATGAGCATTTTTAGTGATTAAGAAAAGATGTAGGGACAAACTACACCAGAGCCAGGGAAGCATATGAGATGGCATTGTTTTTACAAGAACAGTATATTTCATGCCGTCTTTAAAAGTCTTCCTGTAAAACAGTCTCTTTGGCAAGGGGCCACAACAGGGAGTTAACCATGCACTTAGAAGAGGAATAATGTCTCTTCAAATCAAACTGTGCCCATTCCCTCTGGAGTTTTCTTTCTGTGTTCTTCAGTCATACATGAAGCATGAACACAAAGGACACACCCTCACTACTTGTGTATGAAGGCGTTTCTACAGAACAAATGTCGAGAGAGAGTAACTGTCATACCAAAATATAAGAACAGCTATACGTGAATAATATACTCTTATAAAACAATGTGAAAAATACAAAGATACCATAAAGGAACTTTAATTCCTAATTCACTGGGTACATTCTTCCCTTGAATACAAGCAAACACAAATTATTGCATCTAAGGTAAAACCCTCATTCCCTGCATAAGCGAGTCATAATATTATAGGGACCCTATCGAGAAGGTGAAGAAAGAGCAAGTAAAAAGAGAAAAAATAGTTTGTATTCAACAAAAAACAGTTAGCCTGCACTATGCTAGTGTCAATAAAGGTTTTTAAAAGAATGAATGTGAAAGGTGGTTAGTGTGAATCCACTAGGTTCCTGCCCTGTAGTAGCACGTGGATGTAATCAATGTTGCCTAATAAAACCATTTAGAACAGCTTAACTGTTTTGTAGGACTATTCTTTACCACCAATTTGTGAATTTAAGGGTTTCTTTCTGAATACATGTACTCGGAGACAGCCATACAATTTACTCCTAAAATGTCTAGTTTAGGCAAGACAACATAAAAAAAAAACCTAACAAAAAGCAAATACAACAAACCAAAAAAAAAAAGCATTTGAAATGTGGAAAATTGTGAACTAGTTTTATTTCACACATAGAATATTCCTTCACTGAGCAACTATTTAAAATAATAAATTATATATATATATATATATATTTTAGTACTGTAATTCATGTCTAGTAACTGCTTACTTGGAATGGAAATATATCAATTCGTGACTCACATTGGAAAGGAAGTGCAATATAATCTCCTAAGTGTCTGGCCAAGGGTGCTCTGTGACCTTTTAGCTCCTCTCTGCTGAAAAGCACAGAATTGCTTATTGTTAGGACAATTAAACCATTGGAGTGAATTTTGCTCTCATATTCTGTAATACAGTAGGCTTTATTAATTATATGATTTTGGTCACTTTTTAAGGCAGAGTGAAGGAAGTGTTCAGACTGAAATGAACCAGTCCATTACTTGTGGAAGTCTGGGCACCACAATAATTAACGAATGCTGTTGGTATGAATATGTGTCTGCTTCTTGGACCATTTGGTTATTGCAGGACTATGCTTGATGATACTGATGAATAGTTTCAACTGTTTTGTCAAGAATATCACTTGTGTTAAAAGCAAACATCACACGGGACTAAAGTGGCACGATAATGCAAATGTGTGGTGTCAGCTTCACCCACAACTGTTTTAGTCTTGGCTACATATTTGACAAAAAATGACCTGAAATAATTACCTACTCATTATTATTATTATTTTTTTTTAATCAAGACTGAAATGAAAATGAGATTAAAGGAAATAAATGGATACAAATAACCCTGTCTTCTATACAAGTATATCCCTTGCATTCGTCATCGGTTGAAAGATCATTTGAAGACATAAAATGGATCCCTTAAGACTTAATAACACATTCAAATTTGGTAGCCAGGCGAGATTGAGAGTATACAAATTTTGACCAGGCTGTATGCACATCAATTAAGTTGTTAAACTATGAGCTTGGAAACTTTTAAGAGGTGGCAGACAAAACTGCAATAAAAAGGAAAAATCTAAAGAGCACCTGTACAGAGCAACAAAGCACAATACAGCTACTGCCGGACCACTTTAACTTTAAATGTCATTATCTACAGAAACAATAAAAATGTTGCTAAATAGAGCTTGGCTTGTTTGTTGATTTATTTGCTTATTTTTTTTTTTAGAAAATGTGGGCAAGTTCGTGGCAGTACAACATCATGTTTTATTCACAACTGGTCTCACTTCTCAACATAACAAATATTGTGAAAATGCACAGAAGACATGATTTTAAATTAAATTTTGGTTTGCTTAACATATAACCTTTACATATATATTTGTATCTCTTTAGTTACTACATGACTAGTTACTAGTGACATGGGACAGATATCATAATCAGAAAGGCTCATTTAATGAAACCACTCCAATTTCTAGATAATATACATTATGTAGGGAGGCTGAGCAAGAAATGTAAGAGTAATTGCAGTATAATGATGGTCCTCTGCTTTTCAGGATACCTTAGCCCAGCTCCTCAATTACACAGGTGTTCTATTCTGTAATTTTCGCTATCAAAGGAAGCTTACCCGAAGACATTGTAGGCTCTTAATCTTAAAGGTTTAGTGATAATAGCTTTCCACATAATGCAGCAGAACAATGGATTATCGAAAGGTATTGTTAAAAAACACTTAAGTGAACACATTTATATAGACTTAATACTGGCAGCCAAGAATATCACAAACACTGTACTATTTCTCAGGTTTCATTACACGGGCTATTGTGTAGCGAGGCCATTATTAGGCCAATCTGCTAAAATTCTGACATTACTTGATGAAACACAGCAGTACTCGGTCAAAAAAACACAACTTGCTTGCATTTTTGTTTTAAGAAAGTTCTAGGTATCTGCTCTACTGAAGGATACAATTCAACACAGGAATACCAATCAAGACGTGGAATGCAATAAATGTTTTTGAACACGACCAAATGAAATAAAGCAGTAGCCATCAACTACACCAGTACGACAATCTCTGTAAACCTTTTCAAACACAAATTTGTCATTAGGAGAATAACTTCAGGAGGAAGAAAGACTCGCAGAAAGAGTCACTTTTCTCGTAAGTCAAACAAAATGCGTTCCTCTGTCTTACTTTTTTTTTCTGCTGTTTTTCAAAAGATTTTTATTCAGCATTCAAATAACAAAATTAACAAATTTAGACAAAAATTCAATGAATAGCAGCCGAACACAATTCTAAAGAATTTTGTAATGGTTTCTGCTGTATAAGACACAAAAGACCTGCTCTGTAACGACTGCAATAAAATGACCTTCAAATTAAAAAAAATACAAGTCAACCATTACTTCATATATATTTTTTTTTAAACACCCACGCAGTAGATACTCCAACATAGAGCTCCACAAATGTCCACCCTGCCGAAGTGTCAGTAAAGACTTGCATCTCAGGGCCAGACTTCATTTGCTATTTCTTTATATTCCGGTCTTACTATGCATGGTACAGAGGTGCATACGTGCTAATAATTATGTTCAATTGACCTTTAAATAATACTTTGTATTAATGTCCCTTAACAATGGGGTCTTATACTTAATTGTTTTTTGCAATTTCTTCAGTCTTGCACGACTGAACTCAAAATATATGTTGATTATTCCTCCATATAATTAATGGAGGAATAAATAATTGTATTGTTAAAAAACACTTAAGTGAACACATTTATATAGACTTAATACTGGCAGCCAAGAACATCACAAACACTGTACTATTTCTCAGGTTTCATTACACGGGCTATTGTGTAGCGAGGCCATTATTAGGCCAATCTGCAAAAATTCTGACATTACTTGATGAAACACAGCAGTACTCGGTCAAAAAAACACAACTTGCTTGCATTTTTGTTTTAAGAAAGTTCTAGGTATCTGCTCTACTGAAGGATACAATTCAACACAGGAATGCCAATCAAGACGTGGAATGCAATAAATGTTTTTGAACACGACCAAATGAAATAAAGCAGTAGCCATCAACTACACATGTACGACAATCTCTCTAAACCTTTTCAAACACAAATTTGTCATTAGGAGAATAACTTCAGGAGGAAGAAAGACTCGCAGAAAGAGTCACTTTTCTCGTAAGTCAAACAAAATGCGTTCCTCTGTCTTACTTTTTTTTTCTGCTGTTTTTCAAAAGATTTTTAATCAGCATCCAAATAACAAAATTAACAAATTTAGACAAAAATTCAATGAATAGCAGCTGAACACAAATCTAAAGAATTTTGTAATGGTTTCTGCTGTATAAGACACAAAAGACCTGCTCTGTAACGACTGGAATAAAATTACCTTCAAATTAAAAAAAATAAAAGTCAACCATTACTTCATATATATATTTTTTAAAACACCCACACAGTAGATACTCCAACATAGAGCTTACCATGTTGCGTTCTCAGATTAAAGTGTGTTCTGAACCTCTACTCTTTTAATGATTAATATAAAATAAAATTAAAAACAAATGTCCGCCCTGCCGAAGTGTCAGTAAAGACTTGCATCTCAGGGCCAGACTTCATTTGCTATTTCTTTATATTCCGGTCTTACTATGCATGGTACAGAGGTGCATACGTGCTAATAATTATGTTCAATTGACCTTTAAATAATACTTTGTATTAATGTCCCTTAACAATGGGGTCTTATACTTAATTGTCTTATACGACTGAACTCAAAATATATGTTGATTATTCCTCCATATAATTAAATGCTCAGTGTAATATACCAGCCGATATTTCCTGCAGTTAAAACTCCTACAGAATGCAAATATATACAATACACTAAATGTGTTGACAGCGATTACAGTATCTTCACAGCTTGCTTTGCCATCCAGATTTACAACACAAACTTTATTCTGCAAAACTGTATTCTTAAAGATGTTTAAATACTTTTTCTGTAGGCATGTGCCACAGATATAATTGGATATAAGGGTTGCATGAATCATAACATCAATAAAAAAGACGGGAATGTTAAAATCGGAGTATGCCTAAAATAAAATTAATCATTTTCAAACTGGGAATGTGATTTTTATATATTTATACATATATATTTGGGTTGAGATTTTATAATCTGGCATAAAATACTGATATTGTTGAGTGTTCAAGTAATGAAAACAGGACTCTTGATAGTCTATTACATGGGATTTGTCTTTCTATTCTGCAAATGGACATGTTATTAATAATATTAAAACTATAATGTTGGAATGATGTAAATGGTAATAACCAACAACCAGCTGTATTAGTGCATCTGAAAGTCTGAGTAACTGACTGTTTGACAGTCAGCACTCGTCACAAGCTGCAAATAAATGAAATATCCATTTAAGCTTTAGCATGTTTACAGCTTTTTCTGGTTACAGAAAACCTTCCCATCCTATGGATTACCTGAAATATAACACATTGTCTAGTTTAAAATCAATTTAATCAGATTGTGATTAATATACCAGGCAGTAAATCAACACCAATGTAATTCAGACGAGCAGGAGTATTCACTATAATATGACGGGATAAAGCACAGGTGGAAGGAAAGACAGATATTTTGGTCAGTGTTAATACAGAAAGGGCAATTGAAAATTCCCTGTACACCTGCAATGATACACATTACAGCTGTGACTTGAATTGGAGATTGTTTTTATGAACAAAATAAGATTAGTGTATACGCGTCTGCAACATTTACTGTAAGCACAATAAGGAAGACCGACTATGGTTAATTAGAGCAGGTGCAGGGACTTTTTAATCACCCTGTGAGGTTAAAAAAAAAAAAAAAAAAAATCGATTGTTGCAAAGACATTATGTGAAAGAATAAGATGCACGTGTGCTTTGCAATTAGAAGACTTGGCCAGCTGCATTTCAGGACACACAGACTTAAAAGCTTTAAAAGATTTACTTCGTCTGGAGTTTCTTTAAATCATTGATAAATTATTATAACATACCAATAGGCAACTATTTACTGAAATGGAATGACTTATCGACCAGTGTCATTTTCAAGCCTGGATGCATTCAATCTTAATTATCTACTGCCAACAGATGTATATATTTCATAGGAAGGGTTTCTGTAGCCGCACTCTCATTGTAGCAGTATTGGACAAGACTATTATGTTATAACCATAACGATTAACGATTACATCATAATAGTCTTGTCCAATAACCCTGTCTATGAAATACTATTGTCTTGATTGGGCCCGCACCTCAAGAAGGATTTAAAACCCCGGAGTACACAAATTTTCACTCTCTACAGATAGATAGATAAATAGTTAGATAGATATATCCCTCTATGCAATCTTAACCATGTGTTTGTATCCCCTGTTGCTCATTCTGGTTAGATTGCTAGTTGCTGTGCTAACTAGAAGAAGAAGAAGAGGAAGAGGAAAAGGAAATTTAGAAGAAGGATGGGTTTGCTGGATTGTGCCTTTTCTGTCAGTTGTACAGTGTTAATATGCCATCCTCACTGAATTCTCTGTCATCTCGGTAGATAAGGCACTCAGAACAAAGAACAAAGACAAGCAGTACCAGGTAAAATCTAAAAACAGAACAATTCAGATGACCTAAACATCTGAACTATCGGTGCCTACTAACAATCTAAAAAATATATTATGTGTTTCAACAATTAAAACATTTGAATATTCTGTTTAGCTATAAAGCTCTATTTTTCTGTTTACATTATCAAAATTGTATACTTTTTTTTCTGTGGTCCCAAATATAGACCTTTCTGTTTTAAACATACATTTTTGAATTGGTTACTTCCAGCTCGGATCCACACACTGCAGCCACATGTTTCTAGTGCAGCAGGGATTTCATTTCAGCTCGGCGAAGACGTGAAGTGGGATAAGCAGCTGCATTATGGTGCTAGTTGCTCTGGAAACCCGTCTCCTGTCACTTCCTGTTTACTCCACATTCCTGTATTTAGTAAACAGATTGTAGAGTACTCTCAAGGTTGACTTGAGGTCACAGTTCACAATATCTGTCAGAGGAGAAAAGAACAAAAACAAAACCACTACCGTCAAATCAACAGCCAGCAGACTATATCAAACATTATAGTATACTGTGACAAACCACACATTTAACTGTAGTTGTAGAAGGAGCTGCAGTTAGGATGTTTATTTACAGTGCGTTTATGAACAGCTTTTCTTACAATAAAGCAACAGAGCACATAATACATTTTCTACCGAGAATGACGAAAATTGAAAAGGGAAAAAAAGTGCAATTCTAAAGGAACCTTGGCAAACTACAGGAACATGGAAAAACACATTTTAGATGTTTTCAATTAAGACGGTTTTATTCCAAGGAGTTACTTGGCTACCTTACAACTAAAAACCTCATTTTTTTATTTAAGCAACTACATGTCAACACAGGAAGCAGATGAATTAAAATCAATCAATCAATCACTCAAATACAACAGAGCTCTTTCACTCAACCAAGCCAACATTTAGGAACATGCTGTTCACTTAAGTTAGAAATGACTGGATATGTATTTCCCTTACACAGATGTCATTACAATAATTATGCATTCAATAATCTCTAATTGAAAACTAAATAGGCCAAAATGTTAGTTACCTTAAGTCATGCATTGACAGTTTAATATATATTCTAGGAAACATTACAGACTCTTGCTGAACTGTGTAATGTGCTCCACGTGTTTCCATTTAGAGAATAAAATGATCTAATTTCAAATTTGTAAGCACATTTATTTATTTTGTCTCAGAAATCTTGTTATGATTATTGTTTGTGCTTGACATACCACTCCTATTTAAATCTAGTATACATAACTTCAGACTGGATTGAGGGGCTTTATCCAATGTTAACCATTCAGAACACAAGAGATGAAAAACAAACGTCATGCAGAAAGCAAAACAAGCACAATCGTGATAAGCACATATGGAATTGATGCAGTTTGATTGTAATAGCGAAACTCCATATTAAAATGATTCTTGGATACCGCAGGCAAAGGCTTAAAGGTTTGCTAGTCAGATCTCATTTTATTTAGCTCCTTGTGTTCTACCAACATATGTGCTTGATTTAAAAGATCTATTTTGTGCACAACTGTTTTATTTTTTAGCATCTGTGATTGCTTCCACTAGACATTAGGGTGAAGTAAATTGTCTCAGTTTCAAAAATAAAAAGTGTAATGAATGGAATCAAATTAATAAACATGTGGGAAACACATTGGTAGAAGTGTGAAATGAGAGTGAAGTCTGGACTTTTGCCAGATTTTTAGCATTTTAAACATTTCTTAAAGGGTGCATACGAGGTTGGTGTGTATGTTAAGGTCTCATCACAGTTAATTATATATAATATAGCGCCTAGCACAGAAAACCCCATAAACACACAGATAAAACATAACAAAGAAAGAAAAAAAAAACAAAAACGCTTCCCGGGTCTCTAAGGAGTCATTTTAATATTGAAAAAGAACTTTGTTGTCTGAAGGGAAGAGTGAAATACATTTATATATAAATAAAGATTTTCAGGTCAGGTAAAATTGTTCAAAATCATAAACCCCACATTTGAAATATTGAAGAAAATTATTTAAGGCACAGTACACTTAGAAACATCTTATGACATTCAATATTTACAATTCACTTTTCTAAGTATATTTTTACAAGATAATCTTTCATTATTATTCTCCCTTTGTTGAAAATAATCCATGTACATTTCTGAAAACTAGACAGCAACCTTTTTCAAAATGATTTTCTGTTCTCATTGTTAAAGATGAATATGTAAAAAATACACCACAAAATATTAAGATGCTGCTTTTCACCTAAAGTGCAAATCATATGTTTCTTTGTATATACGGTTTAAGAAATAGAAGCAATTCCACAGGGCATACATTGTCAGTCTGCTTTCGAAACTTTACGAAAATGTAGAAGAAAGGACAAAAACTGAATTTATGAAGAAATAGAGGGAAAGGGAATAAACTGTTAAGGCATAAATAAAAACATCCAACTCTACTGTTACGAAATTGACCTTGAACACGGTACTGTGATGGATTAAACAGATATTCCCATTCTTTAAAAACTGAAGCTGGCATGGACACAATCTCTTACCTTCAGGTCTGGGTTTGGGTCTTTCCAATCCCCCATCTTGCATTAGTTCAAATGAAAAGGACACATTATGCACCTAGACAGAAATAATGACACATAAGACATGGCAAAGGTTGCAAAGATCAAGGTAATCGAATTTACGAAACTATGCCTTCAAAGAAAATAATAAAAGCATTTACAAACTACAGTTCGCCCATGAAACACAATCTACTAGAGACAGGAATGTTTTACTGCTGAAACCGTACTTGTTTGTTTTACAGCATATTGTTGTTCCATGCTGTTTCTTCCTATATCTAGATATTTATTTTGCAGCCTCTCGGTGCTACACGAGTTCTTTACGTTGGTGATAATGCTGAAATGTGATTTTTTTTGTTGGTCAATTTGCATTGTCCAAGGCTTGCTTGAATTTTATTAAAAAAAAAAAAAAAAACTATGACATTACTGCTTTTTCCCTCCAAAGAGAGAGAAATCTGAGCACTGAAAGTATAGTGAGGTTTGAACTACACTGTGGAAAGTGGAAAAAAAGCCGTGTCCAGAGGGCTTAGCAGAATGCTTTATGAGATCCCGTGGAGTCTCTGGCTAGTCTCGTAAGAAAGCCTTAAAGTGCCTTTCCATGTGTGTGTGTGTGTGGTCCATTGTCTAGTCATAGAGAACTCTATGCTGCGTCCATACTGAATAACTCGGGTAAGCCTGCTGTTTGTATTAAATCCTATTTTGAGCTTATTCTATACATTGCCATTATCAATGTGTACACATATTTTTGCATCAGCCCTAAAATTATCTATAGAATCAGCACAAATGAACATTTTTCTTGAGCAGCACACACTACATTATTCGCACGGTGCAGTGTTGAAGTGGTTCAAGATCTGAAATTCTGAAATGCTGGGTTTGACTGAATTGAAGACAATAGGACAGCCCTCCTGTGCATGAGACAGAGGTGGCATCTCCTGAAGCCGTGTGGCAATGTCTTTTGTGGCCAGTGTTGATGTAGGCTTAGCTGCTCAGGGCTGCACATATGTATAGATTTTTTGAGTCAAGGGGACATTTAATATGCAGACATCCCCAAGCATGGACCTCAAGAAAAGTTTCTGGAGATGTGATGTACAGTGAGGGAAAAAAGTATTTGATCCCCTGCTGATTTTGTACGTTTGCCCACTGACAAAGAAATGATCACTCTATAATTTTAATGGTAGGTGTATTTTAACAGTGAGAGACAGAATAACAACAACAAAATCCAGAAAAACGCATTTCAAAAAAGTTATAAATTGATTTGCATGTTAATGAGGGAAATAAGTATTTGATCCCCTATCAATCAGCAAGATTTCTGGCTCCCAGGTGTCTTTTATACAGTTAACGAGCTGAGATTAGGAGCACTCTCTTAAAGGGACTCTCCTAATCTCAGCTCGTTACCTGTATAAAAGACACCTGTCCACAGAAGCAATCAATCAATCAGATTCCAAACTCTCCACCATGGCCAAGACCAAAGAGCTGTCCAAGGATGTCAGGGACAAGACTGTAGACCTACACAAGGCTGGTATGGGCTACAAGACAACAGTTGGTGCGATTATTCGCAAATGGAAGAAACACAAAATAACTGTCAGTCTCCCTCAGTCTGGGGCTCCATGCAAGATCTCACCTCGTGGAGTTTCAATGACCATGAGAACGGTGAGGAATCAGCCCAGAACTACACGGGAGGATCTTGTTAATGATCTCAAGGCAGCTGGGACCATAGTCACCAAGAAAACAATTGGTAACACACTACGCCGTGAAGGACTGAAATCCTGCAGCGCCCGCAAGGTCCCCCTGCTCAAGAAAGCACATGTACAGGCCTGTCTGAAGTTTGCCAATGAACATCTGAATGATTCAGAGGAGAACTGGGTGAAAGTGTTGTGGTCAGATGAGACTGAAATCGAGCTCTTTGGCATCAACTCAACTCGCCGTGTTTGGAGGAGGAGGAATGACCCCAAGAACACCATCCCCACCGTCAAACATGGAGGTGGAAACATTATGCTTTGGGGGTGTTTTTCTGCTAAGGGGACGGGACAACTGCATTGCATCAAAGGGATGATGGACGGGGTCATGTACCGTCAAATCTTGGGTGAGAACCTCCTTCCC
This sequence comes from Amia ocellicauda, assembly GCF_036373705.1. NCBI lineage: Eukaryota > Metazoa > Chordata > Actinopteri > Amiiformes > Amiidae > Amia > Amia ocellicauda. Next base: position 1,748,921 of record NC_089853.1, read on the forward strand.
TCAGCCAGGGCATTGAAAATGGGTCGTGGATGGGTATTCCAGCATGACAATGACCCAAAACACACAGCCAAGGCAACAAAGGAGTGGCTCAAGAAGAAGCACATTAAGGTCCTGGAGTGGCCTAGCCAGTCTCCAGACCTTAAATCTCATGGAAAATCTGTGGAGGGAACTGAAGGTTCGAGTTGCCAAACGTCAGCCTCGAAACCTTAATGACTTGGAGAGGATCTGCAAAGAGGAGTGGGACAAAATCCCTCCTGAGATGTGTGCAAACCTGGTGGCCAAATTCAAGAAACGTCTGACCTCTGTGATTGCCAACAAGGGTTTTGCCACCAAGTACTAAGTCGAAGGGGTCAAATACTTATTTCCCTCATTAACATGCAAATCAATTTATAACTTTTTTGAAATGCGTTTTTCTGGATTTTTTTGTTGTGTATATATATATATCACACAAACACATATACAGTGCATCCGGAAAGTATTCACAGCGCTTCACTTTTTCCACATTTTGTTATGTTACAGCCTTATTCCAAAATGGATTAAATTCATTATTTTCCTCAAAATTCTACAAACAATACCCCATAATGACAACGTGAAAGACGTTTGTTTGAAATCTTTGCAAATTTATTAAAAATAAAAAACAAAAAAAGCACATGTACATAAGTATTCACAGCCTTTGCCATGACACTCAAAATTGAGCTCAGGTGCATCCTGTTTCCACTGATCATCCTTGAGATGTTTCTACAACATGATTGGAGTCCACCTGTGGTAAATTCAGTTGATTGGACATGATTTAGAAAGGCACACACCTGTCTATATACGGTCCCACAGTTAACAGTGCATGTCAGAGCACAAGCCAAGCCATGAAGTCTAAGGAATTGTCTGTAGACTGCAGAGATAGGATTGTATCGAGGCACAGATCTGAGGAAGGGTACAGAAAAATGTCTGCAGCATTGAAGGTCCCAATGAGCACAGTGGCCTCCATCATCCGTAAATGGAAGAAGTTTGGAACCACCAGGACTCCTCCTAAAGCGATCGGGGGAGAAAGGCCTTAGTCAGGGAGGTGACCAAGAATCCGATGGTCACTCTGACAGAGCTCCAGCGTGTCTCTGTGGAGAGAGGAGAACCTTCCAGAAGAACAACCATCTCTGCAGCACTCCACCAATCAGGCCTGTATGGTAGAGTGTCCAGACGGAAGCCACTCCTCAGTAAAAGGCACATGACAGCCCGCCTGGAGTTTGCCAAAAGGCACCTGAAGGACTCTCAGACCATGAGAAACAAAATTCTCTGCTCTGATGAATCAAAGATTGAACTCTTTGTCCTGAATGGCAAGCGTCATGTCTGGAGGAAACCAGGCACCGCTCATCACCTGGCCAATACCATCCCTACAGTGAAGCATGGTGGTGGCAGCATCATGCTGTAGGGATGTTTTTCAGCGGCAGGAACTGGGAGACTAGTCAGGATCGAGGGAAAGATAAATGCAGCAATGTACAGAGACATCCTTGATGAAAACCTGCTCCAGAGCGCTCTGGACCTCCGACTGGGGCGAAGGTTAATCTTCCAACAGGACAACAACCCTATGCACACAGCCAAGATAACAAAGGAGTGGCTACAGGACAACTGTGAATGTCCTTGAGTGGCCCAGCCAGAGCCCAGACTTGAACCCGATTGAACATCTCTGGAGGGATCTGAAAATGGCTGTGCACCGACGCTCCCCATCCAACCTGATGGAGTTTGAGAGGTCCTGCAAAGAAGAATGGGAGAAACTGCCCAAGAATAGGTGTGCCAAGCTTGTAGCATCATACTCCAAAAGACTTGAGACTGTAATTGGTGCCAAAGGTGCTTCAACAAAGTATTGAGCAAAGGCTGTGAATACATTTTTTTGTTTTTTATTTTTAATAAATTTGCAAAGATTTCAAACAAACGTCTTTCACGTTGTCATTATGGGGTATTGTTTGTAGAATTTTGAGGAAAATAATGAATTTAATCCATTTTGGAATAAGGCTATAACATAACAAAATGTGGAAAAAGTGAAGCGCTGTGAATACTTCCGGATGCATTCTTTATAAATAAATAAACACATATGCACAACATTCATAGTTTTGTGTGTATGAACAGCCAGCTATTTTTCTAAAATTAAACTAAAAAGTAGAACCACGATCAAACAAAACAAGTCTTGAATTAAGATTATTAAATTGACTTATTTCAACTGAGCTCTTTGCCATTAAGGCTCAGGCTTGTTAAAGCTTTTGTCAGTTGTTTTTAATCAGGTGTAAAACATGTCTGCTTCTCCTCAACTGTCTAAGCACCAATCGTAAAATGGCACACAAGAGCACCACAGTACTAGGTAGTTCTGCCTGTGTGTGCCACAGAATGCCCATCTTTATACCATAGACACTAAAGTCCTGCAGGAATGGTTTACAGTTGCATAATGGTTTGGGTGCTTGTTTTATTGCAGGGCTCAGTACAATGCCCTCACTGTCCCGGGTAAATAAACAGAATAACAATCTAGGAAATACAGTCTGTTCTGTCGAAGACTTTACAGTCTGGGCATGGTTTCAGAAAAGCAAAAATATGAGAAGCTACACAAGCAAAATCTTTAGCCTGAATAGATAGATATATAATTGTATGATCATTTATTAAGTTACACAGTTAATTGTAGAGCCCTGCCACTGGATTTAAAGGTATTTGGCTGAGCTTAACACAGAAGTACTTACAGATATACACTCACCTAAAGGATTATTAGGAACACCTGTTCAATTTCTCATTAATGCAATTATCTAACCAACCAATCACATGGCAGTTGCTTCAATGCATTTAGGGGTGTGGTCCTGGTCAAGACAATCTCCTGAACTCCAAACTGAATGTCTGAATGGGAAAGAAAGGTGATTTAAGCAATTTTGAGCGTGGCATGGTTGTTGGTGCCAGACGGGCCGGTCTGAGTACTTCACAATCTGCTCAGTTACTGGGATTTTCACGCACAACCATTTCTAGGGTTTACAAAGAATGGTGTGAAAAGGGAAAAACATCCAGTATGCGGCAGTCCTGTGGGCGAAAATGCCTTGTTGATGCTAGAGGTCAGAGGAGAATGGGCCGACTGATTCAAGCTGATAGAAGAGCAACTTTGACTGAAATAACCACTCGTTACAACCGAGGTATGCAGCAAAGCATTTGTGAAGCCACAACACGTACAACCTTGAGGCGGATGGGCTACAACAGCAGAAGACCCCACCGGGTACCACTCATCTCCACTACAAATAGGAAAAAGAGGCTACAATTTGCATAAGCTCACCAAAATTGGACAGTTGAAGACTGGAAAAATGTTGCCTGGTCTGATGAGTCTCGATTTCTGTTGAGACATTCAGATGGTAGAGTCAGGATTTGGCGTAAACAGAATGAGAACATGGATCCATCATGCCTTGTTACCACTGTGCAGGCTGGTGGTGGTGGTGTAATGGTGTGGGGGATGTTTTCTTGGCACACTTTAGGCCCCTTAGTGCCAATTGGGCATCGTTTAAATGCCACGGCCTACCTGAGCATTGTTTCTGACCATGTCCATCCCTTTATGACCACCATGTACCCATCCTCTGATGGCTACTTCCAGCAGGATAATGCACCATGTCACAAAGGTCGAATCATTTCAAATTGGTTTCTTGAACATGACAATGAGTTCACTGTACTAAACTGGCCCCCACAGTCACCAGATCTCACCCCAACAGAGCATCTTTGGGATGTGGTGGAACGGGAGCTTCGTGCCCTGGATGTGCATCCCACAAATCTCCATCAACTGCAAGATGCTATCCTATCAATATGGGCCAACATTTCTAAAGAATGCTTTCAGCACCTTGTTGAATCAATGCCACGTAGAATTAAGGCAGTTCTGAAGGCGAAAGGGGGTCAAACACAGTATTAGTTTGGTGTTCCTAATAATCCTTTAGGTGAGTGTATTATCTTAAGTCTGTGGCGAAAGGTTTGCAAAAAATGAAGACAAGAAAAGGACATTCATAGCAATTATACCATTATAGCAATAATAATTCCCATACATAGGAACTTTTAAAATAAGCATTTTTAAATGACAATAAACAGCTTCTGACACACCTTTTGATCAAAGTTTTCAGGGGTGAGGAAGAAGTTGTACAGTGGGACAAAGTAACCCTCCAGCAGGCCCATGAGCAGCACAAGGTACACACCGTCGGCAAACTGGAGGACAGCACACGATTAAAGTCAAACCCCACCATTCAAACCACAAAGCACACCTCTATAATTATTTATTTTAGCATCACCTTCCCAAGGCAACTCGCAACCAAAAATACAACTTACAACCTACATGTTATGTAGAGCAGGTGTCACATAGCATAGCCTCACATTAATATATGCTCAAAATCATAACTATACAAACACTAATACTGGGAATAAAGATTACAATAAAGATTCTGCAGATAGTTTATTGCACAAATGAATGACACTGGTATTAGTCACAAATTATGTTTTTTATGGTCTTATGCTTTTATGACATGAGCAGGCCCTGTTTTTATTTTATTTTCCCCCAAAATCCAGTGTATCCAAAATGACTAAATACTACAAGTGTGAGTCAGACACATCTGGTACTGACATTTAAATGATTCGTTTCAGTCTGTTACCCCACAATAAAATCCACTGTAGCTCTTACCTGAGTATCCAATTCAGCAACCTCCAAGTTCAGCTTGTTTAAATGCTTGTTGACAAAGGTGATTAGGGTCTGCAAAACAACATTCATTTCAATTAGGATTGGTTTGGAAATGTAGCAGGTGGTGGAATACTTCACTTTTTCTTACGGCTGTTATTTTACTCTATGTGCATTTAATGATCCAAGACTCAATTAGCAGCTTGGAAACGGAAGTGTTTTTATTGTCCAAGAGGTAATATTAAAAACAGAGCAGTCCAAAAGGCATTTCAAGTTTTTAGCCACAAAAGATGATAAAAAAAAAAGAAACTACACAACTACCCTTTCCTTATTGATACATTACAATGTATTAATCATTACAACTCCAACTCCAAGACACAACAAAGCAAACACGTGTGCATTACATGATTCTAATGAGCCGAACGAGTTTTCGGTTACATCACTATTGTTCAGTTAACCTTTAATGCAATGGAAGTAACATTCAAAGAAACATTACAACAGTTATTTAAAGCATTTATAGAGTTAGAGAAAGGGGTTCACAGCTTTTGAAGGTAAAGGGAGTTCTGTACCTTCTTCACAACATTGAGCTTGTCCGGAGCATGATCAAACAACGTATCAAACGCATCTCGCTCTGGAAGAAGAACAAAATAAAAGAAAACATTTTTGTTTTTATGCAACATCTCTTGACAGATATCATGTGTAAAAACATGGTGAAGCATTATTGAAATCCACAGCAATAGAAAAATACAAAGTGGCAGTCAAAGTGTCATGGCAATATCACTACTCATTAATTTTAATAATCACATTGACAAGAAACAGACTTTTCTGGGGGGGGGGGCGACAATGTGTATCCCTATGAAAAACAGCAGAAGCCAGTCAAATTTCAATTTCTTCGAGTGCATAACTGCAGTTTAAATACATCCTGCATTTAACCTAAACCTGAGCAGTAGCTCTCTGTGAAGGCAAAATACACTATTTATTTTCTGTATTTCTGTATTCAGTGAAACATTATCCTATACAGATTTAATACACTGTCAATTATTTCTTAAAATCAGCACTCTTATTAAGCACCATATAAAGAAGGCTAATATTTGGTTTGAGAATTAACACACTGCTGTACCTAAACAATAACATCACCAATACCAACAGTTTTTATTGAAAGGGTTTAAAAGTACATACCATGCCTCCCAGATAATGCTCTATGAAAAACAAGGAGAAAGAAAATCAAATAGTTAAAACATATTGATTCAAACATAAAAGTGCATTTAAATTGGAAATGTTCAGTGCACAGAAGATGATAAGTTAAATATAATAAAAAACGAGAGAACAAAATGGAGGGAAAATCAGCATATATGAAATGAGCTGGAGTTTTGTCCCTGAACGAGATAATCATATAAGCTATGCAAGGCCATTATTTCAAAGAGAGGCTCCTGTTTGTGTCTACCCCTTTCCTCTTCCAATCAGCTTGACCAGAAACATGCCACTGAAGTCAATTTCAGTTGCATGACAACAGCGAACTGTCGCAAGCGCTCTTCTTGGCTGGTGTACAGGAGCTCGACAGCAGACAATTAGCTTTAGATTGATAGAGCTGTCTAGGGCATTTTCCAGAATGTGGTGGTCACTGTGAAAGAAATGTCTTTCATATTTCTTAGCTTTCACTGAGTGATATTTTAACAAGTGTGAGGGTTTTATTACAACTAAAATATCACCAGTCTTATTCTGTAAAACCCTAAAACTAAGCATTTGGAAGTTCAGTTATCACAGTTTTCCGTTTCCCCCCGAAAACGACAAAATGAACTAAAGCTCTTGGGATTTCCATTATATTATAGTCTTTAAAGTTAGCATGACTCTTGCTAGGTTATGTCAATTACAACACAAATATTTCTCTAGGCTCTAAAAGACCTGCTCAATTTCCCCTCTTTGTCCTGGCCAAGAGAAAAACAAAGACAAATAAAATAGTTCAGCTTTGGGCGTTTCCTCGCCCTTTCTCCTCAGTTCTGGACCAGAACACTCAGGTTGAGATTTCTACTTCTCTCTTTCCCACATCCCCGGAGGAGCTTTCTCAGAAGTATGGAAGCCACGACAAGAGATTGAATTTCATCCGGACATCTGTATTGAATTAGAGAAATCGCTGACTATGATAGTGCTGACATACTCAGTGTTGCCAGTGATTTCCTCTTGGACCTGGCGAGACTGGAGAATTCCCTCACGTTTCTGTGGGAACAAGAAGGCACTAAATAATGAAACACACCAGGAAAATATCCCCACCATTTATAGGGATGTATTTTTCAATATATCTCATTTTCACATTACGTTTGAAAACTCAGTTGGGTAAAATTGTATAAATCATAATAATTAATGTTAACAGATGACCTAAAGAGAAGGTGTCCATTAAAATAAATATCAACAACAAAATCTTTGTTAAAATATACTTTGGTCACACTTTATAATAAGGTGCTGTGATTCCTCCTGAATTAATATATGAACACCACAGGATAAACACATGAACATGTAATGCACTTCATCTGAGTTCTGATGTTAATCACATGTATAAGAGGGTTAGGGTTATATCAGAACTCAGATGATGTTCATGAGGTATTCATGTTTTAATCCTGTGGTATTCATATATTAATGAGGAATTACAGCACCTTATTATAAAGCGTTACCGATATTTTATAGATTTCTACAAAGTCACAAAGTTGAAAAACAAGTGGAATGCTGCATCTTGGAATCTCCCAATGATGAATAAACAAATACATACAACACTGAAAGGCATGAATGTTTGGAACTGATATGGTCTGTATAAATAGCCAGTTTAAATAAAAATAATACATAAAAAATCCATTAAAGCCAGTGTCAATGCAAGAGGAATTAATACTGGATTGTAACTACTCTGAGTAATTGTATTTCACAATACGAAGATGATATGCTTACCTGAACAACCACGACTTGTATGGTCACATGATCAGGAAGCCTGATGGGAGCTCTAAAATGCTGGGATAGGGCTACTAACAAGTGCAAAATGGCCACCAGACTCTTCGCATGAACAGCTGTGAAAGGTAAACAGGAGTCAATAGCTGTCAAACAGGTGGTGAGATTTCAGAAAGAGTCAGACAGCCCAGCCTCTGTCTCAGCAGCTCGCATCATCTTTAAAATGTAACTGCATTCTCTGGCTTCTAATATTTAGGTTTCAATGTCATATCAATCCAGAATTCAGCGCATGCTTTGTATAGCTGTTAAATCTTAGAAGATTGGTAGCTTTCAGATTCCATGACTTTTAGCAGGACATTGTTATGAAGACTTTGGGACCGGTTTGCAAGGTGCATCCTGTGGGCTGGACAAGCTGGTGTCAAATTCAGCCTATGCCACTGCTGATTTGACCTCAATAGCACAGAGATCATATTAGACAATTTCACATTGGGATGAAAAAGAAAAAAGAAAAAAAAAAAAAAAAAAGTGATTTAACACTAAGGAGGCTAATTATGTAGTTGAAAATGCAACATGATATTATGGGTGGATGCAACATATCGACACAGGGCCACACAACTCAAGGTTTTGGTAAACCAAACCATTAACAATTAACCCCAATAATTAAATATTCTTTGTTGAACAACAAATTTGTCTTCTATGTAACTTTCTGGAAGAAAGAACATCCCTAATTTAGACTGACAACAAAAGTGCTTTCTTTGTCATACAAAGAACAACCAGACATGTAGAATAACTGTCTGCACTTAAATTACAGGCTGGTGTGAAACTCTTGTTAAATATATCATTACAAAAAACATTTGAATGCAGTTTCCACTGAAAGAGACAGTATAGGGGGAAAAAAGACTACTTCAGTGGCAGAACATAATAACAGCAGAGGAACAAGCTTTGTTATGCAACAAAAAAGGCAGATTTTTTTTTTGGTGGCTGCATTGCCTCTAATAGCTAAATAACTTTTGATGGTTGCCAAGCTATAGGTCAGCCAAAGGTTACATACTAAACGATTAATAGCTTTTTTATTTGAGTGGACGCACTTAAGTTATCAAACGTCAGTTACCATGACAATAGACAATTTGGTATAAACCAAGCCTGTCAATCATCTCCAAGTCCTCTGCTAATACAATAATCCCAAAAAGAAAAAAAATCTTAAAAAAAGAAAGAAAATCAATTTAAAATAAGCTACAGTGGAAGGGCACAAAAGAATGACAGATTTCTATTTTGGTAATCCCACTCATCTGCTGAGCTTTCTTTTTTAATCCATAAAGAATAAAAAGGCAAGGAAGTTTGAATGAACTTCACCAAAAAGTAATGGTGGTACAAAAGAATCATCATGATAAGAACAGGGTACTAATATTTAGTTAAAGGGCACTGAATGACATGTTGTGCTCTTGAGAATTTTTGAGTAGTTACATTTATTTCTTTATGCTTGTTTTAGAGGATTTTAAACTGCTATGCCAAATTGTAAAGAGAGATAAAGCGCTGGATGACTTTGCGAGGAATAATGTCAGAGGCAGGCAGGCAATGGAACGATACCAACGAGACATTTTCTGAACTCTAGGGACTTACTGGCAAAACAAACCAAATTAGGCTTTGATTCTCCTACACACATAAAAAATAAAATCAATGAAATAAAGTATTACACTGTGGATTCGTTTTTATCCGAGCAGAAACAAAGATAGAGAAATGGGTTGTTGATGTTAGTTTGTTGTTGAATGTGTTGTTACCCCCCCTTCATTCTGTTTTTCTTGAAGTCTTTTCTTTTGGTGATGTTCAAATTATACATCCCTATGAAAAGCTAGCATAAATATATAAAGATACAATAATAATAGGCATTAGAGCATTTCCTATACTGCAGATTGCTATTCTGACATTTGCTATTCAGTAATAAATATATTATGGAGTTACAAAAGCCATTCAAATAAAGAAACTTTTCCTCAGAACTTTTATAACCTTGATTTTTTGTATTCCATCAGAAACTTTGAAAGTCTTAATATATATATCTAAGGAAATCTGACTGATCAAGACTTTTTCCTCTCATCTTGCTTTTAAGGAAAAACAGAATGTAATGCAGTATGTAAAAAGTATAAGCAGATCTTTTGGCCTCAGAAATGTATTGTAAATGTTTGGAGCAAAATAAAGTGCCACACCATTTCCCATTCATACCACTGATTTTTACTAATGTATGGAGACATTCACAAGGCCTGCTCTTGAGATCTTAAGGATAACCCCAGAATAACTTCTGAAAAATAAAATACAGGATCATCGATCGACAGTGACGTGATGCTGACCAAGGCTACACAATCGCAGAGCAACACTTACAGTCGACATTCCACTTGATATTCCTGGAGGAGATCTTCAGAGTGTCATTGATCTTTTCCAGGACCGTCTGCAGCTTCTGTTTCTGGGCGATTTCTGATTGGGTGACTTCAGCAACGTTCAGTTTCTCTTCCCCTAGCTTTTCTGCAGGTAAAAATTAAAGATCATAGAGAATGTGATAGGTGGCGGTATAACAAATTATTCACAGCTCCTAATATATACCAAATGGGAATCTGAACACTTTCACTGCAATAGGCAGCAAACAGGTTTTCTTACCAAAGAGCTTCTGAAGGACCTGCCCGTCATACAGATCCTCAGCAAGGTCCTTGACGATGATCCTTTCACCCACCAGCACGTCATTGATCCAGTCTATTATGACCTGTGGCAAGCAACAGCAAATTCATTTGTTTCAGGAATGATACTGGAAATGTTTTTTCTTCTTGATACTTAAATCTGAAGTGACATCAAGAGAAAGTAATGGAAAATCCTATTCATATTTAAATGCAAAACTTTATATTTTCATAATTTTTCTGTGACTTCATTATGTATTAATTATGTAACACATATAATAATATGTGGTCTTGTTAATACTCAGTTGTTGCTGCTGATCAGATATTTGTGGTCTCCAAGAGGCTAACTAATCTCCATAAAAACAACTTCTTAAGCAAATTAAACCCTGCAAGAAAGTATTCCACTGCTGAATAGACTTCAAGGCGTTGTGCTTTACCATTGGGCCTCAGGTCATCTGGTGACAGTAATTGCTTCATGATTTTCATTGGTTTGTACCATGGAAAAACTCAGCAACAACAAAAACCAAACAACCAATGCATTCTAGCAAATACAAAGTCATTTATAACATGAAATACATGTTATTCAAAATATAATATATGGTTATCTAGAAATGCTAACACTCAATTATGAAATATTAGGTTGTTCAGTAAATGCCTTCTTGCTGACCTTCATAAGCTCCTGAAGTTTAGGATCGTTTCTTGAGTTTGGATCCACCATAGTTCTGACTTCATTCTCCTCTGTAAAAGTGAACACAGGAGAAAGTCACACAGATACAAAAGATAACTGCAATATAATATATAACATACATATATATATATATATATATATATATATATAAATGCTTGATGCACTGGTGGTTATATTCTCAGGGTCTTACCCAACATGGTGTCCTCCGGGTCGAGCTCAAAGGGAATTGGGCTGAGAGGGAGATTTATGGCATTCATCCCTTCCTCCTGGAGTTCAGACACTGGGAAAACATAGTCAAGATAAGGAGCAAAAGTTTGACTTTAACGATTCTCTCACATTTACATATGCAAAACAAACTGTGAGGCTGGTAAGAAGGTTTCAGAAGATAAAACCAAAGCAGACAAAAAATAAATTAAGTTAGGGGATCTAATCTAGGTGAGTGTTGTAAAATGGCTTGAACTCTCAGTCTCAAATATGTTAATATGCTTTTCTATTTAATTTGTTATCATTAAACCCATTTCACCCTTTCTTTATCCACGTTTGCTATTTATATTTGTACTTAAACATTTGAGTAACTAGATGATACTCGCTTTCTCCTTTATTATGTATTTTTCCCTGTATACACAATATATAAAAACATGATATACACCGATCAGCCATAACATTATGACCACCTGCCTAATATTGTGTAGGTCCCCATTTTGCCACCAAAACAGCCCGGCCCCTTCGAGGCAGGGACTCCACTAGACCTCTGAAGGTGTGCTGTGGTATCTGGCACCAAGACATTAGCAGCAGATCCTTTAAGTCCTGTAAGTTGCGAGGTGGGGCCTCCATGGATTGGACTTGTTTGTCCAGCACATCCCACAGATGCTCGATTGGATTGGGATCTGGGGAATTTGGAGGCCAAGTCAACACCTTGAACTCGTGATTCATCAGACCAGGCCACCTTCATCCATTGCTCCGTGGTCCAGTTCTGATGCTCATGTGCCCATTGTAGGCGCTTTTGGCAGTGGACAGGGGTCAGCATGGGCACCCTGACTGGTCTGCGGCTACGCAGCCCCATACGCAACAAACTGCAGTGTACTGTGTGTTCTGACACCTTTCTATCAGAACCAGCATTCACTTTTTCAGCAATTTGAGCTACAGTAGCTCGTCTGTTGGATCGGACCACACGGGCCAGCCTTCGCTCCCCACGTGCATCAATGAATCTTGGCCTCCCATGACCCTGTCGCCGGTTCACCGCTTTTCCCTCCTTGGACCACTTTTGATAGGTACTGACCACTGCAGACCGGGAACATCCCACAAGAGCTGCAGTTTTGGAGATGCTCTGACCCAGTCGTCTAGCCATCACAATTTGGCCCGTGTCAAAGTCGCTCAGATCCTTACGCTTGCCCATTTTTCCTGCTTCTAACACATCAACTTTGAGGACAAAATGTTCACTTGCTGCCTAATATATCCCACCCACTGACAGGTGCCATGATAACGAGATTATCAGTGTTATTCACTTCACCTGTCAGTGGTCATAATGTTATGGCTGATCGGTGTATATTATATATAAAAAGATACTTGAAGCAATAATACAAAGAGTATACATGGGAAGTAGTGCATTTGGAAGAAACAGCATGCTGTTGAAAGAAATCTACCCATTTGCTTGTGAAGAAAAGTACTTGATCAATGCATACTACCAGTGCTCACCTATGGCTCTAAAACCTGTACAATAAAGACAAAGATGGAACAGAAACTGGAAACGATACAAAGGAACATGGGAAGATGTATGCTTGGAAAAACAAGAAGAGACAGAAAAACGAATAAATGGATCCTAGAACAAACAAAAATGTGACATCATTGAAAGTGTACAGATTTTAAAATGGCAATGGGTCTGACACACTGCAGCAAGAACAGACCAAAGATGGACAAAGGATGCTTAGGGGAATGGATGCTGCGAGATGAAAAAAAAAGATGCTGTACATCGATATAAGTAGAAATATCTTGGCGAAGCGATCATCCAGTATTGGATCAATAAAGGCTGCTGCTGCTGCTATATATATATATATATATATATACATACATACATAAACACACACACACACACACACATATATATATAGGGCCTATATATTTTGTGGGCCAAGATTCTTCTCCACTTAAAATGCTTTGCTTCGGAAAGGAACCTCTTTGATTTTTACAGTAGTGCTGGCATACAGTATATAATTTCTTCCACACCAAACCTTGTGCTCACCTGTGTGGATTCTTTTTTTTTTTTTTAAGTCAGGAAAGACAACCCTCTCAAACAACATGTGTACTCTAATTGCAGTGGCAGCAAACTAAATTGGAACAATTACCTCTGGAGTGCAGCTTAACTGCAGATGATAGCAGTATAATTGGGACTTACATACGGCTAATAGGCAGCCTAACTACACTTCTCAGTTATTTGTCCCAATTTATTGCACTTTCCCTTAAGTTAAACTGCGCTGTGTTTTTTTATGTCTCACACCAGGATTGCACTGCAATAGCCTTCATGAAAAAATTGCAGAGCAACAGTACAGCACACTATTTTTGCTCTAACAAGGGGTCTCTTCTCCAATTTTCCATGGCTTTTGCTAGGTTTAGAAGAAAATAAAAGTTAAACCATGCTTTAAACACCAAAAGACAATAATGCTCTGTGGTTCTGCTTGAAATGTATTATATGATGGAGAAACTTTCATATTTAAGCCGATGCATGAAATAAAAGAGCTGGGTTATGAAAAGCAGATACAGTACCATTGTGCACCAGATTAAAACTTTGACAATTCAGAAAATCATGCCAATGGTCAACACAGTTGTTGGATTATGATGAGGGTATACATTTGCATATACTCTTCAGAAAAAACACACTGTAGTCAACACATTCATTCAAAAAACTTAAAAGTATGTTGTGAGCATAATTGCAATATTTGAGTGCACAGACTTATGTTTTTGGGACCACAGTTTGCATTGCTAAGGTACCAGGCACAGAAAGGATAGGTGTTTGTCTGATTGGAACAAAGGTGTAATGGTAAACTGAAATTGACTTGTGGTTGGCCTAAAAGCTATTTAATCTTGAGTGCTATAGAAATAACTACTTCCTCCCTGCTCTTCTGCTCCACAGAAAAAGTACGTAAAATTCTCAGAAAATAGTTAACATGACATGCAAGCTTTCAAATGTAACCTACAAGCAAGAAGCTGCGTGACAACTGAACAGAAGCTACAGCCACTTGAAGGGCTAACTTCAGTCGACTCCTACATTTTTTTTAATGTTAAGTGAATAAATAAACAAACAAAAAATACTGTACAGTTTATTGTCAGGTATGGTATAGAATTGGTGTCAGTGACTTAAGGTTAGTTCAGTTCACTCACAAAAACAGAAAGGTTTTCAAAACCTTCAGGTATGGCTGGATTGTTATAGTGGGAGATATTTTGTTTTGTTTTGTACAGTAAAAGCTGAAAATGCATTGTTTTAATATCCATTCTGCACCACAGGTTCCTGGTTTGTCAGAATACTAAATAGGGATTAGGATATTAACTTTTTACAAAGCAGCACAGAACCTTGCTTTAGATAACACGTGGTTGCAAGAAGACCTTGAGCTGTACAATCATCTCTGCTTTAGATCTATTTACTGCTGGACTGAACAAACATACACACATTATGAGGAGGAAGCATCTTATAGCACTTACCTCCTCCACGCCCCTCAGTCTGCACAAACAGAAAGGTTTTGTTTACATTGCTGCTCACCATTTATTTCATTAAGGAAAACGCATCGCATGCCATGAACAACATCAGATTATCTGGTTTCCGACATGAAGAATACTGGCTTCAAAGCGGAGAGAAACTGCAGATCAATCTTGCTTGAAGCTAGTGAAAATCAAGCTTTTAAAAGTCTGGTCTCCTCGGTATATTCAAAAACACATAGTAGATTGCTGAAGACAACTCGAAGTACCAAACGTTTCCTGAGACACTACACAACAGATCACTTAAGACCATGAAGTAGTAATTATGTTGGTAAGTCACTACATTTGGTACCACCTGAAGGAGGTGAATGGAGTGAAGATGCCCTCTACATGGACATTTTGACTGTCTTTATGAAGAGGCTAGCTGACCTCTTCTGGAGTGTCTTGGTTCACACTCAACAAACAATTTGGCATCAAATTGCATCTAACAGTTTGCCGTGAGCTGTTATTAGTTTTCCTAAACAATTCCCATCAGTTCATAACACACACAAAACAAGTATAGAGAGAGAAGTTTACAAAGCTGCACTAACTACCCTATTTTCAACACAAAGACTTTTGTTATAAATTGGATACCACATTTAGGAGGTTTTGCATTTTCCTTCCGGATTGTGTTGCTATAAAGTAAGTCTCTCTGCTTTGTAATAACAAACTCACCCCATTCATTTTTGACATGGAGTTTGGCCAATGGTAGGTGAAAAGAACAAAGAACATATTAAAGTCACGAGTGAGAGGAAGCCAGTTGGCCCATCAAGCTTTACTGGTTGCTAGGAGCTTATCGATCGGATAATCCCAGCCAGCCATTTCTCGAAGATCATAGTCAGTCAGGCTAATTTCTAAGAACATCTTCCTCGTTGTATAATTAATTAAATAAATAAACCAACAATTAATACCAGGCTGCAATAGTACTTTCATCACACTCCAGGGAGTGTCAATGTGTTTTTCCCCAGAGGAAAGCTCGCTGTAACAATGCCGAGAAGCGATGTGTGGGGAGGTCCTGACATGGACAAAGTGCTGGAGAACACTCTGTGCTGGATTTCACAGCTTCCATCGGAAGTAGCTTGTGGCACTGCATCTGTCGCTCCGTAGGCTTGCAGCAACAGGGGACGTCTACATCCTGGCAATCAACACTACGATTGATACGTGCTGCCTCTCGCTCAATCGAACCTAAATTAGAACACTTATTTTTGAGACCCCTACAAGGCTTTAAAAAAAAAAAAAAAGAAAAAAAAAGAAAAAGAAAAGAAAACTGTGCCACAGGGTTTAAATTAGACATCTGGTTTTTGAAATCTCTCTGTGTTCTGTGTCCAGAACATCTTAAAACATTACTACAAGAAGAACCGGTACTCTTGCACTCGAATCAAGACTCTGGAACAAAATACATTCATATACGTCTATCATTTAGAAGTACAGTACCTAATGAATGTACACCAAGTATGCACTATATTAGAACATATACCCTGAAGTGGTAGAAAAAATTAAGTACACCCACAAGTAGAAGAAAAAAGGAATACCTGCTTCTAATTATTTCTCAGGGTCAGCTATAAAGCTAATAAAAGTGCATGCATAAAACTCTGGCCCTGACTGTGATGCTCAGAGCACTGATGACAGATCTCCTCCACAAATTCAAGAGGGCAGAAGGAAGCTCCTACCTTGTGGACACAGTGCACCACACCCCATTGCATTGTAGCGCAGGCACCTTCATCTTCTCTGCATCTTCTCTGAATAATATGAACTAAAATGTTATGAACCTTTTAGAGCCAGCTCCTGCCTCCCACTCCTATCTGCTAGATGGATTCTCTGTCTCTCTCTCTGTCTCGCTCTCTTTTTAACAGCGCTGTCGCTAGTCCTCATTGAAAAACCTGGCTCTCACCACAAAATATCAAATTGTCCAAATGGCCGAGTGTTCATAATTTAATATTTTGCCACATGGGACTGAAAAGACTTTACATTAAATCCAATCAGTCCTTCAAACATCCTGGTAAGCTGCATTTTCTTTCGCTGTGTAAAAACGGCAGCCTGGCAGCCTCATTGTGAGAAAGCTTCATCAGTGCAAACACACCACAACATCAGAGGATTGGGAATAAAACTGATCGATTAGGCTTGTGTCCATTAGGGACTTCAGGGGACATTTATACAAAATGTGTAACCTTAATAAACATAGATTTTGCAATCTCATATTTTGATCTGCTCAATATTAATTTTATGTGGTACATTTCACATAACTTTTAATGAAAATATTACCGCTAGGAAGCATTTTCAGAGATTAAAGATCCAGGTCTTCGTGCAGCATTTCTGGAGAAAATCTCTTGAAAACACTATCATAATTAAAAGTCTGATTATTGTTTTTGCTAACTAAAAACCCTATTTCCAAATATAATGCGCCAAACCCCTGATCTGCAGGAGTTCCTTGTATCCAGTCATTGACTGCATGACTTCACTGATAAATGACACTAGAACGGATCATTGTAGGTTTTGTATTTCAAACAAAGTGAAGGATGCTGCATTTTTCTATGATCATGACAATCATCCAGCCCCTGTTATTATGCTAAAGCAAGTGAGAAGAACACATTAAAACAATGAGCAAAGAACCTTAAAATCCTACGGAAGTGTCCTCTTGCAGTTGCAAAGTTATGATAATATGATAAGAATAATACTATGGAACAGATCAGGAAAATAGTATAATTTTCATATTTCAATAAAGTAGTAAGAACTTCATATTGACATAATATTAACTGCATGGGTTTTTCTTCGTATCTCTTGTTCCTTCATTCCTACGTTATTACTGTAGGGGAATACCATATACCATACAAGGCAAAGCACTGGGCCTAATATAAACAGAGATCTGGCTGTGCTGTTCAAGTATGGTATTATTGGGGTCAAAAGAACCTAACATGTACCTAATCAATTTAATCTGCACACAAGTCAAACAAAACAGACATTAAACTGTATAAAGTAAGAAATACGCAGAAATAAATTGCATATTGTATTGATCCCAAATATGTTCAGGATTCTGGTACACCAGGGTTTAATCCTGTAGATAGTTTTCCTCAGTTATAATAGTGTGCCATTTGATTTTAAGCAAACCTTTCACAAGTATGAGCAAGTAGTCAAAAAAGTAGTCAATTTGGAAACTGAAGTCCACAATACTTGCAACACCAAAAACTACCACTTTTGGAAAATAAAAAATCATCACGACACAGATTATACAGCTACTGACAACTTCGATACAGCCCTGCCATTGAGAGTGAAAGAGCATATGGGTGTTTGTGAATAACAGTTACAAATGACACTTTTTCCATTTAGTACGGTAATGTCAACAGAGAAAGACTGTGATGAACAGGTGTGTTTTACTGGCGTGAAGGCAGAGTGTCAGTGCTCTCAGCAGTTTCATTATGCAGCTGGAAAAACTTTTCTGTAATCACACATACACACACTGGGCTGATCTCAGGCTTTTAGGAGCCTTGTTTTCACCACATGCCCTTCATGGCGTTTTAATCTTGAAACAAAAAACTAATATTTACACTATAGTCAGTTTTTTCCCAGTTATCAGAAAGATCAAAGAGGAAATGAGTGCTCTGCAGTGTTTTTATTAATAACAAACTGTCTTTCTATAGGAAAATGATCTGTGCAAAGATCACTTTCATCCCTCCATCCATTTTCTACACCGCTTGTCCTGGTGATGGTCACAGTGAGATCACTTTCCCTGTTCAGTAAATCTAAAGCCGGAGTGTTGTCCATTGTGGGGTTTGTGTTGAAACTTAATGTCCAAGTCATTGGTGTACCACAGCAGTGCATGGGAGTGTCATCTAAATGTCCCCAGAACAGGCATATAGAGGTACCCTGCTTTTACACTTAGCTTCTAAACCATTTAATCATCTCAAGCTTAACCTTTCCAATTCTGATCTCCTCCTCTTTACCTTCTACTGATTTCTCCATTTCATTCCCTCTGGAATCTACCACTCTACCCCTCTTTCGCTGAAAATACCTGATTTCTGGATTTCATAGGCCGTAATAAGTGTTTCACATTGCCATCAGGTATTGTGATAAAAACATAGGCCACTAAAACACATCTTCCCTATTGCATAACTCAATTAGTGTTCATCCACCCAGTGGTTTATTCTTGATTTGGTATTTTTCCAAACATTAACTAACTTTATGCTGGTAGCATTCCAGTTTCCAGCTTTTAAGCTATATGTACATTCACAAGTTCAAACTATAGCATCCCATAGCAAAAAAGGCCTCAATAAATCCATTACAATAGAACCATTGCTATAACGCAAGAGAACTGTTTGCATTTTGTTAACTGTGTCAGTATTACTTAATATAGCACTTATTATTGTGGTAGTTACTGAGGGAGATCATTTGTAAAGTTTTGAATTAATGTAGGGTAACTTCATGTCATAAGCACAGAGTGGAGGTCTATATCGGAACTAAGGATGCTTGTTTTGTGCGCCAGCGCAGCGCACTCAGGGAGAAACTCCGTAAAAGTGCAGGAATCTGGGCGACACCTTCAAACTCCAGCTCTAGGCTATGGATACTCACATGTTAATCATAAAACACAAATACACGTCGTAAATATACATAATCAGCGACAATCACATTCAGATCTGCTCAAGTCAAAGTATGGAGCCGATTCTCATATCTTGTTACTTAATAATCCTCTTTCTAGTTGCAACACTACAAACATTGAGGCTCAGTGACGTCACGTCCAATATGTCCAAGGTCTGGGCGCACCCATGCATGCACAACGGGATAAGTTTATTTTCGCAGCATTTCTACGGCTCATAAAGAAATCACACACTTTGCGTTACTTTGTGCTGGGCTGTGGTGCACCTACGTAATATTAATGATCTAACTGCGCTACATTTGCGTACTCTCGTCAAACTCGCGTATCCGTGAATAAAGTAGATGAAATATACAAATGTGACGATTACAGCTGTGCCCAACAAAGTCTAAAAAGTGATGATTCAAAATGCGTGTCGGCCAAACTACCTTCTTTCGCTTTTTTTCTTCTCGCCAAAGTTCCTCCAAGTTTCCCCAGAAAAGAGTCATCTTTCTTCCTTGAAGGTGGCGATTTCGGGGTCGGAGACTTGGGAGAAGACGGAGATTTCTGAGGTGAGGAAGCCATCGCCGCGCCGCGCTGCTGTAGCGGGGAAAGCGTTCGTGCACTTGATGAAATCAGGGTCTCAGCCTGGGAAACGGAAGCGGAATCCCAACTATTTGCTCAGCCGGGACGTCAGCGCTCCTGCGCCGCAGCGGCCGGCCCGGACCCCCGCTCCTCCCGCTGCGCCTCTTCCTGGATGGCGCTCCTCCCTCAGTGACCGGACGATACGGTGAGGTATCGGAGGCATCGCGGTCAGCGGTCATTAGTAATATTGTTGCGTCTTATTTTGCCTTGTTGTTGTTGCTGACAAACTCAGACATGCTGTAGCTACCATGATGCAACTGTGCAGAATTGCCAGTTGACACATGTGCAAATAATCTGACATAGATATGAATACTGTTAATAATAATAATAATATTTATGTATGTTGTTACGCTGATGTTAATATGTACATTGAGTTAGCAGTTAGCAGATGAAGTGTTCCGGCTATAAGCTGGATATTCTTTCTTAAAGAAGTGTTTACGACTATTAGTTCTAGTGTGTTAGCTCTAACCAACAGCCCATTAGTAAGTGCAGTTGTTCCAAGTAGTTTTAAACATGCAACTCTACATCCTTCGTTAAAAAAAACTTTTTTGGACTCAGCAATACACAATAATTCCAGACCAATTTCCAAACTGCCTTATATTTCCAAGGTTTTGGAGAGAGTTGTTTATTTGCAGCTCTGCTATCTAAATACATTCAATATTTTAGATAAATGTCAGTCTGGTTTCTACAGAAGAGCATTAGGGTCACTTAAGAGAGAGAAAAAAAAATATTCTTTGAGAAAAAAATTCAAAAGTTTTGAGAAAAAAAGTCAAAAGTTTTGAGATTTAAAGTCGAAATAAACTTTTGAGGAAAAAAGTTGAAAGTTCAGGTTCAAACACAACAGCATCGATATGGTGTTATAAGGGACTGGGCAAAACCCCAAATGGGTTCTAGATGAGGAGAAGGTTGTCATGAAGTTAAAAAGACTGTGTAGAGCTGTATTGAACTGAAATGTAGGTATAAAAGGGAATTATTGATGTCTAAGTTGTGGGTTCAAATCCTGAGTGGGGCAGTGCTCTTGTACCCTTGAGCAGGTACTTCACAATTGCTCCAGTAAAATGCCCAGCTGTATAAATGGGTACAAATGTAAGTCGCCCTGGATAAGAGCATCTGCTAAATGACAAATAATGTAATGTAATGAAAAGTATGCCTCGGAACGCTAATAAGCCTTATTAATCGCTCGAATAGAGCAATATTGTAAACTATTTTGGGTGTATGTTTCCAGTTCCAAAAATAACTCCCCAGCAAAAAACAATTCTACCTTAAAAAGGACTATGATGATTTTGGGGAGTTGTCTTTTCAATATTAGAAAGCAACCCTTGGAAAGCTAACAACCCAATCTAAGACACAAACTTGTGGCATTGGGGACACTTATTTGGTTGTCTCTTCCCAGTCCGACAAATGGCTCCCCAGCATGAAACTGTTGTAGCACTATTGCACCTTAATGCCACTATTACTTTTACAAATTCTGTTCAGTTTAACAAATTGTAGAAAATGTGTATATATAATAATAATAATAATAATAATACTTCTATTGGTGTTGTTAATGTTATTATTAGTATTAAAGTTCATTATTAATATTATTTACATTATGTAATACAATATTTGCAATTAAAACACACATTTCTGAAAGCTCAGAATAAGTATTTTTCTGTTGTAGACGTCTTTGTAAATCTTTCCATTGTTCCGGGGTTTCAGGTTTTGCCCAGTCCCCTATCGACGCCATATCGACGCTGATGGTGTTTGAACCTGAACTTTCAACTTTTTTTCTCAAAAGTTTATTTCGCCTTTAAATTTCAAAACTTTTGACTTTTTTTCTCAAAAGTTTATTTCGACTTTATATCTCAAAACTTTTGCATTTTTTTCTCAAAAGTTTTGATTTTTTTTCTCAAAATATATATATTTTTTCTCTCTCTTAAGTGACCCTAATGCTCTTCCGTAGGTTTTAGACCCCTGCACAGCACTGAATCTGCATTGCTGAAGGTCAATAATGATATTTAGCTCTCCATGGATTCAGGTTCACCTGTCGTCTTAGTTTTATTAGATCTTAGTGCAGCATTTGACATAATCGACCATAATATTCTCCTCAATTGTTTAGAATGTATGGTTGGCATCCAGGGTATGGTTCTCCAGTGGTTTTCCTCCTATCTAAAAGACAGGAAGTTCTGTGTAAATTTAGGTAATTATTCTTCTACTTCGGCTCATTTACAGTGTGGTGTTCCTCAAGGGTCAATTTTAGGACCGTTTTTATTTTCACTGTATATGCTTCCTTTGAGCTCAATTTTTTCAGAAGTACAGCATATCTTATCACTGTTACGCGGACGATTCCCAATTTTATTTCCCAGTGAGTGTAGACTAGAATTGTTCATCCGAGAATGCCCTAAATTGTTTCAAAGATATTAAACACTGGCAAATTATTTCTTACAATTAAATGAAACCAAAACTGAAGTTCTGATTTTAGGTTCCTCCATGTCCTCCTTACCTGGTCTGGTAGTTCAGTTAGGTCCTCTGTCGTCGAATGTACAAGATCATGTGAGGAGTCTTGGTGTGATTTTAGACTCCTCGCTACTTTTCAATAAGCAGATTAGTGCTGTTGTTAAGGGTAGTTTTTTTCACTTGAGATCTTTTGCAAAAATTAAACACCTTCTTTCTTATAAAGACATCAAAATTGTGATCCACTCACTTATTACATCAAGGTTAGACTATTGCAATTCACTGTACATTGGTCTGCCCCAAACTGTATTATCCCGCCTACAGCTAGTTCAAAATGCGTCAGCTAGGCTTTTAATAGGGTCAAGAAATAGGGATCACATTTCCCCTGTTTTAGCATCTCTACACTGTAAAATTTTGATTTATGTCTACAAGGCATTATCTGGTCTTGCACCCCAATACATCAGCAATCTTCTACACCCTTATTCCCCTATCAGAGTGTTTAGGTCTTCTGATCAACTTTTATTAAGGGTCTTTCATTGTCGCTATAGATCTAAGGGCGATCGTGCCTTTTCTGTGGTCCTAATCTCTGGAACAGTCTCCCTTTCCATGTGAGGTCAGCTTCATCATTAGCCATTTTTAAATCTTCTTTAAAAACTTATTTTTACTCTGTAGCTTTTGGAAAAATTATTGAATATTTCGAAAGGGATACATTTTATGATGCAGTATTCCAAATGTTTTACATTTAATTTTAAATGAATTTGTTTCTGTATTACTCTTATTTTGTTTGTTTGATCTGTAAAGCACTTTGGCTCAACTTTTGTTGTTTTTAAATGTGCTCTATAAATAAAGGATGACTTGACTTGACTTGAAGAACAATGCAATGTAACAGTCCAGTCTAGAGTTTTGCTAATTTTTTCTTAGTTTTATTTCAGTACGATTGTCTCCTTAATTTTACAGCTAGCGTACATAGCCTGTACAAAGCAAGATTAACAGGAATGTTCACAATTTACTGTAGGAATGTTATATTTTTTTGTGCTGAACTATCTGTCTATTGACACCAATACAGAAAGCTGAAACTAAGCTTATTGTCTATATGACCGATAAGGATTTGGAGATCAGGTACCGTTTTTCAAAATA
Organism: Amia ocellicauda; assembly: GCF_036373705.1. Classification (NCBI taxonomy): domain Eukaryota; kingdom Metazoa; phylum Chordata; class Actinopteri; order Amiiformes; family Amiidae; genus Amia; species Amia ocellicauda. The sequence continues at coordinate 1,772,365 of NC_089853.1, forward strand.
TGCTGAGAAAAATTCTTTACTAAAAGGAAAAAAGAGAGGGAAAAAAAATAATCAAAGCCATTGCAATAGGAGTGGCCTTGGCTTGATTGGCATTGAGATACATTTGCTAACTCTGGTATGCAAGAGATCAAATAATAATAATAAAAAAACAACAACACATTTTATTCTATTAATAAAAAAACATGATTTGAGATTAGTAAGGGACTGCATTGACTCCAGACATAACCTTCTACAGTCCTTGAAACCTACTTATTATTGTTTTCCAGTAAGCATTACTTTCATGTAGTTTGAAGTCAGACTGTAGCATCCCTCAAAGATAATTGCTACAGGGGTAACAGACCCGTATGTTGGAATGCAGGAGAGTGGTGCAGTGGATTGAGCCGTAATGGATAATTATTTGAAATTGGATTCAAGACACCAGGGTGTATAAGTATTTTTTGTAAGTAGGTAGAATAAAGAGCATGAAAGATAATTACTTGTGGTGTCCATCTTCCTCACCACTTCAAGTAACTATACACTTCACATGAATTAGTTTTATGATCTTACTGTGAAGATGTGAACTTCGCACACCTTAGTCCCTGTTCCTTTTCTGCATTCATTGACTTAATAGTAAGCAAGACATTCACTCAGTTCAGTTAATGGATTTGTTCTTTATTATGTATGGTAAATAAGTGTATATACATTTTTTTAATATATTAATGCAACACCAGAAAAACAAATTCACAATTTCGCTCTTAGTTATTTAAATGTATGTGCCACAAATATATATGTGTGTGTGTGATTAAAGTTGGAGCTTTGAATCACTCACATTTAAAGCTTAAATTGCAAGATGAGTATTTTGTTTTTGGTTTGCTTTTTTCAAGGTAAGTGCAGCTGTGAGTAAAGAATACAAAAATACAAATTAATTATTACCTTTTTTTAATTATTTTTAATTTTAATAAAAGACAATGAAATGTGGCACCTGAAAAAAGACTGATCAAGTTAGAATAATGTGTACAATGTCAATGATTTTGGTAGGAAGTTCAGTTTTTTATTTCTTAAATATTCCCAGTGGCCAGCATCCTCAGCTGTTATTCCCAGAATAGAACATTCCCAGTCGTCTTAAACTTTCTGTAGCTACTTTAGCTGAAAAATGCATTTTCAAATGGACTCATCTGCAAATTATTGATTTGTATTTGATCTCTAGAATGTTAAAATGCTTACAAATTATTACATAGTCTTGAATGCCTTATACAGAGATGTGATTCAACATTGCACTAAAGAACTATCTTGGGAAACCAAGACATTCAATAAAAAGCAACAGACTTTTTTCATATTGAAATTCAACTTAGTAACACATATAGTTAAATCCCTTTGACCTATCAATGTAAACCCATTTCGCTTTCTTGGGTGTTTTTCCACTACAATATAGCTACAATATAATTTAACTTGATTTTCGTTCTATTACCAGCCTTCCAGCATAATGTAAATTATGTGTTTCATCACTCTAAAAATGCAGTTCAGATGCTACCATTTCCCTTTTCAGTTTTAGAGCAGAATTTAGCAGAATTCAGGGTTTAGGTTCCCGAAATGTAACATTGTCTCCTGGTAGAGTGGAAGTTCAAGTCCAGTTAATCTGATATCCCTTAGATAGGACTAAGCTCTCCATGTCATTGTCTTCAGCCTTCTCTCGAACTCTCTGCTCCTCCAGCAGTGCCACCAGTCTGTCCCTTTTCTCCACCACCCTCATCAGCTCACTGAGGATCTTCTGTTCATCAGCCAGCTCCTGCTGACTCTTATGGGAGTCTAGATTGATGAAGGAAAAACAAAAGAAAATTAACGCTTTCACTGGCGAGGGGATGGGGGCTGTTCAGAGTGGGTCACTGCAAAAAAAAAAAAAAGAATTGAAGTTTCTGAGGTGGAAACAATGCTGCAATTGATTTTTTTTTTTTTTTTTTAATGGAAAATATTGTGCACGACACCCTCAGGCTGTTTTCATTATAGCACCAAAATAAAAACAAAATAAAGAAACATATCTCTTTGTTTTCCCAATGCTGAATATATGTTTACGAATCCCTAATGCAGAAAAATCAGTGGTAACTGTTTCAATATGAACTAGTAAAGGTATCATGTTATTATTTTACATAGATCGCCAATACACAAAATGGACGAAAAACATGTTCTATTTAGGAAATGTTGATGATTCATTTAGATTTGCTTATTGAATATTTACATATATTTCAGAATAAATTAATTGCGTGTGAGACGGGTAGAAAAACAGTGACTAAGATTCACACTTGTGTTCTCTGACTGGGGGGTAGCCAATAAAATGTAATTTCCAACTAATCAGGTTGGAAATTACTTTGATTGTTTCCTTTCAAATCCATTGTGGTGGCGTACAGAGCCAAAATGATGACAATTGTGTCACTGTCCAAATATATATGGACCTAACTGTATTCTCATATAATCCCAGTCTGAATAATATAATCATATTGTCATCATATTGCAATAAAGTGTGAGTTCTTGCTTATTCATCTGCTTCTATAATGAATGCCAGCAGAGATATTTTTATTTTATTTTCTTCACTCAGGATCTTAAAATTAAAATATAATCCAAGACACTTGCTCGTAATGTATAATGGCCTTTACACAGAAAGAATGTTAATACAAAAGCCACTTCACCGAGTCAGCGGCAGGAGAAGCTGCCTGGAGGCACCTGCCTAAGGGCGCTGTTTGCACTCGCAAAGGTTAGCCTATTATGATACCTCTGAAAGCTGCAACATGAATCAGGAGACCTGTGGAAATCATTTACAAAACGGGGATCAACAGGTCATCTACAGGCAACACATTTTCCATTATTGCTCATCAAGGTTTAAAGCCAATTGTTCCTTGAAATTCAATTACAATTCCAACCAAGTCCATACCATCTCACATATATACAGAAAAAACATAATATTTAAACCCCAGTGCAGTCCAACAATAATAATAATGTCAGCGATTATTATTAATACTACCATGATTTAATTAAGGCATGTATATGAGCCATATTACATTAACTGTTGAGAAATTAGCTCATTGCCTTGATTTAACAGTGCATTTTCTGTTTCTGTCAGAAAAGCTTGCCATCTTCTGTACAGTGCCTTTGATTCCTCTGCCCACACTCTTACCATCTGTGGCCATTCTCCGGCGCAGTTTTTGCTGTAACCTGCTTTGACAGTCTTCCAGTTCCAGCTCTCGGGCACTGCAGACAAACAGAGACACAGACTCATCCACATATACCAATTGGTACGGAAACTGAGTTAAAGGGGTAAATTATATATACAGTGAGGGAAAAAGTATTTGATCCCCTGCTGATTTTGTACGTTTGCCCACTGACAAAGAAATGATCAGTCTATAATTTTAATGGTAGGTGTATTTTAACAGTGAGAGACAGAATAACAACAAAAAAATCCAGAAAAACGCATTTCAAAAAAGTTATAAATAGATTTGCATGTTAATGAGGGAAATAAGTATTTGACCCCTTCGACTTAGTACTTGGTGGCAAAACCCTTGTTGGCAATCACAGAGGTCAGACGTTTCTTGTAGTTGGCCACCAGGTTTGCACACATCTCAGGAGGGATTTTGTCCCACTCCTCTTTGCAGATCCTCTCCAAGTCATTAAGGTTTCGAGGCTGACGTTTGGCAACTCGAACCTTCAGCTCCCTCCACACATTTTCTATGGGATTAAGGTCTGGAGACTGGCTAGGCCACTCCAGGACCTTAATGTGCTTCTTCTTGAGCCACTCCTTTGTTGACTTGGCTGTGTGTTTTGGGTCATTGTCATGCTGGAATACCCATCCATGACCCATTTTCAATGCCCTGGCTGAGGGAAGGAGGTTCTCACCCAAGATTTGACGGTACATGGCCCCGTCCATCGTCCCTTTGATGCGGTGCAGTTGTCCTGTCCCCTTAGCAGAAAAACACCCCCAAAGCAGAATGTTTCCACCTCCATGTTTGACGGTGGGGATGGTGTTCTTGGGGTCATTCCTCCTCCTCCAAACACGGCAAGTTGAGTTGATGCCAAAGAGCTCGATTTTGGTCTCATCTGACCACAACACTTTCACCTAGTTCTCCTCTGAATCATTCAGATGTTGGCAAACTTCAGACGGGCCTGTACATGTGCTTTCTTGAGCAGGGGGACCTGGTGGGCGCTGCAGGATTTCACTCCTTCACGGCGTAGTGTGTTACCAATTGTTTTCTTGGTGACTATGGTCCCAGCTGCCTTGAGATCATTAACAAGATCCTCTTGTGTAGTTCTGGGCTGATTCCTCACCGTTCTCATGATCATTGAAACTCCACGAGGTGAGATCTGGCATGGAGCCCCAGACCGAGGGAGACTGACAATTATTTTGTGTTCCTTCCATTTGCGAATAATCGCACCAACTGTTGTCACCTTCTCACCAAGCTGCTTGGCGATGGTCTTGTAGCCCATTCCAGCCTTGTGTAGGTCTACAATCTTGTCCCTGACATCCTTGGACAGCTCTTTGGTCTTGGCCATGGTGGAGAGTTTGGAATCTGATTGATTGATTGCTTCTGTGGACAGGTGTCTTTTATACAGGTAACGAGCTGAGATTAGGAGCACCCCCTTTAAGAGAGTGCTCCTAATCTCAGCTCGTTACCTGTATAAAAGACACCTGGGAGCCAGAAATCTTGCTGATTGATAGGGGATCAAATACTTATTTCCCTCATTAACATGCAAATCTATTTATAACTTTTTGAAATGCGTTTTTCTGGATTTTTTTGTTGTTATTCTGTCTCTCACTGTTAAAATACACCTACCATTAAAATTATAGACTGATCATTTCTTTGTCAGTGGGCAAACGTACAAAATCAGTAGGGGATCAAATAATTTTTTCCCTCACTGTATATATTCCTATATTTTTGTACATGTAGTCTGCGGTGTATGTTTTGTGTGGCTGTTTTTGTTCATACAGTTGTCTACCTTTGTAACTAACTATTCTATTGTGAGCCGCTGTGAGAAAGATCCCCGATCAAGCAAAAATGCCTCCTGGAATTTAGCTGAATTCAATGTACACATTTTGCTCATTTGTTTATAAAAATTACTTACAAAATCATGAGCTCGGATTCATAACGGACAAGTTTGTTCTTCTCCAGGACCAGCTTGAACCAGGTTTGTAGGAGCTGAGCTTCATCCGCTGGGCCGGAGTCTTAAACAAGAAAGTCAAAGCTATGAGATACAGTGCTGGAACACCTTAGTGTAATTAATCTAAATCATAATTATTATTATTATTATTATTATTATTTATTCATTTGGCAGATTTCCTTATCCAAAAGCAGTTTAGTTTTACAACAGTATTTTTTTTTTGTTTTAAAACATAATACAATTCAACACATTGTCAGTGGAAAGCAGAAAGAGCAGAAAGGATATGAAGACATGAGTAACCGAGGAAGTTTCTCTAGAGTAAGCAGGACTGACACCTGACTTGCACGGGTCCAGCCAAGGGTGTTCAGCCCCAAAAGAGAGCTGGTGGTGAATATGTTTGCTCAAAAGTTCTGGACAGGAAAGGCAGTAAAGAAACAGATAATTCAGGAGTACGTATGGTCAAGAGTACATCAGATGATTTGGACTTGAGAATAGTGGTGACACAATATTAATTATTTAACTGATTAGCTATAGGATATCTTTGTCCCTTTTGATCTGTCAATCAATCTGTTGATTTGACTCTTTACAAGATCCTCGCCTCTCCTCCTTTTTATGTAATTATTGTGAACTGATATATTTTTCATGACTGACGGATGGACTGGATTTTGCTTTATTGCCGAGAATCTCAAAGAACATCACAAAGGAGCTGTTAAAAGTGATGGTAATTGTTTTTATGTCTCGATGTGATGGCAGGACCCAAACATCTTGCTGTTGATCTAAGGTTTAAGCAGCACTGCCCCCTTCAGGAAAGCTGTAAGTTGCTTTCTATAGTCACTGTCACTGTGAAATGTATAGATCTCCTCAGTTAATCCCACTGTAAACTGGACCCTATTTGAATTATGGGTTCTATTCGCAGAACTGTCTAGAAAAAAAGTCAACATGTTTAGTGAAGCTACTCTTAAGCTCTTGTATTGTACACTCACTAAGTATGCCAGTAAAATGTCAGATATTTCTTTTTCATTAGTTAAAGGAAAGGTAGTAACTAGTAACTGATGAAAGAAAAAAGCTATAACAAATTTTCCAGGCATATCTGGGGAGCGTACAAAACTGCCCAGCAGGTTTTGAAACATACAGCACTCTTGCTTTTGTTTCCAACATTATCTTTTTTGCTGAATGTATTGTCTGATAACCTTCAGTAAACCATTCACTGAATATAGCAACCGTAGTGTTTATTACCATACACCGCTGTCAAAACAGCCTCAGTAAACAGAAAAACCTCAACACATAATAGATACAGTAATTAAATAAAGAGTATCTGTGCTGCATGATGATCTGAACAGATGAGATCAAAGATATGAAGACATTCATAGTTTTTCAATCTCTGAAACACACCAGGACTAAAATCTGTGGTGGGACTGAGATCACATAATGGGATTTGATGGGATGACTGTTTACTTGTGTACATTTTCTCTTTTCAAAGGAGTTTAAGGTCAGTGTCAGCCATGTGCAACCTTTTTATAATTAAAAATGAATGCATGTTAATAACCTTTTTTAGAAAGAAAGAGGACAGCTCTAACAGCACTACTGTCGGGGGGTGGGGGGCAGTCAGTTGTCTGTGCACTGACATGGCGCTCTTATAGTAACTCCTCATTGGCCGAGTGCCATGGCGGTCTGTCCGGCTAGAGATGAAAAAACATCACCATTCCACAAAGGTAGCCTTTCAATGAATTTAGCAGACACACTCCAATGAATCCAATGCTCTCGCTACCTCTTAGGGCACAATACTATGTTTTTATTACGACCAATTTTATTTATTTATTCTTTTTAAAGATGTCATTATTATGGAATTATAAAAGGAATCACGTCTGGAGTGTCAAAACTTCCAGAGCCATAGAGTTTCCCATGGTATGTGAAGGAATCATTTTTAAATCGAAAGAAAACCCCAGTGTGTCCAGTATTTCAAATGGAGATAGAGGTATTGTCATATTCACAATCTCTGTGCATTGTTTGCCACCTACTCATGTCCTCTTTCAATTTAGTTTGGGTTTATGAATAATAGCCATTAACAAAAGGTCTATTCACTGTGTAGCCTGCCTCCCTCCCCCTTAATGCAATTATCCGAACAAAGCCATGCAAACATGGAACACAATGGACACTGCCCTGCCTTGGGCTCTCATTATTAGAGACATTTTCCATACAGTCATGTACAGAAATCTGTGGCAAGGACACACTTAACACTGAAAAGAGCTCGAGGCGTGTGGTTGTGCAAATCCACAGCAAACGAAGAGACACTGTTCATGGTATCAACATATTAAGGCTCCTAAGATCCCAATACAATATTCCCTTTCTGTAGTGTTTTTGATTAGAGAATTATGTACGCCTGAGATAATGATATTTATACTTATAGAGCACTGTATTAAAGACACTGTACCACTAGCAGCAACATCAGCAGCAACAGGTTTGACTGTATTACAAACATTTGTTTATCTGTTTATATCATAGGCGGTAATAGAAGGAATTAACTAACTGTAACCATACTGATACGGTTGCATTATAGCTGTGAATACAGAGGAAAACCTGAGCTCATAATCTCGCTGTATACAGAATAAGTTTGGACAACTGTCCTTGCACCGTCTAAATTAAATCAATGATCAGCCTTTGAAGACCCAACCCACAAAGCAAAATCTACAATTAGGCAACACGATGACAAAACAGGCCAGGGTCACTCACAGGTAAAGATAAATCTTTTTTTTTTTCTCTCCATAATTACTGTTATGTGACATATGAGACATTCAAGAACGGCAAATTAAAGCCCACAATTTAAAGAATTTTGATAAATTCAGCTTAAAGTCTGTTTTTTTGTTTTTTTTGCTGTGACACATAGCTTCTTTGGGGGATAATAGTGTATACATATATTTTTTTTCCTTTCATTTGAAATAATTTGTTTAAATGACAAACCTGTATTCTGGTGTGTTCTTTTCTTTCCCCATCTTCATTTGCAAAACCATTACATTTGCTGTAATTTTCACACAATTGCAACCTGAAAATTGCCATTTTGTTTGAATGCAAATAATTTTCAATTTCATAACTGGGCTTCCTGTCTCTGTCTATAATGCACCTGACAGTGAAAGAAAGCGGCTTCTGTCACTTCATTTACAAACCAAACCATTTTTGTTTTCTTCCCTTTAGCATTCCTCACTTTAGACACCAAGTGTTTCCTTCTTTAAGATTACCAGCCTGGACAACACCAAAAGCTTGTCTTCACTTTTTGTTTAATTTAATCTCTGTTGCATTCATATTCTGGTAAGAGAGATATACCTCAGCCTGGAATGGTGTTTTTCTCTGTGTCCCATCTTAGTGCTTTAAGTCTTTTATCGTTCCTTTGCCTTGGCTAGCCCTAATGAAGCCTGCACGCTAATAAACGAAAGTGATTCTGTCAACTCCACCTGAGACACTGCATTGCTTATATTTCTCGTTTCCTTTATGTTCCTCCAGGCTAGTCCACGCTTCTCTCCAGGGGTCATGCAAAGTGCAAGTCGGCAACTGAAAATCATTTCCCATTCTTCACTGTCAATATTTGGCTGCTTTATGCAGCCCAAACAGGCAATCTGCACTTTCTTGGTTTTACAAACACCTTAGATGAAGCCAGGCATTTTTACAGCTGACAGAGTGGATATATCACTTGATCTAACGGTACATACTGTTCATATGTTTGAATTAGATAAATAATGCTCTGCTGAAAATGCTGGAAACCAAATAGGACATAATATGTTGCAACCCAAACATCTCAGCACACCCTGAGATCTCCTTGGGAAACACATTGGAGCACAAGCCTTGGATGTCTAGGGACAGATGTGCAGGCAACGGGGTAAATAATGATAACATTTATAATTTATAATGATACAATTATTCACACTAAACTTGCCTCAACAGCTTGACGTGGTGAAAATGTTTTCCACATTTAACACATTGAAAGCTGTATGTGATAATACCTTCACACACTGCCCATACCAGTTACTCTCCCATTACATACTAGAAATCCATACATTTCATTTCATACATTACATCTTACTTACTAACAATATTATGTTATTAATGATATATAAACACGTAATCCCTCTTTTTAATAGAAACTAGGGATCCCATACATTTCAAAATAACATTCTTTCTGGGAAGTTCAGAGTAAATTGTTGTTCAGAAAAATGTTTTCCTTACAAGCTTCTAAATAACACTTTCCCTATACCTTCAGAACAGCGTTCAAGTTTTACTTCTGGCGCAACAAAGGAGATGCTCAGCTTTGGAACTACTTCTCCTGTGTGATTATCTGTGGTAGGATCTGTCAGTCTCCGAGCGAATCAAACATCCTGGAAACCTGGCAGCCAGGTCAACTGACAGTGCTGGTAATTTATAAAGACAGCCACAATTTCTTAGAAATAACCGGCCAGTGACCTCCTGCCATTATACCAACCTCCACATCACCCCCCCTACGCCTCTGGAGGGGGAGAGAAGGTGAGTTGCTGCAAGAATTTCATCCCAATTAATTCCTTCACTTTCAAAGCTGCAACACATTGACAAGTCTATAATGACATCTGACAGGCCCACCTGATGGGACGGGAGATAAATAGGGCCCCGGTACAGGAGTCATAACTTCAATTAGACAGCAGGCCACACGCAAGGGGGTAGAGACACCTGAGAGTGACAGAGCCGAGGATGGCGTGTGGCAGGTAGATCAGAGGAAGAAGCAAAAGATCTCCATGCAATAGCCTGTCCCTCAAGTGCAAGAGCCCATTCAGCCCCCAGCCAGCCGGGCAGCATGTTTGCTTCTGAGCGGCGGGCGCCTCTCACCTGACTCCCCCCGCAGCACTTTCTCCAGTTTCACCCCTCGCTCCTCCAGGGCTCTCTGCCTCTCCTCCACCTCCTCAAGCTGCCGCTGTATCACCTGGAGAACAAACCATCACTGACAGAGCGTCAACAGGGATTTATTCAGAGTCCTGTTGGGGTCAATTTTAGTCGCCATTGAGTTGCACCCAATGCTTCACACACACTTGTGACAAGTCACATATAACTCTGTTTTCAGTAGCATCAGTATCACGTTATTTATTAATTTATTACAGTAATTCCATCAATTTAAAATTGGTGGGGGGAAAATGTCGGCGATGACTGCTATAACATTGAAAACAAAGACCAAATGACTTTTAGATTAGATTTTCTTGATTATTGTTATGATCTAATAATATTCACGTCAGGATAGCCATGTATGTATCTCCCTCCATGCAGTGGGTTCCACTAGGTGTTGTATCTGCTAATTAAGGCAGAGTTAATTGTGGGTAGGAGTCTGGCATCTGTACCTGAGCTCTGTGCAGTCTCTTCAGTTGCTCTCGCCGGGCCTGTTGCTGCTCAATCTTCTCCTGCTTCCTCCTTTGTCTGAAGCTGGAGTTTCCTTGCTTATGTGCAGAAACCTAAGACCAGACACAGAGGGACAATGACATAACCAACCTGCATCAGCCATGCTTAATTAATGGTATAATACTTTTTTTTAGACCAAGGCATTAGCAGTAAACCCTTGACCATATATGGCTTTGTAAAGCTGAAAATATGGCTTTTCTAATTCAGATTTGGACATGTGTTGAAGGCTCATGTTTCAGCACCGAATTATCAAAGTTACATTGCTTTTAAATCCCTTCTGACGTAATCATTGCCAGATTAATTTGTTTTTTCTCTTGGGACAAAGGCTGATGATACCCATCTTAAATAATACTGCAGCAAACAAGACTGTTTACTACAATTATTAGACAGCACAATGAAACCACAGTGTAGTGTCCTGCCTTTAGTGAGATATTCAATCATTCAGTTCGGTCTCTAGACTAGAATCAAGGAAAATTGATTTAGTGTCAGATTTATATAAAAATAATATTTTCGACTACCTGAACAACAAAAATCTAATTCTAGTAGAGACTGCTCTTGATACCAGCTTAGCCGCTTATTCACCCTGCACCTGAAAACATGCAAATCATGAACTGTCGGCTTTAATGTTTAAAATGTATGATACAGATTTTTATATTTAAACTTTTGCTTGAAAAATGCTTGAAAGGATTTATTATCAAAACATATTTCTACAGCTGGGGGAGCCAACTAATATATACAATCTTAATATGATGGGATAAACATTTGAGAGATTGACTCTGTCCATGTAAACTGATATGTAAGAGACATTACATGCTCATTCAACCATTAGGATAATCCTTTTCCAATACATGATGACTTATCCACTCTTATGATTCATATTTTATTTTTACATTCATGTTCAAACCAAAACTTGCTGTAGAAGCAGACTGAAAATAGGTACCTTCTGTTTTGAGGGAGGTTTCTCCTCCTCACTTGAAGAACTGGCTTCAAGTTGGGTTCCTTCAGACTGCTGACTTGAGCCTAGAAAGGAAAGACAAACATTGAGGTTTGGAAACGTGAATAAAACACTTTCCATAGTTTTGATTCCAATTTCTCTTCAACCATTTATTCTCAATGACATTTGAAAAGGCTTTTTCAATGTTTAAAGGTCTCTCTATACAGTGATCACCGCCCTCAAAACAAGTCACAAGGAAATCTGGAAACTCTAATTTTATATATGCATTCAAATCAATTTATTTCCACTTCAAATGAACAAATCCAGCCTAAGTTAATACACCTCAGCTTCTGCCTGCACACAAGCTCCTGCAGAATCCCCTCTGTAGGATTCCTCAAACAGCCCTGAAGGATATTCACAGGAATTCATAAAGACTTTAGCCCTACAATTCTGTCAGATTGTCTTACAGAAATATTCTGTGTGGGGGAATCAAAGCAGAGATCATGGATGCTTAAAAATCCGTCTTTTGATGTCAAAATAACACACAGCAGATATGGCATCCTGACAGCTAATGCTATATGGAGATACTGCGACTTATAGTAAGTGTGCTCAATAAGACAGCAATTGGATTTCCTTGGAGAACCCAAGGTCTAAGTATAAAACAGGCATAGCCTAACCTAATGTGCAAGAACTGATAAGATCAAATACAATTTGCTACAGCTGCTATATATTACACATGTTTTTGTGCAAATAATATCTGTATGTATCGATGGAAAAGGTGTATGTGGCATATTTTAAACCCGACGGGGAGTACATTCAGTAACGCAGTACAGTCAATTATATAATTTAAAGCTTTAATAAACATGCTAACCTTATCTACAAGTTACCAGGTGAAAACCAAATCTAACTGGAGGGTGGGTAGATGCATGTCTCTCTTTAATGTTATGGTGCAAACAGAGAGAAATTGAAAAGCCCATATGCTTAACATTAGCTGACTTGGTTAGCCTAAGATTATGGGTTTTCGCTAAACTTTCTGTTCTAACTTCATGAGTCTCCAGGCATGAAAAATAATCTGATGCTAAAATACATAATCATATGAATTTGATTTGCCTAAATGCTTTTAAACTAGGTATCTGTTCACTTAAATTGTATAAGCAAAGGTTACACTGTGGCTTAAATGACTCTGTGAGGTTTGCTCTGTCACATAATTGGATTGAATATTGTGAGCCAGCTATTAGACAGATTACCCTTAGGTAGGTTATAGCATCTGGCACCCACATTTGCATCATGACATCTGTTCAATGTAAAATAACTGGCGTCAGAAAGTCTGGTAATGGCATATAAGGAAAAAATCATTCAGACAAACAAACAAGATGAAATAAACAATAATGACACAGATGATATGAAGAAATGCATTCCGGGAATAAGCTCATGTCTTACACAGTCATGAAATCGAAAGATGCCATTAACATCTATCACAATGAATGTCACCTTTTGATTCGCCAACTATGAATATCATCACATTGTTGAATTGAAACATTCAGGAGTTGCAGAATCTTTCTTGATTAGGATATGAAGCTCAGAGTTGCCTAACCTTTTCGGGAACAGGAAATAATGGGATATGACCTATTGTAACTTGGATTGTGATATTGTGTTGTCGTGTTTATGCAGGAGGGACAGATGAACAGGGATGTGTATTGCAGGACTTGATTTCTTACATTTAAGCTGACAGGATCTTATTTGAAAGTACCAAAAACATTACATATAAAGGGCAGAGATTTTAAAGCTTGAATCTAAAGCAAATGGTTGTCTTTTATTTGTTATTTTTAAAAATAACAGCACAGTCATAATACTCTGTATTGATCTGGATTGGTCTGATCAAATAAAACAAACAGGAGTGGTTTTAGTGGGAGTTATGTGCTAAGTACTATGCAGTTGTCATTAATCCATAAAATGTACTTCTAAAAATAAAATAAATTATATTTATTTCCTATCATTCTTGGTCTGTACATGTATTCTTCCTGATATTTAAATTGTTATTCAGTTTAGCTAGCTTGGAAAAACTCTCAGAAACACTTCAGTTGGCCTTACAGTGTAATGCAATAAACTTTATTTTCAAATGATTGCTTCTCCTTTTGAAAAAACTGTTTGTCCTTTACTATGCCTGGCAAAACAATACTTGGTAGAATTGGTAGAGACAGGGAAAACCTTATAATATATAAAATATTTTAATCACCTGGGGGTTCCCTTTAATGCATTTTGATGTGTTTCCCTAATATTATTTGGCATGCAAAATCTTCCATAAATAATTTTAAAAGGATCTCAAAGTAAACAAGCCTTATAAAATGGTATAGTTTAAATATTACCCACAAGTCTTTACAATGGCCTTTTATGTACTATGCAATGTTTATCTGCTTCCATTTTATTCTTCCTGGCAATCAGCTGTGAGAAATATTTTGAGAAAATATCTTTCTCTCCAAAAGAGCTGTTTAGTATAGCGGATAAGAGGAGATGGGCTAACAATTGTCTCACTATATGTAGTATGTAGCTTATATAAACAAAATATTTATATAAACTAGTTCTTTAATTTGTATAAGCTGTATAGAGGGGGAGGCAAACAACATATTCTACTTCCAAGGTCTGTTATGTATCGAGCAAAGCAGTGTTATATCGGCCTTGTATGTATCCCTGCGTTGTGTGTATCCCTGTTTCTCAACTTTATAAAGAGCTCTGTGGTTTACTTCAGGGGGGTTGTAACATCAAACCAAAACAATACCTTACTAATACCACATTTACTCTGCCAGTCATTGATACTGATCAGATATTAGCAAACTGAGACTATGAAAAGGGATTTTACTTTTTGTGTCTCCCTTGGGTTCTTTGTACCTTTCTTCCTAAGGTTGGTAAGAAGTGCCCAGATGTCACTTTTCCCTCCAACATCCTCTGTTTCTGCACCCCTCCTCTCCGGGCCATCTCTCCTTTTCACTCTCAAGGAAGAAAAGAAATTAAGCTTCTTTGGCTGCAGAAATGTCAAATCATCCTTTGAGGTCCCGGAGGGCTTTTCATTCAAGGAAAATTTTTCGAAGAGCACTGGTATATCCTCCTCCGTTCTGAGGGATCCTTCACTCCTGATGTCCCCTGGAACTTGGTGAAATCTCACTGCTTCCAACACAGGCCTTCCAGGTGCTGAGGTAGCTGAGCTTGAATGCGGAGGAGGATTCCTAACCTGGCCTCCTCCCGCCGAAGTCCCCCCTTTTCCTGACTCCGCCATGGAAAAACCAGGTTGTTCTTCAGAGGATGCGGTACCAAATAGGTTTGTGAAGTTGAAGAAAGATCCATCTGACAGGGGTCTCGTCCTAGGACCACTCCTCTCAGGCCTTCTGGTGACATCTGAGGAAGAGCCACTGCCAGATCCCCTGAAAGACCTTCTCAGGACGTTTGCAACAATCTGAAATGTTGTTTGAGGTGTTTTGTTATCCTCAGGAGCTGAAGCATGGCTTTGCGTAGACTGAGTCAAATGATTGCCAGTAGCAACTGAAGGCACATTAGAAGTATTTGGTGAGCAATGTTCATCTTCGATTTGTCGGTCAATCTTAGCAGCCCCAGCATCTCCTGCCATCTTATTTCTGCACACATCTTCTGCAAGGGACAGGTTCCAGTCCAGCAACTTTGCTTTCTCAGAAGGTGAAAGTGTCAATTTTTTCTTTTCCAGCTTTGTTGTTTGCAAATCTAAATAGGCAGTGCTTCCTTCATCAGGGTGACGGGCTGCAGTTTTGTTTCTACCTGTGGGTTGAGGAGTCAGAGATGAGTTTTGTGTTTTTGAATCTGTGGTGTCTGATGGCATTGGAAGTTCGAAGTCAGTGCTGGAAGAAGGAGTTGTCTTTTCTACAGGGGTTTTCTGAAGCACAGGGCTGCAAGATCCACATGGTTGTTGTAAAATATTCAATGGAATCTGAAAAGCCCAGTTAAAAAATAAAGTTAAAACTAAATGAAATAACAAGCCTCGTTTACATTACATACAAATTCTGACATATTAGTATTAATGGACACCAAACAAGCACGATGGGTCAAAAGGCCTCCTCTCATTTGTAAACTTTCTCATGTTCTTATGTTGTTAATAATAATAATAATAATAATAATAATAATAATAATAATAACAGTTATTTAATTATTACCTGGGCTAGTGTTAATTAAACAATAGTAGAGGACTGAGCAAGAACTCTTAGTATGTTTTACAAGGTTTTACAAATTAGTTTCTCTTAGATTTATATTTTTTACATTTGATAATCTGCTTTTATCACCTCAGATTTACTCTCTCCCTCTTTTCCAGGATCCGGGGGACTGTGGCATCTGTCTGTGGGGCGCTGGTCAAACTTCTTAAGCATTGTCAAAGGAAGAGCTTAGAGGGAAAGAAAGAAAAGCTTGAATACCATGCCTGGTATTTTAGGATCCCCTTTAAATAGTGGTAGAAATTAAGGCCCAAAAAAGCATGCTGGCCAAACCAAGAAACACCAGTCAAATATGCAATTTAAATAAAACTTGAATAAGCTAATGCTGAGAAAATGTAATGTGTTTTTCACTTGTGTTAACCTCACCTTAACCATGGTCTATTATGAATTGAAATGGTTTGTATGTAATTTTCTTTTTCTTCCTTGATTATGACTATTACCAGCTTTGGTGTTTACCGGTTTCTATATTTAAAAAAAAAAGATTTATTTTTTCCTATATTGGCTTGATTGCTGAAAAAGAAGGATTGTTCTGCACACATACATCGTACTACATGTAGTAGAGTACAAAAAATATTTAAATACGCATTGAAAAAAATGTACCACGGTCTGTAAAAGAAATGCGTGACAATGTCCTTGGTTCTCACTTAAGAGCATAGCAGTTTTCTTCTCTGATTAAGATGACAGATTCCAACAGAACAACAGCATCCTCTAGGGGATAAATTACTTAATTACAACACAATTCCCCAAATGGTGGCAGCTATGTATTGAGCACAAGGCACAGTTCTCTGTAATAATCCATCCATCCATATTCAATAACCACTTATAATAATAATAATAATAATAATAATAATAATAATAATAATAATAATCATCATATTTTGTCCAGCATGGCAAAGCGCTAATGTTCAGTCAACTAGGAGGCCAGATACACAAAACCAGAATAAGCACAGAGCAGAACACCAAGCAAAACAGAGGAAAGAAACACTCACTCGCTTGGATCTTTCTTCTCCATCGACCGTTTCTGTTGAAGGAGGGGGGCTGTGTAGATCTGGAGAGCTGCTGAGCTGCAGGATGTGAGGCAATGGCCATTATCTTGTTTTGTTTTTTAACATACATCGCTTTTTATCAATACAATTTTATATACATGTATAAATAGGTGTGGGCTAATGTATTTGTGAACCATTTTTTATCCTGTAGGCTAAATCTATCCTCCAGTAAGCATCAAGCTGCAGGCCCGAACTCCTTCAAGAAACAAAGTTGAAATAAAAATAAATAAATAAAAACTACAGCTTTATTTTTCAGTAACCATAATGGGGCTCAGAACAAATTGAACTAAAACATTCCATCTCAGCATGAAAAACACAATAAGTTTGAAGAGCGAGGCTCATGGGATGCTGTTACAAACAGACAGCAGCGTCTCTGGGCGGATTCTGTGTAGCGTCTGGTTGGCGTCTCATATTTTGGAGATTAAACCCCCCTTCAGCCAACAGGTGGCATTACAGGCCCAAACTTCTATACAAAGTGTATAAACTTAAGAGTGTCCCTACTGTAAATCAACACTTACAGTGGAGAGTGTAAGAGATGAACAAAACTAAACTGCATTTGCATATGTCCATGTGCGTGTGGGTGTGTGGAAACTGCTCTTCCAACACCAGATTTGAAATTATATGAACATATTTGTTTGATTCTTGTAAATTGTAAATAACTTTATTAGGCCATATCTGCAGAACTAACAGAGATAAACATGTTGGTTGTGGATTCACTAAAGCCTAGATCTTGGCTTTGTATACAAAAGGTGCCATTTATGTACAGATCAATGGATATATTTTAGTCTTTGAAACTGGAGGACTAGCTAAAATGAATAAAAGTCATACACTATGCTTGAAGAACCCCCTTAACCTGGAGCCTTTGGCAAACAGTTCTGAAAGTGTTCCTCACACGTAAGACACTTCTCATTCATCAATGACAAACAAAAATAACTATTTTCTGCAATTAAAGTGATAAATGGAAAGAGTCTCTCAATAGCGGGATCTGTGGTTGTGTGTTCAAGGGTACTCTTGATAGGTTGCGCACAAGAATGGGATAAAGAGCCACTGGATGCCTCATGTTCACCACACTACCATTGAAAGATAAGGCTGCATAGGAATTGGTAATTAAATGACAGATCAATGTACGCTCTTGCACTTGGAACATATTGTGCACCTCAATTTATTTAAAATAACATTAAGTTAATTAAACCTAACCGGAGAGTAGTTCCTTGACCTTTTAAATGTAACTTTGAGAACTATCCATACAAACGTATTACACTGTGGGAAATGTGTCTTGGCCATCTGTTTGAGCCGGCAGATTAATTCTTAAAGCTCATTTTATTAATTCAGTATTATTATATGAGCAAACAAAACTGTTGCTTTTAATTATTCTCCAAAAACATCTCAATACTCATATACCAATAATACTCAAAGCTTCACTGTATATTGCTGAGCACCATTTCAGGGATGCAGGGATAATTCAATATTTAAAAAAAAAAAAACATTTTATTTTTGTTTACTTTTTGTCTGCATTGAATAATGAAATACCACCATGGTTTCCCAAGGGTTGGTACTGAGCCGAGACTTGTCGTTACCCTCCCCAGTATAATAAACAGACGGGCAAACCACAATTCACTGCTGAAGAAGTGCTGCTCAGAAGCTCAGATGTCCTGAACTTATCCAGGATTTACACTGCTTCATCAGAGCTGTAATGTGGCTGCAGCGAGAAGTGTTGATGGGAAACAAAGCAATGCTCAAGATAAAGGCAGAGGTACGGATTCATTTTTTGTAGGGAGAGCAGTTGATTACATTTTCATTTCTTTCCCCGACCCTGTATCTCCGGAAAAGAGTTATCTTCACCTACCAGTGTCCTCTCTGGAAGCACTCCCTCCTTGTTTACCCACAATATGTGAGTCACGTCCCCTTAATCGTGGTCTGTGTGCTGGAAGCGGTGGTGAAGAGCTGCTGCCATCTGATACTTCAGTTCTCCTGCAGGAGGGATGGGGTTTAAAGCTGGAGCTTTGAATGTGTTTAATAAATTATTTGGTACATTTATACTCAACCGTCCCTTGTCTCCCCCACCCATAACTCATATTAAGCCTGATACACAACTTAAATTTTGAAGGAGAACAACAGTTCCTATTTCCGCACCATCTCCTGTCTATACTGCCTCTGCATGCTCTGGTGTCTGGATAGTGCCTTGGTTTAATTAACTAATTTATTAGAATTTGTAAATCCTGTGGTGAGTGATAGAGCTTTCCACTGAGGATAAAAGCCGCTCATTTTAAATATAGTATGTCTGTACATACATATTTGTATCACATGTGGCACCATATGTTTTCATGACAATCCTAGTGATGACCACAGCTGCAGAAACAATGAACCGCCAGCCTTTTGTTCTAAACATACAAAAATAATTTAAAAAAGGAACAAATTTAGAGGCATTTAAAAAGCATTTGAATGAATTGTTGAGACTGTTAAGAAGGTCTTTGTTTACACACAAAATGACAAAAAAATCTAATATAAAGGGAACGTGTCTTTTACATACAAACAACTTCCCGTACATGAAAAATGTATACACCTGAACCTGCTGAGTGCAGAATGTTTGCATATACCGGACATCATAAAATAGCCAAGAGCCCGGCAACAGGCCCTGCAGCATCTATAAACACCTGAACCAGGGTAGAATGTGTATTAACAGAATATGAATTGCAGTGTCACTGGTGTCATTGTGGCACTGTGGGAATAGGAATTAAATTACATTATAAACCCATAAGTGCACTTCATACAAAAATGTATTGCAGAGCATGAACGTCTCCAAAGATGCCAAGGCTAGGACATGCATCCCTAATTTCTGGGCTAAGAGTTTTTGTTACTCAAATTCCTGAATTTTCATTCACTTTTTAATATTTTCCATTACGCGCACAATGAACTACCTGTGCATGTACAAGAGTACTGAGCAACATCAACTAGAGTAATAATGCCTTATTGAGAATTAGCAGTCACAGCTTTGTACCTTTTTAAAAGCAGCTGGATTATAAGTGGTCTTGTTTTTATATATTTATATAAATAATAATAAATGGTATTTATCAAAATATTAATTTCCTTTTTTACTTGACATGCTCGCAAAGAATTTCATACATTTATTTTCACTTTTGGAATTCTAGTAATTGGGGCAACAAATCACAATGCCTTTCTTTTCAAACTGAACATTTCTGTGAAAAACAAAAGGATGACATTCTGAGAGTAAAAAATAAGTACAAAAAAGCTGTAATGACATCACATTCCACATTCATAATACACGTAAAAAGAAAACAACCAACGCATTCTCATTGGCATCTGTATATAAATGCTCACCACAGAACAGAAAGAATTTGAAATAAAAGATAGTCAGAACAACGAAAACCCTATGGTTAAATTAAAAGTTGCAAAATGCCTTTTCCCAGCCTTCAAGCTCATGTACCAAGTCAGTTACAACAACACAAAGCCAAACTGCTCCCGGTACCATTAGTTATGAGTTTAAAGGAAGAGAACATGGACAACAAATGCATGCACTAAAAGTACACATCTAAATGTATACAGTTCAGTCACATGATCTAGAAACCCAAAATGGTATTCTGGGAAAAGCAATGATTCTTTGTTTCTCCTGAGGTTAAGTACGGAGTCCCACAGGGCTCAGTCCCCGGACCTATACCTATACTGGGACTCCCTTTAGGTGATATCATTCGATTACATAATATTAACTCTCACAGTTACGCAGATGACACACAATTATATCTGTCAGTAAATCCTAACAATACCATAGACACAGAAACACTAATCTGCTGTCTGTCCAAGATTAAAACTTGGATGACAAGTCATTGTCTTATGATTAATTCTGATAAGACAGTAGTCCTAATTTTAGGGGAAAAAAATCGAACTGTTCATCATGCACTGACACAACTGAGTAATGCTAACTTTAATTTCTCCCCTAAGGAGATGGCACGAAACCTGGGTGTCATCTGTGATCATAATCTATCCTTTGAATCACACATTCAGAATGTGTCGAGATCTTCCTTCCTCCAGCTTAGACTCATTGCTAGACTGAGACAATTCCTCTCGTTACAGGACACTGAGAAATTGATACACGCATTTGTTACATCTTCACTGGCTCCCAGTGCGCTACAGGATAGATTTCAAAGTTCTCCCTACTTAAAGATCTCCTTATCGAATACACTCCAGGTCGGCTGTTGAGATCCCAGGAAGCCGGTTACTTAGTGCTCCCTAAAACACACAAGAAAACTGCAGGTGGTCAAGCATTCAGTTAAAGGGGCCCGAAACTGTGGAACGATCTTCCAGCCAATGTAAGAGATGCTCCCTCTTTTTAATCTCTATTTTTCTAGCCCATAGTGCCACCGGTATGCCATGGACATGCATTGCACAATTGTATTGAGATGTTCTGCTTTGCATGACCAGTATCTGAGCAGAATTTTCTTTTTGTCTTTTTGTCTCTGAGGGGCCGACGAGGCACCTCGTCCCCCACCGTGGAAGTCTGACAAGGCACAACCCACCCCAGAGGCCTCCCACCATGGAGGGCTAACAGGGTACCCACACCCCAAGGTCTGACCAAAAGCTGTTGATGTTCCAACCCCCCCACCCCCAAGGGCCTGGCAAGAGGCCCCCACCAGAGGGAAGATCTCCTTGCTGCTGTAACAACTATATTGCCTGGAGGGGAGGCAATCATTACGCCTGGGCCTAAAGCTGTGGACCCCTACAGATTTATTTTCTCCTACATGCCATCCACAGGAGTTTTTTTCCCTCTCCTCTGTGTCTAATGGTTTATTTATTTAATGTTCATTGACTTTATTTTAGATAATTTCAACTGTTGAAGGTCTATTTTTATTTATTTTATTGTATTATTTATGTATTGTTTTATTTTGCTGTATGTTTGTTGTATGTTTACCAGTCTGTAAGCACTCTGTGGCTAACCTGCGAAGGGCGCTGATTTTGTACATTTGCCCACTGACAAAGAAATGATCAGTCTATAATTTTAATGGTAGGTGTATTTTAACAGTGAGAGACAGAATTACAGCAAAAAAATTCAGAAAAACGCATTTCAAAAAAGTTATAAATTGATTTGCATGTAAATGAGGGAAATACGTATTTGACCCCTTCGACTTAGTACTTGGTGGCAAAACCCTTGTTGGCAATCACAGAGGTCAGACGTTTCTTGTAGTTGGCCACCAGGTTTGCACACATCTCAGGAGGGATTTTGTCCCACTCCTCTTTGCAGATCCTCTCCAAGTCATTAAGGTTTCGAGGCTGACGTTTGGCAACTCGAACCTTCAGCTCCCTCCACAGATTTTCTATGGGATTAAGGTCTGGAGACTGACTAGGCCACTCCAGGACCTTAATGTGCTTCTTCTTGAGCCACTCCTTTGTTGCCTTGGCTGTGTGTTTTGGGTCATTGTCATGCTGGAATACCCATCCACGACCCATTTTCAATGCCCTGGCTGAGGGAAGGAGGTTCTCACCCAAGATTTGACGGTACATGGCCCCGTCCATCGTGCCTTTGATGCGGTGCAGTTGTCCTGTCCCCTTAGCAGAAAAACACCCCCAAAGCATAATGTTTCCACCTCCATGTTTGACGGTGGGGATGGTGTTCTTGGGGTCATTCCTCCTCCTCCAAACACGGCAAGTTGAGTTGATGCCAAAGAGCTCGATTTTGGTCTCATCTGACCACAACACTTTCACCTAGTTCTCCTCTGAATCATTCAAATGTTCATTGGCAAACTTCAGACGGGCCTGTACATGTGCTTTCTTGAGCAGGGGGACCTTGCGGGCGCTGCAGGATTTCAGTCCTTCACGGCGTAGTGTGTTACCAATTGTTTTCTTGGTGACTATGGTCCCAGCTGCCTTGAGATCATTAACAAGATCCTCTCGTGTAGTTTGGGCTGATTCCTCACCGTTCTCATGATCATTGAAACTCCACGAGGTGAGATCTTGCATGGAGCCCCAAACCGAGGGAGACTGACAGTTATTTTGTGTTCCTTCCATTTGCGAATAATCGCACCAACTGTTGTCACCTTCTCACCAAGCTGCTTGGCGATGGTCTTGTAGCCCATTCCAGCCTTGTGTAGGTCTACAATCTTGTCCCTGACATCCTTGGACAGCTCTTTGGTCTTGGCCATGGTGGAGAGTTTGGAATCTGATTGATTGATTGCTTCTGCGGACAGGTGTCTTTTATACAGGTAACGAGCTGAGATTAGGAGCACTCTCTTAAAGGGAGTGCTCCTAATCTTAGCTCGTTACCTGTATAAAAGACACCTGGGAGCCAGAAATCTTGCTGATTGATAGGGGATCAAATACTTATTTCCCTCATTAACATGCAAATTAATTTATAACTTCTTTGAAATGCGTTTTTCTGGATTTTGTTGTTGTTATTCCGTCTCTCACTGTTAAAATACACCTACCATTAAAATTATAGAGTGATCATTTCTTTGTCAGTGGGCAAACGTACAAAATCAGCAGGGGATCAAATACTTTTTTCCCTCACTGTACCTTAATTATCCCAATTAGTTTTTGAATTCACAGGCTAAGTACGTTCTACATACTTACAAGCTGGCCTCAGGAGTGACCCTGTGTTGCACCTCCATCTCTGGTACGAACTTTACTGAGCTGACATCTGAGAGCATTGGTGAGTTTTGGTCATTGCAACTTTCCCCCGTGAGGGCACCTCCAGAGTCCTCTGAGGTGGCAGGATCAGTCAGACGTTGGAAATAGCCTCCTGAAAGTGGAAAAATATCTAAAACTGAGGATGGGGTAAATGCATGTGTCAAATATCGCTGGTCCAAACATTGATCCAGGAGGCCTGTGGAAAAACCTGAAAGAATTTCACCTATGCTGTAAAAATTATGTTCATTCCTTTAGGGAAATGTCTCAGCTGATTTTGATTCCACTTTCCGTTATCAATAATTGTATTTAATTATATTTAAAACATGGACTTTGCTTTGATGTTGCTTTGTAGGGGTGGGGTGCCTATTTTCCTATTGAAAGCCAAAAGGGGATCGCTCAACCAGTATTATTTGCAATGTTAAATAACAATAAAGGAATTGTGGGTAAAATGTAAACTATAATGCCCAACATGTTTTTCTAACTGAAATCTGGGTTTCAGAAGCCAGTGACAAGCAGGTGCTCATTATTATTTAATTAGATGGAACTAATTAATCCCATAATAATTTTATGCACAACTCATGTAGGAAAGCCTGAAATACTTCTTTTTGGGGGAAAAGGGACATAAAAGTGTCAACAATCATGGAAGACAGTTAAAAAAAACCACAATAAAATAACAAGAACAATACTCAATGTGGGATTAGTATTTGATCTTAAAGTAAGATGATAACTTTCACAAAGAGAAAAGATGCTGACAGTAAAGGGTTTGTTAAAGTTTAACCAAAATATGTGTTATTTTCTGAAAAGTAAACTCAAATTCATACTATTATGCACTTATTGGTTACACAGCGAAGCAATACAGTATATTAGAGATTAGATGTTAGATAAATGGTGCCAAAGAAACAATATATAACACATTAATGCTGGGAATTAACAACTGAATTCTATGAGAATGTATCTGACAACATTTGAAAACTCAAGGTCATATAAACTATTCAAAGGGAAGTATACAGCTAAATAGTTGCACATTCTTTTCGATCTGCTATTCTTTTTTAAATTAATTTTGAACTTTTGCAAATCTGCTGTGCAATTTAATTAACTGGATCAAAAACCCATTGCACTTGACATTCCACAGTTTTTTTAAACACAATATTAGGCATTTAGTTGAATTGTCCCAATACACAGCCTTATTTTATGTGCTGTACATCCTTTGTTCAGTTGTTCTCTATTGAACAGATAAGGCAATCAAGAGGCATCCAATAAACTGAACCACACAACTTTTAGACAGGACAAACAGACACCACTGTTGTGGGTCTCAATGGTAGTGAATGGGTTTTTTAAATGTTTGACGGCCTCTTCTCTTTTATGTTATCCCTCCTGATTTATAATGGGGGAAATATTTTCATTAAAAGAGACTATGTCAATTCCTGAAAGCGAGACATTCTTATATACACTACATTATCCAAAGCATTATGACAACAAATACCAAAAGACAGCTGTTCAAAAGGTATTTCAAAGGGTGTAGCCAGTCTTGGCCTTTCTTGACTTTTGATTTTATTTTTATTTTTTAAACATGGCAAAAGGAAAGCTGCAGCATTTCCCTTACAGCTCAGATTATTGCACAGTGAGACCGGTCTGGGCTCACTGAATGGTGTGATGAGTATGAAAATGATGTGAATCATATGCTATGGCCTTCGCAGTCACCAGATCTTAACCCAGTTGAACACCTATGGGAGGTTCTGGACTGACGTGTTAGACAGCGCTCTCCACCAATATCATCTTTTGGAAGACTGGTGTCCCATCCCTCCAGTAGAGTTCCAGAGAAAAGATATTCCCTCATTTTGGTGTTTTGATGATGGTGGTGGAGAGCGCTGTCTAACAAAAAATCTCCCATAGGTGTTCAATTGGGTTGAGATCTGGTGACTGAAGGCCATAGCATATGATTCACATCATTGTCATACTCATCACACCATTCAGTGACCCTCGTGCCCTGTGGATGGGGCACTGTCATCCTGGAAGAGACACTCCCATCAGGACAGAAATGTGTCACCACAAGATAAAGGTGATTACTCAGAATAACTCTGTCATGATTTGCAGTGACTCTTCCCTCTAAGGGGACAAGTGGACCCAAACCATGCCAGGAAAATGCCCCCCACAGCACAACAGAGCCTCCGGACCCCCTCACGGTAGGGGTCCAGCAGTCAGGCCTGGTGTCTCTTGGTGTCCCACACATGCACTCGCCCACTCGTCTGTGTGACTGAAGCTCCTGCCATTCGTGCCTCAATAACGAATCCTCTTTCAAAGTCACTTAGATCCTTTCCTCTTGCCGTCTTGATCCAAAATCGAGGTCAACAGGGCCTGCTCAGCATTTGTATACATGCCACAGAGCATGATGGGATGTTAATTGCTTAATTGCATCATGCAGTACACCTGTTTGGAGGCGTCTGCATTCGTTGTGTTCCTCCACTCATTTATTCAGGTTTTTCCTTTAATTTGTCACCCGTTTGTACATAAGTATTGAAGAACTACATTTCTTTCCCTTTGTGTCTGTGTGAACAAGGTCACTGTCTCACTGTCTCACTGTGCTATAGTTCAACCCTGATACCTATATGAACAGTCTGATAAGCAGTTTTCATCAGCAATTTGGGCTTGATACACCGTACAAACCCCCCCTTATATTAAACATTACGTATGCCTTAATTCTCCACGGTTTGACTATATATGGGTCTTCCTTAGCAGTTGTCAGGCAGAAACCGAACTTCCACTCATCCCGGGACAGACATGTGGCCTGTTATCGGTCTCTCCTGTCTGGTCTGCATAAAAGTGCCTGTAGTTTGTAACTTCACTAAGACTGTTCTTGAGATTGCCTCTTGAACCTGTTCCTTGCAGCTGCTTGTAATAAAAACTTTTTGATTGGAGGTACATCTCTCTCTGGATTTCTGCGATTCTTCATGTATATATCATCATAATCAGCCTATTCAATCCACTGCTGGATGAAGGCTTTCCTGAGATGTTTCCACTTGCTTTGATCTACAGATTTTATTTCCATGTTTTCCACGCCTGCAAAATGTATGTGTATATATATATATATATATATAATCTGATTCAATTCAATCTGAGTATTTCCAATTAACTGTCTGTCAATTAACCAATGGATAGTATTCTTAATATCAGGACTGTCGTATGATTTTTTTTTTTGATTGAGAAGTAAGTCATTGACGTTTTGTCACATGGAACATAGAAATAAAGTTCAAATCTCTCAGCAAGCATGAGTTGTGTCACTGCCGTTCAAGGAGTAACAGGAGAGAACTGGGTTCTCACTATCAGACCCGGACTGAAACCTTTACCATGAGGTGACAAATGCTCTTCCATACCAATGTACAGTTTACGGAAGTTCAGACTGTCAGGTACAGGGTTACATGATGGATACCAGCAAAGGCACAAATAAAAAAAGTGAAAAACTAAACTGGAAAATACTACATGAAAATGATGGGGTTATGTAAGGTTTAATATGTGGGTCAAGGTAGAAACAGTATTTTTTCAATTTCAATTCAATTTTAGTTGTTTTCATATAATATTTTGACTAATATTGCCAAAAGGAAATATAAGAGTTAACATTTTGTACTACAGTGCAAAATCACAGATTAGAATAAGCTACTTGGCTAATTAGCTGTTAGGTTGGATGTTTACAAAATGTTATACCCTCCCCACACAATAAAAAAGGAAATACGAAACAGGAAAATATGAAATTAGAAAATAACGGGCTAAGGTAAGATTTAATCATGCTGTCCAATCTAAGCAAGTGTTATATTGTTTTCTTTAAACAAATTATTTTTGGAGAGGTTCGAGGTTATGGGTGGAGTGTGGCCTATAAATGTTGTTTTATTGAAGGCTGTGGCCTCTGGAAACATCTGTAAAAACAGTCATTCAAAATTGAAAGCTTGGAATCCTAAATTGTCATGTTTAAATAATGAGGATTAAATCTGCAATCAGGGCAGCGTGTGATGCAGGGTACCCACCTTCCAATCTTGGCTGAGGATACATAAAACAAAATAGCAAAGAGTTTAATGACCAATTACATGAGAGAGAGCTGCAATTTCCCACCAAACCAATTGGAAGGAAAGGGGGATGATGTAATGTCTGCTTTTGACAAAGCCAAACTCCCCATCAGTTTGTTCTCACAGGACTCTAGTCTTTCTACCAATAATAACAAAACCTGTTTCCTATATGAATGACAATATTTGAGTGATTCACTCTGCTGTGGCCCCAGTGTCGGTGAAGGAGGAAAGTAGCAAAAAGGTCAGACATTACACAATTCCAAGGATGTTCGTGCATGCTTTTATCCGCACTATACCAATGTAGTGGGATACGTATACATAAACTGAAAGAGGGATGCCAGACACTTATTGGGAATTTTCATCTGTTGGACTTATTGTTTAGTAGTCACTCCATAAAGTTTTTACGGAAGTGCTTATCATGTGAAGACTGTAAATATCTATGACACTGAAAGTCATAAAAGGACACAGCAGCAACATATAATAAAGGATGTGTTTGAACTGGATTTCACATTTCCATTGTTGTGTTTTTGTAACACAAATGTCTACTACTATGTCACATTTTGACCATATTTCTTGTGCATTATCTTAAGACTTGTTCTGGAGAGTCAGTGACAGCACATACAAGCCTACAACCAATTTCCAAGAGAAAGGGATTGTAAATCTCTGACAAAACCTCAGGTTCTATACCTGCACAGCTTCATGTCTGTTTACCTCAGATAGTCACAGTGAGCTGGATACAGTGATGTCATCAGTGTGAGGAAATCAGATCGCCTAACAAGGAGGAGTCTGAAACACCTTGATCTCATTGATATACTGACCTGAACATTTCTTACAAGAACAAGGTAAGTGGAAACGGAAATAGTGAAACAAAAGTCAAAGAAAGCAGCTGAACACATTGTGCTACGTACATGTTAGGCACATGTTTAATAATGACACTCAGAAAGCTGTTGCCGTGGGTCTGGTGCATTAATACTTTTTGAGCAATGTTTTCCATTTCAGCAAGTAACCTCTGCAGCAAGAGACGGGTCACATGACTCATGCCTCAAACACTTTATTTTCCCGCAAATTGGCATGCATGTTTTCTGTAGATGTTATTGTGCAGCTTCCTTGTCATATTTCAATCTGAAGCAGGAAGAATATGCGAGGTGTCCAGAAACATGTAATTGGTTGCAAAGAAACACTTTATTTTGCTGTGCTACATGATGATTCAATGCACAATCACAGTAGAATGACAGTGATGTGAGTGGTGGGTTGTATGTAAAGGAGATTGCAAGCTTGGAGGAGCCCCACGATCAGATAAGCATGATCCTTGTGACTTTTTGAATCACTGTAGTGCATAGCATGTACCTTCACAAAACTCATGCTCTACTTCATCTTTCTGAATGCAGGTTGTTTACAAGAACGTTCCTGTAGGGCACAACAAGGAGTCAGTCTTGGTCAGTGTATGTACTACCAATCCTCGGACACATTTGACTTCAACACAGACTTCATATGGGATAAGAAAATGTTCTCCAGTGGCTGAGCAAACATGATACAGTCTCTTGGTTGCTTTCTTTTTCCCTCAGAGTCTCTTGTTGTCAGTTTTAATTCTCTTTAGGTAAAAAAAAGCCAACAGAGTTCACCCAGGAATTCATAGCTAGAGTATGTGGCAATGGGACACTAATTTTTCCAGGTACAAGTTGTGAATTGCTTAACAAAGAAGAGTGGAGTTCTCTTAATAAGTAGGACTTTTGAGCTTTTGAGTAAGCTTTATCTGGTATGACTAGACGTGAAGGCCTTAAGTAACAGGGGTTTATAGATGGAAGGTGATCTCATTGCGCAGGAATCTCATCAGTGCATCAGGCATCCAGGAACATGTCCAACAGCAGGCCTTATCAGTGATGAAAGAGACCTGGAAACAAGCCAGCAGACCAACCCAAATCTGTCCCAGTGGATTGTGAGTAATGCAAAAAGGTACAGAGACGGCACGGGAGAAAGGCTGGGTGTAAAACTCATAGTTGTAAGTCATTTAAAACCTTAAGCTGCATTAAGTGTATTTTGAATGGGATTAATTTCACTTTGATCAAACACTAGTTCTGTGAATCAAAGTGCAGGTGCTTGGGCTCTCACAGGCATGGTTGTGTTGTGTTGTGTTGTGCAAAAATCAGCAATGCGTACTTAATTCAGATTCAAACAGGTTAATAACTGACTATTATATAAATGTGAAACTTTGAACTTTTGTCTGATGGGTTTGATTTTTAATACACCTTTGAAATGCTGTGCATTTTAAGCAGAATGAAAACAGTAAAAAATTAAGGAAAAGGAGCAAGCACATAGGTTTATAAAGTATTCAATCCATTTATTGTATACTTATAGCTTTAAATATCATAAATAAAGCTAAACAGGTTTTCTTTGTGCAAAATACAGGATTGCAGGTGAAGTTTTTATAAATACAGTTTAAATTTACAAAACATTTTTTCCTGTTGTGAATTTGTAAAATGTGCAAAATTAGGATCCATAGCAAGAACCCCAATTTTTTTTTTTTTTTAGGAAGAACAAGAGAGATTTCTTGAGTGGCTTTCTGAAACATTAGATGGTTCTGCAACAGAGAATAAAATAAGAATATACAGAGAGAAAGACATGAATGTATGTTTCAAAACGGGCGAGGCAGAGGAAGGTTTTGCAAGCAAAGTCTCTTTGAAACTTTTGAGTTTCACCACTGAAGTTAAGCAGATTAAGCGCAAATGCCACAGCATTTCTGTTAGTAAGGTAAGCGTTGACTCAATGAAAACAAAGTGTGAACTGAAATGCAGTAATATTAGTTTTCATATCGTTGAGAAGTCTGGTTCTAAAGCCAGTGATGCTGTAGTGTCTAGCACTTTGGGACATATGGGCGATAATACATTTTGTGAGTTTAGAAACTGCTAGTGAGGAAAAAAGTTCAATTGCATTAATACACAAGACCCATGCAGCTTCATCCTAAAGGTTAATATGCTGTTAAAAGCGGACAGTGTTGGCAGCAGCCATTACAATCGATACATGACCATGCCGGCCATTCACCTTGCGACTGTCATGTTTCAGCCAATGAGAGGTTGCAGCACTGGAAACTTGAAACAGACTACAAGCACATTTTAAAAAGAAAAAGGAATGGGAAAAGAACAAGAAAAAAAAGGAAGTCTTAGTTTTGTTAACGCAGGTATAATGTACAGTAGGCAAGTCCCAAGGGAAGGACAGGTGTTCAAAAAAGTGGTGACAGAAATGGAAAGACTGTGGGAACAAATATAGAACACAAACAGACCATACCTTGTGTACAGCATGAGTAAAATGAAAAAGACATGGGTGCAGATTAATATGACATGTTGCTAAGGCACTCGCAGGTTCTGTTTGATCTCTTTTCCAAAATATTGTCCCTAAGCTACCAATACTATATATTGTGCTACACATAGCCTTCCAGAGGGTAAACAGCGTGAATGCATCTAAATCGTAAATTACAATACAGTTCATGTAAACTTTTTATCACACGCCCAATGCATTGCTTGTCTGAAAAACACATAAAATACTATTTAAGTCTTTGAACAAGGATATTTGGACAAAAGTGAGATTTAAACTTCAGTACATCAGAGTTGATAACTCAAGTTAAGATGAAGCTTTGAACCAGAACCAGGATGTTACTTAACAGGCACTACAATGATAATACTACTAACGTCCTGTAAAACTTCAAGAAGCTTACAAATTAAGAAGTTTATTACAGCTTTTGAACAACTTCCAGTGTGGAAATACTGATGTGTAAAAACAGTTTTTGGCAAAATTCTTTGGTCAAAACTATTATATATGTATGTATGTGATGTATATAAATGCAAACATCACACATGTATATGGAATCATACATGTAAGCTTGCATGTTTCTCTGTAAATACACATACATACACACACACATAATATATATATATATAAATACTGGAATGGTATTAAGCTATAACCAAAATTAACTTGAAAATTGGTCCACTATTCTGCCTCTGTAAAATTCCATCAGATTCATTATAATAAAATATGGACAGTCAGTTTTGTTCAGGATCTGTCAATTCTCTCAACTCAATGTTTTAGGTAGTCAAGCAGCTTTTCAAAAATGATAACGATTTTCTTTTCTGATTCAGTACTGTTAACAGCACAACAATCAACACATTTTAGGTGACCAAAAGCTATACAGCAGACCGAAGGGGAACCCATGTTTCTGTGTATGAATGGACAGTGAAATATCTCTACAATACCCTGATTTCCTGACATTGCTTCTTTCAATGTTACTTGAATGTGCATGCTTCTTTAGACAATGACTCTGTTAGGATATATGAAAAGAAATGGGGAAAATAATATGTTGCGGTATAACAATCTACAGTTGCCTCTCTGTGCACTTTCTGGCACTCACATCATGTTCTCAAACTGCATTTTCCACCCACTGGTCAAAGTTCAGTATGCAGTTATTGCTTTAATGTTACCCAAACACTTTGATATGATCTGTCACACTCAAATACAGCTATTTGTTCTCGATCATAAGTGATTTAATGAGTTAAGTAAGGCTGAAAGAAAGATTCAGAATGACATGTCAGGGGCTTCAAATTTAGAGTCATTGTAATGGAAAGAGGATTAATATTAATTAATATGACAGAAAATATGAAAGCAAAGTTGACACCTATACAAAATGTATATCCAGTGTAAAAGCTATGGAAAATGTACTATAATTGAAAATCAAAACAAAAAAACCTGCAAAACTACTTTTATTTTATTATTCTTTCCTTTTTCAAATAAAACAATAAAACAATTTACTTCAATTTAATCTGAAAGCCTGTTTTTTGTCTCTTGTACACATTCCCATTGACACATTTTAACATGTAATTGTAAACTGTAGTAAATGTGAATGTAAACTACGTATCAGAGAAGAACGACGATAATAACGAAGATAACACTGTGCGTTCTGTTCAAATTTAAAAAATGTAAAGAACAAATTTAAAATCAACATAAAAACAAGTATAGTGTACAAAATACTTAAGCTAATTTGTCTGATGGCAGTAAAACGGACAACAAAACAAAATGTCTATTAAAAGAAATAAAAATAATCATAAAAAATTAACATGGCTTGTAAAACTGTTTGGCATTTCCATTGCACACAACACAAAAGCACACATTACTATAAAACTGGTTCTCTTCAGTTTAGTAAACATTCTGTGTGGTGTCCAGATCAGCATAGCTATACTTAATATTTGCAGACTGAACTTTAACAAACAGTTCTGCAATACCCATATATAATTAAAGGCCCAGGCAGGTCCTAAAATTAAAGTGCTTTCAATTAATCCTTTAGACAATGGTAACCTGATCGAAGCACGGAAAAGAGGGAGACATTCTTAGGTTGCCAAAGCCAATTGTTAAACTCCATTGCAGTAAAACTGTGTAATGTGGTTTGAATCGGATGCCGTGCAGTACACATAAGAGCTTCAGAAAGTGTACGGGTCAATGTCTGACATTGTGCATAACCTTTCATAGTATTAAAGGTATGCTATTAGCTATTCAAAAGAAGCCATTAAATAGTTTTTCACTTCACTTGTGAAGCGCTATTGTGAAAAACTGCAGCATTTATTTATATCGTCAAGATCACAGTAAGTACGTAAAATGTCAATGATCAAAAATAGTCTTAAACAAAAAAAACACTTTAGTTCAAAAGCAGTAAGGGATTATAAAAAAAAAAAAAAAGCTGCGCATACCAAATATTATATTTGAAGCCCGTTTGTCGGGTAATCATGAGGTGTTTAATACACAAGGTCAGACAGAGCCATGTCTCCCCCCGGCCCCGTCAGGAATGCTACATTGCGTCCATTTCAAACCAGGCATCACCACAGACCGAAAGGCACATTCCGGTACCCAGTGGGCCATATCTCAAATTGCATTTTAGTTCAGCTTCACGCCTAAATGCTGCTCCACCCATTCAAGCACATTTTCAAGTGTGAGGGGCCCCGCCTCCGCGTACATGTGTCCCAGGATCTCCTGGAGCATGCACAGAAGAGGCACCCCCAGGCTCAACAGCTCATATAGATAGGCATAATCGTTGGCATTGTCCCTGAAATGGAGGCTGGTGGCGTGCACTGTACCATGCATCCAGCGAGACAGGCGTCTGGGGATATCAAACACATCCCGGGTCACACGCAGCGGCCAGCTTATGCTTTTCCTAAAGAAGGAAGTCAGGGTACCTGGGGGCTGGCTCTCCAGGCTTCCCATGGCAGAGTAAGTGCTGCTTGACTCTCGGGTGGGTGACCTCGAGTCCTCCGGCGCCTGAGACCCCATGCACTCCTGAGACAAACAAACACACCCAACCCCTGTGATCAAAGTGCACTTAAATGTACTTGGTGCCTCTTTCTTGCGATTTATTCTCGTTAGGGAGAATTCTGCATTACAAATTACAAAATATTGCACTTCCCCCTTAATCAATTAATCAGATTATCAGTAAACAGCTATATTTCAAATTGGTACCCAGACACAGACAAGCTGAACAAAGACCTAACTTTCGATAAACAAAGTTTCACTGGAATGGTTCTGAAATTGAACAAGTTTTTGAATAAAATGAGGCTCACATTTAAATGAGTAGTTAATAATTAAACCACACTGAGTTCATTAATAGCGTCAACACTAGAAAGAAGGAACGTTTATTCATTTTACCTCCAGAAGGTCCACACGCCTCTTTCTGTGCTTGTTACTGGCTTTGCGTTGAGCGAAGTGAGGCTTGCAGTAAAATGTACCTACCGATGGATTAAAAACAGCAGTTAGATTTCTGAGATGTAACCACGTGAATTAACCGTGATTTTACAAAAGACAAACCCAAAACAAAAGGAGGTTGTATTGTTACAGAGGTCAGCTGTGGGCCTGAATACTTTCATTTTAGCTTTGACGTGCCTTGGAATTTTTCGGAGGTATCTTCAATAGGAAAATGCGACGAGGTGACAAGATGGTGCACTATTGTTCTTGGGAAGGTAGCTAAGGATCAGAAACACCCCCCTGCCCCCCACTCACTTACCTTCATCCACATCGAAGGCATAGAGGCCCAGGCGCAGGGTGGTGCTGCAGACATTACAGCGAAAGCACTCCCGGTGGAAGAACCGGCCCTCGGTGCTGAGGCGCTCCATGACGTACACACGTTTCTTACAGAAGTGGCAGATGTCACTGCCGCCCAGGTTCTGGGGAAACTCCTTACGCAGCGACCCCTGGGAAGAAAAGCAATGAAACTATGAGAGCTGGCCTGGGGAAAGACTCACAGGTGTGCCTAAAATGGAATTATCAGATACAATGGGGGTAAAAAAAAACACTTAATCCAGAGAGAAAGACTTTTGGAAAAGCAGGTCCAGCTTTACAGATGCCTTCGTTTCCCCTTGTTTCGTATTACAGACCAAAGACACTGAACTGGGGAATTGGTTATCTGCACACCTGTAGAAACTTCTGCACACTTCAGCTTGGGCATAAGGAGCAGCTAAATAAAAGAAATGAAGAATCTATGCAAACGAGCACTAATTTATAAAAGCAATGGAAGCAGGAAGCAAACAACAGAACATTCACAAATAAAAAACTAATTCTAAAACATTATAAATGAACATGATTACACATATAGAAAAAAAATACTGATCTTCTTAGTGGAAAAAACACTGATATGTACACTGCCACATGTATTGCAGAAACATATAATAAACTGTCAAATCCTTACATGCTTATTAGGCACTTATGAAAGGAAGCACCAACAAAACAAATGTAAAACATTTCAGCAAAAGCATATACAATATGAAAGCACTCACTGCCATCACTACTCTGTTAGTTGAATACAGAAGGGTGTTAGTATATGAAATGTGAACTTTTCTGTTCTCCTTGGCACTCAGCTCAAGCCACAGAAAAGGGAGGAGTGGTACGGAGAAGCAGAATGGCAGACATGACACCGGTGTTCAGAGACAGCAGAATTAGATGCAGGAGCAGAAAGGAAAAGAAGCCAGACCTCAAGACCACCTGCAGGGGCCACAAGCAAGGCCTGCTGAGGGGTGAGGAGGAAAAAAAAGTGCAGACAAACATAAACTGGTGAGATAGATGGAAGACAAGTGGCTGCATTTACAAAGGACTGAGATGCTCATTGCAAGAATGTCAGAAGACTAGCTCATCAGAAAGTGTGCCCTCACAAAGATCAGTACAGTGGTATTCAACATCAGTGAACTAAGAACTTCATCCTCTCATTCTGGAGTTCATCTGCAGTGCCTTTACCCACTGTCGAATGAGCACACACACACACAGCACCTAATGCAATGCTATTACTAATACTAGTACACTACTAGTACTGCTGTAGAATGGAAAAAATTGTGAAATATTACATGAAAAACCTACACCATCCAATGTCAAATGCACCACATCAAGAAAGGGCTTTTAAGGAACTGAATTTAAATTCTGGGTCACAATTATGAACCATTCTAATGGTCTGTAGCAAATCCACATTTCACAGACAAACACAGTGAAAATAGATTTCAATGCCAATTACTCATTCATGTTGGCCATTTGCAGCAAGCTATTTAAGATGTGAAAATGTCCTAGGGTAGGTCTAATCAAGCACTATGTAGTTTACCAGGCCAGGGTTTCTGGATTTTCCTCCTTGTGCTGAAGAATTCTTCTGCAAAAAGTGACAAACAATATCCACATGATGTGCCTGGACTCTGGGACTATTAAGCTCTTGCCTCAGGACTGAGAAGTGAAATAAATCTTCACAGAAAAGCTTTGATTTGCTGATGAAGAGAATCATAGTGAATAGCCTGCTGAAACACCCAGATCACAAAATAAAACGTCCCAGCATTCAGGACTCTCTCAGTTCACTGTTAAATTCTTTTCATACCTCCGGTGTGAAGTGAACTTCCTGCTAACTGTTTTGCAGTTATGCAAGATAAACTGGATTGCGCTATCTCAAGTTAATTACTTACTAGAAAATTACCATGTATCAGTCTAAAAGAAAATGTTTACTAAATGGGTGTGCTCTTGGTTTAACCCCCACCACCCCACACACACACACATTAAAAAAATTGTTTAATTTGAACAAGAAAACAAAGTGTATATGCTGATAGAAATCATATCCCACGTTATAGACAAAGGGGAAAGGGTCCTATAGATGCAAAGATTAAAAATATTTAAAATTTCTAACTTTATTATAATTATACTTAATTGACATTTAATGTGTCCCTGTTTATATGAAAGGGTCTACTTCATTCTGTTGAGATTGATATACAATATCACAACTCCTGCCATGTTTACAGCATGCCATAAGGAACACACATGCATGAAAAACAATTCAGGGGGATAATTTTTTAATAGACATATTTCCATGCTTTTCCAGTGTGGCTTACCAGCTTAGGCGATGCACAACAAGGCTTGGGCCTGTGATCATTCTCATACAGGGTGACTAGAACCTCAGCCATAGCCCCAATGACTGAAGATACCTTCCCCACAGTCATCTGACACGCAGAGAGCGAGAGAAAGTGTCCGGAAAAGGAAACGGGAAAGTAAGAGCTGGAGTGGACAGAAGTTTTCAGCAATCATCACAGAATATCAAGACAAGTGACAGCCAGACAAATGAAGGGAGGGAAGCCTCTGAGAAAAGCAGGCATTCAAAGTACAAGCACACAGCAGAGCTCCAGAGGACATACAGCCATGCATTCACAAAACTGCAGCAGTATTTTTAAGCGTGTTTTTTTAAGCACTTAAGTTGTAGAACGAACACTCTCCCTCAGTGTGACCGCTCACTGTTTGACTTACTCCTTGGTTTTGAAGTATGTGGTTCACAAAACAAACCCCCCCAAAAGAGGAGTGCCTTATCAAAATAAGAGGAGTTTTTGTTGAAACATCTGCTCATGAACAGCAGAGACACAAAGGAATGCATTTTCGTAATACTTCTTGCTGCCGTCTGCCGGGTGTATTGTACATTCCGTTACTGGGGCAGGAGGAGGAGCAGGCTGTTCCATAAAGTGCAATAACATAAATAAGCAGTGGCTGTTATTCTGAAAGGCATTCTGGCAATCACAGCGCATCGCACACAAGACGTCTGCAATCCAACAACAACAATTGTTCCTCGCATGCTCAGTTTAGTTTTTCTTTCCACACGGCGGACCGCTCGGGATTAGTGCTAGACATATTAAAGAAACAATGGCTATAAAGAAAAAGAAAAAGCAGCACAAAAGCAGCAGATACCTGTCCCGAAGAGCCTAATGTTTGAGCTTGCTTAGACTCGGGCTTTTCAAAAATGTGCTTTGGAAAGATTAGTTGTGAGGAACCATTTCCACTGCACTACAATTAAAGAAAACATTGTCAAGATGATTTAAATAATAACAACTCTGCAAGACATTACTGTTCTATTTCTCCCCTCTAAAGTCAAATCATGCACATATTAGCCTATTAGTGTAGACTACAATCACCTATGGTACTAAAAACATGTTTTCCCATTTATATAAAAATATGATTTAGACTTAAAAAGAATAAACCTATTAATTATGTGGGCAAAAGAAAGCTATGTCACATTAATACAAAAAATTGTCAGCTTCTGTTATTAGGCTCATAAAAAACATATTGCATGTGCATTCATTTTTAAACAAGAAGATTATATTTTTCTCAAGTATCAGGTGCACTTCGAAGATAAAAACATCTTGTCATCCTGTGCTGTGCTGTCTCTTGCTTGTCAAATTGTCCATTTAAAATTACAGTATACCATTTCACGTCAGCTTCATGAAATCTGTTCAGTATGGGATAGTGAGGAGTGGTGGTTTAAGGAGGTTCTGCAGGAAACACTCACCACATTCCCCTCAGCGACCCGTTCCCTGGGCTCAGCATTTCTACACTGCAGCTTATCTAGGGTCTGAGTTTCATCCGTCAGTGTTTCAATGAGATACAGGAGAGAATCAGTTAGGGAGGAAAGATGAGAGCATTCAAAGGGAAATGAGCATGACAGGAAACAGGAAACAGAGTTACTTCCAATAGAGAACCTAGCACACCTGTTTTGTTATTTATTATACAGCTCTGGAAATTAAGAGCATTGAACATTTCTGAATTTGGAGTGGTCTCTTAATTTTTTCCAGAGTTGTATATTGCACTTAGTGCATGTATTATAGTTTGCATTACATACTCCAGGCATACAAATTAGAATTGTGGGACAGTTAACGTATTGGATCCTCATTAATAATAACATCCTCACTGTCCTTTGTCTGGCTACATCTACAGATGTCAACCTGAAGTGTATCTACATTTTTTAAACAAAAGACTGAAAATGTTCCCTCTCAGAGCGGTGATATGGAACTGGCGAATGTGTTGAAACATGGTACCTGAGGAGGGGGTCGTTCAGGAGATGGTGCCGAGGCATGACATGGAAATGAGGAAGCAGCGCAGTATTCTGGGGAAAGGGAGGCCAAGGGTGGTTTTGGCCTAGGAAGGGGGGTGCTGGGGGCAGGCAGGGCACTCTGTACAGCACAGATGTGTGTTGGCAGTGAGTCAGGAATGTACCAATCGAGGAAACATAAAGAGCAGTTCATGTGTGGAGAGACAGAGTTAGAAATAAAATGAATTAACGGATGAACAACAGGCCAAGTGATGGTCCTGTTCCACCACAGACCAGCATCATCACTGACAGCTCCCCGTACTTTGAAAAGGTGTACGGACTCTGTATGTGTAAACGGGTCACTTGAAATCGAGTAGAAGACAGTCCATTGAATGCAAAAGAAATTCATTGTTTTTGTTTGCCGAGAGAATGAAGAGTCCGCCACATACCCTTTAACGGCTATTAGCTTTATGTCAGCTTATGTCAAAGAAGTAAACATGCAAAGAAAAAAAAATAGTTATAAAAAATAGTTTATACATTTGGCACACTCTGCAAGGGATGCAATGAACTGTAGCTCTTGTGGTACCGTAGTTTTGCGGTACTAGAGCCAAACTGTATTTTTGAACATGCTGAACCTACAAAACAATCCTTGAGAAACAACTGGTTTTATAAGACTCTTTCACAGCCTTTATCACTGAATTCATTGATCACCCTGGTATAGACATCCTGCTTTCATTCCTCAGTGCTATATTTCCCATGTTTGCAATTACAAGGTTTACTGGGCAGAATAATAGAGGCAAAAAGCAGACTGTTAATAATGATTTAATAAAAGAATCATTGGACTGGCTGTGTGTTCATGAAGGCCATATTTGTTTCTTTTGTAAGTTTGTTTTATTTTGTTGTGAGTACTGGCAAATTAAGTTTTATAGGGTCTTATATAAGGTCTATTTGCAAGCTTCGGGGAAAAAGGGAGCAAAACCACACGCACTCCAAACATTTAATTTAAAATAAATGAACCTAAAACATGACCACAACTTTTGAAATGATGGTGTCAAAAGTCTTGGAAAAATAGACATAAATGTGTGTGTAAAGGGGATGGGTGAAGGGTAATCCTGTGGATCAATGATATAAGACTTCTCTGTATCATGATACAGCATTTAGATGTTTGGTCTCTAACCCATGCAATGTTCCTGAGGTTGATGAGGATAGAGACACGGAGTTGGAGCAACAAGGTTATACACTACAGGACATGCAGCTCACAAGCATCCAGGGGTCCGGTGTAGCAGGCAGGGAGGAGGGTCACAGATAGTCACCTGAGGTTGAAAAGCCATGTACCCAAACAGAGAACAGAGGTGGGCTGCCTTCTCCTTAACACTTTTTCTTTGAAACTCTCTAGCTGATTGAGACTGAGCTTTCTTCTGGAAGATGTGAAAAGCAAATGACAACAAGGGTGAATATGTAAAGAAATTGGAAGAATAAGTGAAAGCAGATTATTTCCCAGAAAAACGCCTCATTTAAGACCTTTTAAAATTGAACTAGTAATGTTTTACACAGATGTTATGATATAGGTTATTGACTCCAATAAAGCTCAAGCTGAGTTTCCCAGCAACACTTGGGTGTATGTTCTTTTATTTTATTATTTTATAACCAACAGTTCTAGTTCTGCCAGCGTGCATAGCT
Organism: Amia ocellicauda; assembly: GCF_036373705.1. Taxonomy (NCBI): domain Eukaryota; kingdom Metazoa; phylum Chordata; class Actinopteri; order Amiiformes; family Amiidae; genus Amia; species Amia ocellicauda. The sequence goes on from NC_089853.1 coordinate 1,812,813, forward strand.
GGAAAATCAGTTCACTGTGTAAAGCTGTGTATTTTATATTAATCCCATTTCAGTACCTGGCAAAGTTGACTACTTTTGACATTGTGTTATGTAAAAGAGATGGGCTTATTGTGTGAGATGGATACAGGTTTCTGGGAGAAGCCGGCTGCCATGTTTTTGGGCCTGCATGGGCCAGGGAGCACAGGAGAGGGTGAGAGAGGTAGGGTATAAGGCTCCGCATCAGTCCAAAAGCTATTGCTTGTAATCTGCAGTTGCGGGGACAGTAAAGTTGAAGAATCACAGACAACACCAAGTAGAAAAGAAAGGAGAAAGAAGAAAAGCAAGCTGGTCACCTGAGTGATGGTTTCTTCAAGCCGCTGAAGGCGTTGAAGCATCCCTGACACAGCTAAGACAGCGGAGCGGCAAGAGGCCGACGAATCCGAGCTGTCCGGAGGCACATGGGTTTTATCGGCCTGCCTAGGCTTCCTGCGAACGTACTCAGGGCTGTGCAGTGGCTCGCTTGTCCGTTCCAGCACACATTGAACACTGGCTGAAGACTGAAACTGGAAATATACAGCAAATGGGAAGGGCCTTTGCTTATTGTAAGCAGTGTTGATTAAAAATGTATATATTACACTGGAGAAAGTGACTTTGTTTACTAAAAAATTATGGGTCTAATATATTTTAGTTTTACCACTTTAAAACCATATTTAGTTTTGTTTTAAATATATCAACTTTGTGAAGTTGCAAAGCTACTGCTACTGACCCATACCTGCCTTTTCTGTGGATTTTCAGGAGGGGTTTGGTCCTTAGGTTTGGCAAAGCGAGGGTTCTCAGTCATGTCAAGAGAAGGAGGCCGTGGCGGCCTCTCCACATTCGACTCACATGCGGCCTTTAATTTACACGGTGCAGGGAAGCCCGGGAGAAAGGTCAGCAGGAGAGAAAGAGGAAATTTGAAAGGGAAAAGGGACAGGAAGAAAAAGAAAAGCACTTGCTAGACTACACGAAAGAATGGAATATTATGCTTAAGTAAAAAAAAAAAAAAAAAAAAAGGTTTCAGAAATGATTAGGAGTCTGTCAGCAACTGAGTGCATGGTACAAATGAACAATGTTCCCATCGCACCTATACAGTTTTCAAACATACTGCCAGATCTCCCACAATGCTATTTGATACTAACAGTGGCATGAGCTGGACGAAAGAGACATTTTGGAAACCCCCCCAACAAGTTTGGCAGTGCACAGAAACCAAACAATCACATCTGTTAGTAGCTCAGTATGGTCATAATTAAAACATATCCATTATGCTGAAAGTATGCTAAAAGTTTGGTTCACTGTACATGCCAGTGGAATTACAGTACAAAACTCTTTCATGTGTACATCCACATGCAAAAATCTGCAGTCTTTTATACCAACTGAATTTTAACAGCCTTGTCAATGACCCACGACAAGCTGCTGTCTTTCAGAAATAAAGCAGCAAGGAATAATACACACGTACACTCTCTGAACAGACATCTTACTACTTCTGGAACACTACCAGCTGTTTCAGGAAGGGCCGTGCTCTCTCAAAATCCGTTTTAAAACCTTCCACTTCCCTGTGATGCTCCTGAACTGTAAGTCCAAATAGTCCAAATGGTTCGGTGGACAGCAAGAAGTATGAAAAAGCACAGAGCCCTGATTTACAGTGTGTCTGCGTATTTAAAAGACAAAGCCCAGTATTCATAAAGGATTATTATGTTACCACAGTTGGAGGCTTGGATTTATGGGTACTTAGTCTTGCAGATTGTTGTCCTCATGCTGAAGGGAGGGTTTATACATGAGACAGGAGCTCATTCCCCCCTCATCAGCACTTTCAGAATGGTTGAACTTGGTGCTGGAGTGAGGAAGAAATGGGCTACACTCGAGTGCTTATCTGGTAGGTTGGCTGATTCGCTCACACCTTGCCTTTGGTATGCACCTGCACCTGCATGGCATTAATCAACTTTCAAGGTGCATACAGGTATGTCATGTCTGAGTCACTTCCATCCTTTTCTGTTGATTGATTAATTACTGTGCGTAAGGTGGTTAGAAAAACAAAACAAAAAAAACAGCTGAAGGAAATGTTGACTGCTTTAAAGTCTAAAATGGAAAATAAATATGAAATAAAAGCTTGCAGACGGAGCTGCAGTCTGTACATCAATGCTGACCTGCCGCCGTAGTGTACAGCTGGGCGCGTTCTCTTCAAACTTTGCAAGCAGCTGATTGGCCATGGATTTGACTTTGTTCTGATTCAGTCCATCTTTCAGCTCCCCACACTCACTGCCCGAGCTGCCACTCTGATTGGAAGAGTTTCTAGCCTGGGAAAAAAAAAAGAAAATATGTTTACCATCCTTAAAAACAAAGTGTGGTGGAATCGTATTTTTAGAATTGTTGTTTGTTTTTACTAGCAAGTGATAAAGGACGAATTAGATGCAAAACATCCAGAAGAATGATGTCGTCATACAGGAAGATCTAGATTCAGCTTAAATATACTTATTTACATATGCTCTTAACAAACCTCTTCCAAATGATTCACGCCCTTTCTTCTCCTTTTGCTTGTAGAATCATTATATTCTAACGGTTTGTCATCCTGAAAGAAGTCAACATCCAGCATCAGCATTCAACAATTCCTGATTTTGCTACTTTCTTTTGAAAGTAGTTTTTAATCTATCTGTGATCTGCCATCTATATTAAATATAATCACTCCAACTGATTGCTTGTCCATAGAGTTACCCAAAGTATGAGATAGGATTACATTGTCCAGGATCAACTATCATGTGAACTGTGTTTATGAACATTTTGCTGTAGTCTTATAATTTTTGGACATCAGCCTTACATTAGGTACAATAATAAAGATTCTGGTTTCAGTAACAAAAGTAAAAGTAGCACACTGGTACCTTTGCCAAGTTGCAAAATTGTAAATAATACAACCAAGAATAAAAGGAGAAAGCATTCAGACAGCTTTGCAGATTGCATGAAAATAATGCTTTCCATTTTGACAGAAGTTACCTTTGGTATCCGTTTCCTTGGCAGAGTTAAATTCATCAAGTTGTTGTAAACAGAATTGGCTGTCTTGGATGAATAATCTTCATTGTTTTGATTGCTTTCTCTTCTTAAAGCTGTAATCAATTGAATAGGTGCATATTAAAAGTGGAGTTTTGATATTTTAAATGAAATTCATTTGAATGTATGGTACATCCCATGATGGAATTAAAAACAACTGTTTTTCAGGATACTTAAATAAGGACAATGGAAAAAACTGGGCAAGGCCAATGTGCCTGTTGTTGCAAATGAAGGCCTGCTAATAAAACTGTTCTTATTGGAATTACATACTGGATCTGTAAGCTTACTTTATCCATTATGAATTATGAAAACATTATGAATTGGTTTCAGTGTAACCCATCAATCAAGTATTCTCTGTATTGTATAAAACAAACAAACAAAAAACTTCAGGTATGATCTCAATCAAGCCTTCAGCATCAGTGATTTTTCATTTTCAGCTTGGTGCTCAGTTATCCTTCCCACACAGAGAGATAATTGAATACTACAGTTCTTTCTCCTCTCCAAACAGAGATACATTTTCATTCTCTGCATTCCCAAAGAAATAACCAGTGTGCTGTGGTGCCATTTGTGTGAGACTTCCCTGAAAGGGCTAGCATAACTTATGGCTAAAAGCTGTGTATTCACAATCAAGCTGCCAGAACGTGCTACTGAAAGATCAGCTATCCTACCTGATGCTGGCAGCGGTGTCCCCCGGAACAGCTCGTAAAACTTGGAGAGGTACATGACCATGCTGAGTTTGTCCGGCTCCCCATCAGCGGCCATCTCTTTCCCCGTGGTGACGGGAGGAATGCCAAACTCACGCTCGGCAATGTCAAATGCCAGCTGGTTGTTTCTGGCCGAGTCCTCTTCATTGAGAGAGTCGAAGTCACTGTTGGACAAACGGCGGAAAGTGGTGTCAGTCTGAGCCCTGCATGCCCATAAAGTGGAGAAGCCTTTCATGACAGACAGGAGCGAGTCCTGGGGAAATATAGCTCTGGTAGGCCTCTGTAACTGCCTGCATGGTGCCAGAAATAATTCATTACCCTGGATAATATGTGTGAATTATAACACATGGTAACGCTATCCAAACTGCCCTCTCCCTCCGCTGCGGTGGTAATCAACACAGTTAGGTCATTCAGAGTATAAGAGTACCGAGCAGGCTGGCCTAAGTGTTATGTTGTATCACAGCTGTCGTGCGACCTAGTGAGGGAAGACCAGCATTAAGGATTAACCTGCCGTATGTTCTTCTCAAGTATGGGTGGAACACCATTTGCTAGCCATCCACTCATTAAAAACAATATTCATAACACTTCAATTTCAATGTTACATCTACCCAAGGCCACACAACAATCACAAATCATTTATTTAGCTTTTCCGAATTACTTTAGGACTCAAAGTTTATGAGCCTTCCCTTCATCCATGTGAACATGTGTGACATGAATATGGAGAGATCTGTTTGAAAGTGAAATAGAATTTAAAAAGAGGATTTCTTATTGTGCATGGCGGAGTGGGACTACAGTAAGAGAGAGGAAGTGCAACGTGCCATTTCGATTAGGGTTCAATTAAAGTCGAATCAGTTAAATAGCACATTACAGAGACTAATTTAAAAATCTTGTTTAACTAAACAATAGAAAATTAGAGAGCCCATAAGAATGCTTACTTATGTGAACCTGATTAAAGGTTCGGAAAAAGTGAAATAATGAAATGTAACTGCATGTCAAAGTAGGTATATATAGATTTACAGTATATCATTTTTCTTTTAGGTATGTTTTTCCATTAGAAAACAATAATATGAGAGAATCATTTTGAGCATATAATGACTGTCATCTGTAACGTCACTGGTAGCACTGTGTCTTACATGAGGTCAGCTCGGAAGTGGTGGATGAGGGCACACAATGCCAGGCCACTCTTGAATGAGGTGTTGAGGTCAGAGATACTGACATTCCTGTAGCCCTCCGTCTGCTTCTGACACCAAGTCAACAGTCGGTTGGGCCGAATTTCAGACTCTGCAGCAGAAAATGCAAAAAGAGCACACAGTTAAAGAAACGCTGCATGCATCATTTCTCAGGTGCACGAGTGAAATGGAAAAGACCCAATGCAACCAACTGAAAGTATACAGATGTAACCGCTCACTTGAAGACCCTTTTATTTAGCAGGATTTTACTCGCAGAGTATTATGTAACTATTTTGTTTTCTTGTTTGTGAAGGGCATGCAAGGTTTTGTCAATGACTGGGTGATCTAATCTCTCGTTTATTGTGCTGCTGCACTGCTGAGGTGAAAAACCTATATGCACATATTCGAACTCCTGGGGGATGCATCCAAATATCTGAAGAACATATGCTACTCCAGAGACAATGAAAGCAAAACGAAGTTCTATATACTCTTATTATAATCCAGAAAGTTCCATGGAATCATTACCGAGGCCATCTGCTTCTGTGTTCTGTTAATGTTATAATGTTAAATTATAGCCTTCACATAGTCTGGCAAACCAGTTATTTGAATCTCTTTGTGTGCATTTGTGTTATTTTCAATTAATTACATAAAAGGCACAGCCATTTGTGCTATTTGTAACCCTGACATATCTATCTCAGTATATTTTCTTCTCGTTTTATGTTGTTCCTATCTAAAGATCAAGGAGAAAGAATTCACAAAAACAATGGGTGATCCCCATTTATCTTAATGGGAAAAAATGCAATGTCTTGTTCCCAATAGAGAGATAAACAACGCATTGCAAAGCAAACGCAAACTGGCTGTTACATGAGCAAAATGAATTATAACCTCAAAGTTGGAAGAGGCCATCTCATTATTTCGAAGAAAGTTGCTCAAGTAGGAGAGAGATGGGCATTGAACTGGTGACCCCTGGTTGCCAAGTGAACTTGTTATTCATCTGACTAAAAGAGCATCTCTTAATCTCCACGGCATAAATCAAAGCGAGTCAGGGACAACACAGTAAAAGGCATAAAAGACTGGAAAATTATATGTTTTTCTAGTGTGTTTTTTTGTGTCAGTCTCATGCACAAGTCATAAGTCATCCAATTAGATTCAAACAGCCCTCATACGCCATGCAACTTCAGATGCAATGGCATTGTTATCTGCCAACAAGCTAATAAAGAAGCTTCCCTCCGATCCTCATTGTGTTGAAAAAGATCCACAGATCCACAACTCGATAGTGTTACACAGTCCAGCAGTGATATGAAATGACAGAGGGCAAGAGAGATTCCTCTGTCCAGACACCAAAGCCTATCAAATTATTTCTGCCTTTCCAGGCTAACTTACCCCGTCGAGAAAGATTAACAGATCTCCTCACTGAAGCTGCTCTTTCGAGGGAACAGGACTGCAGTTCACCCGTGATGTACAGGTGGCGCACCTACGAAATCACAGAGTTAACGCACCGCAACACAGTCATGTGGGCCACGCTCAAAACAACAACATGTCAACACCATATAACGTTCACTCTGTTAGTGAAGAAATTGATACAGTGCAAAACTGCCAGGGCAGACTTTTTTTTCATTAGCCAAAGCTGCTGTTGCCATCGTCATCATTATTTTTATTCTTATTGATATATTTTCATTCACATGCCTACAATAACCCTCATAGCTATGCTGTATTTTAATGAATGCCTTTAGAAAACTGACAAGTGCTGTTACGGCAGTGGGCACGTGTTCTCTGATCTGTAACCTTGCCAGCATCAGGATATATATTATTATAGACGTTGGGCTGGATTAAATCAAAACTTTGACCCACCCGTTAATAGAAAACTACAGAACAGTACTCAGTTGTGGCTTCAGTTTTAGTAAGATGCCACTTTCTTCTAATCAGAAATGTTACCGCTATGATGTATAGGTTTGTAGTTTGCTATTAGCGGGTGGGTCAATGTTTTGATTTAATCCGGCCCATTATTCCAGCTATTGGATTTGTTTTTATGCAAATTAAGTCCCTGGTAGACATGTTTGCAAAATATGCAGATATTCGAACTCCTGGGGGATGCATCCAAATATCTGAAGAACATATGCTACTCCACAGAGACAATGAAAGCAAAAGGAAGTTCTATATAAACTTTTATTATAATCCAGAAAGTTCCACAGAATCATTACCGAGGCCATCTGGCCATCTCTCGTTTTTTTGCTACAACACACAAATCTATGACTATATTGAAACGCTGCTGGAGAATTAGAGAAGTAACCTTACAGCTAAAGAAGTTAAACTATATTTCCAAAGTTGATTAATTTAGTTTCCCGCTAAACAATAGTCTAGTAATTTTAATTTTGTTTTAAATACTTAGTAAGATATTAGAGCAATGGAAAACCAAACTCCCACCTGCCCACACATTGTCTTTTTCAACAATCACTGACCTGTTGTGGCCTGACACAGCTGGAGTTGAGGTTGGGGTATCTAGTTCCCGGATCAACAGTGTACTGTTCAAAGTTTTTGGCTAGGTTTTCGGGTGTGGTTTGAGGCAGAAGTCTGTAAATGCTCTCCCTGGAAACAGAGAAGGAATTAAGTTACAATTACAAAAAAATATAAAACACTTGAAAGTATTTCGTCTGCAGTGTGAAAAATGTTAGCGATACTGTAAACAAGTTTGAGTACAAATGAACTCAAACATTCTTTTTAATGCAGTCCATGGAATTGTGCATATAAATTGTGAGGAGTATGTGAATAACAAAACATATTAGAAATGCAGTGCATGTTGATTATTTGACTGTAACTGCACCATGGCAGCAGGTACAACAGCAACATAATACATAAAAGGGTAATAGTAATAACAGCAGTTTCAGAATACTTTCCCTATCCCATGATGTAGGAACTGAACAGTAAAATCAGGAAGTTAAGAGAAGAAAGATCATTCTCAGTTGTTTTTTTTTCATTAACAAAGAAACGCGAAAGCTTGGAAGCCTGCACTGCTCTCTCTGATAATTGCGGAAGCATCTGCAAGCATGAAAACTGAAATGCCACACTGTCACAGAGACGCACGGTTACCTCTCAGCCAGTATCTCAAGAGGCGCTTTACCCTGTGCCCAGCTCTTCACCATCCACGAAGTGTCAAAGGCTGCCAGGAAGCCTCGTGCACAACCAGTGCCCATGGGCCAGAAGGGCTGGAATAACATTGCAATGTACAGCTTTTCTCAAAAGTACATCAAATATCTGAGCAATCGCAGGACCCAACCTTTTTGATGGACAGGTGAAGCATTAGATGTTTATTCACAGAAATGTGGCCTCGGTGACCAACAGAAAAGGACAATCAATTTATGGTCAGCAAGTAACAGCAGAGTGTGTGATCTGAACTCAGACTTTAACAGGATATCCTCCTGTCTGTGTGTTTGCCATAAGCCACCGTGTTTGCAATTCATTTGAAAGCACTTGTGTTTTTATCTGGCGGCTGAAAGAAATCTGTGCCGTGTTTTGAGGTCATATTACAAAGACGCTTGATCAAAGTTTAGACTGCAGCTATAATCCCAATAGCTGCAGTGGTATTTACTTTTGGCACAAACTTGATCAAAGTCTGATAGATTTGAAGGCAATGCTGTATTTTGACATGGGGTAAGTTTGAAATTATAATGTAGAAGGACTGGGCCATACATTTATGTGGTAATCAACTGCAATGTCTTTGGAGAGTATAAAGAATGAGACAATGAACAATACAAATGTTTTTTGTTCTAGTGTACAATGTGTTCCTCCCTAAATAAACACAGACCTTGTTCAAATGTGGGTGTGTATATGTATATGTTGATTCATGTATGCTCCTATAATAGTTTCTAAATGTAACACAATATGTGTGTATTGCTCTTTGCCAGACTTATGATTGAATCTCCGTTATTATTATTTATTTCTTGGTAGACGCCCTTATCCATGGCAACTGCTGAATTTGTAACTTAAAGTTGACAGATTTTCCTCAGGAACAGGTCAGTCAGAGGAGAAGGAAGAAGGAGAAGACGGCCAACAAACCTCCAGCAAACTGTCTCCCACGAGGGCCACAAGAAGCTGATGTCCAAATCTCTCTCTGACCAGCGCGGCGTTCTCTGAGGCGTACATGCAAGTGAAGTCAAACATGGCAACATCGGGCTGGCCATTGTGATTTATAGCAAAGTCCAGCGAAGGCAGCTGATAGTTTGTAGCGAAATCAGCAGCTTCCCGAGCGTAGCAAAGCAGGGATTCCTGGTTCACATTCTCATTACTGAGGAGCATCTCTGTGTCAACGTAATCCTGATGAAAGCACATACATACATACATACATACACACACACACACACACACACACACAAAAACAACAATTATAAATAAAACAGAGAAGCAGTTTAATGTCTCAATGTACTGTGAAATTAAAGCATAGAACAAATAAACAATTGAAGATAAAGAAATCATGGAATCATTTTGTTTAACAAAATTTAACCCCTTAAACTGACAAACCCCTCTGGTACCTTAAAAGGGCACCAAATCCATGTGCTTCTCTTTAATCCCATGTGTACTCTCCACTGCTGTGTTGTTTGCCAAGTGTTTGCCAAGTGTTTGGTATCCGCCTCCCCCCCTCCTCAGAAAATATTGATAATTATGACATATTCTGGAACCAGTCTACTGATCAAAACAACACCATCCATGTATTGGTAGAAGCAACACACACCCATAGAGAGCTTGACATGTCAAGATGGAAAACTCTGTTTACAGTGTATAATGTATACTGGATTAATCATTAGGTTGTTCTGAACAAAACAAGCCTATTGGCAAAGAAATCTGATCGAAACTGAATGACCTGTGACCGTCTGAATGAGACCCCCACCCCGGAGTCGATGTGCATTTACCCCCCGGGCTATGAATGACGGTGGCGACACGGACACTGTGAATCGGATGTGTTTGAGAATGAAACACGCTGGTGGCCAAGAGAATAAGCTTTCAAACGATGTGCGAATTGTAGCAACACAGTGTCACTTCTATGCACAGGAGCTGCGCGTAACACTGCCAAACAATGCTTCAGAGGGTGTAGGAACAGTATATTACTGTTTTAACCTCTGGCAGTTTACCGCTTACCTTTGTACCAGATTATTCAACACACTTGCACACACGCATGCATTATTTCCACCAAGTTTCTAATTCACCTGTAATTTGCTGGGTCTTTAATTCTACTGTATACATTGTGGTTTGGTAGAATAAATGTCATCATGTAAACCGCTCCATTAAACATGTAATTTATTAGGCAACCATCCAACAGCTGAAGTAGTACATATAAATTATAGCTCTGTATGTGTATATATATGTAAACTGCTGCATTTGAATAGTTTGCTACAGCTTTTAAAACTTTAAAACGTTATTGCGATTTGCCCCTTAGAAAAGATTAAGAGGTTACTCTGCCACATTTCCTGGGTAACATGGTGAACCCCATTGCTCTGCAAATTCATCTTAATTCAGTTAAACAGGAAAAAACTCAAGCTCTTCCACGGTTAGATCACATTTAATTGCCCCTAAGGAACATACAGCAAGAACTATCAATTGAACTCTAAATGTTTGTGAATTAGAGCACTATGAGTCACATAATGCATGATGTCAGCTGAAACGGAGACATATTAAGGCCTGCCCTGTGTTCATGAAATATGATCCCCCCTCTGGCGTTGTTTTTGACACTGCTATTATCTTTCTTGATTGCAGGTTTCTAGCTTCTAGACGGTACTTGTATATGTAGAATTGTCATTTTGTATTGTTCTATTAAATCTGACACTATTTCAATTTCTGTTTCTTGTGCTGCTGTATCAGTAAAAGACAAATAATTCTTTAAGATGTTCAAAACATATTTCATACATGTTCTTCCTCTAGCTACACACTTATCTGCTCATCTCGAAGAGGAGATTAAGGGGCTTTAGGAGAATGGTAGCTCAGGAAGGATACTGCCCCAGCTCACTTGAAAACAGATATTCCATTAGAGTATAACACACTGTTGCACTCCACACATTTGCTGCTTACATGAATGATGACCCCCTTATCCAAAAGGCTTTGTTTTTTCGCAGTCATGACAAAATAGTGAGTGTTGTCCTTATAGTACACAATGTTCTCCAGGTCCACGCCTGAAAACAGAAACGAACATAGAAATCAGTTCACAAAACAGACACCTTGTTGCCACAGTCCAGAGAAACGATAATTCAGTGGCTTAAACTGGGTTATTTTAATCGTCGATGTGGGAAAATTGGAACTACAGGATGGAAAAATAAATATGACGCAGCCGTTTCCCCACTTTGTCCACCACGAGCACGTGTTCAGTGGTTGGCACGCCAGACAGAAGCGTCGTGGTAATCTGCGGTGAGGTGCTTAACATTCCACCGGAATATTATCACGGCTGCGGCACAGGAACGAAAACATGCCATGGGGTCTTGATAAGAACTGCTAAACAACCCCTAGTAGGAGAGATTCCAGAATAAAACTGAAATGCAGGCCCTTACTTAGTTTATGTTCCTTTTTCAACTGTATAGTGGTCCTACCTTTGTAAGACCATCAAGTACTTCTGTAGAGTGGTCTGTACCATGTTCTATGTAAAATCAGCTTAACAGCAGCCACAAACTAAACGGTTGTGCACTGGCCATAATGATGCAAAGATTATTTCCTCAGACACACTACGATTATCTACATCCATGCCAAAGTGAATGATTGTCTTGCCCTGCTGTTTAATAAGCGGAGGATTTCCCTGGTGCAGGCAGTGGGGGAGAGAAGTCCACTCCACACAGAGAGTCCAAACATGGGGAGTGCGGTCTGTGAAGGAGACGGCGGGTAATGCTGTGCAAAATGACTAAATCCTCCCTTTTGAGGGAGCTTTATAATTCAGAAACAACAGGCTAATTCCCAAGTATGTGAAATGTTCTATGTGCTTGAATAAAAGGAATTCTCTCCCACCAAGATGCAATGTGATTAACAGAACGACTCTTGCTGACTTTTCTTGGCAACTCTGAAACGGTCCAGGTGTGACCATTCATTTCCCTATTTTGAAAAGTCACAGAGGGAAGCATTATAACAGAAAGTGATTTTACTGGCCATCTCGTACCTGCCTCTCGCTATGACTTGGTAATAATGTGTTTAACGCCATCGAGAAAGGGGTTAGGAGCCCACCTGTGTCTTCTTTGAGATCCTGAAAGAATTTTTGGTTGAAGATGAAAGCGACTCCACTAATTTCTTCTACCTTGGCCTCCGCCGTCGTGTTTCTATTAATAAAGTTGGCAGTGATCGCTATGGCCAACTTTCCGCGGAACTCCTTTCTTCTGAAACCTGAACAAAGTGAACAAGATTATTACCTCCCCGCTGTGCTGTACAGTGCTGAGCATTTGGGCAATGAAAGTCTGCCACTCCATGTAAATCTCAGAGAAGTTATTTTAAGCTGGTGTGGAAGGCTAAGGCTAGCCATTAACAAAGTGGATTTATATAACTAAATGAGCAAAGGCAAAACAATTTAATGTCTGGCTGAAGTGAAAGAAGGTAATAAAATGCAAATTTCTGTTTAATGCGGTCATGCAGAAGGATAAAACACCCCTACTGAGTGCTGAAGCTCTATAAAACAGTCAGTGCAGGGCTTTAAAAAAAAAAAAAAAAAAAAAGAAATCAAAAACATCTTCTGACTTTGCTTGAAAAAAGGTTTTGCTATAAATTACAGCACATTCCATTAAACACAATATATATGTGGCCTAATATTCTTTCCCCTAAAGTTGAAACAAGGGCAGCAAGGTTTAGGATAGATGTCCTAAACATTTGAGGTTCACCATTTAGTCACTATGACTATGGCAATTCTTGTTTAAACCGAAGCATAGCTGTGGTAAATGTGCTTTGATTTTTGAATGTGCCAAATTTCACTTGAATCAATTGTATATCAACACAGCCCATCCTGAAGGGAGTGACAAGTGTTAAGAAATACCCGTGTGTGCTGTCCTAAACAAAGCAGCATCTATAGCCAGACATTCAGAGAATCATGCAAATTGAATGCAGTCTGGAAAAGGACTTCATGCTTAACACAGTGCACTCAGACTCAGGTCAGAGAGCCACAAGGTTATCTGTAAAAGCTACTGAAGTGAAAAATGGTCTTCACTGTAGCACATTAAGTGTCAGTGATAATGTATTAATTGGCACTTATTTAACACAGACTTTAAATATACATCTGTTATCTGCATAAAACTGTGCCGTCAGTATGTTTCAGTGGGATCTCCTCTCTGGCTAGTAGTGGTGTGCTCCTCAACATTTCCTTCGCTCTTTGCAAATGCATCTGCCTTGCTTTCAAATTTGTAGTCTGAGGTAAATTTAACTTCACCCGCTCGAACGGAAAAGCAACTAAAATAGAATTGGACAGAGCAGGGTTTTTTTTTTTTTTTTCAATGCTTCGCTTTTTGTAATTATAGACAAGCTAAATGCTTCACTATTTTTAGTTGAAAACAGATCTCCTTTTTAGGATTAAACATTTTTATTGGGAAAGATTTCAGACACGAAACTCCCAGATGCATGCATCAACAGTTGAATTCAGGCCAGATGATTACATCGGCTCTGTGGTTGGCTTTGTTTCTGCAGTTTGGCAATAAAATATACAAAGTTGTAACCTAACATTAGTAGCAAAGTGTGTGACATCATCGTGCATAGCTCCAAAAATTACATGTAAAAAGAGATTATGAAGGCAAGAATGAATTTATTGAGTCACAACGTTTTAATGTGGATGTGGAGGAAATCAAGAATGATGAAAAAAAGGACAAACTTAAATGAGAAAACCATTGACTATCAGACTAGGACTATGAGGGACTAGATATCTGCTGCTGTTAGATTGAGAGCTATCTTACTGAATGCAAATAGTCTGTGTAGCTAGATCACCCAAATGCTTATCAACTAGTTTTGAATGTTAGCCTGCTCTCCTTCTGGACTTAGTGTGTCCTTAAACTGGAAGTAAGCCAAACTCTAGAACAATTGTTCATCTTGATGTAACTGGGCCCTTTTCTTCTTCATAATGACCAACATCATACTGTAGCATTTCTCACCATCCAATGTGTTTCTCCGACCGTCTGCCCCTACAATCACATCAAAGTCAAAATCAGCAACAGGGTGATCGGCCGGGCGGATCTCTGCTCTCCATCCAGGGCCTACAGTACAGAGAGAAGGGTCACACACTGAGAACTGACACACATACGGAAATACAATACAGGTACGAGACTGCACAAACGCGGTGACCTACCTACAAAACTTATATATACATTTACAAATTGTCTGTATTGTGCAACAGATATTCTCCAAATCGTATTACAAAGACCTTAAACAAGTTAACTAATCAGGTGCAGACAAACGGAATGAACACAACCTGTTGCATCAAATAGTTCAGTTTATTAGCCTACATTTTATTTCAAAAAAGACAAATTGATCTACCGGTTTCTGCACAAGTGTTCCTTCATCAGAATCTGATGTATATTATGACAAGCATTTTATTTTCCTGAATATAATTTAAGTCTTTATTTTGGAGCCTTTATAAATCTGTTTTTAATTCTCCTATGAATACATCTGAAGTAAAGATTCAACACTTGCTTTTATGTTTTCAATGAAAGAAAATAAAGTGCTATCATTTCAAAAAGACTGCATGTAATGTATTTGACATATTATTCACAAGCTGTACTCTGAAATGTTCAGTTATGTTCTTGGTTCATCAAAGGACAAAGTTGTGAAAAAAGTGAATGAAGTGTAGGTTATTAATAAACCCTTTGCTATATAGAACAATTATGTTATTATTATTGTAACCCAGTATGTATCTTTGACCTGCCAAAGAAATTGAGTTTCTATTGATATGTGTCCACACTGATGTATTTCACCAGAGTGCCAGTCAGTATCACAGAGAAGCAGTCCTGGAGAATCAATCAATCAGTTTTTATTTAGTATTGCACTGTTTGCAGGGTAGCCCCAGAGCGCTTTACAGATTGAAAATAAACAGACAAACCAAATAAACAAATAAACCAACAGAGGAGAGAAAAACAAAAACTCCTATAGGATAGAAAACTTGTATAGGATCAAATACATTTCTGGGGGTCCAGGGCTTAAGGCCTTGGTTGCCTCCCCTCCAGGCAGTATAATTCGATATCCTGAAGGGCACAGCACAGTGTCTCCATGCAGAAAGGAAAATTTGTGACGTCTCAGTATGGAAATGCTACTATTTTTATCTGTTTACTGAAGTGCATACTGTCCACCCTCTGGAAAGACAGCCAAAGGATCTGCAATCCATGATTCAATCTAAAAAACGTCACACACAGAAGCAGTTCAAAAATCTTGGAAACCTGTTAAGATGCTTTAAAAGACTGCTTTTCTGGCAATCAAATTTGGCGTCTGCAGTTTTAGGGTATGCAACATGTAACCCCACTGGATTGCAGCACTACTTGTGAAATGCAATTGGAAACAAAGGCAGGAAATTGGAAATGGCAGTTTGTGGATAGGTTTCCAATCTAATTAATGAAAATGTTTTCTTTCTATTCCCCGATATTATTCTGTTTTTGACACAAAGCCACGAACTAGGAGAGTGAACAGGTGGGAGCTTAGCAGCCAAGAAATGACACAACTGTCATGAAACCAATAATTTAGAACTAAGAATGTAAAAATTGGTGTTTCACAAAATAACTAGGTTTTATTTGGAGCACCATAAATCTTCTCTCTGAAGTCAACAATACCATTCTCATTAGCAAGGCAATGGTGTTTATTCTGGTTGTCAAGGATACATTTATACACCGGAGAGGCTCAAAGTTCTGCAACTTGTTGCATCGCCTTGCTAGACTTAATGCTTCAGTGACAGGAGGGAGTACAGAAAATACTGTTAACACTGTTGTACATTTGTATATGGCTTCCTGTATTGGAAGCAATGGATGGAACTCATACTTGAGCAAATGTAAAACATACAGGAAAGAAGGCATGGGTCTTGGGTTTAGGCCAGATCAAAGCTATGCCGTAACCTATAATCATACCCGATCGTTGGTTTCATTTATTGTCAGAAGCCACTTCCTACAAAAAAAGATCCCCAATAGGGTTAAACTTTTTAATTTGCATTTCATGGGTAGGTCAGAGTTTTGATTTGGTCTAGGCCTTTGCCTTAAACAGAACAAGAAGCGAAAATACAAAAAAGCTGCATTACATAATGAAGCTTATAGAAATAGTTAGCAAACACACGTGAGAATACTAGTCACTTCGACCTGATATTTTTCTCTGTTGAAATGGAGGAACACTGGAAGATGCTGTACTATCATATGCAGGGTAGAAAACTCATGTTTTCCTTGCCTTCCTGTCCTTGAGTGGTGTGTCATAAGGAAAATACTGGTGAACCCACTACTAGTGCAACGTCTGAGACCATGGTAATAAAGGTTTTAACCATGTAGGTGTTTCACCATTCATTCTTGTCCTACGCAGCTAGACATTTATTTTCCTCCATCTGCTCTTTAACGTGAACTGTTCTGCAATGCTCTATGCTACCATCACATCTACCATTGTGTCACACAGATGTAGATCATGCAGAGTGCCAGTAGGGAAAGGGTTAACTCAGGCATGGTATGCTAGGCACATACTTCAGTGTCCACTTACAGTAGGGCGGCTGTGTAAAAATAGTGGCAGTGACACTCACCTTCATTCTCCTGGTCTTCGGGTGGCTCCAGGAGCTTCAAAAACTCAATGTTCACATGGACCTCTACCCCCAGGAGCAACGCTACTTTAAGCAGCATGAGCTGAAGCTGTCGAATACCTGAGATTCAAGGCAGGACTGTGTTAGGATCCTTCACCTCCTCTGCTGTAGCTGCTGCACCACGCCCTGCATGTGGCTTCCCCATATACACTCACCTAAAGGATTATTAGGAACACCATACTAATACTGTGTTTGACCCCCTTTCGCCTTCAGAACTGCCTTAATTCTACGTGGCATTGATTCAACAAGGTGCTGAAAGCATTCTTTAGAAATGTTGGCCCATATTGATAGGATAGCATCTTGCAGTTGATGGAGATTTGTGGGATGCACATCCAGGGCACGAAGCTCCCGTTCCACCACATCCCAAAGATGCTCTATTGGGTTGAGATCTGGTGACTGTGGGGGCCAGTTTAGTACAGTGAACTCATTGTCATGTTCAAGAAACCAATTTGAAATGATTCGACCTTTGTGACATGGTGCATTATCCTGCTGGAAGTAGCCATCAGAGGATGGTACATGGTGGTCATAAAGGGATGGACATGGTCAGAAACAATGCTCAGGTAGGCCGTGGCATTTAAACGATGCCCAATTGGCACTAAGGGGCCTAAAGTGTGCCAAGAAAACATCCCCCACAGCATTACACCACCACCACCAGCCTGCACAGTGGTAACAAGGCATGATGGATCCATGTTCTCATTCTGTTTACGCCAAATTCTGACTCTACCATCTGAATGTCTCAACAGAAATCGAGACTCATCAGACCAGGCAACATTTTTCCAGTCTTCAACTGTCCAATTTTGGTGAGCTTGTGCAAATTGTAGCCTCTTTTTCCTATTTGTAGTGGAGATGAGTGGTACCCGGTGGGGTATTCTGCTGTTGTAGCCCATCCGCCTCAAGGTTGTACGTGTTGTGGCTTCACAAATGCTTTGCTGCATACCTCGGTTGTAACGAGTGGTTATTTCAGTCAAAGTTGCTCTTCTATCAGCTTGAATCAGTCGGCCCATTCTCCTCTGACCTCTAGCATCAACAAGGCATTTTCGCCCACAGGACTGCCGCATACTGGATGTTTTTCCCTTTTCACACCATTCTTTGTAAACCCTAGAAATGGTTGTGCGTGAAAATCCCAGTAACTGAGCAGATTGTGAAATACTCAGACTGGCCCGTCTGGCACCAACAACCATGCCACGCTCAAAATTGCTTAAATCACCTTTCTTTCCCATTCAGACATTCAGTTTGGAGTTCAGGAGATTGTCTTGACCAGGACCACACCCCTAAATGCATTGAAGCAACTGCCATGTGATTGGTTGGTTAGATAATTGCATTAATGAGAAATTGAACAGGTGTTCCTAATAATCCTTTAGGTGAGTGTATATCTCAATACTGTCCATGTCTTCCTCAAAGCACCTGCACTATGTAACTTTACTGTGTTGTGTAACTGTACCATTTTTATTTATTTCAGCTATAATTTTTTTTTTTTTTAAGATAATAATATTTAATACAAATAAATATACGTACAACCAGAAAAAAATAACTTGCTCTGCATTGATTCCCTTAGATTAATCCCTGATTCAAAACAAGCTATCCCTTATGCAAACAAATACTTGCCCTTTGAGCTTCAGACAGGCTCAATTTCCAGCAGAATCACTGTTCTGTGTTGTATCTAGCTTCTTCTTTATGAAAAGCAGGCCCTCCCTCAGCACATATTATTCATAAACATGATAGCAGGGAACCACAGGCAGCAATTTCACAGAGTAAATATATCACATGCTCATGGACAGTTTCAAATCACTGCATTACTTAGTGTCTTAATTAGCAGACGTGTAATGAATGTTTTTACCGTTTGTGTACAGTAATGTGGCATTAAACAAGCCTTAATATATTAAATAGTTTGTTGAACTATAAACTTCCTTTAAACAAATACATTCCTGATTATCTACAACTCTGTTCCTGTTCATACAAGCAAGTTAATGAAATAATGAACATTCTCCAAAAACAGAGAACATCACAAATCATTATACATATGACAAAGAAATATTGTTCATAATAATAATAATCATCTTAACTTAATGTTTTCTTTTGTAACGGGATCACATTATTTATTCCATACACATATTTTTGATGATATGCTATACTGTGTAGGAGAAAGGGGGAAAAACAGCTTAATGAGAAACAGCCTCTCTCCACTTACTGATATGGTCTATGGCTCCTGCACAGAACTTCCCATAAAACTTCTTCGCCCCGAGTCCTCGAAGGTCATGGATAGTGTACGGCCAGAGATGCAGCACGTTGTTTCGGGAGAAGGTGTCTCTCTTCTCTACGACCACCACCTTGGCCCCAAGCAGGGCTAATTCTATAGCCGTCCTCAGGCCACATGGTCCCCCACCAATGATCAGACACTGTTGAAGAACGGGAGGCAATATTAGGAGGATATTAGAGATATCACTTGCCAGTATTCAGTGTTGCTGCAGGTTAAACAGTGTTGGCAACAAACAGAGTTTCTCCCTAGATATTTTTAGCTTCATAGGCAGTTCATGTCTGTCATCACCTGGTGTTTTAATGAGCAAAAGCTATGAGACAGTTTACATCACTACATCTTCAAACCAATTTCATTTAAAAAAAAAAGGGGGGTAATTTTGCCAAAAATGTTGCTGACTTAGATCTGTGGTCTGTTTTTTGTATGTACTTCCCTGGCAGCCTCTTTAATACATTAAATGCCATAGGTTAATTGAGACCAATATGATTACCTCATACTCAGAATAATAATTATAGCCTTACAAGATCAAAGACTTTTCAATGTCTCTTATCCTAAATATGCATTAACTCACTTTATCAGTTACCAGACTGGTCTGAAAATGTATTAGGTGGTCATGATCTCATCCTGAAGGACGATGGCTGAGAGACAGGTGGTATTATTCTCAAGATCTTCAAAAGCATTATCTCAGTTTCTGAATATGCTTGAGTCACACAGTACCGCTCTTGTGTTTCTGAGCTTAATTACAAAGGTGCCACATTATGGTTTATGGCACTAAAGGAACTGGCATCCCGAGTCTCATGTCATTATCCAGCGCTAGCACTACAACAAACAGCAACCCGAGAGCTGTTCAAACAGTCAAGTCATCGAAGACATCCAGCATTTATTAACATTTATTAATATTAAATATTGTTTACATGCAGCACTCTCTCTCCAATGGGTAAAGACAAAAGACAAGGCAACTTCAAACACACAAAAAAGTGAATTCTGCAAGTCAAAAAGTTAATACTAGCATTAGTTTTTAACCATGAGTGACACCACACGAATAGCGTAAAGGCCCCTTCCACAAGAGGCTCGCAGGTATCAAAGGACACTGATCATGAGAACACTTATCCAGAACTCAGAAGTGCACACACCTAAATCTCATTATAAATCTCTTCGGTCTCTGCACCTTATTGCTCTGATAGGATGGGCTGATTGCAAAAGTATTTAAAAGACATAAAAAGCAGTTCAATCTATTTATTTGACATCATCTTGGTCTTTTGCAAAACAATTGTCTATGCTTATTAATTGGTTCTATCATTTAGATTATTTATTTCCATAATGAAAACTAGATATAAAAACTGTGGAAATTGTACATTACATTTCTCCCTGTCCCTGGTTTGTCCTCAGAGTTATTATTATTCTTTTTTTTTTTTCAGGTTTTCAACAACACCACACTGACTGGGAATTGAATGAATCGCTGGTGAGCCAGTCTACGTTTGTAACCGCTGTGTGTCACATTTCTTGCCTGGATATGTGTCAGAGGATATTTGAAGAGAAACTCCAGGGTGGGGAAGTTTGAAGTGATTTTGAAAATGTTGAGACGGTAGGATTTTTAATTAAACGGCAGTCCCTCAGAAGATGCAGTTTTCACAGGCTTTAGTGAAAGATTATATCTTGTTTGTGTAGCCTAATGAAGGAAGCTCTCTATCACTAGGTACATGTGAGAAAGTGCACTCAAGACTATACTTCCTGCTGTTTACAAAGCTGCCTGCCATGGGTAGAGAAGACTGACCATAAAAGGCCTGGTGCAGCCGGCCTGGTTGGAAAATAAAGCAATGCTATAGTCATTTTCATTTTTATTCTTTTCTTTTTTTACACTTTATTAAGACATCAGCCAAGTAAAGAAAAACAACAACACAAATGTCTGGCAAGTCTTAAAGATTTGTGATGATTCCTTTATTTAATTTATTTCAACAGGTCTGGCTCATCCCCCTTCAAACTGTCTATGTTCACCGTATAGGATAAATAAATACTCTAATTTCTGGCAGATCTTATTGCGTAAATGAAGACTGCTTTCTGGCATACCACATCTTTAGTAGGTGTGAAAACTGCTTTATGACAAACTGAAAGGCAGCTATAAAGTAAAACTTTTACATGTGCCCAATTATCACTTGATGTAGGAATTGTACTCTTTTTTTCTTTGGTTGGTGTAAAGAAGCTGAAGGTGTCATCTGAAACAAGCCTGGTTCAGAAGACTTCTCTGCCTGGAATTACAGAAGTTAGATCACTTCCACTTCCTTCCTAACATTAGGTTGACTGCTAGCCCCACTTCTGGAAACAGGCCCACTACCTCCATCAGTCTCAGCACCGGGACTGCCAGTATCCTTCACCTGCAGACACAGCACCACAACACAGGAAGGGACAGGGCCACAATGACATTTTTATTGAAGATTGGAGCAGAAAGTCCTGGCAAACAGAGCATTCTTTACACCATTCTGCTTACAGTGCTGGAACACTACGGAATGGAACATGTGATTCAATGTCTTGACAGGAAAAGTCAGAATACAAGAAATTTTCATTTTTTATAAATTGCATTGAAACCTATAATAAACCAGTCTGAGGTACTGTAATCTATCCAACAGCTACTGTGATATTAGGTATTGATGAATCTGAGATGATTACTCCAATAGGCACATCCAGGCCTGGTGGTCAGTTTGGTGGTGGTGGACAGTTAAAAAGTGGTCTCAAATGCACAGTTCTTGTCGTATAATACAGTTTGTGTATCATGTGAATTACATGAAAGTGACAGTAGGCTGCCTGTTTAAACAAGAGCTAAGTGGGGATGCAAAGCTATGCTGAAATTTCTGCTACGTCGTAATTCATTAAAAAACCACACATTATTAAAGCTGAGGTCAAGAACGACTCCACAGTCACACTTGGTCCACCTCAGTCAATGTGATTATCATGAAAACCTATAATGTGGTTTGATAATATGTACTAATTCGGTGAGAAACTGCCAATGATAGCATACTATTTTTAAACGTAATTGGTGGATCTGTAAGTTTATCCAGCACACAATGACTGTAATGAAGAGTTTCTCAAGTGGACGACAGCAATGGGGATCCGTTTCAGTCGTGGTATGGACAAAACTCTAAAACAAAATAGTAATTTACACAGGACTACCTGTTTATATCAATAGACACTAAAGGCAAACACTTCATAAATCCTCAATATCACAGCACTTCATACAGTGAGGATCTGCATTCTCTGTGGAATGTTTTTATTATTAGAAATCTCAAACATTTTAATTATAGTCACTGGTGATACACTGCAGCACACTGTTATACATGTTGGTGCTGTTAACAGATGTGGTATTTGACACAAAAATCTGAGGGTCAACTATATGTTGAGAAACAGGAAATTAAATTATGATGTTGAAACTGTACATTTTGTACAGCCTAAGACCACTTTTAACAAACAAATATGTCTGTGAGGAAACAAAAACATCCATACAGTGAAAATAAAAGTTATCGAAGCATATCCAATAAATAATCGTCCCCTGCCATGTGGAGTTCATTCCTTCTCAGAGGGATTCAGTCTTTCTTTTCTTGAGTTATAATAAGAATGAGCTTTGAACCTCTTTTGTATGGATTGTGTATGTTTTGCATGTGATGGGGTGGCATCCACATAGCACTAGTCAAACTGCACATTGCTATGAAAACAAGCCAAGTGAAACTATCTGGCTCCAAAAGACTAATCTAGCAGAGGTCTTCAGTAAAGCCGAATTCTTACTAACAGATGGGAGTGAATCCAAATGGCAGTCCATCGTTAAACCACCCAAAAATGTATGTCTCTTCCCCCTGCCTGTCTGTTAATCTAATTATACTTTTTGTCCTATTTCTTCTAAAGAAGGGAAAAAGTGGTCATTTAGAGTTTAGACAACATGGAAACTATGTTAGAAGCTTTCTACATAAATGGCTAAATTTATTTCAAAATGCAATCATGCTATTTTCCCCTGGCCGAAGCTACAACACGACTGTGGTAAGATTAGAATTATGACCTAAGATTTGGGAATCCCAAAATGTTAGAAAATTATGCTGTCTCAAATTTTTGAATATCTTAATTTATGTTTTGTAATAAACTGCATGAATTAAGAGGTTGAGAGCAATGCAGAAAACACTAAAGTGATATCATAATACCCTAAACTAGAACATTTGGTTAACTCTGAGATCCCAATAATTTGTGCTGTGCAGTCATAGAATTTTTAAAGAAACACACAAATTAATAAATATGTAAATAAATAAATAATTGTTTTGATACACCAGAAAAGGGAAAAAAACACGGTCAAGACATAAAGACTGAAAAGGACAGTTTATTTAGACTCGGACTCAATAATGAAACAGTTGTTTTAGGTACTGTACTGTACATATTTTCTCATCAAGCTCTGAAGTTTAAGTATGAAGTGTAAATTAAGCTCTCTACATCATCTAAAAGTTATTTTTTAGGCAGTTTAAGCAAAAGTAACCAGCTACACATTTTGATTATAGATATTACATTTTAAAATAAACTTATTTGAGGCTTTCTTTAAAACAAAAGGAAATGAAAATGAAAGTTTAGAAGTGTTATGTAATATGTAGGCCATGCCAAGACTAAGTGTATTACTGTTGTCCACACTTTCAATTCAACAGTAAAACCATATCTGTGGACATAGTGAGGATAAATCAAATATAGTGCAGAAAGTCTGAATTGTGCAGCCTGTATTCTTGCATGTCCATTCTATTTTTACACAGTGTCATAAATGCTACGCAGAGATTATCTTGAGATTATTCTGTCTGACTCAAGACACAGTGGGGTTGTGTTTTAGAAACAGAGTTCAGTTCAGGCAATCTGAACCAGCAGTGACTTTAGGTTTATCTGAATATCTGAAACCTGTCACACATGAGGATTAACAAGAACTGAGTTACACAGCCCTACAGTAGGAACACTTCACCGAATACCCAGAAGAATGTTTGGAGGAGCGATCTGAAAACAAACTGGATCACTTGTGTGCTTAGAGAATTTGACCTCCTATCTTTGATATGTGGCCTGCATTATACAATCAGTCTTCGGGCTTCTTTAGTTGTGATTAATGGAATGACTCATATGACTCCCTCAGCATTAAGACATTTCTATACAAGCACATCCGTCTGGAATAAAATGTGATTCATCAATAAGTCACAGAGAGAGTGTCTTGTTTACTCCGGCAATCTGGCAATGATTGTGAGTATTTAAGGAGAATGAGACCCCAGGGCTCTTCTGTTCAGCTTCAGTTTGAGCTTCGGATGAAAAAAGACAAGCTCCGCAGTTAGTAAAAACATCCCTCCTGGTGAGTCTGTAATGTAACTCTAAGACCTTCTATACAGTAAAGCCAGACCCACTGCACAACTGACAGTTAAACCAGTGGTGATTTTCTTTCATTTTTACATGTATGTGAACAATTACTTTCTAAATAAACAAATACATAAATAAATAAATAAATATAATATAATATAATATAATATAATGTATAATAATAATAATAATAATAATAATAATAATAATAAAATACTGTTGCAAAACAGGGCAGTAGAAAAACTGAGAAGCACAAAATGTTGTCGAGCAGCTTCAGCATTTACCTATGCTTAATAAATAACCAAATAACCAGCAGGGACAGGAGGGATTAGGCAGTTGGCAATTTGAATACCCCAGCAAAATATTTTCCTGCATTTACATCCAAAGAAAACCATTACAAACGATATCTTTGAATGACGCGCAGCAAACAAAACCTAAAAAAAAACATCAACAGAAACTCCCCTGTAGTCACGCGGTTTGTCGACTGATGCTTCCCCTACAAAAGCACATTCAGAGGTCAAAGGCAGGAGAGAAGATTTTGACGGAGCAAATCAATACTTCAAATTCGCAATTATGCAACTTTAAAATCAGAGGAAAACTGAATAATGCTTGGCAGGGTGAGTGCAACATTAGACAACTGGAAGCTGTTTAGCCTGTTGTGTAAGTTAAGCCTAGAAAAATGAAATACTGCCAATTCATGCAGTGTTATTCCTGATATATCCCCAGCTTAATCCTTACAGTGCAAATGCAATATCTAGACTGACTGACAAAATGCATATCATAACTGATATGAAAGACATCTGATCTTCCTAAAACCAAAAGGAAGATTTTCCTGCCAGAAAACAAAAAAGTAAAATCTTCGTATTAATGCCAATGAGAAATGTAACTGCCAACATGGATACGACTAGTGACTGTAGTCTTCACTCGGATCCTTACTTGTTAAATGTACAAACAATCGACTCTCATTGTGATGGTAACCCTGAAGACTGACATCATATACAGCCAAAGCCCTTTAAAAACCCTTATACACTAATGGCATCTCTGCATCTCAATGTATCCTCTCTCCCTTTACGACCTATATATTAAGAATCAGGCTAATCAGAAGTGCTTGAAACACAAGTATGGCAGTCTCAGGACCAACAATTTCACTATCCCCGTCTTAAGAAAAAGACAAGTTCACATTTTAAATGTAATTAATTAAGAAGATTGCAGAGGGCTTTACTTACCTTTGTTCCTAAGCAGGCTTTTCCTTTCTTGTATTCTTTATGGCTCATTCTCTTGTCGAGTTTACTCCACAGGGCTTTGGCCTTCCAGAAGGTCACCTTGGACTTGAGCTTTGCGTAGAAGTTCTTGAAGTCCAGCACATCGAGCTCCAGTTGGCGACAGAGGATGTTAAAGGCCTGCATGGTGCCCTTGCAGGTTGAGGCCTGGACGAAGTTCTCAAAGAGCTGGGCAGCCTGGGAGCTCTTCTCGTCGTCATTTTCGCCCATGTTGTCTCCAGATCGCTGACCGACTGGTCTTCACACTCTACTCAGATATTCAGCAGCTACGCGGACTGACAACTGCCTCAGAGCATTTTAAACCTGAACGGATAAAAGAGACCGATTCAATCTCGGTGAGCACACAAGCATGATGTTTTCAACAGATGGCTACTGATGGAGTACTAATAAAAATATATAGAACGATCAACCGATGGGATGAAATGATCAAGTACAAATTGTGTACAGATAGGAGTTAAAATTACTTTTAACATGAATCCACATTTTAGAAATTTTGAATCAATGTAACATCAGGTAAAATCATAGACAAGGGATGATTTTTTTTTAAGCAAAAAACTAAAAGTATTTAGCAGCATGCAATCATTTAACCAGGAGGAATGACTGCTTGAAACCTACGCTTAGAGATTGAACAGCACATGAGAGTGGAAGTTTCTGGCCTCAATTCACTGTATTTCCAAACACACTGGCCTGCTTTCAGCAAGCGCTCAAAATAGACTCCGGGCTACGTATCTTTCAAGAGTGAATCACATTCTTATGGACTTTGAAGGCACGCACTACATGATGATAGGGATATGATACGGCACAGAGCACAGCCCAGAACAAAAGCCTATTCTATCCACCAGGCAGCTGAAGTGTTCGCTAAAATTACCAAACATGTTCAAAATACTTCAAAATGTTCTGGTTATTGTGAGGTGTACATTAAGTAAAAGACGTGTTTCCAATTACAATGTGCAAGATCATATTTTTATGGACACCTTCCCCATGTAGAAATGTTTTAAGCAATATTTAATTCTGAACACTTGTTTTACCCCATGTCACTTAAATAGTTGTTTCCACAGACCTCAATTGCCACCAGTCTACTTTACATAAGATTGAGAAGTCCTAGACTAGTGCTACTAGTGCTGGGTCTGTGAAATCAGCTTAAAGTGTTCAATAACAAAGTAAAAACTACTCATTAACATCAACAAAAGCGTCATGAAAAAAAGGTTTTAGAAAAACCTTTTATTCTTCAAAACAATGTGCCTTGCAGACATTTTCTCTCTCTCAATATGTTCCAGACACAAACATTTCATATCTGCATTATAGTCCACTGACTAAGCATGCATTAACGTTAAATCTGTTTGATGTAAAATGTGACAAAGATGATTGTCAGCAGAACACTCGCACTTCACTGTCATGGCACAAAAACCCTGAGAACACAATGTGAGTTTCTCTTAAAATGGTTATTCCCTAAACCTGTGTAACTGAAACGAGAAGCTTACTTACTTGTTATGAGGGAAGCGTCCCTATGAATGGTTCCAGGTCTGAAATTGTTCCAAAGCCCTCACAGACCCGAGCCGTGAGCACTCTCGTTTCTGGCTGCTTCGCTCAATCTGCTGCCTGTTTGCTCTTCAAAATCAACAAACTGCTTTCACCTGATTTAGCAATAGCGCAAGCTGTCTCATTTTGGCAAAGTGAGCAGAAAAAAACGTTTGTCTTGCGGCTTCTCCTGCAGAGCTTGAATCTCAAAAACCAACAGGGATGCATTTCTGGTTTACACCTCACAGCCCTCGACCAGGGCCTGTATCTTAGGTTTCACCTTCATACCTTTCTGTCATATCTCCTGCAAATCCAGAGCATTTCACAAAAGGGTATAGAGGAGTGAAAATGTGAAAGTATGTGACCACAGCTCAGTATTTCCAGTGCTGCAATGTTATCCTGGTTCTAGACCGATTTTAACATTTAATTCTGCTATAGAAAAAATAGCTTTCAATATAAATAACTCCCCCTTGTACTGTTCATTTTCAACCACATCCTCAACCTCAAAAATTACAATTCA
The DNA here is from genome assembly GCF_036373705.1 of Amia ocellicauda. Taxonomy (NCBI): domain Eukaryota; kingdom Metazoa; phylum Chordata; class Actinopteri; order Amiiformes; family Amiidae; genus Amia; species Amia ocellicauda. The sequence continues at coordinate 1,840,419 of NC_089853.1, forward strand.
AGTTACATACAATGGTGCTCATATACAGTGACTGAATAAATGTGAGGATGGAAGAATCTTTATACCTTAAATGTACTTTGAAAAATTATTCAACAAGCATCTTTAAAACCGTATTTTTATGCTGTACGCTAGCCTAATCCAAATTGAACATACTTCAAATTAATCCACAAATGACCATATACTGTACTTGTTTTGTCTACATACAGCACTATATAACACTTGGATTTCCAAATCAAATGTTCAGGTCACAGAATCACTAGACAGTTAAAAAGTAGACTTCTATAAATTTAGGTTTATCTCACACATAAACCCACAAGCATCTAAATGGGGAATATTGTTTCCATGAGACTTGAAATGGGAGCTCTTTAATATCTAAATCATTCGCTACGTCAGTACAGAAGTGTGCAATCTGAACATGTGTGAAGTCTGGACTTTCTTGCCTAGCCTGCTTTGCTTGGTGTACATACACAGAACTTGTATTAATAGGCCTTCAGGGATATCATTTCTCTCATTCCTAATTGAGCCTGGCAACTTTTAATCGTCTCATCTTCCATCATACTGCAAGTATTTAAATATTGCTACCAGCAATTGTTATGAAATGTTCTCTGTATTCAAAACTGGAACATGACCTACACCGCACCACCCAGCAGAGGATAAATACGTCACTATACTTATTTTACAGAAGGGTGACAGCATCGCAATGAGCTTGTGTACACAATGAGCCCCGCTATACTGGGAAACGTAAATAATTTCCAGTTCAGCCAAATATGGAAAAAATAATTTAGCTAAACATGAGCATACTTTGAAACATTTTAAAATTTGATCTATATTTAACCACAAATGTGACTGTTTGGGATGTCAAGAGATTGCACAGTAAGATCCAGAAACTATATCAAAATTGCGATCAAACTCTATAATTAGCAACAGTCCCAGTCTTGTTGGAATGCTGGAAGATTACGTTTTTAGCTCAGAGTTGAGTGATCTTAGGGGAAAAAAAGCAAATCAGACACTCCTCTTTCTCCGCATAAATCTACCACCCAAAGAGACACTTAAATTAACAACTACTCACCAAATCAAAGAAACCGGCAGCTGCTCTTCATAAAAAGAATTTAGCTTGTTTTTTCTTGAAGCCTTGCTTTCCCACAAAGTTCAGCTTTTGTGACCTTTGCAGGTATACTTAATGTTTCCTAAATTAAACCCACAGCTAAACAAAGCACTTTAACTCTTTTTTGGTTAAATTAAACTCGAGCCTTCATGACCTGGGGGCCTGACAGACTGACCTCTTCTGACACAGCTCCTGTCTGGGAAAAGCAACATCTATGGACCAAGTGTTTAAATAGTTTTTGAAATGCTCAATCCACAGTGAACACATTGAATCCACACCCTGTAGGCAATTTCAGTGCTGGGGTGGGGTCATTTCAATTCAGTGTTACACTGTGACATGTGCACCGAAATGTAAAGTTTTGTCTCATTTTAGTCCTGCTATTCCTCGCCATACTTTACTTCAGTCTTGGGTAGAAATTATAGAATGTATGACTTAAAATAATAATAATAATTTAAACTATAGGGGGACAGAATCTACTGCCTGCAAAAACCCTCAGAAGAACATGTGGCTTAGTTGCACTAGATAGAAGTTATTGTTAAGGCATGTACTGGTTCTGAAATGTTATGAATATGGCCTTTGTGTGCTCAATGAAATGAAAAGGTGTGGCATCACAAATGCACAGAATACTGCTGGGTTCAGGGTTCCTTTATTAGCCCTGCCCCCGCTCTAATGTGCTATTGAGGAGTATAGAAAATATAATACTCTATTTACATGGCCTCAGTTTTGTTTTACTAAAGGCTGCAAGGTTCAGCTTTTGTTACCCACTGATATAGACTTCCTCCTTCTTTATAGGCAAAGGTTTATATACCACACCTAAATGAATGGTAATATTGATGGCTCCAACGATAAATCACATGTTAATTACATTAAACACACATCTGTGATGTCCTTTTCTTGTTTAATCAAATGATAGGACAACTCAGTAAATGTCTACATCTTCGGTACTTAAGAAACTAATTTGCAAGATAAATTGTGTCACATTCCATTAGTTTTGTTTCAGGTGTTTATGCAATATCAGTAGTAAGCAATAATGCAACACAGGCTAAATAATTCATTTACACTATTAAATACAAAAATAATTGATTTATGATATACAGCTCTAATGCCCAAATTTAACTTTCGTAAACCACACATATTTTATAGTCAGGGTTTATCAGGATTTGTTATTAAATACATCCTCAAGCCTTAAATGTTTACTTAAAAAGCTAAACATAAAAGTGCTAAGTACTTTTCAAAACCTGTGGTTTACATTCCTGTCTTAATGTATAGTAGCAACTTATTATTAGAACCACCTGGTTCACAGATGATGGAGTTTATTTTAATGAAAAGGTACTGCATGTTGCCCAAATAGCTTCTAGTAAAAGTCTGAGGTGTAGAGAGAACTGCAGTTTCTCCTCATCAAACAGTGGTGAAGTATCATTAAACCAGTCATGAACAGACAAATAATACAGCCCTCTCATAAAACAAAGATCAAAGCAATGCGGCATAAGAACCTGCTGCTGAAATAATATATATAGGAAATCTATAGAGAAATCTAAGAAAATAATAATGGACAGGCAGCTTCTGACAGTGCTCAGTAACTCTAAGAAAACAATTTCAGATTTATTCTGTGGTCAGAGGGGAAATTAATAGCAGTTCCCATGGTGCACATTGTAAGCTGATGTTCAAGAGCACACATGTTATCAGTTTTCTTTGGTGGAGGAAATATCCTGCACAAGAATGTCAAAGATGTGAAGTATGCACCTGTTGCAACTATATTACCATTTTTTCCTGATAGAGAAAGGAAGAACAAAACAAAACAAGCCACTCATTAAATCAAATAAAAACTGGAGTGGAACCATTTCAAAGCATGGAATTCCAGTTGCTGCATGGACACATTGAAAAAGGTGCCTTCAACAGTTGCCACTGCATTGAATAATGTAATGATTACATCTTTCATATTAAAACGTTAAGAAATACTCCATACTTCACAAATGTTATTAGTTTTATGACATTCCTAATAATTATAAAAGTAATAAGAAAACTAGTTTTTATATAAAAATGTTATTCAATCAAATACACTGCATTATAAATGAAACAGGATAAAGATGAATACTAAGTGTTTGAATACCATCATTGTTGCTTACACCTTAAAAATACAGGCAAGTCCAGTTCCTGGAATTCATACAGGCGTCAGCTATGACAATTGTAGGACGTTGTTGATATTATCCCATCTGTATCATAATTTGATCTGTGCAGTAATTGTAGAGGCCAGATTCCGACTGGACAGATTTGCTCTAGTAACACAGCGCTGGTCACACCCAGTCTTAGCAAGAGCTTTTGCTTGAATCATTTCCTAATGTTTCTTAAGAGTTTTCACTCAAATCACAAAACTTCTATTCAGGTGACACTCTGCCCTAGATTAAGAAAACACAAAAGTGCATAGAGCGAGCTTCCAGGAAAAATGTGTTGCTATCATTACATAGCAAAATGGAAACTGGTGTCAGCTGAAGAAAACAGGGAACAATGCGAGAAGTGGGAATTAAACGTTACTATGGTAATTACACAGAGTGGATAAAACCAGGAAGGAACTCCATGCCGTCTGATAAGGAAACATAAAAGCTCAGAGCTGGATGCCGGTTTTTGCAAACAATGTTAGAGTAACCCAGCGGACTAAGTATTTTATTTTTCCATATTACAATTATGTTTGCACAGCAACCTACAATAAAGAAGCAAATCCACATCTCCTCCATAAATGTTAAAGCCAACAGATTGCACTTTGTTTCAAAGGGAGAAAGAAAGAAATGCAAGATGTTCAACTTTTAGCCATAACTCCCATGCCATTCATCATGTTGGGTAACGAAAACGATACATTTGCAGCCTGACAATCCAGTGAAAGATATGGCAGCAAACCATGGATGCCGTTGTTCTGTTGGTTTTACCACACTTTGGGGCCTGTTGACTGAATTTTTCTCTCTCCTAGGAGATTTATATCTAGATGGTTTTAGACTGAGAGTTTAAAGCTGTTTAGAGATTTACTGTGTGAAGAAGTTACAGCTTTCACGGTTATCCCATCCCTCAGCAAATACAAAGAGAGAAGGGAAATCTCTGAATAACAGGAATGCATAAATTCAGGTTACTAGAGAAGCAAACTGCCAGCAAAAAATATATAGAAACTGGCATGATATTGTGTCAAAACATAGGCTAATTCTATAAAACCCTTAACATTTTCAGTTTATTTTATTGATTTGTTTGTTCCAGAAAATAAAGCTAAAAACACTTCTAATGCTGAATTGCTTGAGTTTCAACACTAGACCACTGCATCTGATAACATCAGATCTCTAAAGCTTAACAATTTAAACAGAAGTTACCATTACCTCAAAATAAGTCTTCACATACATATAAATAGGGAAGTGTCTTTTAGTTTCTCATGTCCTTTGTTAGCGGTTAACAATGTTTTCATTGGGTTGTGCAAGTACGGTCTAGCCCTGCACTCTCTCTGCCTCTCTCTCACTGTCCGACTGACTGCAGTATCAAATCAATGGTTTTAAAATGATCTGTCTTGGGACTTTGTCTGTGAGTACAAACGGACTCTCTGGATGAGAACTCTCAATTTCAGTTGGCATTACAGGTAGGCAGAAATCATGGAGCCAAGTGAGAGAATACATGTGACACTACTCTTGGAATAGTCCCTTTCCATCTGAATCCAGCATAAAGTGATCCCTGTGACCTGCAGCAATCCTCAAAGCACTCCTGACAATACCAGTAAGATCCTGTAGAACAGGGCTGTTCTACATGTGTGTGCTCCAGCCTATATCCCTGCCTAGCACTAGAAACAGTATTCCTTTGGCAGCAGCTCTCACTGTAACAAAAGCCTAACTTCCTCCTCTGGGCTTATTCATCTGAAATATATTTGGAAAGCTCTGGTCATTCCATAAATCAGCACTGTGCATCATTAAAATCCTTATCTCAGAAACTCACAGACAATAAAGAAAAGTCCCCAGCTACATATGAAATATGCCCATCCTTAAATTGGGACCTGCCTCCTTTATCAGTAAACTGCCAGTTAACAGCGATTTCTTTGAACTGGCAGTCAATCCAAAAGAATGCCGGAGAGGCTATCCAAGGGCTTTACAGAGCCATCTGTAAATGTCAACTGCTTTGCTGGGTTAAAGTGGAAATTACTTTGACACCTTTTGTATCTCCTTTAAGTTCTCCTGAAGTCTAATAGACGGAGGCTTGAGGGGACTAATTATTTCAGACAAACTGCATCAGCACTTTAAATGCCTGGCCCAGTCCTGCAGCGGGGTGTACAGTTTCGCTATAAACGACACTGCTGATCAGAGTATTTGAAAGAGACAGCTCGGCTTCAAGTCTGATTGGTATCGTTCAAAAGAAGGGAGGACGTGGCCCCCCAGAGGAAAGCTGATGAGGAATCCAGGAGGTTATTTACTTTGGGACCTCTCTTCCCCTTCCTGTTCCATTACCAAACTGGGGTATCACACACACACCATCAGCCCAGGACTGGGAGGGAATGTATTCCAGCAGGAAGGAAAAGTTCCCAGCTTTCCTCATTCTGTAAAAATGAAAGCCTGTTCAGCAGTCAAACTGGCCATACATCGGAGGGACCACAACTCTGTAGAATCAAGATTCAGGTTGTCCTCCCAGTAAAGAGTTCACTTTAGAAATGAACGGCGGTGTGTTTTAACCACTGATCACTAGAAGAACAAGTCTAGATCATAAATAAAATCGACTGTAATCCCTTTCTTAACCATAATGTAAACCAAGTTTGAATATATTTCATGGTCAATACTGAACACATGGCAAACAGAAAAGGATGTACCCCCCCCCACTTAAAAATGATATCAGCCTCTTGCAGGCTTTTTTGGAGATGGGATTAGAAGTTTTTCTTCATTTTAATCAGTTTTGACAAGCTTGGGTTCAACTGATCTCACCAACTTAGTCAAGGAGAACCAAACTTGTTAATTTGACTACCCTGCTAACATTGCCTGTGGTTAAATAATCCTGTAAGGGACTTTATAGTCACTCACGTACAAACATGTCTGCGGCTGGGCAAGGCACTGTGGGTCTGTCCACAACTAGCAGAACAAGGTTGCTTAATCAAGTTTATATGATACTTCTCCAATTATGCCTTCAATGTGATTATGTAACCTCAATGCACATGTTCTGTGTATATCACATAAAAACACATATTGCATGGCAGTCTTGATGAAAAATGAAAACATGTTAATTCTACAAACAGTTTAACAGAGCAAAATATTTTCCAAAATAATAACGCTTCCCTTTATTACTTCCTGTAATTTGTGTTCAGCCAGTTGCCCTTCTACCCTGAGCTCACTCTCTCAGGTGCAAAATCAGAGAATGAAGAGAAATATCAGATCTTGACATGTACTGTACCTGTTACAGGGGTATTGTTGCTCCCACATCAAATAGCTCAGAATTTGAATACAGGTTCTAAGGATGCTTCAATTATTCACAAAGAGTTCATTTTAGTTAACTGAAAAAGAAATACAAATCCCGTGGGTATGCTTATACTTTAACTGATGGTATCAGATCTATAAATGTAAACAGACAGAGAGAGAAAAAAGTCCTGTCAAATTGGAGGCGTTTGCAAACATGACAAGAGTTCTGCACACAAACAACACCGCAGCGACAAACAGGAAGGACTGCTTATTCACTCTTCCTCAGCTTCATTGGCCACATTGCACAGCCCTCGCCACATCCTCCTTTTTATAGCTGTATTATCATTCAGGGTAATTTAACAAAAAAAAAAATCCTTTCTGTTGAATAGTTGGACATGGGAGTGCTATAAAGCACCCGCATGCTTTCCCTTCTGTCAAAGTGGCGAAGTAAAAATACGGACTGTTTAGATCATGAAAGGCAGTACCAATTAAATCCAATTTAAGCTGAGGAAACTATTTACTACGCCACATTGTTGCGTCTCCTTCGATTTATCAACACTTTCTTGGACCTTTTTCACAGCATTGTCTAGAAACGGGTCCACAGTTCACATAGTGCTGGACTGTAAAACAATGTTGCTCACATGGTAAAAAAAACAAAAAAAAAAAAAAACATAGGCCCGTCCTTCCTTGCTGGATAGTTCTTTCTTTGTTTTCGTCAGTTCCAGCTTCCAGAAAATACAAGATATAGTCTGGATGAGAAAATACCTTGGCTAATGGAACAAAAATAAAAAGGACCGAAGGGCAAAAGACATACACATGATTTATACCCCACTATATCTTCATTTGTTCTCTTGCCCAGATCTGTGTCTACACAGCACAAAGGACCTCGTTCTTCCATGGGCACCCACTGGCACACAGTTTCATCTGAATTACAGTGCTTCATACTCGTACAACACTAGGCCCAGATTACTGTAGGTGGCAAGGTACAAAAGTCCTTTATACATTTCTGATTAAAATGCTAAGCTTATTCTAGGCATTCTCATTGCATATTAATCAAAGTACACAACAGTACTGCTGAGGTATTGAAGGTTTGTTAATGCAAATAAAATGCACACTATAACTGGAGGACCAGGGTTCACAGCACTGTAAATGAATACTGTCCAGTGGGATGGTGTAGATAGTGAGAAAAGACTCAATTCAGAGCAGATGAACACACACTTAAAGCAAATTATTAGAACTAATGACAGTGTCCAAGAAGTTTAATTATAAGGTATTAAAGCAAAACAGGACTGAGAATAAAACTGGGAAACATTCCTGACTGAATGATTCAAGTGTGATTATGGATTACGGTTGTATGATTTAAGAGTGTCCTTGTCCAATGTTTGGCTGTGTGGTGGCTAGCTTCCCCACAGAGCTATGGGTTACACAACATGCTGTCCAGCTTGTGGCCTTGTGACAACTTTCAACAGGTCCTAAGCCACATGTTGCAATGTAACAGCTCGCAGACGGACACACAGCCCTTTGGCAATTGTTCGTTTATTCGTTCAACATGGTTCATGAGTGTAAATGCTTCTGTCAGGACCAATGCACCTTGGGACATTTTCAGCTGTCACAACACAGACTCGGGAAATGAATGCTCATCTCAGAAGGCGTGAAACATTATACGCTATGAGAGATTGCGGCCCGTTACTACACCCCTCCCCATTCCATGTATTTATTTTTTTATTTTCCTGGGGGCAAACCCCACTGAAATATGCTAGTTATTTGGACACCCTTCCAATCTTCACATCTATTTAGAAGAAAGTACTCGAGAAACTGAGCCAAATTACCCTGAAAAAGAAAAACAAAACATTACAAAACCAAACAAATCCAATAAAAAAACATGTAAAACTAATTAGGTCTGACTATTACCAGTGTTAACAGCTCCAAGCCACCTGTTCTGCATTGATTGCTTTTGCTGATACTCTGCAGTAGAACTGTTCAAACTATGATTGTGTGTCTACTATTTGTAAAGCCGCGTAAGAGTAACACATCTGAGAGTTAACGTTCTTTCCCTTTAGTAGTAGGCCTGATTATTTATCAATAATTTATCTGATAATGCCTTCCTAATGTTGTGAGGCCTTCTTTGGAATTAGGTTGCAAGCTCTCTGTCCTGCATGTATCAGGGTTTGACGTTCTTATTGGACTTCTTAAACTGACCCCAAGTGAAAGAGAAACAAGGATATTGAGACAGATAATCACTAAGGTAGACGTTCAACATGACATTCTGCATTCCCTGTTTGATTAATCTCATTGCATCTTTGACCTGATCATTCTAGCTCCCACCATAAATTATCAACTCAGCAGTATATAAATACTCCAGGAGCAGCCATGTATCTAAATCTACTCATTCATACCAGACTGTACTTGATAGCTACCATTCAATAACAACTTTCAGCCATTCTTTCTAGGTGTGGAATAATTTGTTTACTAGAGGTCCAGATATTCCTCACTGTAAGGCAGCTGATATTTTAAGTATTGTGCACTCATAATTAAAATAAAGACACTTTTCTAAGGACATATTGCAGAGGTTTACTTAAGCTCAGTAGTCCTGGTACTTTGTGCAACAATTAATCAAGTCATAGCAACCACCTGCATAGGTCAAATGTAAGACTAGCATATTAAAATAATGGGAGAGAAGGACAGTTCTGCTAGGAATCTTGTAATTGTCCTTTAAAGTAAATAAATGTTGAAGTTAATGAGTAAATAAAATAGCATTATTGATGTGCAAATACAAGGAGAAGAAACTCCTGGTCTAACATTTGCCAAAAAAGACTAATCTTATAAATGCTGATAATTATGAACACAAGATCAGATCAACTAAACTGACAGTCGGTTAGAGGTATGTTGTTACTTAGATGGAGATGACTAGCCCTTTTTTAAACACAAGCAATGAAAACCACTTCAAAATGTTCTTTGTAAGCCAACCTCCTTTTAGAGTCTTTGTGGTGTTTCACAAAGTTTGGGTCATAGTATCTCCCAAGGTTATAAATCAAAGGCAGCTGATTTTTCACAGTTAAGAGTACTTCATATGTCAAATCCTGAACAAGGCTTGAAAAAATAAAAATAAAGGACGAAAAGGAAAACACTCTCTCACACACTGTGACTTTGTTTCTAATTTGACAAAGTCATCGAGGTCCATACTCCACTAGGGTATTTTTATCCTCTTTTACAGTGACATATGCAAGTGCCATATGTGTCACTGGATAATGCACAGACAGTGCTGTGCCATTTTCTTTTAGGCTACTACATCTACAGAAGGAGATGGTGCTTCAATTCACAGGTTAACAAACCCAATGGGAACACATAGAAATCTGTCCGGAAAGTTGAGCGTTGCCTTATAGTAGCTACTCTGCTCCTGCAACCTAATTTATATTCTCATAACTGGGAACTGCTACAACAAATGTGAGGACAAGAATAGGTCACCTAACTTTTTTTATGTAGTAAAGCCATGTTGTTTTAATGTTTGTTTGTATTGTTTTTTGTAGTCTCATTAAAATTAAAAATTAAAAAACTGTAAAATGTAGGGACTATTTATAAACTAACAGGTTTGGACCATTGTTATCTTTAGAGTTCACAGTCCCAACATTCATTCATGCCGAAACCCTTTCAAGTCTAGAATGTTAACTTCAAATAAATACATGCACTACATATAATACATATTGTATTGGTTTATTTGTTTTCTCCCAAGAAAAAAAAGAGAACAGCTCTTTGGTGTATTTATGAAGCACATTCTTTGCCCTGCACAAACTCATTCACCTTTAAGCTGCTTAAGTTAATTGCACTGTTTTCAAGTGTTATGATAATCCACTATTGAAAAAGCATGCTTCTACATCTGTATGTTATTTATACCACACTGAGTGACAATTGGAAGGTAAACTGAAAACCATCTAAGCAAACCGTGTCTTTGTAATGGCTGAACTCACCGCTCATGTCATGGCTCTACTGGCCGTTCTGAACTTAACGGATTTCCATCCCAGTGCGCAGCCCAGGGGAAAACATATTTCAGTGTCTTGTCATCAGCCACACAAGAAGACACAAAGCAGCAGCCGCCAAACACCTTGAAGCCGTTGCACGAAACTGCAGATGATTCAGACCACACTGACTGATGAAAAGTTTTTATAAATTCTGTTTTTTCAAAAAACAACTTCAAAATAAAGAATAGATTACATTCTTCCCCTAAAAGGATCCAACAATTTGCAGGGTAATGAATTAATTAAAGGCTACTGGTAGCTTTACTAAAGTAAACTTACTCAAGAAAATACACACTTTAAGATTGAAATGATTACCTTTCAAATCTCAACACTAGAATATTACTTTTTGAATCCATCATTGCAATTAGCGTCCTTTATGGTTCCTCTAAACATATAAGACAACACACATCCAGGTGACATCATTTCAAGACAAACATTCAAAGACGTTTTGAGGCTCGATATCCATTGCATTGTCGTGTCTTAACTTGTTTAAGCTTGAGCTAAGATTTCAGCAGCTATCTTGGAAATTGTAACAGAAGATTTTGAAAAGTTAAGTAATCATAACAGGCAGGCAAGTTCAGAGTCCTACGAATTAGTCTTTGACACAGACAGAGATAGGACAGACAGACAGACAGACAGATAGATATGTAGTGTGGTTATACACCAGTAAGAACCCAAAGCAATTGAAATGCTCACACGGGTTGCGTGTTGAATAATCAATGAACTTAGCTCTCCTGTTTGTATGTACCTAGGCATGTAGATAGAAATGCAGTCATATCTCACCATCCTCCACACTGACATCCCAAAAAACAAAAACCTTAACACATGTATAAGGAACCAGAATCCAGTTGAGCAGCAGGAGAGCACCATTGTGTGCATCTGCCGCATAATACGACTTTCATACCTTTAAAATACCTGTTCTTGGCGAGACAGATGTCACTTTTTCATCTTCAAAACAATCATAAAAAGAAGTGCCTACAAAGTGTGTGGCTCACCGGCTAAGAGCGGTTATACGAACTTTTTATGGACTCATGAATACACTTCATTTCCATAGACCAAGACACATACCAGCAATAACTGGGACAACACCAGTGCACATGAAAGCAATGGCGTGCTGTGGCTCATCCCTGAGCGCTGCTCAATTATTGATCCCACTAACCCGACACTTCACTAGACAGCATCACACCTCCGTCTCAGTTTCCCGGGCCAGGCGCTATATATAAGTACAAGGTACGGACAGAAAACTGATACACTGAAAGTACCCTAACGCCTTGCAGTGCATTAACATGAATGAATACAAACACAGGCCTACATACATACATACATACATACACACACCTATCAAAAGTCCGACACTCAGCCCGGCGTGCTTATGAATTCAACAGAAAGCCACTCATGAACTCACTTGATCCCCGCACTGCCATGAGCACCTCAGCGCGCCTGCGTTGACACAGCGGTGTGTCGGACGGCGCGGCTGTGCGGCTCTGTTATCCGCGGGCGGAGCTGCTGCGCGGCGGCGTCCAATGGGGAGCTCGCAGGCGCTGCGATGACGGTCGCGTTCGTGTTGCGCAGATTTACGCAGATCTGCGCGGGTCTGCGTGGCTCCACGAATGAGATCGTGTAATTCTGCAGATCTGCGGAGTTGTGCGCTACTGGAACGCCACTGATACCGGCTGTGTCGTCAACTGTACATAGCTACACATGCCTTCTTCACTTGAATCGAGTTATTTCATTGCTGTTAACATGTTTTAATATGTGACCGAGCAAGACAATACACTTTACTGTATTATAATAGTAATAGTAATAATGTACACATTTTGCATGCTGAGAAAATTAAACGATTATATCTTTGAAATGTGAACCGTGACACACAACCAGCATGCAAACTCTGCCGAAGCACATGCAAAACCAAGTCTGCATGTTAAACAAATGACAACAAAAACAAAATACTTCCTCTTCCCCTCCAACAAGTCTGAACTATTTGGGAGAGTGGCTGTGAAGGAGTGAATTAGAAATTATGAAAAGGTCACTCCAAAACAACACATTGACAGCTACACAAGACATATCTATTGAATGTCAGTGACTCTGGCCGACTCTGGGCTGTAATTAGTTAACAGAACTGCTAGGATGAGCAAGCACGTTATTTCCTTTGGCTGGAGTAACTCGTACCACTTCACAATGGAAGCGATGCATCACGATTCTTGAAGGTATCTTATTTTTAAAGTCACACATGCATGCCGTTCAAGTGAGCTGAGTGCTTATAGAGATATGTTATTGCAGTCATTTGCATTAACTTTTCAGCTTGCGTAAGGAACATCAGCCCTTCTAAATTCAAAGTAGAATAAAGAGAATAATATACCAAGAAATGCAAAACTGAGCCCTGTCTGACCTCACACACTGCTTTAGGTATTGTGTCTATGACTAGGCAAACCTAGTGAAGTTTCACAGCGATGCGGCCCACCATATACAAAAGCAGCCAAATAGTGTGAGGGAGCTGAAGCTGAAATAAAGCCTTTCACTGAAACTTAATCCAGAACACCCTCCGCAGGTGAAATGAGCCTGATGAATTATTTATGTGCAGTAAGCCAGAAACAATGAACATATTACTGGACAATGGATGGGACGTAGGTATATATGTAGAATACAAGATAATGCTTAACAATGTTGATAAAAAACAATATTCTGACCCAAAGACAAGGAGGGCACTATTTTGACGTTGATAAATTCTTAAAACATGTGTTGCTGGTGTTGGCAGAAGAGAGCATGATCCAATGAAAGTGAGACTAGTACCGCCGTGCCAAGCCAATGCCACTCTGCCCTCTGGTGACCTGATCTGACAAACAGAGAGATGAGGCAAGACCTACCGACATCACACTGCCTCTCCCTCAGACACACGCACACCGGTCGGCCATTCATCACTGTCACAGCTCAGGTTTTACTGCTTCATAGCAGCTGTCTGTGTAAAATTACAGGGCCGCATGGACTCTTCTGGAAATAAGAAAACAATGTTTCTGAAGAGAAGAGAATGAGATCTTTAACAGGCTGAAAAAGAAAGAGGTTCGCTCTTGGTCATTATTGCATTTCAAATCACTGCAGCTGTACTGAAAAGGTAAAAATACTGCGACCCTGCCAGTGCGTCATCAGAAGCCACATTTAATATGCAATTAACTTCTGAAAATCTACTTTTAAAATAAGCCCCTACCCTTGAAAATGAAGGTGAGACTATAAGAGTATCCTATTAAGAATAGAGTTGTCAGTTTACATCCCCCATTTTAAACCAAGCCATTTAGGTTACATGTCAATACTATCAAAATGTTTCAGTGTGATCTATTACAAGGACAAGGAAACACATGTTATCAAGTACAACCCCTTACAATATGATTTTTAAAAGGTGGGGATGTTTAAACTAGGGATAGAACTGATGGCCATTCTTAGCATTGGCAGTAAGGTGATACAGCTAACCTGTATGGTGTACATCGTGTCTAAGTGAAACAACTTCCAGACTAATTTATATTAACACTAGGCTGTGGTATATCGTCACAAATAACCTTATTTATCAGGTTTCTCAAACTTAACTACATGATGACGGGGCGTGCCCTGATAAATTCAAGGTCAGTTTAAGTAATAAGTAATAAAAACTATACTTTTTATTGGTTGGATTAAGATCATAATTAAATGAAGATCATTGGTTGAACAGTTTCAAATATATACAAAATCGAATAATGAAAAAAGCATGATCATTAAAATAAATATATTCAGATATGCATGTTATTAAAATAGCTGTCTGACCTTCAGATCGAAATGTAAATAATGAACAGTCTCTCGTGTTTGAACAGTTGGAGTTGGTTTCTAAAGTTCAACCTGTAGTGATCAACCGCAATCTACAAAGCACTAAACATGAAAATACATGTTGTCTGCCCGTAGCTGTGTAACTTCAGCAGAAAATCACGAGCAAGGCCTCTCAGAGTTCAAAAACTTTCTCCACCTTGCGGCTGTCAGCCCACGCAATGCAATGAGAGGAGGATATCCCCCTTCCACATCTAAAGACATGCACGGCAAAGGGGAAGCTGCTTTTCACTTTCTCTCAGCAGGTGGTGCATAGATAATCTTAACAGCTCAAAGGTATTCCTAAAAAAGTACCCTTGATGAACTGCAAACAACTGAGTTTGTGTTCATTTCAGCAAAAAGATCTAATCGCTGTGCTCTGTGACAGACAATATTGTCACACGGAAGCCTGGAAATCGTTTGTTATTTCTGAAGTTAAATGAAACCCTTCACCCACTTTTTAATATTTTTTCAAAGATTTAATGACAAGTTTGACAAATGACACTGTTTGTGTAACCATGCGAAGTTGCTGCTGTTTTTGAAAGATTTAGAAAAGCAGAAGGGTAGCCAAATATTATACTTGATACTCTTGTGAGATTTAAAAAAAAACACTGCAGTCCAGTACACACAGTCCTATGAGTCTGTTATCTTTAGGGGGAAACAGAACATCTGCGATTAATTATCGTCCAAGCTGCACAAAACCAAGCAAAGGAAAATTGGGGGGTGTTGACCTTTAAGGGCTTAGACTTCTACATTTAGTGACATGTCTTCATAAGATAGAATAAGACTTAATTTGAAAGAGGGCACAACTAATAATTTGTCACAATCAATAAAACGTTTTTCAAAAAAATGCAAATAATACTGCATGATTTCTTGATGTGAAAAAATATATATGTATATTGTTGTGCACTGAAAATATATACTTTTGTACAGGGGTACCTGAATTAAAATGAATAATATGGAAACAGATAATTATATGTTTATTATCTGTATGGTATATTTAAAGTGTTCTTTTATTCTGATTATTTTATTTTCTTATTTTATTGAATTAGTCCTTTGCTGCAAAATATTGCAAACAGTAGACATAAGGCTTTTTGGACAATTAGTCCAAAAATGAAAATAACACATTGGTCAAAGATTATTTCTTTACAGACTCATAGTTAGTTTATAATTTGTAGACACAAAACAAAAAAGGCTCTTTGGCACCATCATGAGGAAGAAAAATGTATTAAAAATATATTTGATCATTTTGCATACATTTACGATTGCAGTAAAGATTTTAAATTGATACTATTATGCATTAAGTATAACCAACTATTCAGTAATATCAGTTTGAATACATCAAATGCAGCTGTGACTAAAATAAACAAAAATGGAAATAGATATTTAATAATAAACTGCCCATTCTATATGAACTTAATTACATTGTTTTCCAGAGTGTAAATTCTGACCTCAAAATGACAAATGACATACAGATATGCAATATAATACAATACAATAAAATACTAGACAAAATAACTGTATGGCACATTTGTATTATCCTCAAGAATCTAAACATACAGACTCCAGCCAGCTTCACATTCTTGTACTAGGTGTAATGGTGCTTCTGTCAGGTTCATGCTGTGAAAATGAGCCTCTGGAATTACAAGGTAAAGTATCAATGCAGTGCAGATAATACAAATGCCTTAGGTCCCATTATAATGATGAAAGTCTGTTATATCACAATGTCATCTTTCACAGGGCAACAATCACAATGGCTCTTATCACGGCATTTTCACAGCATGTTTAATTCAACGTCATATGGTCTTATACTGTGTGTAGGACAGTATTGGCACAGATAGATGTCTTATGCCTTACACAGTTACAGTATCTATTGAGCTGTGTTTTCAAATTATATTGGCTTCCATCTATCAAAAATGGCATTACTGAAAAATGCAGGCAGTGTAATAGCAATGGCCAGCTCCAGTCCTTCTAGCTCTCATTTATTTTATTACATCCAAGGTTGTCAGGGGCAAAGGTTCCCCCAAAACTTATGTGAACTGCAACTGAAGATCATGAGATGGTCACAAATACATTTCAAGTGTCTTCAACAGTCTGTAATATAATTAACTTTCATTAAATATTAGTGTGCAGGGGGATGGCAACTTGATTAAAGATCATTTGACTGTGGTTTATTATAGGCAGCGCAGGCACATGGAGCCAGTGTTTAAGGCCGAGGGGATGTTACTGGGAGAGTCCCAGATAAAGTCCCGCTTTTGCCACTGTGTCTTATAAATTGAAAACGTTTTCCAGCGAGACCAACAGTTCAGCCCCCAGCTTCTGATCACACATTTTCTCAGTGTAAAACAAAAATGCGCAAGACATACTTTGACCACTTGAGGGCGAAAATGATCAAGAAATCAGCTTTATACATTTATTTGTAATCATAAATGGTTGAAATGATTGCTGACGTGATGTTATCAAGTATTTTGAGCACGTCGTGTAAGGTTACTTGTAAAACAGGAACAGCCCCAGATTTCCTTGGGCATTATAGTATACATTGACAGGGGTTGCATGTTATATATTTTGAAATTCCGCTAGTATATCGTTTATTTAACTTTGAATAAGTAACAAATGTCCCACCCAAATGTGTAGATGTAAAGGAGAGATCTTTTTTCTTGTGTGATCTTTACAAATCACACATTTACATACATTTGAATTATGCGTAAAAAGTTTACCGCCTCCAAAATATAATTATAATGTACTGACACTCTGTGACCCTAAACGGAGCTGCAGTCACGCACATGTCCCCACACGACCTCCGCGCAGCCCCGCCGCCCCGCAGCCCCGCAGCCCCGCAGCGCAGACCCGCAGCCCCGCAGCGCAGCCCCGCAGCCCCGCAGCGCAGACCCGCCCCGCCCCGCAGCGCAGCCCCGCAGCCCCGCAGCGCAGCCCCGCAGCGCAGACCCGCCCCGCCCCGCCCCGCAGCGCAGACCCGCAGCCCCGCAGCGCAGACCCGCATCCCCGCAGCCCCGCAGCGCAGACCCGCAGCGCAGACCCGCCCCGCCCCGCCCCGCAGCGCAGACCCGCAGCCCCGCAGCGCAGACCCGCATCCCCGCAGCCCCGCAGCGCAGACCCGCCCCGCCCCGCCCCGCGTCAGGGTTGCACTGCGGGACACAGACCCAGAGACCGCGGCACCGGCTTCTGCACAGCAAAACCTCAAGGCGACAGCAGTGGGTGGGTTATAATTTTTTGTTCTTATATTATTCCTTTAAAGCATTAAATTCAATGATATATATTTAATACAAGCTACATTAGCCTTACAGTATATGATCACAAACATCACTGTTGTTATCGCTATAATTCACAGAAGCTGAACCCAGGGAACTGGCAGGATGATGCGGCTGGCGGCGCTGGGTCTGTGTCTGTGTCTGGGTCTGGGTCTGGGTCTGGGTCTGGGTCTGGGTCTGGGTCCGGTCCATGGCGGTGCCCCCCAGCCCTCCCGCAGGAAATCGGACATCAGCCAAAGCCTGGAAGCGACTCTGGCTCAGGGACACACGAGTCTCAACGACATGTTTAGGGAGGTGGAGAAACTGATGGAAGACACGCAGCACAAACTAGAAGAGGCGGTGTATCAGGTAATGTAAGAAAAAAAGGGACTGCGCTTAATATTAAAATGTAATCGGGTATTGTGCCTATGTGGTCCAGATTGCCTGTTGCATATTGTTATAGTTGTGTTGCTTTGTGTAGAGTAATATACACTACCGTTCAAAAGTTTGGGGTCATTTAGAAATGTCCTTGTTTTCGAAAGAAAAAATATTTTTTTTGACCATTAAAATAACATCAAATTGATCAGAAATACAATGTAGACATTGTTAATGTTGTAAATGACTATTGTAGCTGATTTGTAATGGAATATCTACATAGGCGTACAGAGGCCCATTATCAGCAACCATCAGTGCTGTGTGTCAATGGCACGTTGTGTTTGCTAATCCAAGTTTATCATTTTAAAAGGCAAATTGATCATTAGAAAACCCTTTTGCAATTATGTTAGCACAGCTAAAAACTGCTGTGCTGATTAAAGAAGCAATAAACCTGGCCTTCTTTAGACTAGTTGAGTATCTGGAGCATCAGCAATTGTGGGTTCGATTACAGGCTCAAAATGGCCAGAAACAAAGAACTTTCTTGTGAAACTCGTCAGTCTATTCTTGTTCTGAGAAATGAAAGCTATTCCATGCGAGAAATTGCCAAGAAACTCGTACAACACTGTACTGCTCCCTTCACAGAACAGCGCAAACTGGCTCGAACCAGAATAGAAAGAGGAGTGGGAGGCCCCAGTGCACAACTGAGCAAGAGGACAAATACATTAGAGTGTCTAGTTTGAGAAACAGACGCCTCACAGGTCCTCAACTGGCAGCTTCATTAAATAGTACCCGTCTCAACGTCAACAGTGAAGAAGGGACTCTGGGATGCTGGCCTTCTAGGCAGAGTTGCAAAGAAAAAGCCATATCTCAGACTGGCCAATACAAAGAAAAGATGAAGAACACAGACACTGGGCAGAGGAAGATTGGAAATAAGTGTTATGGACAGACAAATCTAGGTTTGAGGTGTTTGGTTCACAAAGAAGAACACTCGTGAGACGCAGACCAAATGAAAAGATGCTGGAGGAGAGCTTGACGCCATCTGACAAGCATGGTGGAGGCAATGTGATGGTCTGGCGGTGCTTTGGTGGTGGTAAAGTGGGAGATTTATACAGGGTAAAAGGGATCTTGAAGAGGGAAGGCTATCACTCCATTTTGCAACGCCATGCCATACCCTGTGGACGGCGCTTGATTGGAGCCAGTTTCCTCCTACAACAGGACAATGACCCGAAGCACAGCTCCAAACTATGCAAGAACTATTTAGGCAAGAAGCAGTCAGCTGGTATTCTGTCTATAATGGAGTGGCCAGCACAGTCACCAGATCTCAACCCTATTGAGCTGTTGTGGGAGCAGCTTGACCGTATAGTACGAAGTGCCCATCAAGCCAATCCAACATGTGGGAGGTGCTTCAAGAAGCATGGGGTGAAATCTCTTCACATTACCTCAACAGATTGACAACTAGAATGCCAAAGGTCTGCAAGGCTGTAATTGCTGCAGATGGAGGATTCTTTTACAAAAGCAAAGTTTGAAGGACACAATTAATATTTTAATTCAAAATCATTATTTCTAACCTTGTCAATGACTATATCTCCTTTTCATTTTGCTATATTTCCTATTCAAACTAACTTCATGGAAAACAAGGACATTTCTAAGTGAACCAGAACTTTTGAACGGTAGTTATATATATATATATATATATATATATATATATATATATATATGAATGTGCTTTCTTAAAGTAATAACACTGAAATAGTTAACCCTGCCTTCTGAAGCATTTAATTCAGATTTAGTGCGTAGGTGCATTAGCCTGTTATTGAGTTTACATCATCACATGCATGTATGTCAGAAGCTCACACTTGAAACAGGACATGTTGGAAATATGACTTGCACATCATATAATTGATCTGAGATGTAGCAGGCATGTCTAATCATGACACTATTGATTTAACACATCAATACCACCTATGTCTAACTGACCAATTCTCTGTTTTTTTTGTAGATGGACAATGAAAGTGCTAAATCAAACTTTAAATTGGATGAGCTCCCTGCTAATTACCATAATAAGAGTAATACAGAGAGGAAGGTTGGAAACACGGCTATCCACACTGTGCAGAAAATTGACAAGGTACTGCAGTGTTCAGTAAATCCATCCATGAGATTCATTGCAGTGGAAATTCCATGGGCATATATTCTCAACCTCATGATGCAATTACTTTACCAATTTCAAATAGACAAATCTTTTACATCTCATTCATGGAGCATCAGCACAATATTCAGGGCAACCCAGGGCATACAGATATTCCCATAACAAACAGTAAGGGTCCCTTTTGTTGAAGAGTTTGTATGTACATAGACTGCAATAAACAAAACCAAAGAGTAACAAAACAAACAATGTGACCACTAACCATAAAACCTAAATATTTCATTTACTGTGTGCTCTTGATATAAACCAAGCCTATTTCCTGTTTGTTTCAGATGACAGATAATAATACTGGCTCAACCTTCTTCTCAAAAACTGTGATACAGTCTAGGAGGAAAGAGAATGAGATCGATCGTGTAAGTGTGTTTTCTTTTTTGATGTTTTTGCCGTGCCTTTTTCTAGAATTGCTTGTTTTCAATAATTGCAATGGAAGCAAAAATAATTGTTTTACTACTTCAATTAGTTTTACTATTGTGCTTGTATCAGGTGTTTAATCTAAAAAGTACTGGCATTAATTTCCATTCCAAATTGTGTGCAGAGCAAAGTTGTCTAATACTTGTCCAATAATTACTTCTATTCAAATACTTAATTGATCATTTATTTTGCCAGCTCCAGTGAAATATTCCAGGACATGGAAAGAAACATGGCCTGAATGAATATTAAAGGAGCACGGGACACTATTAGAGTTAGTGTTATTGAGTTGCATGTCATGTTGCCCTTCAGTTGATACAGTCTGCTTAAATCATGCTCTGCAGGTTAATATCTAAAACGGAGAGCCCAGATAACAGCTCTGTCTGACACTCTTAGGAGAGTGTGAGAGTGTGACTTTTAAGTTAGACTCTTCACCTGGAATGCATCTGTTTCTCTGGTGGAGATCTCTGTTGACTTTTGGCCTCCCGCTGATGTCAGCCACAGTGCTGAAGTCATGCACAGAGATTGACAAACACGGCCGTGTGGTTACCATGCCAGCGCGGGAGCTGGAGAGAGGCTGTGATCTGCGTCCGTCCAAGTACAGCCGAATGAGCGAGTGCTGATTTAGTGCCTGATATTGAAACGAACACTGAAATAAGAGAAAGGTATGGTTACAGCCAGCTCAGGTAAACTCAAATCAATTAATCGCACAGATATTTTGTAGATAAGTATTGTGCAAAAAAATAAATAAAGCTGACATGACAGTGCAGGCTGAAACACTTTGTTCCATAAAGACCACTATACAGCAAGTGTTCCTGATCTCTGAGAACCCGAGTAAAGTGTAAAACTATTAGTTCAGTCCACAGAATTCACAGCTCAAGGTTAGTTCAGCCTGCTATAGCTGTTGTTTGCACTACTGAGGACACCGGGCCTTCCATCACTATAGCTCAGCTTTCATAAGAGGTCTTATTGCCTTATGTTTTTCAAGTGCTGGGTCTTTCTACTTACATAAAACATAATGCACAGGCAACTGTTATCGTCTGTGTCCCTGCGTTTGTTTGAGCTAAGCAAGGCCATGATAGGTTAGTTTTTCTTGGCACCAGCAGCCCAAGCAGATGGTATGTTTTCTCATTACCATTGTGAGTCATCCTTCCTTCAAAGGCAGGATGTCAGGATTAAAAACACAACAGCAAAAAAAAAAAAAAAAGGGTCTGCATCTCTTTGATGAAATCTTCAGTTTAGAAAATAAGTAGTCTGAGACCCACACAACAGATCAGTTTGTAACGCTTACTCTCAGAGCAGAAAGCTGTTTGGGTGCTCCTCTTACTTTACATAGTTCCTGTACTGAAACGTATGTTTCAAATGAATTTTTATTTTAAGATGATGATGAATCCTGTTCACTTCAGCTGTATACGTTATTGAATAAGAAATCTCTGCCAATTGAAAAAAACAACAACAAAAAAACTAACAATTGAATATGTTAAAATAAATTAATTTGAATTCATTTTCATACGTTTGTATGAAAGGGAGAGTTTTCACATAAAATTTTAGTCAAATTTTAAATGAATGCGTGTTCTGAATGAATGGCACCATACTAAATAAATCAGATTTTTTTTAAATTGAGTGTTTAAAACAAACTTTAAAACAAAGCTGAAAACGAGGAAAAAGCTCTTGTTCATCTTGCAATGGCAACATTGTGTCAATGAGAAGTTTATCTCAATGTTTTACTTAACAGGGCAAAGCCAGTGTTTGAGAGTCATGCTCAGTAATGCCTTGGGAAGAATGAGAGGAAAATGGTTTCTTGGAACAGTTCACCACAATGTGTGCACCATAGTCATTTTGTACACGTACGAAGCCTGTTATTATTAACTCACTTAATCTCTGCTAGTTCTAGTTGAACACATATCTCCTGTAGCCCACTGCATGTACACTTCCCTGGTCTCCCTGCTCCGCCAGCTCTGTATGTTTTCCTCCTGGGTGGTTTTCGGAAAGTGTCGAGTGACACATTGGCTATCGATTCGGGTCAGTTTGTTTCTGAGTGACTCACAGTTGTTTTATTCTATCCTCTTTTCTCAGTTCTTCATCCTACATAGATTACATACAGACCCAGTTCTAAGTATCTGTAACTTACTTGGCATGGTCCTTATTGCTATTATTACTGCAGATACTATTGCTGCTATGCTGTTAACATCACCGAAATGTGTAATAATGGTACCTTCCTGTGAAAGATTGAAGTAGTACAATGCAATTTGACTGTGTTTCTGATTGGTCATGTGGTATCCCATTAAATTCTTATTGTGGAAAAAAGAACAAGGGAAAACAAATCCTGCTTAACCTTTGTAAAAAGGAAAGAAGAGAAAAACAAATAACAAAGCAAGATAAGCTGCTATAGACAAACTGACTGCTTCACTATTGTGAGTTCATGGGACAAATTTAAAATACTGCTTTGTTTATTGAAACCACATTTCAAACAAAATGAATGGAGTTTCAGGACTCAGCAGTAAGTGTACATATTTACCAAATGAATTGCTCTAAATGGCTTTTGGATATTCCATTTTTTTCCATGGTTAAGAAGTAGCTGACATATGTCATATCTCATGTTTCTTTCCTGTTGTAAAACCTCAGTCAAATTATTCACTCTGGAGGAATGGAAAATGCACTTTGATGCTGAATATGTGCTTTTCTTCATTTTGTTTTCTTTGGTAGAAGGAGGTACTTCAGTGTGGCACTGAGTGCATGTGAATGAGGAGTAAAGGAAAAAGTAACTGGGAGCTCTGAGGTGTGAGTCAGTTGAAACTCATAAAAACCACAAATACCATAAACAGTCTAGACTTTGCAACATCAGAGAACACCAGGGAAGACGGATATCAGAAAGCCTGTTGTTCATTTCTCTCATAAATATGAGGACTGGAAAGGAAAGGAATGGAAATGTACAAAACTGTAGCATATGAACATCTGGGGAGGCGGTAATTAGATTGAGGTAACCTATTCAAAGCAGTGATACTACTCTGCATGTTTGATTAATGTAATGATGTGATGGTCATGTATGACAGCATCCTCTGACTCATCGACACTGCTTTGGCCATTTAAAAAAATAACAACAATCCAACACACATTGTTGACCTGAGGTTTGTTCTTTTCTTCAATAAGTGTGGTCTGATTTCTTTCTAGCCAGGTAGATAAGTGCAAAATCAGCTGACCATAAACTTCGTTAGCCAGAATATTTTACTTCATCTTTGCCAGGCTACGAGGAAAAACACCACTACCCATGAAACAGTAGCTAAGGCCTAGTTATTTGTCTGTATATAACATGCAGCTAGTAGGTTACTTTAATATTGCATTTAATATAAATGTTTTAATAGAAGGGAACATACAGATCTAAAGGGTTCGACTGCTCTGGATTTTTTTATTTAGGCTGGTCTGACACATGTGGATAGATTTTAGTTTTGGAACTGAAATAATCTTTCTTATAATTAAGTTGGAAAATGTCCTAACATTATAGCTTTAATCACTGCCCATTCATATATTTCTGACACAGAAGTAGTAGTAACCGATTGAAAATTTGTTTATAAGGTTGCGCTGAATGAGACTGAAGAAATGTTCACTTAGTATTTTTCCAAATTCTAAAGGAATTCCAAGGATGTTGGCTCTTTGTTTAAAGTGCTTTGAAAAACCTTGGATTAAACCCTTCACTAACTTGCCAAGCCACACTTTTCTTGAAACTAACAGACCAAAAGAGCTTGTGGATGTTTTGAAAAACCTTTTGGTCCTAAAATACAGACGTTGAGATATTAAAACTCTTGCTGAAAACTTACTGTGCTTGGAAGTTAATTAAAAGAATATGCATGGATTAAAACCGGAAACCTGATGTTAATTAGAACTGGATGGTGGAAAGCAAAAGCGTAAACCTATGTGTAGACCCGAGACTTACTATGGAGTTTTGTTTCTACAGTAAATATCTTCTCCTAGCTTGTTAAAGGAGACCTATTTGAGTTTACACAGAGTACTGCCAGTGCATTTTGTGTATGAGGGTGGTTTCCTTTTACCCACAGATAACTGAATTGCATCGTCCCCAGAGGACATGCGGAGGTCTTCAAAGAAGTGCAGGGAGATTTTTGATTATAAAAGAAGATCTGGATTAGCCTCTGGGCCAGCAGGGCTCAGCCAGCTCTTTAATATTTCACTGTAAACAAATCTGTGTTTCTGGGCCATGGATTAATCTGAGCTGACTTTTACCTCTTCCTGTAGGAATGCATCATTGATGAGGACTGCGGGAAGAGAAAATACTGCTTTTATGAGCTGCTGCAGTCCCGGTGTTTGCCCTGCAAGACTCTGGAATCAGTGGGTATCCCATCAGCTGACATATTTCTAGAGACTAAAAAAAGTACAGACTCAAGCACTCCACAGTCACACAACTACAGAACAATTTAGAGTATCCAGTCAACCTAATCAGCAAAGTCTTCAGGATTTGAGAAGAAAGCAGAGCACCTGGCGAAAACCCTTGCTGCCCCCAGGGTGAACAGGCCAATTCCATACAGAGAGAGACTCAAGGCCAGAATCTCACCTGGATCCCAGGAGCTGTGAGGCATCAGTACTAAGCACTGTGAACTCGAGGCTAACACTGAGAAAGAATTTGATGTGCTTGAAATAATTAAGATCCACATACTTCAAAAGGTGCATGTTCTCACAAAATATGTTATCATGTGATTTAAGCAATAAAAGTGAGTTTTAAAATCCCCAAAATGTATTTACACCTCTGGACTGGCGCACACTACATTGACCTTAGTGACTAATGCAACAAAATTGATGTGCTGTTTACTATGGTATAGTGATCCATTTCTGAATATTACTATTTCGTAATGTATTTTCTGTAACCACAAACTTCTGATTTATGATTCATTAACAGTGTATTTTCCCATTGAATTTCATGATCCACAGTGGCCACAGTATGTTCAATGATTATAATCAATATCATCTTCTATATACAGAAAAAAGCAAATCCTAGATAAAGGAATTCAAACCAAAGTATAAGTATAATTTGCAGTGGTTGTTGTTTTTGTGAAATGGGTGTAATTGCTTTTCGTAAACTCACAATGACAATGGTTTAATATCTGATGTGGATTTCTCTGTTACTGACCAGGACTGACACAAAAATCATGCTGGACTAAAGATTTGATTCGAATTGGACATGATCAGTTACCCATTACGTATTTATTTTGCAGATATGCACTAAGGACGAGGAATGCTGTGAAGGCCAGCTGTGCGTGTGGGGCCGCTGTTCAGATAACACCACAAAGGGAGAAGCAGGCAGTATCTGTCAGTACCAGACTGAATGCAAAGCTGAACTGTGCTGTGCTTTCCACAAAGGTAAAGACATCCGTGAACAGCTTTGTTTTGGTGACTCAGCATTTTGAATTGCACTATAAGGTTATGAATTACAAACACTGTACACTGTAACTGGATAAACTGTTGATAAAAAACAGATCTAATTTTAATAATGGCAGTGCTATGCAAATAGGGCAGAATCAGTCATAGAGACAGACGACTGTAACCTCGGTTATCTGAGAAAGAGGAGAGACAGAGAACAGTAGCATGTGCACGATTGCCAATTGGAGAGTTACTGGGGGGTGTACAGGTGGGCCAGAGACCACTGGAAACCTGCAGGGCTGGGGCACGGGCAGCTGGGGAGGCAGCGGTGGTGTGTGGTGTGTCCCCAAACGGATGGCCCCCATCACAGCTGCGAGGGCTCTGAAGTGGTGCCTCGCAAATTTCCCAGCGTCCTAGGAGGTGGCGGGCGTGCACAAGGCTGAGTCACCTGCGTCCGTGGCGGGGTTGAGGGTTGAGGCGTGGGTAAACCTGCGCTAGCCACTTGGAATGCTCACTGGTTTGATAA
This sequence comes from Amia ocellicauda, assembly GCF_036373705.1. Classification (NCBI taxonomy): domain Eukaryota; kingdom Metazoa; phylum Chordata; class Actinopteri; order Amiiformes; family Amiidae; genus Amia; species Amia ocellicauda. The sequence continues at coordinate 1,866,891 of NC_089853.1, forward strand.
AAGTTGTATTTAAACCTACACCAAACCTTCCAGTTTTACTAATCTTATGATTGACTGTGACTGGGCACCATCATTGGCATGTTCCGCACCCTCAATCCCTGCTATCTTTCAACGCCAGTCCTGCTGTTCCCTGTGTGCACCCCGAAGCCCACTGAGGGGGAGCGATGCCACAGCACCTCAAACCACCTGCTAGACCTGCTGTCCTGGGACATGGAAGGGGAGGGGCCGCGCGAGAGCTGCCCATGCTCCCGGGGACTGAGCTGCCAGCCTCACAGGTGAGAGGATGCCGATACCGTGCCTACAGTTTACTTGTTTCCTGATCCTGGAATGATTCTGAAGGAGAATGCCATAGTGGCTGATGTGTCCAGATCTCAAGGTGATGGTGATGATGTCTGAAGTGTCATTGTCATTCTCCACATTTGAACTGGTGCCTTTGGTTTGAAAGGCTTAAGGGATTTTATCTCAGAATTAAAGTATTATACTTTCAGTGCAGGTTTTAATGTTTGTATACTGCTGTCAATAGTAGTCTCAACCAGAATGAATACCTGCAAGATATTTGCCAGTTGGGAAGGAAGGCTACCAGAAATGAATGAAAGGCAATCCAGTCTGACCAAACCTCTGCTTTATTTGACTGATAGAATTAACTAGTTTAGTTTATAATTAAAATGTTATGCATTCTTTAAGAGTCCAAAATATAGCATAAGCACCAACAGGAGCGTTGGCTAAAACCAAAACAACCACCAAAATATAGTAATCTGAGGGAATGAATTTACCCCAACTCAGGCACAGTTGAAGGCAATATTTCTCTTAACATTTTTTATTATTTTATTAATCGCTCAGTCAACCACTGAAGCCAACTCCCACAACAGAAGAGCCAAGAAAAAGCAGCATGCACTCCAGTTGAGCTCCAAATGGGATTGTCTGTCAAAACAGTCTGAAAGCTAAAACAAGGAAAATCCACCGTTACGGTTCAGTGTTAAAAACTCAACTGTGTGAAATTAAAAATGCTTCTAATTATTCCGACTTTCCAGATAGAAAAAAAGAATGGCGGACTCCACCTTCTTGCGTAAACACAGGCCAGTTCAATTTGGGGCAGTTGTAGTACCTGTAACTCAGACATAAATCTGCAAAGACGTCTGTGACGGACAGCATTTTCCTTTGGCAGCTTCAAAAGCCATGGATTTGGCAGTAAAAACACATGCTACATTGTTGCAAAGGCAGTGGACTCAATGCTCAACTTTGGCACATGCTACCCTGCTCCTAATCGAGGCAGCTCCGTATGAAAATCGGTTGTGAGGCTTGTGACCGTCAGATTAATTCTTGCATTACTGCACAAGAGGAAGTGAAAGCCTGGCTGGTTTATTAAATTATTCGAAGGGTATACTTGGCAGAAACATAATGCTATTAATTCTGGCTCTGGAAAAGCAGCTGCTTATTTTAGTGTAGTTATTAATTTAATTTTGTCCCGAGGTAATGAGCAGCTTCAAGCAACTCAGACTGACCCGAGACAGCAGGAATACTTTGTTAAAGCATTTTGGCCATTCATCCAGCTAGATGGTTTTTGAAAAAATTCAAATTCAAATACGAATACACATGAACTGGCTGAAAATTACATCCTGTTTTGGTTGGGTGCAAACTGACATTCAAATACACGTCATAGTGCGAAACTCTAATAATAAAACGTACATAAGCTGCATCAGCAATTCTTATTGTGACAGTGAAAAATATAGGCCACGTTGATCCTATTAAAGGCAAAATGAATAGAGAATCCCTTTCTTTTATTCTTACAGTTGATATATGAAATTAACTTCGTACACTAAAAACTTATTGAGCAAGAATGTTCCTGGCACCAGCTTACACAAGATGATTATTGCTGTTTTTTTGTTGACAGACGAGGCTCCGTGTGTGAAAGACGTAGACATTCTTCAAGCGAGGAGTTCGTAACAGAAACGCTGAATTCTGACTGGGTTAATATTGTTTAAAATCAACCCATACATCTGCAATAGGTTGTGAATCTAAGTAAGTAAGTAGTACTCCTGCCAAACGACTGACATCATGTCACAGAACCTGCTGATCCTGGTGCATAAAATGTATGTGTTTAAAATGTCTATTGCTTTGTTCCATACATGAGAGCATGTTTCCTGAAATCCATCTCAGGTCAGGAAAAGGTCTGTCCCTTCAAAGGATCCTGGTACTTTATTTGTATACTAATGCAGACATATCTTAGCTAAACTTTGTGTGCAATAAGTCTTATGATAAAGCTAAAGAATTATCAATTTTTCTCTAGTGCTGCTTTTCATAAAGAACCGCTGTTAACACATTTTAATTACCAAAGTTTCAATGCTAGATCATCCTCCAATTTATCTCAAAATAAAATAAGCTATAATTTCTGCAAATGCAATCTGAATAAAGAGTTTCTTCTGGGATTACATTGTGCTGCTTACTAAGGGGGATACGTGTATAATAGAGAATGGACTTTTTAATGGCACAAGAATAGCAGAGGCTCTTGAATGAATATTAAAATAATCTGTACCATCATATCTGAGCTATTTTCACACCAGTAGACCTGAATAATAGTCAGATTTACTTTCTAAGAATGTAATTCAGTTTAGTATGACTATCCAACTGCCTGTAGAACATTAATCTATACAATGTTGCTGAAGTGATATACTGTGCTTTAAGATAAATTAAAAACTTGAAAAAATGTTTTGTTCCGTTCATCACTCTCAACTATGTGCATCTCAAAGATATATGTAATTTATTTCCCTAAACACTCACATTGAGTTACAGTGATATGGGGGAAGGAAAGATGAACAATCAGGTTGGTTAGAGGTGGAATTTAAAAATAAATAGTACAATCTAAGATGACTTACTCATTAATATTTGTTGGCTAAAGTTAACACATGAATACAGTGCTGCCAAAGTGGGGATACAAACGTTTTAATTTATGACAACAAAATACTGCAGTTATGAAAAAAAGCATTTTAATTCCTTTCTAAAATCATCTTAGCTATGTTCACACATGATTTAAACCTCAAAACAATAAAACATAATAAACTTTTTTTTCTTTTTTTTTTCTTTTTTATTGGCATGTCTACTGTAAACAGCTTGCGGCAGCATGAAACACCTTCCCATAAAATCATTGTTTTTCGTGATTTGTTGCATTTAATAAGTTGAACCTTTACGCACTATCTGTGTAAAATGGTGCAGCAAAGCCCGGCCTTTCCTTTTCAACACACTCTTATTGGAGCAACAGAGAGCATTTGAAGCAGGCTCCTTAAACGCATAGTTACAGGAAAATGTTCTTCACCTTGTGAGGGATGTTGCTAACATTAACAAATGTGCAGAGAAAAACAAAAAAATTGACAAACAAATACATCTACATAAACAGAGGTTAAATAGACAAATTAAAACCTGTGCCATGTCAGTCACAAGACCTAATATTCGTTAAGCCTGAGACCAGAATAATTTACACAAAATAAAGAAAAATGGAAAAAAAAAAAGCTGAGCAGCCTTGGGAGTAATGAGAACTAATATGTACCAGTATTAACCAACAAAACACAGAAAAACCTTAACTGAACAAGCAGACTAAAAATGAACACCGTATTATGTTCAGATTTTAGGAGACTGATGGAGTTGGGCTAACCAGGGAAAACGGTCAGTTTTGTAGGACTGCAACAAACAGTAAGATATTTATGTACAGACATATACACACACTGACAGTCTGGGAATTTGTGATAGACAGCACTGGGCCACTCAACTCCAGAGTCTGAACATCATCAACTAATCACGATTTGATCAAAAAGGAAGATTGAAAATCTCAGATGTGAACATCTACTGCACTTCTCATTTTCCAGAATGATACACCCCCTATGATCTGTGTCAAAATAATATAGGACAAATGGAAGATGACAGTTCTCAGTGATTTGTTTTCACCCCCCCCCCCGACATCATTGGGGTCACTTTCAACCAAGTTATGATACAAGTGTTTGATAATTTAATGAGGTAAATGTGCACAAGTGTGAAAGAGTGGCTCTTTCACAGGCCAGCGCAGAGCTGTGACTCAGCTATGCAACATCATAGCTTTTGGCCTAGCTGGTCTACTCCGCACAGTGTGTGCCCCATCTTAACATTATGCTCAATTTATTTTTCTTTAGGTTACTTGATTTTATTGAATAGCTTTTGCACTTCCCTTTACACTTTTACAGTACAATAAACTATAGTGCACGACATTATTCTCGGCCACAGTTTACCCCCAAGGGCTCGGAGTGGTGGGCGTTCAGCCATACAGCACTGGTGGTATTGGTTTTACACCAAACAAGGTTCCTGCCACGGTGATGCTACACAGCAGTAGGCAGCCAGCTATTGAGTTCAGCTCGAGAGCTCGGAGCGGGCTTCAGTCCTGGCCCGAGTCCTTATTGGGCGCACCGTCCAGGTAGATCTTCAGTGCCTTCTCCTTGCGTGGCGAGTAATTGACACGGTGGCCCGTTTTCAGCAGACGGCTGCTCTCCTTCTTCATGAGCTCGTTCCTCTCTTCATCTGACAGCTCCATCAGCTCCTCAGTCTTGTCTCTGAATCAGAAACGAGGGCAGTGAGGAACTCTGGAGACACTGCATCTCCGTGCAGGCCTCGAAACAACCCACTTACTACAGAAAGGCCAGCTATGCTTGCAAGATACAAGAAATGTCTGTGATGCATCACAGGATTGACACTGAATTAAATCAAACTGACATTTCAAGCAGTCAAGCACAGTATTACTAATCAATAGGTTTGATCTTCGGTTACAGCAGCAGTGGAGAAATATCTGTGTTGCACAGGTATGCATTTTTGGATAAAGTGGCCCTGGCTGTTCGTTTAAGCCAGCCTGTGGTAACTGGCAAAAGACCAGCCAACCAGACCAGTGCAGCTGAAGGGGGTTTTACCTGTAAAAGACGACGGCACCGTCATCACAGATGTAGAGAGGCCAAACATTCAGAGTTGATACTTTTGGATTCCAGTCCAGATCCTGATGAATCTCCAATACGGAGATGTCACATGGAAATGTTCCTCTACCCTGCAGACGATTCAGAGTTTCATACTGTGCCCGTTATACTCCACATCACACAACAGAATTAACAGAGGTAAAAAACATGGGTTTATTAAAGTGAATTGATACGCACTACCCAATATCAAATGATACATATATATCTTCTCTTACCTTTGCAAATTCTAGGTTTTCAAGAGGAATTCCACTTTTATCACTGAGCTGAAAACAAATCATTGACAGTCAGCTACATCACCAACAGCTTATATACACAATTAGTCAATGCATACATACATAAATGTACATTTGTATTAAATTCTGTGGCATTCTTCATAAAACTAAGTGTATAAGGAATGAAAAGCCCACAGGTTTAATACCTTAATGAGATCGGTTTAACTGAACTGTTCTGTGGGGATTGTTGTTTATGTAACAAATAAAATAAATAAAATAAAAGTGCATGATTTCCTCACAGAAACTGCTAGCATTAACAGAACCAGACAGACATCTTATCAGGGTCTGATGCATTAGAGATGCATTAAATAGATTAAATGCACAGTAGGTGTGAGATATACAGTACTGGCTACATGACCATCACACAGTGGGACAGAATATGCATTGATGACACAGACTAGAAAGACAAATGTGCAGAAGAGACTGCGGAGAAAGGGAAGGCAGTGTCAGCTCACTTTCTCTTTTAGTTCATCCACACTGCTGCTCTCCAGAACCACTTCCTGGAAAGGCTCGAGCTTCATCTGAGCAGGGCTCCAACGCCGAGTCAGCACGGCCAGCTGAGACATGGACTTCATCTTCTCTGGCTCTGCAGGGCCAAGGATTAAAACATTACATCACTGGTGAGAGAATGGCACCAAACTCCATCACGATAATCCCTTGGGCCTCAGAAGTCATCAACTCCCTGCAGAGATCTGGAAGAATCACGGTGCAGAAACGAATCTCACAATTGAACAGCTTCTGTCAAATCTTCTATTTGACCCGACATGATGTGTCCTCTATAAAAGATGGGTACAGTACAGTATCTGGGGAGATGTGCAATTATGATTTTATCTTATATTTTGTTGAAGGTAAGGGTACATAACAAGAACAAAGTTTGTCATTCTGTTTGAAGCAATTTTTCGTAACTGATGACAAGCATGTTGCCTTTTCTACAATTGCTTTATAAGCGAAATGTAACTTTAAACTGAAATTCTCACAAGTCAAGCAGAAATAATTACCATCAAGTATTTCAAGGAAGACTTCCCAGTTACTAGAAATGTTAATATCTTCCTCATAAACATGATAGTCCAGAAAAACTGTTCCAGGATTCTTCCATGTTTTCTTCCTTAGACGAAATCTGTAGACAACAACATAAGAGGTACGTAACAGTTTTCATTTTAATGAATCATAGGGTCGTGCATCTGCTTGAGAGGAAAATAAATCCCAACTGATTTCAGAAAGTGAGTCAGTACTTTTAAAAAGGTCATAGCTGTGACTCATTGTCATCATCTCCATATAAAGAAGGCTACATGGGGGAAAATGCAAATACGACCAGCACTGATATGCATATTTGAATATCCTGATGAATGAATCAGTGATTATCAGTGGCAGATCATTCCTGCTGCACTTTTTTTCGAGAGAGCATGGTCTGTAGTTGCAGTACGTGTTGGTTAGGGATGGAAGGAATAGTAGATCAATGAAAAAGCGGTGATTAATTCTCGGTGTGATCTCACCAAAGGTCTGTGTAGGATAGTTTGGCAAACCAATCCTGTGACAACCCTGCCACTCACCTGTCGATGCAGAGATCCAGTTTGCACTGGTCCCTGAGCTGAGGCAAAAGCTCCTCCTTGGACTGCCGGACAGTCATTCCTTTAGCAAACACTGCGTCTACCAAAAACTTGCAAGGCTGAATGCAAGAACAGAAAATACTCATTTCAAATGGGTAACTTAATGCTCACATTTCCATTACAAACATTGCAAACATTATCAGTTGTGAATGCCAAAACAATTTTCCCTTTTTTTGTCAGTTTCCCAGTAATGTATTTCCTCAAGAACAAGCCAAACCACAAGCTTTCACACGATGCATAAATACACAGTTTCTTCGTGGAAGGGGTCTGGTTTTCAATACATTTAACATGGTTGGATACTTACCTCTGGGTCATTCACTAGAAGCTGGTAAACCTTGACGCGATACTCGCCCTTTTTCAGTGCTCTACCTAGTCTTATGGTAATCTGTTTAAACAAAACACAATTATGAGGATAAAGATAAAGATGAACAAACACAGCACGACAAACAAGACTGTGGAAAAAACATCCAAAACTTCCAATCAAGATCCATTTACATATATCTGCATTTGTTGAAACATGTGAATCTAGCAGGATCCATCGTTTTTAAATCCACCAACCTTATTATCATCTGAAAACGAGGAAAGAGTCTCATTGAGTCGGACGCTCTCAAATTCCTGGTTGTTAGCGTAGACCCGGAAGACCTTAAACTGGGAAGATGCAACTCCCACAAATGGCTCCAGATTTTGTTTAAAAGCAGCCAGTGTTATTCGTTTATCAACATGGACCAATAAACCTAAAATAAATACATGAATATCTGTATTAAAACAGCAAGAAAACTCACTTTCTATATACACAGAAGCTTACATAAAATATTTTTAATAAACCTACAAAATCGGTTTCTAATATTTCAAAACTCTGCAGTGCCAGACACTTTACGGCTGATTAAACTGATTAAACTAAAATATGATTTTAACCTTCAAATATACCTTCTTTACAATGAACTAATTTATTAAGTGTTTTTTGACAATTGTCTGGATAACACCTATGAGGATCCTGGCCACAGTAGAAATATACTTCCTAAGCACTCGTGTGGTCATAATGAGATCTTTTAAATATCTGATGTTTACAACATTAAAAAAAAAACAAAAAAAACCAACGCTTTTTTGTTTTTATATAAAAGAGAATATTAACAATCTGAATCATTTCCCATATTACAGAGTCGTGCATGTGACTCGTACGACACACTGTGGTATGGACACTTACATTTTTGTCCTTCTCCAGATCTCTCCTCTGAAGAATATGGCTCTGCTCTGAAGTACACATACTGGATCTCCCCTTTGCTCTTCCCATTCTCATCATACTCGCTGTCTGTCCCAGAATCCTCCTCTGCCGTATCCCATGTCTCTTTCTTGCCTTCGTTGGCCTTCGACCTCCTGCTGCAGGTGATGCTGTGTGAGTCCAGGCCGTTGGCCAAGGGGATGGGCGTGCTGTCTGCATTACACAAGGTGTCGCTGCTGTGACTGGAGCTGAGGATGTCGCTGTCCACCGAGCTCGTGCTGCGGTCGTTGTTGATGTCCGAGTCGGAGCGCTCCTCGGACTGGAAGTTGTTCTCCGGATCAGAGGTCTGAATCCGGTTCTCCAGCTCCCGGTTGTCTACGGATGCCGAGGAATCAGCCTCCTGGGAGGGCGACTCGATGTGCTCAAAGTCACTGGCGTCTGAGCTTTTGAGGCTGTCACTATTGCCCCCTCCCTGCTGCTGCTGCTGCTGCTGCTGGAGCGACAGGTTTTTCAGTTTCTCTGTGCTCTCCTCCAAAATGGCATCTACTGATTTCCGATCACCTTCCACCTTTTCGAAGGCATCCTCCAAAGCGCCTGGATCTCCACCTAACTTTTGGCAAAGAGTCCTGTTCAGCTGGGACCCCGGCGATTGCTCGGGCAGAGACACAAACAACCGTATGGTGTTTCCGTGGCGATCAAGCAGCTTCCACAGAAGCGAATCGGTGAACGTGAGCTGATGATCCGCAGAATCCGAGCTTTCGACGAAAACCTGCAATCAAAACACAAAGGACATCCATTTGCAATAAATTATGCTGTTAATTATTTATTTTTAAGTCAAGACAATCGTACATTTGTTTTTGAAACAATTCACCACAAAGTTCTCTGAAGATTGTACTCAAAAAGCAGGTACTACTGAATTAGCAGCAATACATGTATTTCAATAGATATATGTACACATTTTATTTTTCTTCAAAACTTTCAGCTTGCTAAGTACAATGCAGTACATGCAACCGATGAAAACAGCTGTGTGCAGATTAAGGTACAGTGCATCCGGAAAGTATTCACAGCGCTTCACTTTTTCCACATTTTGTTATGTTACAGCCTTATTCCAAAATGGATTAAATTCATTATTTTCCTCAAAATGACAACATGAGAGAAGTTTGTTTGAAATCTTTGCAAATTTATTAAAAATAAAAAACAAAAAAAGCACATGTACATAAGTATTCACAGCCTTTGCTCAATACTTTGTTGAAGCACCTTTGGCACCAATTACAGTCTCAAGTCTTTTGGAGTATGATGCTACAAGCTTGGCACACCTATTCTTGGGCAGTTTCTCCCATTCTTCTTTGCAGGACCTCTCAAGCTCCATCAGGTTGGATGGGGAGCATCGGTGCACAGCCATTTTCAGATCCCTCCAGAGATGTTCAATCGGGTTCAAGTCTGGGCTCTGGCTGGGCCATTCAAGGACATTCACAGTTGTCCTGTAGCCACTCCTTTGTTATCTTGGCTGTGTGCTTAGGGTCGTTGTCCTGTTGGAAGATGAACCTTTGCCCCAGTCTGAGGTCCAGAGCGCTCTGGAGCAGGTTTTCATCAAGGATGTCTCTGTACATTGCTGCATTTATCTTTCCCTCGATCCTGACTAGTCTCCCAGTTCCTGCCGCTGAAAAACATCCCCACAGCATGATGCTGCCACCACCATGCTTCACTGTAGGGATGGTATTGGCCAGGTGATGAGCGGTGCCTGGTTTCCTCCAGACATGACGCTTGCCATTCAGGACAAAGAGTTCAATCTTTGATTAATCAGAGCAGAGAATTTTGTTTCTCATGGTCTGAGAGTCCTTCAGGTGCCTTTTGGCTGTCATGTGCCTTTTACTGAGGAGTGGCTTCCGTCTGGACACTCTACCATACAGGCCTGATTGGTGGAGTGCTGCAGAGATGGATGTTCTTCTGGAAGGTTCTCCTCTCTCCACAGAGACACGCTGGAGCTCTGTCAGAGTGACCATCGGGTTCTTGGTCACCTCCCTGACTAAAGCCCTTCTCCCCCGATCGCTCAGTTTGGCCGGGCGGCCAGCTCTAGGAAGAGTCCTGGTGGTTCCAAACTTCTTCCATTGATGGATGATGTAGGCCACTGTGCTCATTGGGACCTTCGATGCTGCAGACATTTTTCTGTACCTTTCCCCAGATCTGTGCCTCGATACAATCCTATCTCTGCAGTCTACAGACAATTCCTTGGACTTCATGGTTTGGTTTGTGCTCTGACATGCACTGTTAACTGTGGGACCTTATATAGACAGGTGTGTGCCTTTCCAAATCATGTCCAATCAACTGAATTTACCACAGGTGGACTCCAGTCAAGTTGCAGAAACATCAAGGATGATCAGTAGAAACAGGATGCACCTGAGCTCAATTCTGAGTGTCATGGCAAAGGCTGTGAATACTTATGTACATGTGCTTTTTTTGTTTTTTATTTTAATAAATTTGCAAAGATTTCAAACAAACTTCTCTCATGTTGTCATTATGGGGTATTGTTTGTAGAATTTTGAGGAAAATAATTAATTTAATCCATTTTGGAATAAGGCTGTAACATAACAAAATGTGGAAAAAGTGAAGCGCTGTGAATACTTTCCGGATGCACTGTACATGGTAGGAAGCATATTCATGAGATCATAATTGTGCAGCACAACACAAGACGGTCAGAACAGTGTGTGGAAAAATCACATCAATACGTTATTATACAATAAAAATGCATACAGGAGGCTGTTAACATGGATGGACTGACCTTGTTACTCCTGAAGAATCCCTCTGCTTTCAGAGTCTTGTTCGGCACATAGAGGAGCCGTAAGTCATTATAGCAACGCTCCAGAACGATGCGCATCGTTTCTGCCGAGAGGCCCGTAGCCTGTCAAGCAGAAGAGCACCTTTGAATTAAAACTTTCTAAATCGTACAATGAGTAGCATGTACCACATAAAGTAACACTGAAATCCAGCTTTACATCTTACAGGACATGCCACAGAGAAAAGAAAATGGCTGCCTAAAACGTGTCTGCTCTGACCTAAAAAACTTTAAATCTAGTCCCTGCACATCAACAAGAACTGATATTTAAATGTGCAAACCTGTGAAATGAGCTGCTTGAACTCTGTGACTGTCTGGTTTAGGTAAGCTCGGACACTGACGGGAGCGGCGATCGTCTCGGTCTTCAGATCTACAACATGGACCTTCACCATCACCTCTGCAGGTCAAGTCAAGATAAAAAGAAGGCAGGTTTCAAAATTATGTTCACAAACAAACAGAGATCAATAAAAGTAATTAATTTTACTTTCTCCTGACAGGGTCTTATTGATACATGCAATATGGCACTTTGGTCAGGATAATATAGATAATATATAAATTCATAAAACAGGTTGTATGTAACCTTGATTCTTTAATGTAATAAAATGCTTAAAATTTAGGAATCTTGATATTAGTAATTGCCAACTGATAACATCTGGAATTCTTTAAGCCTTTATACTAATTTAATCAACAAAGATAAGTCCTGTCAATATTACACAATTTACAGATATTACAATGAAAGCAGTAATAACGCACAAATGAATCCACCTGGGGATCAGCTCCTCAGGTAGCTGATTCTCATCTGATGACAATATCCTAGGCACGGTCAGATTTGTGAAATAACAGCTCTACTACTTGTGTAGCCAAATATGTTGCTAAAGGAGCTGCTCCAGACACGTCTTTCCAAAACTGTACTAATTATTTTAGATTCTGCTTTTACACACTAGCTCTGCGTTCCTTAATGACAACAAGGTTCAATAAATCCCACAGAGCCTCGAGGATCTAACAAGTCAATTAATGAAATACCTGCACTGAAGTTTGAACTTACGTACGTAGATTCCTTTATTTAAAAAGTGTAAAGGGTTAATGAAAGTCCTTGCTATTGCGAAATATCAAAATAGCAGAAGGGGTCAATTTGCATATATTTGTAGTTAAAAGATGGTAGAACTCAAAGATGACACTAATGACATCCTGTGGGTAAACCAAGTACTGCAGTCTTTAAATATATCACAGCTTCATCTCCCTGTCTAAATCCTCCTGAGCAAAAGCGTTCTAGAGATTTTGAGGAGTTAAGATTATTTTCTCTGCTGCTCACCTCCTGGTTTGTATGGCTGGAAGACTTGGTCTGGCCTCCTGGTTTCCAGTAGCAAGTCAAACATATAGGATGACTTCACCCCCCCGAGCAGCAGGCCCATGGGAGTGTCCTCCTCACCCTCGTAGGACCTCTCCAGGTACTCATGGAACTCATCATACTTGACCAGGCGACAGCAGTGCAGCGGGACTACTCTCTCCAGGTCCATGAGCTTTTCAATAAGACAGGATGAAAGTAAATTAAAAGTTTCCAAGAATTACAGACATCAGGTCCGTAAAGAATCTGTAAAACTAGAACTCGTGGAAGAGGCCGCAGTTCGATCTCCCTTAGTAAAAATAGCAGAAATGTAAGCAAAATGCAGCAAGTAACTGTACAGATTCTACATACCGTATATGCAATTTCAACGGCTTCCTTCAGCATTTTATCCTTGTGAACCTCGAGTTTGTTCTCCATCATAATCATCTTCACAGGGTGCATGCAAAAGAGCTTTATCTACAGAAGGGAACAAAGCACAGATTCAAACAAAACGGCATCCGATTGATCTTGTAAGAAGACAAATTGGAAACAAACAAAGCAGATGTGCCACAGACCACGCTCAGTGCGCTTTGTAGCGAACGTGTGGGATCATACCTTGCAGGTGTTGCGTTCGATTTCACGTTGCCTCTTTTCCTGTTCTTCTAACTCCTTCTCTTTTTGGACAAGGCGCTTTATATGTTCAGGGAAGTCTTGGACCTCCAGATACTCTATGTATTCAAAAAACAAAGTTAAAACAAAAACAAAACTGTCAATGCAGCTATAAGCATCATTAATCCAAAACATAGGATCAAAATGTATAGAAAACATTTAAAGTACAAATTACAGCACAGAGCTAAACAATAATATGAAAATGTAGGCAATATGTAGTACTAATTTCAACTTATGAGTTTTAAAACTGCAAGATTAGCTCAATGGGAAAGTGTTCAGTGGTTTAATAGCAAAATATTTAATTTTCATCCACTGTTTTTGCTCTACACTTACTTGCATTCCTTGAGGAGTCCTTTAGCCTATAGATCAGCATATATGCATTCGTAGAGCTGTAGAAATCAGAAAGCTTTGTTATTCAATCTGTAAAACATTGACAGACAAACTATAATGTACAATGTGGGTGACAGAAAGTAAGTACCTGTGGTCATTCAAAGTAATTTTTTTGTATAGAATACAACATCCTCAAGAAAGAGACATTGGAAGCTAAGTTAATAGAAGAAAAAGATTACAAACCACAATAAAAGCATACGAAACGGGAGGATCATCTAATATGCAGTTCAAACAGGCAGCGCGATCTAGCATTGAAATAAACTACACAGGAATCGAGTTCTCTAACCTGGCAAAGGCGCTAGAATAATAGCCTCTGCTTCCTGAGGATCCACCATAGGTTTTCCTTATATCATCTTGAGTGATCTGCAGAATGAAACAAACCATGTGTTCAGTTTTAAAATCAATACGCTTCAATAACAATAACATCAAATTCAGCCACCGTGCAGGAAGTCTGCGGTGTGGTTACCTTGCTGACATGCTGGTCATTGAAACTGTACCACTGGCCATCGCTGAAGGACTTGATGCAGGCATAGTAGTGGCCTCCTGCCGCACTTCCTGAGTGGACCATGACCGAGAAGAGCTCAAAGGTTAGGGAACTCTAGTGTAAGATGACAAATAAATCTTGTTAAGTTTCTTTTATTAACCAAGAACATACATCATGCATTACTCTCAGACATTTATTTATTTATTTATTTATTTATTAATTACAATTAAATGATACTGCCACAGAATTATTCTGATCTGTGGAGAATAGTAGAGGAAAAATATACTTCAACATTTTGATGTTTTATATATATATTATAATAAACACAAACAGTATAACACTATATATACTGCTCTGGGAAAAATTGGACCACTCCAAGTTCAGAAATCAATGTTAAGTGGGCTCTTAATTTTTTCCTGAGCTGAAAACAACTAAAAACACAAGACAGTTATGCTGCAGGCGATCACAAACACATATAGGGAAGGCACGGAGGGCAGTTAAATGTTATCATCCAACTAATGGTTGTGCTATGTAAATTGAGCACTAAATTTCCACTTTAAAATATAAAATGTTTGAGTCACAATTTCAGGAATGAAACCAAAAATCCCAAGGGCTGACATCCTAAATTAAACACACACACACAGCCTCATACAAAAACACATCTCTATTTTGTCCTGTTTAAGACAAAACAAACATGCAGTACACTGCTGACTGTACTTTGATATGACTGAAAAAACAGCAGTCTCCCCATCCTCCAATTAACAGAGGAATAAAATACACATGCATCATAGAGAACCTCTAGACACTTAAGTGCATGCACAAGAAGGCATGACAAAATCCATTTCATAGGGAAACTGCTTGCCATGTGCGCTGTAATGCCCCACCTTAGTTTTGAGGGCTCTGTCTGTGCTGCTGGTGTTTTCTAAACAGATGCCCTCATCCACGCCGTCATCGTTGGAGAAATCGTTGCTCATCTGATCGCTGTGGCAGCTGCCCTCGTTCTCAGCGCCACTGTCAGTGCAGCTCTCGGTCTGCGGAGACTTCTTCAAGACGGAGACAAATTATACAAAAAATATTGAAGGATTGTGGCGGCTATAGACAGGACATTGTTAGTTAGGGTATTTCTGAGTTTCCAAAGTAAAACAATGAATAACTGAAACACAGGAGCTCCACTGAGAGTTTATAGTGGTGTTTTCCTTTAAGAAGCCAACCCTTGAAATCTTTTCCTTGACAGTCATGTTCTCGGGTTTAACGCCCTTATTTGACTTGAGGAATTACACACTTCTCAGTGGACCTGATAATGCACCTTATCTAATCTGCCATTACCTCATCTTCCACGTCAATAAACGGACTCATATCCAGCTCTTCTGGGAACGTCATGCGATCATTCAGCTTTATCCGGTGCATGGTGGTGTAATCAAAGTCAAAGCGCTTCAACTGCAGGGTCAGCAGGTATGGGAAGTGCAGGAATCTTAGGCCCTGAAGTAAAAACGCATGGCACAGGTTTTCAAAGACATCTATATTTGTAGACCAATCCCTTGGGGACTACACTGAACATAATAGGAAATGTTCACAATTCAGTTTTAATTTTTTTACCTATATTTTGTAAGCAATGCAGGCTACTGATTACAAATGGCATCTCAGGAAGAAATACTTGAAATATACTTACAGATAATGTGGATCTTGGAGACAGATAATGAAATGTTACCAACCAAATTGGTAAATTTGTTGGTACCCCTCCACAAAAAACTGCACAATTTCCTCTGAAATAACTTGTTTATTCCATATTTAATAGAAATCAGACTTTGCTTTTGATTTTGTTTTTCAACATAATATTGTAAATAATAAAACAAATGAAAATGGCATGGACATAAATGATGGGACCCTCAACCTAATATTATGTTGCACAACCTTTAGAGGCAATCACTGCAATCAAACATTTTCTGTAGCTGAATGAGTCTTCTGCACCTGTTAACAGGTAGTTTGGCCCACTCTTCCTGAGCAAACTGCTCCAGCTGTCTCAGGTTTGATGGGTGCCTTCTCCAGACTGCAAGTTTCAACTCTTTCCATAGATGTTCGATAGGATTCAGATCAGGACTCATAGAAGGCCACTTCAGAACAGTCCAATGTTTTGTACATATCCATTCTTGGGTGCTTTTAGCTGTGTGTTTTGGGTCATTATCCTGTTGGAGGACCCATGACCTGCGACTGAGACAGAGCTTTCTGACACTGGGCAGTACGTTTTGCTGCAGAATGCCTTGATAGTCTTGAGATTTCATTGTGCCCTGCACAGATTCAAAGCACCCTGTGCCAGGCGCAGCAAAGCAGCCCCAAAACATAACCAAGCCACCTCCATGTTTCACTGTAGGTATGGTGTTCTTTTCTTTGAAAGCTTCATTTTTCTGTCTGCGAACATACTGCTTATGTGACTTGCCAAAAAGCTCCAGTTTTGACTCATCTGTCCAAAGGACATTCTCCCAGAAGGATTGTGGCTTGTCAATATGCATTTTAGCAAATTCCAGTCTGGCTTTATGTTTTTCTTTCAAAGGTGGAATCCTCCTGGGTCTTCTTCCATGGAGGCCACTTTTGCTCAAAAAGTGATGGATGGTGCGATCAGAAACTGACGTACCTTCATCTTGGAGTTCAGCTTGTATCTCTTTGGCAGTTATCCTTGGTTCTTTCTGCCATTCGCACTATCCTCCTGTTCAATCTGGGGTCGATTTTCCTCTTGCGGCCATCCAGGGAGGTTGGCTACAGTTCCATGGACCCTGAACTTCTTAATAATATTTGCAACTTTTGTCACAGGAACATCAAGCTGCTTGGAGATGGTCTTGTAGCCTTTACCATGCTTGTCTATTATTTTCTTTCTGGTCTCCTCAGACAACTCTGTCCTTTGCTTTCTCTGGTCCATGTTCAGTGTGGTGCACACAGTGATACCAAATGGCACAGTGACTACTTTCCTTCATTTAAATAGGATGAATAATTGAGTACAAGATTGGAGACGTGTGAAACTAATTAAAGAAACTAATTAGTTTGGAATATCACTACAATCTAATTATTTTTTATATTTTCTAAGGGGTACCAACAAATGTGTGCAGGCCATTTTAGAATATCTTTGTAGAATGAGCAATAATTCATTACTCTTCACAGCTTCTTTGCTTTATTCTATGACATAGCAAAGGCATGCAAGTATACATGATGCAATAGCTTTTAATCATCACTTTTCAGGAGGAATGAAGCATTAAGTGTACCAACAAATTTGATCACTTCTGTATGTATGTGTGTCTGTATATACATATATATACACACACACATACACACATGAGATAGATATTTATTTCAATGGGAAGCTAGTTTTTTTGTTTTGTTTTTACTCAAGAATTGAACAATAATGATCTGGGGGAATTGTGTTCAATGATTAAGTTCAGCACTTAAACACAGGTTATCCAGCAACCCTACCGCGTTGTTCAAGGTTGAACATCCCCTCGGCTAAGGAGGCAATTAGCAAGCAAGTCTTGGCCTTACCTTTCTGGCATCACATTTCTTCTTACAACGCTCACAGAAGTACTGATTCGGGCCATCGAGTGTCTCGGGTTGAATGAACGCCTGAAGAGCTTCTTCCTGTTTCAGAGAAGAGTTACACCATCAGTGTTCCCCTTCTTTCCCATTCATTATTATAGTCAGTGGACATCCAATATTCACAGGTAGGTTGGAAAAACAATTCCCCTTTGCAGAGATTACATTTCTTTTTCGCGTTCAGACCAGATTGCCTTCATGACACTTGACCAGCCCCGCACATCGCACCACAAACATCACTGTTGACTCGCATACAATTAGAATTGCATTTTCAGTTTTTGCTTGCTTCTCCAAACTTACAGAAATGTACACAGAAAATGAACACCCACCACACTGCCGAAAGCCTGGTTAGAGCCATAAGGTCTGATGACAAGCGGGATATCAAGGTAGGTGTCAATCCTCCAGCTCTCGTATCCACACTCCAGGCACCTGACATAATCCTTCAGCTTGCCCTGATACAGCTGATTGATGAGGTCAGCCTAGGAAAATAAAAATAAAACTCCACTAAGTATGAACAGGTGATTTTTTTTCTCCACACCATTTAAGCGTTATCGATCAACTGTATTAAGACAAGTAAACACCTGTGCCATTAACAAAATAATGGTTACCAAAATGTAATAAATTCGTATGATTAAATTTGTTTTTATTTCCATTAACCAACTAAGCAGGTGACTTAAAACCACAAGAGTAACATTCCCAAATTCAGACGGACTGCCTAACATATGAATTTAAACATTACCTAGGTTCTAATGAAATACATGCACAAAATGTACTCAAGCTTTCACTTCAGTTTAAGTGCCATTTAAAACTTTGATATCAACTTCGAATGCCTTTGCATTCTTGAAACCAAAGACAAAGAACAGAACACATGGAAGCCTTGAGATCACATTGTCAAACCCAGTCAAGGAAGTTTCAATTCGTATCCGAGTCTCATGTGGTACCTGTTCGGTCAGCTTCCATTTCTGCTCCAGTGCATCAAACATGACTCTGCATAACTCCTGTACGTCATGCTGCTGCCAGGCTGCGAGAAACACAGACACGAGTTCAGTGACTTCAAGCATACAGGACAGATATCCACACTATTCTGTGAGGGCTTTAAATCTATTGAAAGTCACTGATTTTCTATAGCCATGAAAATGCTGGAAAAGCAACCAACCTAAAGTTTATCATTTTTATTTTCTAACAACATAAATAAATACTGGTACACTCAGTATTTTGGAAATACCTTCGCTGCTGTCCCATCCAAAGCTGCGTGTCACATCTGTGGTTTCGATGGCCCTTTTCTTACTGGTCTGCAGCAGCACAAACAGCCTTTGGAGCTGGTATGGGATACTTGTGACCGGGTCTTCTTCTGAATCTTCAAACTCCCAACTGCAGATGGGGGGGAGGGGGGGGGAGAGACACAGCGTAGTCAGTATGCCTTCCTTAAAAATAAAATATGTATTTACAACGGAAAGTTATACTGGAACGCTCACTTGTACAGAGCGTTCCTGAATTCGGGCGTCATGAAGAGCGTCTGCAGCAGGCTGTTCAGATAACAGGTCATGGCCTGGTTGACCAATCCCACGTATCCTGGAAGGAGAAAACACTCCATTGAACGTTTTTGATTTCAACAGCTAAACAAATAATGAAAAGTCACCAAGAAAACCATTGTAACTGACTGCATTTTTGCACACTGAAAGCCTTACCTGTTTCAGACTTGCTGAGTATGGAGGAGTAAGAGTAACTGGGGCTGCTGTAGTCACTGCTACAGCCCACGGTGCAGTCTCTGGGCAGAGGGCCGATAAACCTGTCCTGGGAGCTGTCATCCACACCGCTGCTGTCTGCTGTCCCGGACTCATCCTACAAAGACAGAGTTGTACATGGGCCACGCAAAGACTTCTACTGTAGGGCTAATGATTAATAATATTGCACAAAACACTGCCCCACTAAATATGTATTTCAGGATTATACATTTATGTAGAACTGCATTCTGAGAAATGTTCATGTTACAATATTTGTTTTCTAATATATACACAATATAATTGCCTCCCTAATCTGGAGTGGAAACACAGCTCCTGAAGGAAATTAACATGCTTAAGGCACTAAATAAAACATGATTTAAAAATGTAAATTTTCACTTTAATGGTATACTTACTGATGCTATCTGAGGTTGTTCACCATCCCGATCTGTCAGATGGAGGAAGTTTTTCTTTCCAGGTTCAAAACCAGACTCTGTCAGAGACGTCTCACTGCTATAGTCCAAGGGTGCCTGGTGTCAGAAATGTCAATGAGTTCATAATATCGAGGGAGCAAATTACTTGCATGAAGTGAAGGTGAGATGTGAAGAGTGGATATAAATTCTATATTAATTCTTACAGCTGCTTTATGACATAAGCCCACAGAACTAAGGTCAAGTTAAATAGTTCTACTTGTTCTCCTCTGTGCTGCTTCTGTTCTCATTCACTGAAAGGCTGTAAAAGGATATATCAATTAACCTTTATTTAGTGTATTAAATTTAAAGTAACTCTACCCGACTCCTAAAATTAAAATGACAAACTGATAGCAGTTACCATAAAGGTCCTTTCACACTGGAGGCATCATGTCAAAATCTGTGTCAAGATTTTTTTTGATGCTCTCAAGTTGCTTTTGAACCAAATGTGTTCAGAGCATGAGGACAGAAGAAACAAAAAAAAACAAATGCTGGAGAAGTCGTGATAGTAGACAGCCAAACCAGACACATCGCATTTAGTTTTTATTCCAGTTCCAGAACTAAAAAGGACACTAACTCTGATTCATGGCATGTTATACTCAAAGACCTTATAATTATAATAGTTTCCAAGACACAGTACACAAACCACAGAGCAGAGCACTTGACACAAGAGGCTTACCA
The DNA here is from genome assembly GCF_036373705.1 of Amia ocellicauda. NCBI lineage: Eukaryota > Metazoa > Chordata > Actinopteri > Amiiformes > Amiidae > Amia > Amia ocellicauda. The sequence continues at coordinate 1,887,119 of NC_089853.1, forward strand.
TGTCTGCCGGATTTCCCCACGTTAAATCAAAAGTGCCGCTCACATAGCCCGCTTTTGAGGCCACATCCTCGAAAAGCTTTCTGAGGGAGGTCGAGGCCGGGAGGTTTAGAGTGAGTCTCTCATTCACAGTCTTGGAATTGGTTGTGTCCTGAATTATACACAGCACACGCGGCTCATCTGCAGCATTTTCTATCTGAAAGGTACAAAGTTGTCCTTGTAAATACAGAGAAGAACAAAAGGTGATATGAACAGTCTGTAGCATCCCATTTAAATATATTTTAAATCAATACAATATAGAAAACAAATGGGCCTTTAGATTATTCTTAGAAGTAAGAATAAATCTCCTGATTTCCTGTTAAATAATAGGTGTCCTATTTGTTTATATGCCCTTTTTATCAAAGAGCTCAGTGACAAATCAAGTCTAGTGACAAAAAAGAAAAAATAACAGACAAACTGCTTAAAAAAAAAAAAAAAAAAAAAAATTGTCATGATCACCAACCTTACACTGTCTGGTATAAAACCAAATATATTGATTGATTAATAGATGTTATCTTTATATTTATTTATATATACCCTTGTGTATATATCATTCACTTTAAACAGGCCATTCCAGGCCATTTAATGCAATCATTAAACCACAAAGCTGTACTTTGCACAAATACATACAGCAGGCAAAAGTAAGTCTATGCAATTTTCTAAGGGTACAACAACTGTCACTTTCACTACAATAAGCATACTTTTAGTTAGCAAATGTTAATTTTAAAACAAAGACAACACGTTGTAGAGAACAGAATGAAGCTTCCTTAATTCTAGGCTTCATGGCATTCAGTATTAATATGACCTACTGTAGACCTTTGTGCATTAAGCTCTTAGAAGACAGCTTAAAATGGTAAGCCTCAAAGCATATGAGCAGTGCCTGAGAAAATTGTTTGATACTATGTAAAACCATTGTGCAGTGCACAGAGCAGTCAGTCAATTGTAGGTCTCAAATTCAGTACAGACCACAGTAAAAGTGGTTTCAGTATTACAAAGATAAGACTGAACATCAGTTTACCAGCAATGCAAAGACTTTTTAATTACATGCTTGTTAGTGTTGTCTTTCCACAAATATTATTTAATGTTTAGCTTTTTTTTTTTTTTATGAAAGTTGTTTCTAGCAACTAATTCTGAGCTCTTTGGGTTGTGAGTAAGGTGTGACCTGACCAGGTAAAAGGTAGGCTCAGTGTTGACAGTAGTTAGCTTGCAAGTCAGGTTATTGCCCTTGTAAATTTTAACAAACAGGAGATGACTAACTCAGAATACACAGAACACATCTTTACTACTGGGAATGTCTTTTGAATGTTTTCTTCCCACTATTGGCCAAATCGCCAAATATTTTGTCTACAGGCATATCAGTTCCACGTTTCTTACTTGCGAAGTCACATTTAAGATTTGTATTTAGGCTAGTTAATTATTTGTATTGACTGTGTTCTCAAAACAGAAATTTCAAGTAGTTTCAACACAATATGTACGCATTTGCTTGGTTCATCAATTCATTCCTACGAGAATCTTTTCCCATACAATGGAGGGTGCTTTTATTATTTTTAAAATAAAATGGGCACATCTGCTAATGAAATTGTGGAGGTTAGTCCCTTTTCAAGATTGCACTGTACGTTTCAGTTCATGCAGTTCACCCACTACTCCAGACCACTTGTTTTAGCTCATTCGATTCTTATGTAGTCTGGGTTCATAACCATGCTTTTTTTTTATAATTAGTCAACGGTGTTACATGTTTATATCTGATACCACACCACAGTTTATTAGTATCTATATGCTTGACTGTGCACCAGGCTAAGGAGAGTTAAAAGATGCCATGCTCTAGGGAGTCCTTCAGTCCAGTGGCGTGCAGCATGCTAGCACACAGCCTTGCTAAATCAAGGATCTACCTGAGAGAATTTCTTCTTCATCTCATCAAAAATACTTTTTCTGCAACTCCAAAACATACCCTGTGACACATGAAAAGCAAAGACCCATTGTTACAGAGAAGGTTGACATACTGACCCGAAACGATTGGTTACTTCAAATCGATATTGGATGGTGGTTGACCTGGTACAAAGGACACCAGTGGCTGGGGAACAACTGACTCTCAAAAGAACGAACATGGGAGGTTTTCAGAAATACTTTTGTTATATATAACTATACTGCCTTGCTAAAAACTTGTACAAAAACAGATTCATTTATACTGTATTTCACATACAAAAACAACAACTAATAACTACAACTTCCCCTTGCAATACAGACTAATTGATTTATTAGCTGGTAAATGCATGAAAGATTACTTGACAAACTATGGTCAGCAGCTATAAAAGGCACACTGCTGTCAACACATCAAAGAGTATTATCAGATTAGAGGTATTTTTAACTACAGATAATAATACTGTGCGCTCATTCAAAGCTTCTGATGCTCACTGGTAGACCATAGAAAATGTATTCTGCAAAGGAAATTCTCTTTGAACTCTCCTCATCTCATGCTAAGCAAGCCTGACAGGAAACAGCCTAGAACATCTCGACTGAATCTCATTCAACCTAAAGCATCATATCCAAACACACTATTTGTCTATGTATACTATGATAGCAGAGTAAAATAAAATAAAATGTTTTTTACAGTGCAAATGTCTCTCTCTAGTGATCTCTTAAATGACAAAATGCTTCTCTGAAATAACTGAAAACCTTAATAAAAAAATAAAAAAATAAAAAATAAAAAATGTAAGGCCTACCACTGACGATAAAAATAGGTGTCACTAGAACAAAAAGTCTAATAAAGCTACCAACCCCCCCAAAAAAGTAAATGTGTTCAGAATGGTGAACAGTACAATGTCTAAAAAGAAACCAGTAATTTTTTTAAAAAATTGTGTTTTCTTTCAGTAGAAACAAAGAAGCAATCCATCAAGAAAACCTTTGAAAAAAAAAAAAAAAAAAAATCCTCTAAAAGAGTTACAGTTTAACATCCACTTTCCAGTCATTACAGAATTTGTACTACCTGGGATGAAGATAGTGGCTGGCGATTCTTCCTTGCAGATAAACTTAACCACCAAGTTCTGAAGACTTTAAACATTAGCAATCTGTGTATATGCTCCTCCCAACTCCAGCAGCTCAAGTTTAGTGCATCTATTGCAGGTCACACTTGAACCTTGAACAGTCTGTATGTTAGGCTTGTTGGTGTAAAAGTGTGTTTTTTTTTCTCTTTCTTTCCTTCCTTCCTTTTCTTAAACCTCACTGCTCATTAATGGTAACAAAGGTCCAATAAATCGGTTTTCATGTTACAAACCTATGAAGAAAGTTAAAATAAAAAACAGCAGTATGATATTCGCTGTTCTATCTGTTTCACCTCAGTTAGAAAATGAAAGTTTACATGCTACTTCCTTGTTTTGCAGTGGCAGCATTACTGTGGAACACTTCCGGTATGAAAACCAGTCAAAAGAAGCTGTCAGTTTTCAGCCAATCAGAATAATTTCATAGTTTCAGTACGTCACGCAACCCTGTCCGCAAAGAAAGGTGTGTTAAGATCACGTGACATCACGCTGCCCCCAGTGACATCTAGTTAATGAAAGAAAACCATCGCCCTGCAGCACAGGTACAGATAAAGAAAATGACTGACTTACTATGACAAAAATTAAAACAGCCTACATTTATGACTTTTTTTTATTTAACTGCAACAAAGCAGTATGAATAAAAGCCAGTAAATTATTTAATATAATAATAAAAATATATATTTCAAAATCACTGCAGAAACATCCTACATTAAATGGCATTAACTGCATTAACATGCAAACATGGTTCACCAGAAACATCCTGTTTTACTTAAAACCTTTCTAACACTAGATTTTGAATATATTTTTAAGGCAAATTAACATCAGACAGTTATTTTATTTTTATACTTTCTTATATACTTACTTTATTTTGTACTTTCCAACTTTGGCATTTACTAGGGTTGGCGTTTTGGAAGGGCTAATAATGTTATTCCTATATGAATTACCAATGTATAAGTTTAAGACACCTTTTACACCAAATGAAATGAATCAGTACAGAAATACATTTTTATAAAGTAGTCTGCAAGAGGACAAGTTTGAGAACCCTTGGCACAAAGGATGTGTTGTTTATTTTACAGCTGAAACAAATCAGCATGTGTATGAGCCACAAGGGGTGAGAGAGTGAAGCAATGATCCAATTTAGTTTCAGGAAAACAGTGTTACGAGTGCCAGCAGGACATGTTGTGCCCAGGGTTTATGAATACGGCAAACGCGTGATGCACTGTACAGGCAAAGCTACTATTCTGGTCTGTGCCCTGCAGAACTGGATACCAGATATGATATGGACACAGTACCATGAGTTTCCCCTTTTTGTGCTGATTTCAAACTCTCAGTTTCATACAGTGGAAACAAATAAAAAGGTATATATAACATCATCAATACAATTTTAACATTCATTTATGTAAGCAATGCGAATGCGTGATCACATTCCAGGTCAACTTGTTATACGACTGCTTTCTAGGACTAATTACAGAACGGACAAAAATATCCACACTGCCCCGACTTCCCCTTGAGTATAAGACTTCTGTCAGGCATTTGAAGTCGTGCTAGCAGGTGTCCATTCTAAGAATTTTATTTCAAACACTAACTCGCTCTGGAGAGTGCAATGTCATAGTGAAGAAAGATAATCAGCCACTTTTATGATAAATAGGTATGGACACAAAAAATTATATCAATGCTGTGTTTAAGTTTCCTGAATGGCTTCAGTATTTATAATATCATCATTCTTAAAGCTGAGCAACAAATACATGTTCTCTTTAAATGCAAGAACAAGCGGGAGTGAGAGAACTAATCAATAAAACAGACTAAGGTTAAATATTGTGTACGTTAATAAAAAGTGAAATATCTAATGAAGAAATTACTTCTTACAGATGGTTTCAGCGTAACTGAATCCTGTACTTTACATATAAAACACGAATTCTGAGAAGACTGTCGAGTACAGGGGAAGAACTGAAAGCACATGGAACCACTGTGCATGGTATAGACAATACCAGTACCATTTTAGATTTATTTATTATTGGGGGTTTTCTTTATAATATCATGGGACAACAGTTAACAATCCTTTATTTTAAAAACTGAAGCAGCAATACTGTGAACCTCACAAAGACATTTTATAACTGCAGTAGTTACAAATGGTGTTAAATCTGGAATACTATGCAGAGAGTAAAAATAATAGTTTCAGAAATGGAATTAAAAAGCTGGAACACAGAGTCATTCTAGGTCTGACTTGATTACTTTCAGTCTGCCCCTAGCAGATTAAACAGGAGTTAATTTAATTTTGAATAAATGTAATACCAAACTCTGGTTTAGCACTGCATTAAAAACATATCACCCCACCCTCTTCAACAAACACTTTTAGGCCTTTTTTCATAGTCCAAAAATATTAATTTGAATTATTAATTATTAAATACGTTTCTTAATAGTACAAACTATTGATACATTTAGTGGTTATTAAAAAATGTATTACTGCTTCAACAATGCGTTTCCAGTGCTGTACAACCGGGATGATGAGGACAATTGTGTGAACACATGCATTCATTTGCTTCTGTAAACTTTTAAAGGATACTCTTGAAGAGTAGCCCAAGAGCAAAAATTACTAAACTTAAAGGGGAACTCCACCAAAAATCCATATTTTCTCAGGTTATTCTATAAGTAGAAACAGTATGTGGAGTGAGTATGTCCAGCTCATTCTATGTACCAGAAATCAGAGATCAAAAAAATAGCTGTGACATCACCAGGGTGCCAACTGTGGAACTGCTTTGCTGGAAGTCAGTGGGGAAATAAGAAAAATCACGACAATCATTAAAAAAAAAAAAAAAAAAACATTTAATGCACGTCTGATGACCCCATAAACCTATTTTTCTGAAAGATGGATCAGTTTGTAGTCATAAAAAGTATTTTTTGCACCACCCTGAACAGTCGCTATTATTTTACATAATTATTTTATTCAGGGGACTGCCATGTGGCTACAGTGGAGTGGGGACTGCACACACGCGGTCTCCAAAGGGGCACAGTTTTCGGTCTCTGATTTCTGGTACATAGAATGAGGTGGAAATTCTGTGGAGTGAGTTTGTTTCTATTTATAGAATAACCGCAGAAAATATGGATTTTCGGTAGAGTTCCCTTTTAAGATATCTACAGTCTGGTGATTGATTTTAAGTGCCAAGTTGGCAGACAGACAAAGGGTTAACGATGGCACATCTAGAACATTTAATCAGTAGTGCAAAAATATGGTTTTAAGATTACATTGAGAAAAATACAATATTCTCCTGAACGATCTACAAAAAGCTACTGAATTTGTATGTACACAGACCAAACCTTTAAATGGTCTAAAATACTTTGAATTTAATAGCGTAAAATTTTCAATGTGGATCATCATAATAACTATTCCTTTGAAAGCATAGTCAATACAAAGCATTTATGCTTATAATTTTTTTCAACTAACTCAAAAAGAAAAACTACTTCTAAATATCACTTTTATTTAAGATAACCATGTATTCTATATGTATGAACTTACAACTAACGCTATTTGTCCCTCTCTAAAGGGAGTATATAATAATAAGAAATATTATCTATATATAGAGATAATGTTTCTTATTATGTACTCCCTTAAGAGAAGGACATTATATAATATAATTGTAGGTCTAGCAATGTGATTTGCACAGTAGGTTGTATCACAGATGAAATGGCTGTTAAATTCCAATAAATAAAACAAAGCCACTTACACGTTCACAGGAAACTAGGAGTTCCCTCCCACACTGTCATAAAAATCCCATATTCAAGACTCTATCCCTGTATTAGTGTTTCAGTTACACGTGTACAAATCTAATACTCTAGCCTGAAAATTAAACCACTCTACCTCACAGAGTTGGGGTCGATTGCACAGTGGAAGTGGAATGGATTGGTCTTTTCCAATTCCATTTTGTTATTATAAATCAAAAATATAGTTTACAGAATTGGAATTGACCATATAAAATGATCTACATTGATCAGTTCGATTTCCGTTCCCATTTTTGAACACGATGTGCAGAATTGCTTAAAAAAAAACACAGACCTATTCCAATTTGACCATAAACTATTATTCCAATGAATATAAACTAGGATTAACTGGGAAATGTTAATTTATAGTCTATTTATTGATCAAAGTGTAGTAAAGTGTGTTACATTTGGAAAGCTTTAAGGATTTTAATTTTGAAAAGATCCAGTGTCACCTTATTCCTGATGAAGCTTCATAGTATGAAGTTAACATCTGTAAAAGGTCAAGGTAAAACTGACAATGACTTTTGTCTTTATTTTTAGGTATCGCTAAAAACTGCTGTATATTATAATGTCAATAACATAGTGATGAAAGGAAAGATTTAGGCTATACATAATATGAATGCAAGCTATTTATATTTAACTACAAAATTTGTATAATTTCATGGAATTGTAAAAATGTATAATTAACTGCTACCTTCAAAAAAGGTTGAATTATATTTTTGTTAAAATACAACAGACATTTAGAGGTATTATGTTTTTCTTTTTCATATATTATGAAATGAAAAGGAAAGTGAAAATAAGTGGTTGCAAAAGCCAAATACTGTGGCAAGCAATACATTATTCTTGAATTAGGTGAAGCTAGAAAGTATCAAGCACTACACCTAAAACACGCTTACGGTCCTGTTTATAACACTGGATATATTAAACTCAAAGTATTTCACATAACAATGTATACCCAAGATTAAAGCACTTGCCATGTATAATGTATTTTTATACAAGTACTGTAATTTAATTTAAATGTAAGGGGCAAAACAATATACATGTATTACCTAGAAAGAGCACAGTAATATGGTGTGTGAGAAAAAAAAATCATCATAAAATGAACCTGGCCTTCAGGAACAAAGTTGTCTCCTCACTGCATAACTCAAACACTGAGCCAAACTCAACCGCTGCCCTGCAGCCAGTCAAGCAAAAGCAAGACAAGGACTCGTCTTCATCAAGGATACAGAAACCTCCAGGAAACCCTTCTAGCGACTAACAAAATGTTTCTACCAGAATTGATGTACTAAAGGTTTTAACTCAGATTAAGATGAACTCGAGATAAAACAAGTTATGCAAGTGATATTTGTTATATATATACTTTTGGTTTGTTGATCATCTTTGCTGAAACAAGAACACACACGAGTATATCCCATGACAAGCGGACAAATGTTTCATCACCTTGAACAAAACACTTGTCAGCAAAATGAAGACGAGATGTTCGGCTGTAACTCATGATCGAGACCAGATAAAGCCACCCCAGCTGTGCACACACTGCCATTAGCAATGACCATTTCCTAGACACGGAGGACTACAAGGCTGCCAACACGAATCCTAATGTGTCCGTCTTCCTCTCGTACTCTAGTAAAGGCGTGTAAATGCGCTCGTTAATCGCGGGCTTTAAAACCGTCCCTACACGACAGCAGGCCCGGCTCTTGTTTACTGGACCCTGTCATGAAACCGCTGATCCTAAAGGCCCCGATGTGACGACAGCAGCTCCTCACACTAGTTTTAACCCGGCTGACCGGTGGACTTCAATGACATGACATCCTAAACACGGCTTGCAATCTCCCATCCAAATCAAAAGACTTCAATCGGTCATTTATATCTGATTAATGTAAGCAGTTTTATTTCTCTCCCAGAAGGTATAGCGCGTCTCCAGCTACGCATTGCTTTAAACTGAGCAGTAAAGCAGTTTTGTGCCGATATCTGCGTCCCTTTCGCAACTTTTATTGTTTATTTGATCGCCACCGAGGCCAGGTATTGCGGGCCTGCCTCTGCCAATATATCCCCGTGTCTGGATGTGATCCTCTCACCTCTTTGGGTACGAGCTGGGTGTCTTCGCTGGGCACCATTTCCATTTGTCAGACAGTTTGAATAGACAGATATCCAACCTCGGAAGTCAACGGGAAAACTGACGGGAGCTGTACGCAATCATGGTTCGTGTTTTGTCTAAAGGGAGAAATAAATAAAAACAAATCATCAAAGTGAACGCAGATACTTTCTCTCTGTGTTATAACACCTACAACACAAACAGCAATCAATGGAAAAAATGGCTGTCCTTCAATCTCGCGAGAGTTCAGGCTGGCCTCGACGTCATTTCCGAAACATCCACACGGCCTGCAGGGTCGCGCTGCGTCGCGCAGATGTCTGCAGTGCTGCGCGGGTATGCGCGGCTCCTCCAATGGGATCTGTAGGATTCTGCAGATCTGCGCAAAATCGCGGAAATCTGCCCTACAAGAACGCGATCCAATTTGCAGGGAACGAGGTTACCGAGGAATACATGTTGTGGCACAACAGGTGCAGCGATTCACAGTTCTGTCATAACACGGATTGTGAACTCTCGTTTAAACTAATGACACAAACACACGTCTCTCTACATGAGTGATAATATCATTAACAGATTTGTTTCCAAATATAAACTCCTTTTGTTACATCAGCGGTGTCTTGTCATCTGTGCTAGTTGCATAATTTGACCTATCATGGCAAAAACACAAACGCACACACACAATATATGTTCTTCTTCTTCTTCTTCTTCTTCTTCTTCTTCTTCTTCTTCTTCTTCTTCTTCTTCTTATTTTGATTATCTCAGTTAATCCATTGTAAATCAAATGACAATAACAAAAGACTCACAATGATCCTTGTGTTTCAGTATAGTGCAATGCAGCACTTTCTGCTGAAGCAATGGCAAGCTTTGTGCTTTTTATGCGATAACAGAAACAATAATTAAACACATTTCAGTTCCATTAAGTGGTTCTGCATGTACACATGTATGTGTATGTGTTATCCAAAGTCCCTATGAATGGTGTTGCTTCAATTTCTTGTTCTAGGAAAAATCTAACTTTTAGTAAAAATCTGACAACAAACATAGAAAAACAAATATTGCTTTTATTCTTATTGATACCTAAATGAAAGCATTAAATAATAAACCATCAAAATGTAATAATCTATAAATACATTTATCAGAGGTAGTGTTTGAGATGTACAGACAACTGAATTCATTGCATCTTTTTATAGTAGCTCTAATAAGTGATTGTTTGTAGATTTAAGCCCAATATGAGCTGGCATCACATGTACAGGATATTTTAATCTTCTAATAAATAACAGTCAATTTAGAAGCTTAAGAGGACAAAGTACATCCCACAAGGTCATTATTCCTGTGATTTTAACTGACAGCTGTATATGAGAATGTCCTTGACCACCAGACTAGTTTGTCTTCATACTTTAACTCTTACTATTGTTCTGACATCGTATAACGCTTTAGCTGGATGGTCAAAGTAGCGTACAGTAAGCTCTGTCTTCAAGGTTTCAGCTTTGCGGAAAAGCATTCCTTCTTTAATGCTTCTTGGGCAAACATTGTTTGAACCAGAACAATCTGTACGCTGTCCACTTCTTCCCCCACCTCCTTTGTTGGAAAGGAAATGTGCTCAAGTGTCAAATAAACACACTGTTTATAAATAAAGACCATTAGAATATAAAACATAAAAGCAGAGTTGAGATCTTAGAGCAGGACAGTGTAGAGAACTGCTAGGTTACAGTAGGTCATAACTGCAGAAAAGGGCACACACAACCCCTAGAGACTTCTCAAGAGCTTGAAATGCCCAAAAGGTTGCAACTGCTGGACACCGAATAGAACAGTGACAGCTCAGAGGGTGATGGGATGGCGTTGAGCACCAGAGCACCATGGTGCCCACTCCCCCCAAAAAACAGGGAGGTAGTTATAGTAGGAGACTCAATTCTTAGAGGTGTAGATCACACAATGTGTTCTAGTGATAAGGAGACCCACATGGTATCTTGCCTGCCTGGTGCTCAGGTTGCAGATCTCCCTCAACTAGTAGACGGGCTACTGGCCGAAGCTGGGGGGAATCCACTGGTCATGGTCCATATTGGAACCAATGACATAGGAAAAGGTAGGACAGAGGTTCTGCAAGACAAATTTAAAGAGTTAGGAACAAAACTAAAGAGCAGAACCTCCACGGTAGTTTTCTCTGAAATTAGATCTTTCTAACAAAATAGAATCTTTGTGGGTTCAACTTTTGAATAAAAGATCTGGAGGAGAAGTGGTAGGAGTGTGTTACAGACCACCCAATTCAGATATTCAGAAACATGTTGCATTGTACAGTGTAATCAGGACTGCATGTAGCAACGATGTGGGTGTTATAATGGGGGATTGCAATTTCCCAAACATAGACTGGGAAAGCCAAGTTGGGACTACAGAAGCAGAAATAGAAATGGTTGAGAGAGCATGCATTGATTTGATATTTTCAAATGACCAAGATAGAGTCAGAGGGACACTAGTTAGAGAACCAATGGCAAACTGTGATCACAATATGGTTCGCTTTGAGGCATTCTTTCAAAAAACAAGGACCAAGTCTAAAACAATGGTCTACAATTTTAGAAAAGCAAACCTTGAAGATATGAGGTAGACTGCAGCACACTGGATACAGATTCAGTTGAAAATGGATGGATATATTTGAAGAATATACTACTTGAGGCTCAGGAGAAATTTGTACCAAAACTTAGCAAATTGAGGACCAAACAACACTGGCCAAAATGGTTTAATAGAGGTATGCAAAAAAAATCAAGAGAACAGAAAATGTTGTATGTTGCATACAAAAGGGATAGGGACGAAACAAAATACAAAGAATATGTTGAGCTGCAAAGAGATCTTAAGAAAGGGATCAGGAAAGCAAAGAGGGAAATAGAAACATAGCCCTTAGAGCTAAAACTAATGCAAAGAGCTTTTTTCAATACTACAACAGCAAAAGGTCAATAAAGGAGGAAGTGAAATTGATAAAGGGCAAAAATGGAAGTATCTTGGAAAACGAACAAGATGTGGCAAATGTTCTAAATTAATATTTTACAGAGGTTTTTACAAAAGAAAAGACAGATGACATGCCACAGGTTAACAATCAGTCCAGTCAAACCCTAAGAGAGATTAGGATAAATAAGGAGGAGGTACTAAAGGGACTAGCAGAATTAAAAACAATCAAATCACCTGGGCCAGATGGTATATTTCCAACAGTACTTAAAGAAATGAGGGAAATTATTTATAGGCCGCTAACTCAAATATTCCATAAGACACTTAGAACAGGGGATGTGCCAACTGACTGGAAGACAGCAAATGTCATCCCAATCCACAAGAAAGAGGACAAAACTGAGTCAGGAAATTACAGACCAATCAGTCTCACCTGCATCACCTGTAAAATGTTGGAAAAAATGATTAGACAGAAAATAGAAAACACAATGCTAGGGTCTTTTGTCAAAAGTGTAGAATTGAGAACAAGGGCAGTGCTGTTCAGACTGTACAATGCAATAGTTAGAGCTCATCTGGATACTGTGGACAGTTCTGGGCTCCACACTTCAAGAAAGATATCGCTGCTCTAGAGGCAGTTCAGAGCAGAGCAACCAGACTTATTCCAGGTCTGAAGGGAAAGTCCTACTGAGAGACTGAGGACCTGAACCTTTTCACCCTGGAACAGAGGAGACTATGTGGGGACTTGATCCAAGTTTTCAAAATCATGAAAGGCATCGACCACATCAACCAGAGGAGCTTTTCCAGATCAGCAGGGACACACGCACCTGGGGACACAAATGGAAATTGGGCTTCAAGGCATTCAAGACAGAAAACAGGAGACACTTCTTCACACAGAGAGGTGTCACAATCTGAACAAACTCCCCAGCAATGCGGTAGATGCTGAAAGTTTGGGAACATTTAAAAATAGACTGGATAGGATCCTTGGATCACTTAGATATTAATGGACACCAAACGAGCACGATGGGGCGAATGGCCTCCTCTCGTTTGTAAACTTTCTTATGTTCTTATGTTCTAATGATTCAATATGTGACAGGCAATACTGGGGAAAAAGAGCAAAGGTGACATCTAGTGGCGAGAGGGGGAAGTGTAACAAGGAAATGTCAAACAGGGGACGTGACAGTACCCCCCGCCTGAGGCGCGGCTCTAGCCGCCACAGACTGGCGACACCGGAAACAACCACGGGGCCAGGGGGCAGGATCTCCGCGATGGGCCTGATGAAAGTCTGAAATGTGGGATGGATAAAGAATATCAGATGCAGGCACCCAAGAGCCCTCCTCAGGTCTGTATCCTTCCCAAGCAACCAGATATTCAAGCCTTCCTCTATGGCGACGGGAGCAGAGCAGTGAGCGAACTGTATAGGCAGGACCATCCTCTAGATCCAAAGGTGGAGGTGGAGGCGAAACCGGAGGAAAGCTGAGAGCGGGATCGGCGGGCGGAGCTGGGTAAGATCCTACAGGTTTCAACAGAGAGACGTGAAAAGTTGGGGAAATCCAGTAATGTGGTGGTAATTGCAAGCTATAGGAAACAGGGTTAATTTGTCTCAGGAGCTTGAAGGGTCTGATATAATGAGGGCTTCGTTTCTTTGAGGGTAGTTTAAGTTTGATGTCTGGGGTCGATAGCCATTCTTCCTGCCCTGGCTCATATTGCGGTGCCGGTCTCCGGAGACGGTCTGCCTGTGTCTTCTGGTGATGGATGGCTTGCTTGAGATGCGTATGGGCTGTTTGCCAGACTGTGGCACTTCGGCGAAGCCAGTCGTCAACAGCGTGGATATCAGATGTGTCTTCGGTCCATGGAATCAGGAGAGGCTGTCCTATCCTAGGACACATTGGAAAGGAGAGAGGCCAGTAGAGGAGTTTATTAAAGAGTTCTGGGCATATTTTGAACATGGTAAAAACCTGCTCCAATTCTTCTGGTTATTGCTGCAGTAGGTCCATAGATACCGTCCAATCTCTTGATTTAGTCGTTCAGTCTGGCAATTGGACTGGGGATGGTAGCCTGAAGAGAGACTTATGTTTACATGCAGAGCTTTAAAGAAGGCAGACCATACCCTGGAGGTGAATTCAGATCCCCGATCGGACATGATGTCCTCCGGCAAATTGTAGACTCTGAAGACGTGATGGAACAGGAGTTCAGCAGTGTCCAGTGCAGTAGGAAGACCTTTAAGGGGAATAAGCTTGCAAGATATAGAAAATCGATCGACTGCCACAAATATGGTGGTATAGCCCAGGGAGTTTGGCAGATCAGTAATAAAATCAATAGCGATATGAGACCAGGGTCGATGAGGTATAGGAAGAGGTTCAAGGAGACCAACAGGGCATTGGTGGGGTTTAGATTGAGCACATGGTTGACAGGCACATGGTTGATCCATTGTAGTCCAGTGGATGGGAGCCACAAAGCAGGTAGAAGGGAGGATGGGTTCTGTAGAAAGCGAGGCAATCTGATTGTCAAATAGTTGTGATAGAGTGTCTGTTTTTGTATTCTTAGAGCTTGGTTGGTATGTGAGAATATCCTGGAATCAGGTAAAGAATAAAGAATAAAGCATGCTTGTCGTTTCGTGGACTGTATGTATTCGAGATTACGGTGGTCAGTGAGTACAAGTTTTGCGTCCTCTAACCAGTGTCTCCAATGTCAGTTTGATGTCCAGAAGCTCACAGTTTCCAATGTCATAATTATGCTCTGCGGGAGAAAGTTTCTTGGAAGAGAATGTGCACGGGTACAGTTTGGATGGCTGACCGTGTCGTTGAGATAGCACAGAACCCACTCTCAGACCAGGTTAGGGAACAAGTAGAACCTTTCAGCAGAGATGTGAGAGGGGAAGCAATCGAACTGAAATTACAGATAAAGTGCCTATAAAAGTTGGCAAATCCGAGGAAGCATTGTAGTTCCTTGATTGTCCGGGACTGCGGCAAGTCCATGATGGCTTTCACTTTGTCTGAACTTTTGATGTGTGTGGTCCAGCATGGAATAGACAGACAATGAGAAAAGCAGTGCTACCCACAGGCAAGGATTTCGCCAGTTTTCCAGGATATAGTTGGATTGTGATGTGCAAGCCAAGGAAACCAAAGTATGAGAATCCGTAACCAGAAGGGAGATTTCTTCTATATTGAGAATACTTATTTGGAGACGGAGAGGGACTGTTAGGTGAGAAATACGACCAGTGCTGATAGGTTGATTATCGATTGCCTTGATCTGGAGAGTAGGAACACAGGGAAGGAGAGGAATGCTAGTCGAGACACTGTTGCTCTGTGTATGAAGTTTCCAGCTGACCCCGAGTTAAGTAGAGCAAAAACAAAAAGGGTATTAGGACGCCAAAAGATTTTCGCTTTGATGAGAGTCTGTGCATGGGTAACTAGTGGGCATTGGGTGCTACTCACTGCGGGATCGCTGGAGGTGCCAGGGTGGACAGGGCAGATGTCACGGTAATGTCCCTTCTGACCACAGTAGAGACACGCGCAGTTGAATCCATCCCTGTCTCTCTTCTGCTGACAGCCATATATGACCCAACTGAATAGTTTTGGACATGGATACAGGTTGGGGCGCTGGCAAAAATCTGGCAGGGCGGCGTGATGCTTCAGGTGTAGATTGTCTTCGGTCTCGGAAAAGATGATCCAGGCAGACAGCTACTTGAAACAGATCCTCCAAACCAAGATCCTCATCCTGGCAAACCAATTTGGACTGTAGTTCCGGACGAAGACCTTGTAGAAAGACTGTTAACAACACAAGCTCATCCCATCTGATGCTAGCAGCCAGTGTACGGAACTTAAGCGCATAGTCGGCTGCCAAGGAAGTGCCTTGTTTTAGCATGAGGAGCTGTTCGTCGGCGTCCCGTCCTTCCACCGGATGATTAAAGACATATTTGAATTGTCCCAGGAATGCACTGAGGGAGTGTGTTATTCTTCCTAGCTGCGTCCAGACTGCAGAGGCCCATTGGAGTGCTTTACCGGTTAAGAGCCTAATTATAAAGGCGATCTTAGCAGAATCACTAGGAAAGGCTGCCGGCTGATGGGAGAAGTACAAGGAGCATTGCAATAGAAAGCCTTTGCAGCCTTCTGGGGAGCCATCATATTTATCAGGAATGGCAAGACAAATGGTTTTGCTCTCAGGTGCAGCTGCAGGAGCAGCCACTGCAGTGGTAACTGGAGGAGCAGGTGTTGCCAAGTCAAAATGTCGATCAAGTCGATCCATCTGATCATGTTTTTCCAACACAAGCTTCTTTGTGGCGAGTGCAGCATGGATATCCATCTGCTCCATTGGGTCCAAAGCCATGGCGAAGTATTCTGTAACGGAGAGGCTGCCATAGGTAGGGGACCCAGATGTAGAGCGAGGGGAATCTGAGGACAGATCAGAGGTCAATGGCCAGCAAACAACAGTGTCAAAGGGAAATCCGAGAGGCTTGGCAAGGAGGCAGATGAGAGGTCTGGGATCAGGCAAACAGTGCAGGGGAGGTAATCCAGAAATCGTGAGTCGTGAAGGAGTAGCAAAAGTCAGTAACATAAAGGCAACAAAGAGACAAAAGGCTTGGAATTGATACAGGAGCATAAACAATACTTTGCGAAAAGGGAGGGTAAAGGGTTGATATAGAGAGGATGTATGGCAGGATGTATGGCACTTACTCATTAAACCGAGCGCTTCTCCAGCGCAGAGCAGCGAGCAGAGACGCGACCAACAGCAGCGTGTCAGGCCTGCGGGCGTCGCTGCGCAGAACAGGTGCGCGGTGAAGAGGCGGGACACGTTTCTATTGGTAGGACTCTAGATGACGCAATATAAATCTTTTTGTTTTTGTGTTTCTCGTTTTGCGTTTGCGTTTTTCTTTTTGCATTTGTGTTCTTGCTTTTGCTTTTGCATTCTGCTTTTTGTTTTTGTGTTTCTCTTTCTGCATTTGTGTGGTGCTTTTTGTTTTTGTGTTTCTCTTTTTGCATTTCTGTTCTTCCTTTTGCATAAGTGTTCTGCTTTTTGTTTTTGTGTTTTTCTTGCATTTCTGTTCTTCCTTTTTCATTTGTGTGGTGCTTTTTGTTTTTGTGTTTCTCTGTTTGCATTTGTGTTTTTCTTTTTGTAATTGCATTCTGCTTTTTGTTTTTGTGTTCTTCCTTTTGCATTTGCGTTCTGCTTTTTGTTTTTGTGTTTTTCTTTTTGCATTTGCGTTCTGCTTTTTGTTTTTGTGTTTTTCTTTTTGCAATTGCATTTTTCTTTTTGCATTTGTGTTTCTCGTTTTGCAATTGCGTTTCTATTTTTGTTTTTGTGTTTTTATTTTTGTTTTTGTGTTTTTCTTTTTGCAATTGCATTTTTCTTTTTGCAATTGAGTGTTACTTTTTGCTTTTGTGTTTTGCACTTCAGGGCCACCATAGATAACGTCATGTAAATAACCCAATGAGGAAAAATAAGTAAATTCTGTGCTTAAAATAACTGACAAAAATGTTCTTAACCTCTTCAGTTTTTTTTTTTTTAAGAATATATATTTTTTCAGTTATATTGCACATAAAGACCATGACTGGAATTATATTTTTTTAAATAATTACATTAATATTAAATATGCTTAAATGTGTAATATTCCAAAGATACATTACCAAGACATCCTCACTTTACACAAACCCATGGTAATAAATGCACAGAGATTACACTATGATATAAGAAAATTGGCCCAACAGAACAAGTGGAAAATAAGTTGATTTAATATGTATCAGAAGAAATAACAGTAATAGCAAAGTTTATTTTCAAACAATACAGATGTATATGTAGATATAGAAAAATACAATAAAATCTGCTAAAGGATTAATCCGTTTACAGAAAACAGGAGGAAATCAACTAAAGTAAGGTACTATTCTTAAATCTCCCAATATTCATTGTTGTCCTTAAAGGGTGTCGGTATAAGAACACCTACTTTATCCCACAAGCAGCTGATTTATAAGATGTTTAGAACTGATAAAACCGGTTGTCAGAATTTACAAAAACTGTAAGTGGTATCAAATTACACAGAGCTGTGAAGCAATAAACATAAGAAAAAACAGGAAGTATCTTATTTTAATGTTAACACAAACTAATCAAATAACCTCAGGCCAAGAATAGTCGTAGCACAGAACCTCAAGGAAACATGATATTCAAGGGCTCTTTGCAATGTATTGTTTTCCAAGTATTTCCCAAATAGTTTTATTGTGAATAACAGTACATTAGCTCCCAGGTTGGGTTTGCAATATAAAACAAAGGAGAAAACAGGAAACAATAATAACAGCTCTCAAAGGACAACACTGTTCTTATCTTAGTAAACACAGTCAGTATGGCTTTCATTAAACTATCAGAAACAGATATTATGTATAACAGATATGTTAATTTGAAACCAATGATTATACAGGCACCTCAATTTTTGTATTATTATGTCAAGAATAGATTTGTTTTTAAAGTAAAACAATGTGATGTACCATTTTGGTTTTCGTCTCTAGGTACTCCAGCAGCTAAGACAGTCATCAGTGGGTCAGAAGTCTTTTGATGGCAGGGTTGCATACTTAATCTTGGTCGCCTTATTCCTGTAGATCAGCACTCCACACACCAGGGCGACGGCCACCAGGAATGTTCCTGCGATGAACACGACGTTCAGGTTCAGATTCACACTGGAAACTGTGACAAAAAGGAAAAATGTGATATTGAATTTGAGTTTTCATACAGGGAACTTTTATATTCAATACTACCAATGAGAATGTATTGTTTTCTGTAGCAAAAGCTTAGATAACCCATGATGGAGTGTCTAACTGTAACCTGTGCCTTGAGCTGTCTATGATTAAGGATGTGCATAAGCCACAACCCAGCAATACTTCATTTTAATTTTAATTCACAATTGGTTTGATTTTAATTGAAAACCACAATTAAGCGTTTGTTTCAACATTAATCAGATGTATAATGTAGACTATCCAAATTATCCAAAATTACCTGCACTGCCCGAGCTCCTGGCTAGACGCAGAGGTCCTTGAGATATGAAGTGTCTCCCGGTCTCTGCAGACAGTTGTCTCCTGTGACGGTGATGCCCTGCAGTGACACCAGTGCTGCAGCCCTGGGCACACCTTGTGAAGGGATTGCCAGCTTGGCATAAGATGACTGTACAGCTGATGTACACCTTTAAACAGACAAGGGTCCAGTTAAACACCATTGAATCTGAGGATATGAGCAAATCAGATTTCCAAGCTTTACTGACTGAATGATTACTGTGGGGTTGATAAGCAAGCAGTTTTAAGTTATTATTATACAGTGATTCCTTTGACTTTACCTCTGAAAACTGGCCAATGAAGGCGAAGGCTTCCATTCCAAATCTGTACTGTGTCTGGCTGCTTGGATAGACCACGACCGTGTCATCCTCAACACACCTAGAAAAGAACATCATATGTCATTTACAAAATATCATGTCAATTCATACCAACACTATTCACTGACACTGACAACAACACTTGTTTTAAACCAAGCTTGTGAAGCTTGTGATAATAAAATAATCACTCTCGATGATCAAATCATGTGTCTCCAATTTACAAAATGTGGAATAGTGTTGGAATCTAAACAAGTTCGATTTGATCCGATTTTACGTGCGTTGAAAATGATACCAATGAAAAACGACAGGACAACGGACAACTCTTTGGATGACAGACTACAAATGACGTATTGGATCCAGTGTGCCACGGCCTTTACATCTGTATGTGTTTGCAGTCTTAGGGTCAGTAAATATAAAATGTCATGTTCTTACAATTGTACACTTCTTCATAGTTCCTGTAAAATGTGTGCCTTTAGTTACCCATTTCTAATGATGTCATAGAACAAAGGGTCACTGGGGTCATCGTGTGGGGTTGCTCTGCAGGACTCTACAAACAGCTGGGTGTTGGGAATAGAAGATGTTGCCTCAATGTCTATGTAGAGCATGTCTCGTAGTTCCACTGTCACTGGGTAGGCGCTGGGGTCAATCATTCTGGTGTACCGATCAGTGCTGAAGAACTCAAACTGATAGGTGAACTTGCCGAAGCCAGACTCAGTGAACACATAGGGGAGTCTGTGTGCCACGAATTCGAGAGACACATTGCCCTTCTTGGGGTAGGAGCAGGAGAATCCAATCTCCACTAGATGCTTCCTGGTTATGACTTCTTGCCCAGGGTGATCAAATGATATGATTTCATTCCTAAATATAAGGTTATCTTCAGTTTCCTGCAAAATGAGAGCAAACAAATACGTGGAACATTAAGAGAACCACTTGAACTCATTAGTTTATCATTTCATATATGTTTTTTTGTTTTTTACTAATGCAGGTCTTAGATCATATGTGCATATTACTGTAATTAATGCACTTGGAAAGACAGAAACATTATGGAGTGGGGATTAGAAATAGGACTCACAACAAGTTGTGTCCCACAAGCGTTCAGCGACACAGCCGCAATCACGTGAGTGCTGTTAGATGTCAATGTACAAGATGGGTCAATAAGGCGCAAATAATTCTCATGAAGTCCTTTCATGGAGGACTTGAGCACGGAAACAGTCATTGTGTTCTCAGTGCATTCAACATCAGCTTCACCTGTAGACCACAAGTCACAAATGCTAATCATTGCCTCATCTCTCCAATGCTTCTATGAATTGATAAAAAAAAATTATAATCTGAATTTAATTTCTACCAAGCAATTTTGTCTAATATAATGCAGGATTATTCCATGAGTTTGTATGCATACATTTGCATGGGAAATTGCTATATTTAAAAGCAATTCATGTAACACATTACTAGAATGATACTGTATCAGCTAAAGATTACTATTAATGCATTGTTAATAATCTGTGACACATTAATCTGTTTTAAAATAGCTGTGTATAATTATTTTATAAATACATACTCACCGCCATAATGATTTCTTCCCACAACTGCAACAACGCATCTCAGTTCTGACTGATATCTGAAGATTTCAATTTAGACATTAGACATAATAAATACACAACACAAGGTAAATACAGATATTTTGAATGATTGAATGATTTCATACTGACCCGTCAGTGGTCTCTGCGACAAAGCAAAAAGGAACATGTTCATTCAGGTCATTTTCAGTTGGGGTCCAACTGAAAACTGCTTGGCCCTCCTGACTGTAGCTAATGTAAATAAACGACTTTGTGATATTAAGAGGCCCGCTGATCTTGATGTCGTAAACCCTTTTGGAAGACAAAATTACATTGGTAACAGTAATTTAAAAGTAGAAATTCACAGGTGAGAATTCTGTTGTTCCTGTCACAGTGCCTCTTTTTTAATACAAAAAAAGTAATCAGAATTCGTTATAATGGAATTACAGTAAGAACATGACACAGATAGCTTACATTGATTGGACAGCTTGTGCTCTGACAGTGAATTGAAATTCTTGGCCAACTGAGACACTTAGTAAGTCACCATTGTCTGGAGTTGGAGACAGAAACTCAGGTCTGTATTGTCCAAATGTACAGTCAGGCACAGGATCGTCAACTGAAACACATTGTAGGTAACACAAAACAACAATTCAAATTAATTTAGCCTCAATATTTACAAAGGTGGAACAGAACACAAATAATGTTCAGAAGAAAAAAAAACATTAGCACCATGGTAGCAGGCTTAACATTTCTGCTTAATAATTGTGTATATGGCTTCTGTACATATGATACAACTTTTTAATTTGACCATGATGTTCACACAAATATGGGAATAGTTGTTGAGAGTGCCTATGTGTAAAAAATGAAATCGATAACATTTATATATTTATCATTCTTATTATAAAGGGTGTTGTGGAAGTCACACACCACAGGATATATGACACAAAATGGTTCTAGGTCATGCTTAATTACATTTCATCCCAGAAGAGGTTTGATATGCTGTCTGTTTTGGATAATGCAGAGTTCTATCCTGTTTCTCCAATAAGGTTGAACATCTTCCAACAGTTCTATTTAAAATAGTGATATATGTTGTACCACTTCTGAACACCCTGTATATTACTGCATAGGTATTATTTTAATTTGTAGATAGCATATTTTGATACTACTGATAGAAATACTAAGATGGTATTTTTCTCAAGCATTTTTTCATCGTTCTTTTACAGGTGGTTGTGTAAGGCTGGCCATATATTCAGTGCCATACCCTAATATTACCAGAAAACACATGATAATTGTAAAGGCGCATAGTAGGAATTCATACCTTGAACAACAAATTGTAAGGGAATTTTGCTCAAAGGAGACCCATCCCTGTCTCTAATAGTTGGTGAAGCAGTAGAGGCTGTGTACTGTGTTCCCACCATGCCTGTGGTGTTTGTGGGGGCAGCTGTGGAGGTTGTATTTGGGGCAGATGTTTGCTGCCACCACCACCACCAGCTAGTAGATGTGTTTGGGTAAGGTGTGGTGGTCGTAAGTGGGGCAGTTGTGATAGGAGAAGAGTTCCACCAGAACCAGCTGGGGGTAGTTGTAGGTGGGTTAGAGGGCATAGCTGGACTGCTCCACCACCACCAGTTGTTTGTAGAAGTTGCAGGAGAAGAAGGTTGGGTTGCAGGAGGTGTAGACATAGTGCTATAATGTGTGGGGTTGTGACCCTGTCTATGTTGCGGCAAGGGTGATCTGGCAGATGATGTCCCGTCTTCGTAAGATAATCTGATGTATTGTCTTGGGAAATCCTGCATTATGATCTCAAACCGGTGTATTCTCTTTGATGAATATGTATATGACAAGGTGCATGTGTTCTAGAAAAAAATAGAAACTGTGTTTTATGTTTAAACCCTCTACTTGTTTAATATACAAAAATACAGATCTTAACTCATTTAACTTTGTTGTACGTTTAATCTTAACTCATGGAAGATTTTCTTTAGGACGAATCACTGTTCATATACACTTTATGTATCAATGATATATAAGTAGGGTTCAATACACAAGATGTTTTCCACTACATCAATTACCCGATGTAAATTACTTTTACAATTACAATTACTTTTATCTGTGAAGTTAAATAAATAGAGAGTTATCATATATTTTTTCCATCACTGTGTAAGGTCTGCCTAAAATGGTACATATACATGTTTCTGGTTATTTTTGACTCTTTTTGAGCCTTACCTCATCAAGGTAGAGATCTGGATGCCTACTGCAGGAATGACATTCTGCATTTTCCCTCAGTCCATACCTACATCTGACACTATCTCCATCTGGATCATGGGCTAATAATCTGTAGGATACTGGGCAGTTTTGAGGTATCCTGAAAAAATTGAATACAAATCACAGTACTGCCTTCTATAAATTTAAGGCATTGTATTGGCAATTTAAGACATCTGTTTACAGACTCACATAATCTTTACACTGTGTGTACTCTAATTTATTCAATTTCAAGTCTAAAATTACAATTGCCGATGGAACTGTTCCTATTGACTGAGTTCAGTTATTCATTCATATTTGTCTACTCAATGGTAGTCACACCTTTCACTTGAATTTTTTTTTGGTAACTGATATAGCTTAATAAATATTAAGGAAGGGATATGGAAAGTTTTGACTGTCACTCCAAATAAATCAATGGAGTGTCAGTCCAAAGCTTGTAGCCCCGCTGTTTTAATCAGTTTAATCAGCTGGAATATTATTGTGTTATTTTGTCTGAATCAATGTTCATCAAACTCAAAAAATATATATTGAAAAGAAATCAATATATAGATTGATTAATGATATTTGTTAAAAAGATCACACAAGAAAATGTTTTCAAAGGATGGGTGTGAATACTTTCAACTGAGTAGAAATTGTTAACCTATGGAAGGCATTGGCATGTTTTTGTTTAAATTATTGGGAATATCTGCACAACACAATTACTGGAAAAAAACACACCTGATAATAGGGGTGATTGTTGTCACTGGAGATCTGTTAGGTTGACTGGTATCTGATCTTGTTCCCAGATCTACATGAGTCAAAAGTTGCCAAGGAGCAGTGTCTACTGAATCATAAATCCAGCAGCAGCTAAATTCTCTGTAAAGGGAATAAAACAGATTAATTTTACATTGTCTACCTCAGTATTGCACAGTTATAAACTTCCAAGACGTGTGGGCTCACTCACCGTAGCTCAAAGGGTTGGTCACTTGGAATGTTTCTGGTCATGAATCCCTCTGCTTGACACCAGCCGTTTCCTAAGGGATCTTCGTCTATTTTGTTGTATTCAAAATGAACCTTTCTCCCACAGTCGCCAAGACCACACGGCCAATAAAACTCCTGATGGCAGCCATTTCTGAAGGACTCCTTGTAGCGGAAGTCCACCTGCACATATAGGCAATGTCAAGAGTAGCCCAAATTATCTCTCTATTTCATCTGGACATTTAACAAAAATCTATGAAAAAAGAGGCATACATCAATTAAATAGAGGGAACAGTACTGAATACTCAATCTTTACCCTGAAAGATCCATCTGGGTTTCTTCCCTTGGGTGTGAAGGTCATGATCCCACCTTGCAAGTGTGAAGCGAACGATCCAGAGCCCAGACTCAGGCAGAACAGCAGCAGTGCAGATAGAGGCATGGTCGCTGGACCTTGATCATGTCATGTGTAATGAAACCAAGGGTACTGTGGCTTTATGTACGGAACCTCAAATGCTGAATGAGCCAATGAAGTTACTTTACATTTACTTCCTTGGAAAAAAAGAAAGCAATTATATAATGAAAATAATATCTTTGAAATGAGGAAGTAAATATCAGTTTAATTCAACAACCATGCAATTATTTTCTGGTTTTGTATTTTCTGAAAAGGGGCGAGTATGGCCGGGAACCTGGTATTGTGATTGTTCTTTGAATTAGAGAGTTAGAAAAGCTATTGTAAAAATGTTCTCCGAGTCTAAATACCTGTGTGTTACCTGTGTGGTGAGGATTAGTGTCTGGATTAGGATTGGAACCGGGGGGGTGTGGGGACTTTTTTTTCAAAAGTGTGGATGACATTCAGACTTTATATCATTTATCTTTTCACCAATTTTAGGATTTTTATAGCCTGGTTTAGTTACGCTTTTTACGATTTGGTTTATTTTAAGATTGTTTACCACACTAACATTTGTTGTATAGCGAAGCCCTGAGTTCTTGCCCTGCTTGGGATGGATTACTGTCAACAATATTTTTACCAGTAAATGGTTTACCTTTATTCATCTTGCCAGTGTGCTGGGTGTATTGAGTTGTGAACCTGTCTGGGGGAAAGGTAATTGAGTGGTCAATGTCCCCCACCTCATACAATCTCTGGGGGTGGCATAGACGGTGTGCCACTACCACCCATGACACCAACCATGTTAAAAACTCATGTTTAACTGTCAACACAGACAATCTTAAGGTCTTCTGTTTTCTGTTAAAATTAAGGCTAGAGGGTTTAACAGGACTGCAATGCAGTGCTGTGTGAAAGTAAAGAAATTGTAACAGAAGTATATGCCGATATGCAATCAGTTCAAATCTAGTGGGCAGTCGGCTGACATAAAGTGCCCTAAAACAATAGTGTGAATGGCAAATGGACTGAGACCCCATTACAACTGAACTAGACCAGAAAGAGATATGGATCCTCTTTCAAGGCTAGGGACAGTGTGAATGTAAAAATTACTGGGTTCTTTTTCTTTTGGTTTGGTTACATTAAAGAGGACTATATTTGAAAACACCCTTAGCTGATCCCTCGCCACTTCAGCTACAGTATGCAGCTTAGCAACACCCCATTAATCAGCACAAGCACATTATCAAGTCTGTACCTGGCACTGCCGGTATTTCTGTTGCATGTAAGAGAAATCAGATTTACTGAAATGTTTCTACATAGGTATGACATAACAAATATGAACAATGGAAATAATTTAGGGGGGCACGTGCCCCAATGGCCTGATGCCACTGTACAGTATCAATGAGGTTGAAGGAAGAAGAGACTTTAATTTTTACTTTAAAATTCAAATTTT
This sequence comes from Amia ocellicauda, assembly GCF_036373705.1. Taxonomy (NCBI): domain Eukaryota; kingdom Metazoa; phylum Chordata; class Actinopteri; order Amiiformes; family Amiidae; genus Amia; species Amia ocellicauda. Next base: position 1,912,912 of record NC_089853.1, read on the forward strand.
CAGATTTTACATTTCATATTAGTAGACACACAGTTTTGTTAGTTTCATATTTCTTTAAACCCCTACTAAAGGCATTGTTTAAATTTGTGTTCAGCTCCTTGATCAGCTAACACACACTGTCCAGCGATTCAGTACTCAGTTGATGGTGGGCTTTCATATTTGATCTTCGACCCCTTTGCCCTGTAGATCACTGCTCCACACAATGTTCAGGTTCAGATTTACACTGGAGACTGGAGAAAAAGGAGAAATTAGATATTTGAATTGAGTCTGCATAGTGCATTGCTTCTCAGCTTGAATTCTCACCAATTTGATTTCAACTGTATAAACTGTGCCTTGGACTGTCTATGCATAAAGATGTGTATATGTCACAACCCAGCAATACTGCTTTTTAATTAGAAGCCATAGAGAAAACGTATTGTTGTTATCTTTGATTTTAATTGAAAAGATCATAAGTGACTAGTTGTTTCAATATTAATCAAATAATGTATAATGAATGCTTTGAAATCAATTATCCAAAATTACCTGCACTGCCCAAGCTCCTGGCTAGATGCAGAGGCCACTGAGATATGGAGTGTCTCCCGGTCTCTGCAGACACTTGTCTCCTGTGATGGTGATGCCTTGCAGTGATGCCAGTGCTGCAGCCCTGGGCACACCTTGTGAAGGGATTGCCAGCTTGGCATAAGATGACTGTACAGCTGATGTACACCTTTAAACAGACAAGGGTCCAGTTAAACACCCCTGCATGTGAGGGTTTGAGCAAATAGGAAGTTATTATACTGTAATGTATGTGTCTTTAATAGCATTACCTCAGGAAACTGTCCAATGAAGGAGAAAGCTTACAATCCAAATCTGTACATTGTTCTGCTGCTTGAATACACCACAACTGTGTCATCCTTAATACACCTGGAAAAGAAGAACATAAAAACCCTATTAACTTTCAATTACAACCAATTAAATGACCATTCTCAAAACATTTATCCAAGTTACAAAACTGGAATTAGTTGGTGACTACCAGTTGATGACTATATTTCTCTCCTGATGGGAGTGGTCTCTTCCAGAATAACAATGCCCCCATCCACAGGGCACGAGGGCTCACTGAATGGTGTGATGAGTGTGAAAATGATGTGAATCATATGCTCTGGCCTTCACAATCACCAGATCTCAACCCAATTGAACACCTATGAGAGATTGTGGACCGACGTGTTAGACAGCGCTCTCCACCACCATCATCAAAACCCCAAATGAGGGAATATCTTTTGGAAGAATGGTGTTCATCCCTCCAGTAGAGTCCAGAGACTCGTAGAATCTGTGCCAAGAGCATTGAAGCTGTTCTGGGGCTCGTGGTGGCCCAACACCTTACTGAGGTACTATGTTGTTTTTTCCTTTAATTTGTCACCCGTCTGTATCTATATATACAGTTAGGTCCATAAATATTTGGACAGTGATGTAATTGTCATAGTTTTGGCTCTGTACGCCACCACAATGGATATGAAAGTAAACAATCAAGATGTGCTTTAAGTGTAGACTTTCATCTTTAATCAAAATTGGGTGAACAGTGTAGGAATTACACCCATTTTTATACGCGGTCCCCCCAATTTTAGGGGCTCAAAAGTATTTGGACAAACTAACATAATCATGAATTAAATTGTGAGTTTCAATACTTGGTTGCAAATCCTTTGCAGTCAATGACGTCTGAAGTCTAGAACCTACAGACATCACCAGATGTGAACATGAAAAGTTGCGTGAGAGTCAAATAATCTACCTGCCGATACAAAACTACAAGCCTCTACTTTGTCGCCGGTACAAATATGAATAGAAAAGACAACAAAAAACAAAGCCGCCTTTAGGACATCTGTGTAGTTATTATTATTTTTGTATTTATTTATTGGCAGACATCCTTATCCAGGCGTTATCTAATTGCCAGTGGATCAATGCTGATGTGTTTGCTTTAATGTGAATAACAGAGCAATGCACATGTTTCAATGATGCTTTTATTCAGCGTCCACTTATGTGTATAGCGCAATGCATTCAATTAAAACTTTGACCTATTGGCTAGCAAACTACAAAACTATACATCACAGCGATTACATTTACGATTCGAAGAAACTAGCAGCTAAAATTAAGCTGCAGCTGTGTACAATTGTACAATCCACTTTGGTATATTAATTATTTTTTCTGGTATATGATATATCCACTTTGGTATATGATTTATTTTTTCTGTTAATTTTTAATTGAACGGCCCCTCATAGTTAGGCAACTATATTCTGTAAATATCACCCAGACGTCATATGCTTTACCTATTTGTGTAATTATTAATAATAGCAAATATTGTATGTTTCCGTTACAGCCGTTTTGACAGCAGTGGTATTCAACGTAGTGTTGGTCTTCACTCCCATATATATACAGATGTGTGGATTATTGAAAATCTGTACTGATGTCCGCACTTCGATTACAAAATGCACCTATCCAACCCTATGCCGAACGGGCTTCTTTACATTTCGGCATAAATGCGAGAGGTTTTTAGAGCACGAAGTGGACTTCAAGGCATTCAAGACAGAAAACAGGAGACACTTCTTCACACAGAGAGGCGTCACAATCTGAACAAACTCCCCAGCGATGTGGCTGAAGAGACAATTTGGGAACATTCAAAAACAGACTGGATAGGATCCTTGATCACTTAGTTATTAATGGACACCAAACGAGCACGATGGGGCCAATGGCCTCTCGGTTGGACACGGTCTCCTGATCTCATGCTCTTCTGTTCTGTGTATTGTAAGGTGGGCCCGCGCCTGGGGGGCGGGGGATTGCATATAGTTACCAATTCGTTCTCCTTCACCGGGGCTGGGCTGACAGGTAGACTGGGCCAGTGTGTGTGGGGGTGTCTGGCGGGGAATCGAGAGGAGGGGATCCGGACTGAGAGTGAGTTGGCGTGGAGCAGCGAGTCACCGCAATCTGTGAGTTACAGGGGGTTGTTTCTGTGGGTTTGGTGTGGGTCCCAGCCAATAGGGATCCCTAGTGCTGTGTGAAAAAGGGCAATAAACTCCCGACATTGCTTTGAACTGTTGTCTGCAGTCCGTCCTTTAAAAATAAATAAAAGAGACGCCTGCTCGCTACAATACACTCACCTAAAGGATTATTAGGAACACCATACTAATACTGTGTTTGACCCCCTTTCGCCTTCAGAACTGCCTTAATTCTACGTGGCATTGATTCAACAAGGTGCTGAAAGCATTCTTTAGAAATGTTGGCCCATATTGATAGGATAGCATCTTGCAGTTGATGGAGATTTGTGGGATGCACATCCAGGGCACGAAGCTCCCGTTCCACCACATCCCAAAGATGCTCTATTGGGTTGAGATCTGGTGACTGTGGGGGCCAGTTTAGTACAGTGAACTCATTGTCATGTTCAAGAAACCAATTTGAAATGATTCGACCTTTGTGACATGGTGCATTATCCTGCTGGAAGTAGCCATCAGAGGATGGGTACATGGTGGTCATAAAGGGATGGACATGGTCAGAAACAATGCTCAGGTAGGCCGTGGCATTTAAACGATGCCCAACTGGCACTAAGGGGCCTAAAGTGTGCCAAGAAAACATCCCCCACACCATTACACCACCACCACCAGCCTGCACAGTGGTAACAAGGCATGATGGATCCATGTTCTCATTCTGTTTACGCCAAATTCTGACTCTACCATCTGAATGTCTCAACAGAAATCGAGACTCATCAGACCAGGCAACATTTTTCCAGTCTTCAACTGTCCAATTTTGGTGAGCTTGTGCAAATTGTAGCCTCTTTTTCCTATTTGTAGTGGAGATGAGTGGTACCCGGTGGGGTCTTCTGCTGTTGTAGCCCATCCGCCTCAAGGTTGTACGTGTTGTGGCTTCACAAATGCTTTGCTGCATACCTCGGTTGTAACGAGTGGTTATTTCAGTCAAAGTTGCTCTTCTATCAGCTTGAATCAGTCGGCCCATTCTCCTCTGACCTCTAGCATCAACAAGGCATTTTCACCCACAGGACTGCCGCATACTGGATGTTTTTCCCTTTTCACACCATTCTTTGTAAACCCCTAGAAATGGTTGTGCGTGAAAATCCCAGTAACTGAGCAGATTGTGAAATACTCAGACCGGCCCGTCTGGCACCAACAACCATGCCACGCTCAAAATTGCTTAAATCACCTTTCTTTCCCATTCAGACATTCAGTTTGGAGTTCAGGAGATTGTCTTGACCAGGACCACACCCCTAAATGCATTGAAGCAACTGCCATGTGATTGGTTGGTTAGATAATTGCATTAATGAGAAATTGAACAGGTGTTCCTAATAATCCTTTAGGTGAGTGTATATGTGTGTGTGTGTGTGCACGTGTGTTTGTGTGTGTGCTTATTATCTACTCCGCAAACCTTTGCAGGATACCAGAGTATAAATTAACTCATTTTAAATAAGTTAATTATAGGATTGATACTAACTGTAGGGAAAACTGAAGAGTAGACCACTTGAGAAGAGCTCAAAAATACGTGATTTACTGTAAAGAGAATAGATTGCCTAATTAATTCTGTAGAATTGAATGGAATGCATACAGACTCCAGAACATCGACGTATTCTTAAGCAATGGTTGGGACCTTTCAAACTAAGAAATGTGCAGGAAGATGGAATAAACACAATGGAACCAGTTCTTTCAAATGTATTCTAATGCATCCGAGGACTGTTTAGTTTTGTTGTGGTCTAGAATACCTCTACTAGAGTTTGATTCCTTCGTGTCACTGATCTCCAAGAGTGCAGTCACAAAACTGAATGCGGACTACAATTACAATTAAAGGAATTTAAAATCAAAGATGGAAAAATCAGTTATTGCAAATTACAATTTACTGAAATATGCAGGTGGCATGCATCATTAACCAAGTGAAAATATTAAAAAAAATACTGTCCACAGTTTTTAATTGGATGTCTGAAGGTTAGGATGAAACTGGACATAGAGCCAAACATAGGTGGATCATAATTGTTTTTAAAGTTTATTTGTATTGGAAAAAAAGCGAACACCAGCAGGCAAAATACAGGACTTTCACATTTGTCTGACACTCCAAACTTACAATTAAGGTACTTTTAACACCTTAGACATATATGCATTTTGAGAAGTTACTCATGATGAAGTTGAAGTTGAAAGGACCACAGGAGGGCCTCACACTGCACTATAACCCATGTCAAACATTATTTTCATGGGTGGGCACTGATGTTTCATACGAGACAAGTTTAACCAGACGGTAGAGAAAACCCGTAAATGAATGACCCATAACAATGAATTGATCAGAAACAAGGTGTGATTGCAAGCTGTGCAAGAGTCACAGGGGGGAATCTCGCAGCTCAGCTCCTTGCTGAGTTAAATCTAAAATATGAGGACCCGCGAGCAGGGAGGAGCCTGTTCGGAGGGCGTGGCTTCCGGGATGGGCGGGCAGCACGAGAGGCACCGCCAGCCAATCACAGAGTCTGAAACTGAAGAGAAACCGGAAGCAGAAGAGCAGGATGGTCCTGCAACCGTTTATTATTTAATAATAAAATTAAAACCAAAGCCACCATTGATGAAAGCTGTGTAGTTATTATTATTATTATTATTATTATTATTATTATTATTATTATTATTATTATTATTATTATTATTGGCAGATGTCCTTACCTATGCATTATCTATTTGTGGGTGAATCAATGGTGTGTTGGGTGAATAACAGATCAATGTCAATATTTTATTCAGCATCCACTTCCCAGCTAACACACAATGTTGCCACAATGCTGAATTATGTTGCTACAACGTTGTGGCTACATTGTGTGTTAGCTGGGTTATGTGTAGTGGTGCAGATTAAAAACAAACTGGGGCTACAAAACACATAGTGGTTACATTTGTAATTGGAAGAAACTAGCAACTAAAAATAAGCTGCAACTGTACGTTGGAGTTTCTATGTGAATGTAAGTCTCCTGTTGTGATGCCCAAATTCATCAATAACAACAGACATTAGTGTGAGTCCTTATGTACAGGTGCGCTGCCCATAAAGACTTTCTTCTGTCATAGTGGAGCACAAATATGTTTTAAGTAGTTTTAGCTCACTGAACATAACTTGTTGTAACCCACATGAAGGATTACCATATAACAACTAATGGGTTAAATTTAATATATTTAGAGTAGCTCTGTGATTGGCTGAGGATAGCGAGGAAGAAAAAAAACAAAGAAAGGGAGATCGGCCATTTTTTTAGCTAGACTCCTCACAAAGAAAAATGTGAAAATGTGTGTATGTTTTGCTGTTTGTGTTAATGTATGTCTTTAATAAGAGTAGTCTACTAAGAGTTTCATTATGAGTTAGAAAAATATACTAAAGAAATAAGAAATCAAACGTAGAAGAAATTACAGTGTAGCTTATGTTTGAATATTAGAGATATGTAATATGTAATATGTAATATTAGAGATAAGTCTGTTTATTTTGGAAAATGTACACAAGTTAAAATAAATGTTTGCTCCACGTGGTGGGTTGAAAATAAAATGGAGGTTCTCATAGCGTTCTATTAGCGCTTCCACTAGATGTCAGAATTATTCTGCATTATGTTATTTTTTTATGATTTGTTCCCTTTCAAATCAAAAGACAGCCATTACCGAATGGGAAGAGCCTTTTGACCTGCCAATTTGTGAAAGCATGTACCAAAGTTCCCCAATAGGGTGGCTGCTGGCAGGAGGTAGACACCCCCCCCACCCCCGGCGTCTGTGAAAAGTCTCCTCCTGACTGTAGCCATTTCTTCTTTCACTTTGCCATTGAAATAGCTTTAGTTTTGGTTTCGCTTTGCAGACGTACTAAAAGCTAGAGCTCTTTTGAGTCTGGTTATTTCCATATTCCTTAATCGGAATATCTACTGCGCTCTTCGGAGTATTCTGCAACGTGGTTGTTTAAAAAAAAGCGTGTTTCTCGGAGAGGTAAGTGTACAGCGGCAGTCTCACTCAGAGCCGGCTTCAGCCCCTCTACAGAGATATGCTGTGTGCCTGATTACACTTTTATTGTACCTTTACAGATTACTAAAACACAAACGGGAGTTTGAAATCTGGATGGGAGAGTGTCTCTCTTGAGAATCGGTTCACAGACCGCTCCTCCCCTCCCCTCGAGCTACTACGGATGGGAGAGTGCCTCTCCAAGACTCGTTCCTCGGACTGCTCCTCCCTGTTCCTTCTCAAAGTGATTTCTCAACAACTCCCGACGTTGACTCCGCCCTCGATTTCGACCCAGCCCTCGACATCGACGCCCTCGACATCGACTCTGCCCACGTCGACCAGTCGACTCCCACAAAACCTGTGATGCCAACGGGAGGGGGAGAAGGAGACAGGCTTTATTGGGAGCTGGGAGAGTTTGCATTGCCTGACATTGCAACCTACATTGAAGGGCTGAGGGAGGAGGATTTGCAGCTGGAACTTCTCACTAAGATGAAGCCAAAAGCAGCATTGCACCGCTGCTCCTGCTGCAAAGTGAAGCTGCCTTCAGATGACGGGCGTGATCTTTGTGTGCGGTGCCTGGGCAGTGAGCATGCACTTTAGGCACTCAGGGGAGAGGGGGGCTGCACCCATTGTGCGAACTTCATCAAGGCCACTAGGTGTAGGAGAGCTGGTCACTCTCCAGCTTCCTCCAGGGCTTCGACGAGCAGCCAGGAGAGATCAGCGACCCCCACCAATGCATCAGCCCTCGCCACCGAGAAGAAGTCCCTCTTCCGCCTCTTCACCCTCTAGCCCAAGGGGCTCCCGAGCTAGAGAGAGGTCTGCCACACCCCCTCCGCCTCCGTTCCCCAAGGAGACGGTTGCCACTGAGCAGGCGCTCACGCTCTCCCAGGTGCACGTCCCAGCGCCATGCCTCACCTCGACACACTCCTCCATGGAGGACCCCCCACACCGGGGTCCCCCCAGAAGGATGAGGGAGACTTCCCCCTGTCAGGAAGGTGAGCAGGAGTTCAGGGCCTCCCTTCTGACCCAGATGGCTTCTATGAAGCAGATGTTAGACACAATCTGGGCAGAAAGGGAGTCGTCCAGAAGCCAGCGCGAGGCCCCGCCATCACTCTGCGCCCTGCCCCCATCAGTCCTCCAGGAGGAGGAGGGGTTCTGCTGTACAGCCTCCAGGTCTGACATTTCGGAGGAAGCTAGCTCAGTGATGGAGCTATTTGCAGGTCCCAGCGTGGAGTTTAAGGCACTTATGCACAGGGCAACAGAGGTGGTGGACGTCCCCTGGACCCCAAATACAGAGGCGCCTAGGAACCGCCTCATGAGGGAGAAGCCTGTGAAGTCCGCAGAGACACTCACGTTTTTCAAGGACTTCGTAGAGGTGATTCAGTCCTCTTGGACAAAGCCAGCGTCCGCACCAGTGACATCACGTCTGGTGGAGATGATGGGCCTGGGACCCTTCCCTCCTATCGGGGACTCTGTCTCATGCCTGGTCCAGGCTAACACGCTGCTGGGGAACAAGCAGTGCCGCACCACGGACCTAATGCTGAAAAAAGCTTACACGGCGGAGACACTGGCGGTCAAGGCGGCAAACGCTCAGTCCATTCTCATGCTCTACATGGGACACCTGGCCCGGCGGCAACGAGAGTGCCCCTCAGTGGCAGACGCAGAGGAAATGGAACTGACGGCTGCCTATATGACAGACCTCCTCAGGGAAGGAGGGAAGGCAATGTGCAGGTCTCTGGCGGCAATGGTTGCGGCGAGGTGACATCTCTGGTTGACACAAGCTGCAGGATGCCGAGAAGGCTGTGCTACTCGACGCTCCTATTACACCGGGGGCAGACTTTCGGGAGACCGTAGACCTCACCATTGAGCGTTCGGCAAAAGCCAAGGAAACAGCTTCCAAATATGCGGACCTGCAGCAGTCACGCCAGCCTCAGTAACGCCATTGGCCCTACCCACAGCATCAAGGAGTGGGTTAGGAGCAAAATCTCCCCGCAACAACAACAACAACAACAACAACAGCCCACCAGTGCCCAAGGCAGCTTCAGACGCAGGGGCCAGATGTGGCAAATGGGAAAGAACATGCTCTCCGGCTGGAGACCTAGGAGCAAAAGTGATTCCCGTAAGCCCCCTGCGAAGTTGCAGGAGCTGTCCTGAAGGGACGCGGCCGCCATCACCACCCCCTCCACCCCCCGACAGACCGATCAGACTCGACCAAATGCAAGCAAGGACTCCTGGGTGCGAATGACGATGACCCATGGATATGCTCTCCAATTCCACTCTGCCCCCCCACCTTCAGGGGTGGGGCTGACCAGTACTGTCGGATACCCCGAAAGGGCGAGAGCTCTGTTACAGGAAAAATCTGTGATGCGGGAGAAACGAGCGATACAACTAGTGGCCGCAGAGAACTCCCGAGCAGGGTTCTACTCAGGATACTTCCTAGTGTCAAAAAAAGATGGAGGCTTCAGGCCAATTCTCGACCTGAGGGGCCTCAACATGTTTCTGAAAAAGAGAAACTTCTGCATATTGACTGTGCAGCGTATCCTCCATTCCGTCCTGCCGGGCGACTGGTTCATGTCAATCGGCCTCAGGGACGCCTACTTCCACGTCCCCATCCTCCCAGCGCACAGGAAATACCTGCACTTCGCTTTCCAGGGCCAAGCGTATGAGTTCTGTGTGCTGCCGTTTGGCCTCTCTCTGGCGCCCCACACATTCTCAAAGTGCATGGATGTAGCCTGGGCCCCCCTCAGAACAAAGGGGATACGGATACTGAACTACCTGGATGACTGGCTGGTGTGCGCAGACTCCAGGCTTCAGGCAGAGGAACATATGACAGAGGTCATATGTCACTTGACTACATTGGGTCTCTTTCTCTCTCAAGCCTGCACAGATTATAGTGTTCTTGGGAATGAAGCTAGACTCGGTGAACATGCTTGCCTATCTGTCAGAAGGCAGAATCATGTCGTTGGAGACGTGCCTCACATTATTCAGGAGGACATTGACTCTCCAACTGGTTCAATTTCAAAAACTGTTGAGGCTGATGGCGGCCGCCTCAAACATTCTTCCCCTTGGACTCATGCACATGCGTCCATTACAACATTGGGTAAATGCCTACAGGTTACACCCAGCGAAAGACAAACATCACAGATTGACAGTGGCCCCAACATGCAAGAGGACACAAAATCACAACAAACTGTGCCTCGGCTCCCCACTCGGCTGCCCTCACAGAAGGGAAGTCATCACCACAGACGCCTCAAGGACAGGCTGGGGCGCTGTCTGGAATGGAGTAGGAGTAAAGGGGATGTGGAGCGGACTCTGGTTGGCTGCTCACATCAACGCACAGGAGCTGCAAGCAGTGCTGCTGGCCCTGCACCACTTTCACCATGTCCTGTCAGACAGACACGTCTTAGTTCGGATAGACAACACAACACTAGTGGCTTATATCAACCACCAGGGGGGCTTGCGCTCCCCCAGACTACATCATGTGGCCTGCAGACTTCTTCTGCGCAGGACAATCTCCGATCGATAAGGGCAATACACCTGCCAGGTGTGTCCAACACGGCGGCGGACATTCTCTCTTGAGGAGGTTCGGACAGCTCAGAATGGAGATTGAATCCTCAAGTGGTGGAACAGATCTGGGAGAAGCTGGGACAAGCTTGGGTCAACCTCTTCGCTACACAAGCGACGACCCACTGCCCTCTGTGGTTCTCATTGGAGACAGGATGGGGTCCCCTGGGCATGGACGCCTTTGCTCACCCATGGCCGCGGGAACTGCTGTACACCTTTCCCCCTCTGCCACTTATTCCACTGACACTGGAGAGGATTCGCCAGGAAGGAGCCCAAGTCCTCCTGATCGCCCCCCGGTGGCCGAGACAGTTGTGGTTTGCGGCACTGACACAGATGGTCAGTGCGGAACCCTGGCCGCTCTCGCTACGCAAGGACTTACTGAGTCAAGCGGAGGGACTTCTGTGGCACCCCAACCCAGCACAGCTGCAGTTGTGGCTCTGGCCCCTGAAAGGCACCGCCTAATGTCTATGGGACTGCCAGATAATGTCGTGGAGACACTACAGTCGGCCAGGGCCCCCTCTATCAAAGCCCAATATACTTATAAGTGGTCAGTCTTTCAAAACTGGTGCTTAGCCAGACACGTGGACCCGGTGTTGTGCCCCATGTCAACCATCATGTGCTTCCTGCAACAGCTGCTGGAGGAAGGTTAATCTGCATCCATGCTGAAGGTGTATCTGGCTGCTATTTCAGCATGCCATGATAATATTGACAATGTCTCTCAAGGAGCTCACTTCCTGGTGACCCAATTTCTAAAGGGTGCGAGATAATTGAGACCACCAGTAAAAGAGCACTCGTTGCACGGTACTGATGGGATGGAGAGACCCCATCCCTCCTCCTCCCGCCCCTGCCGCTGTGCCACGTGTGGCCACCGCACGTTACTCTCTTGGAGCGGTGACGTGGTCTGCCCCTTCTGTCCGGGACTGGACCAGGGGGGCGGAGCAACTGTGGGCCCCCACCACTCGGGCGCACGCGGGGTCCCAATCACGTCTTGCTGTGACGTCAAGCTGTCCTCCTCTCTAAGCGAAGGCGGGACTTTGGTGGATCCTTCTTTCCACCTAACCCTCAGCCCTCCCAGTACTGCCTGATCTCCTGGCGGAGCTACACTCTACCTGGGACCACCCAGCGACGGCCCCCGCCCAGGAAGGGGCAGGCGAAGTCTACCCCAGGACCCAGGGTGCGCAGGAAGCGGGTTCAATGGATTTTCACCGTGTTAATTCCACCATCTCGGCGCTGGTGTCCTTGCCCCCCTCTCTGCAATGCCAAGGGACCTGTCCTGTCCTAACAGGCAGTGCAGGGTCACAGAGGCAATGCTGCACCGAGCATATGAGGCTGGAACCCAGGTTGCCCACCTCCGCAATACAGAGTCCCTGTTGGCAACTCTACATCGCTCAGCTGGTGGAGGTCCCGGACGCAAGGCCCTCAACTTCAGAGACCCCACAGCCTACTGGGGAGTTGCCTGCGGCAGCAGATCTGCTAGTCCAGGAGAGGGAGCAGTCGCTACAGCTCACAAGAGTGTACCCCCAAGCAGCACATCTGGGTCAGACCTGTAGGGCCTAGAAGGCCAGCCCCACAGAAGCAGCAACCCCGCCCTCTTGCTGACCTTTGCCAGCAACTCACCAGCAGGCAGGCGCCTACCCAGTCCCAGGCAGCGAACCCCCGCCCCCACACCTCCCGAGCCGTGGCCCTGAAGCATTCCAGCAGCCTCTGGCCTACCCATGCAACCCCCAGCAACTCTCCAATTGGTACCTTCTTACCCAAATAATAACAGTTGGCTACTACCATGGCTTCTTAAAAATGAATGAATTTTAACTGTTTTTAAAGATTTAGTTGTTTTTAAAGCACTAGTTGTTTGGGTTTTTTGGTTAGTTTTGTTCTGTTTTTATTCGTTTGTCAAATACATTGGCCGTTAGAATTTTGATTTTAAATGCATCGGACTGTTTTGGTTTGTTTTTTATTTTTATCATTTTATTAGTTTTTTGATTTGTCCGGTGCCTTTTCAGTTAATTTCAATGTATTTGACCTTTTTTGTTGGTTTGCAGTTTTTGCTTTAATCACTAGTTTGTTTTATTGTTTTGTGCACTTGTTTATTTGAGTTTATGCATTCTGTTAATCACTTAAGATTTACATTTTTTTAAGTGGTTTTAGAATATTGATTTTAACAAATTTTAAATCATAAGTATTTAAATTTGTTTTGAATGTTTTTATTATTGAAATGTAAAATACTTTCCCAATAAAACAGTATTTACTCCCTACGGTTCCAGACCTGTCCACCCCACTTCAGACACCCGGTGTGGATGCGAGTGAGGGACCCATTGCAGTGTGTGGCGCTTCTCGTCGAAATCGCCTCTCTTTTGGAGAATTGCGCAACTTAAATCAAACTAAATAATTTTGAAGAAATTAAAGCCATATATATATATATATATATATATATATATATATATATATATATATATATATATATATATATATATATATAAATAAACTTTACACTTTCTGCATTGTACATCATTCACAGAAGCCATCCGTGGCCTGAACACATCTCACATCCGTGGCTTATTTATTTATCTTACAAGACCGAATAACACAAAGTTGGCTTGTGTGCTGTTCCATTAACCTTTTATTAATGATTTGCATCATTATGTTATCCAATACAAATGGATATAAAAACTGTCTAAACACAAAAAGAGTTCAGTGCAATGGCTATTGCTTCTGTTTCTGCTTACTTAAAAGTACTAAGATGGATTGTTAAACCAAGAACAGTTCCAGTCCCTTTTAAAACTAAAACAAACCCATGGTTATATGCTGTATATAAGTAATAAAAAGTAAGTAATGTGTAAAATCTGATTTGAGTATAATGGCCATTTCAATTGTATTCAATGTTGAATTAATGTCTAGGGCTGGGATTAAATCAAAACTTTGACCCACCTGCTAATAGAAAACTAAAGTACTGTACTCAGTTATGACATCATTTAGTTCGATGCCACATTCCTCTAATCATAAATGTAACTGCTATGATTTACAGCTTTGTAGTTTGATATTAGGTGGTTCAAAGTTTTGATTTAATCAAATTAAATTGAACCCACTCAACACTAGTCTTATAGCAGAACTTCATGTTTGGACGCCTTGTAGATCAATACTCCACACAGCAGGAGGACAGCAACTGCAAATGCCCCTGCAAAGACCTTGCTGGTTCCACTCAAATATGCATGAGTGCCTGGAAGGAGTAACACAGGTAAGAAATGCAACAGAAAAAGAGTCACAGCAACAGAAAATAATTTCTTTCACAATATGATCAACATGGAAGTTTATTTTGTTATTTAAAAAAAATATAGACTTTGATATTTAGACTTCTACCATTTGTGTCATGCTAAGATGACACAACTTAGTTTAACTCTTGTTAGGACTAAAGTTGTAGATTTTACTGTCCTGTAATTTCCTCGCTGAGTTCAGATGTCCTTTGGTCATGTCCCAAAGGACAACACACACCTATGATAGGCCACAGAAAAGATCTAAACTGCAGGAAAAATGGAAATGATATTTAACACACTTTAGACTGCTCCTGTCCTTACCTGGGCTGCCTGCGGCATTCTTAGCGACACGCAGGGGCCCCTGGGTAATTTGGTGGCTGTCTGTCTGTGATGACAGTGATCTCCTGCGACGGGCTGAGCTTGTGCAGCCCTGGGCACACCTTGTATTGGATTTGCCAGCTTCACACAAGATCACAGTGCAGCTAATATAAACCTAATGTCAGGGAGATATGAAACTTAAGAAATCTACAATACGTTGTAATGTTGTATTTTATTACAAGATCGCTATTTCTTTCTTTTAAATGCTTAAAATCACAAAATGCTGCAGTACTGAAATGCACACAGTGTAGCTAACAAAAGCAGATGTTTTCATAAATATATGTTAGTTTAGCTACATTGTTAAACTTAGGGCCGGATTAAATCAAAATTTTGACCCACCCGCTAATAGCAAACTACAAACCTGTACATAAAAGCGGTTACATTTCTGATTAGAAGAAAGTGTCTTCTTAGTAAAAATGAAGCCGCAACTGAGTACAGTTCTGTAGTTTTCTATTAGCGGGTGGGTCAAAGTTTTGATTTAATCCCAGCCTTAGACTGCTGTAAAAAAATAAAAAATAAAAAAGTTAAATCCTCAGAATAGCATATTACCTCATTAAATTCCCCAATGAATTTGAAAGCCTCCATTTCAAACCTGAATTCGCTTGGACTGCTTGGGTAGACAACTATTGTGTTATCCTTGTTACACCTTGAAAATTGGATACATGAAAGTTACATGTCCAGTTTTGTGGAGTGCACTCTTATAATAGTTTGTGTTGCATAGAGACAATCCCATTGACCAATGCTACCATGAGTAAATGGGCGATGGTTGGGGTTTTGTTTATGCTTTCTTGTTTTAAGAAAGAGGTTTAGTGAAATATAATGCACATTTGACATGGCAGGTCTAGTCTCTCTTGGGACAATCCTCACCCGTTTTTTATGATGTCGTAGTGCATGGATTCACTGGGGTCATCTTTAGGGGTTGCCATGCAGGACTCCACAAAGAGCTCGGTGTTACTGAGAGAGGTGTGGGCCTGGATACTTATGTACAGCATTTCCTGCAGTTGCACTTGCACTGGGTAAGCACTGGGCTCAATCATCTGTCTGAAGGTATTGTTGCTGTAGAACTCAAACACATAGCTGAAGCTGCCAAAACTGGTCTCGGTGAACACATAGGCAGACTGATGGGTCTTGAACTGGGACGAAGCTCGGCCGATCTTGGAGTAGGTGCATGAGAATGGAATCTCAGTCAGATGCTTCCTGGTTATGACATCATCTGTGTTGTCTACTGATACAATTTCATTCCTGAAGATGAGGCCATCATGAGTTTCCTGTAAAATTGGGTTAAAAAAATGTATTCTATATTTTCTCTTCATTCTTATTATGCATTCGTTTTTGGATCTTGATTTTTTTTATTAAAGAACATCTTAAACTGGGAATTATTTAAAATGTTGTCAATATTTAGGTATGTTTTGCAGTTCATGTAAGTTTTTAAGTTTTGTCACAGATGATCAAGAGGTTGAGATTAGACATGCATTGATGCAGGGGTCTGTACATCCTCTTTTCCCATTTTGCCTACTTATTGTGCAATACTATTGCACCATGCTATGGGAAAAGGTACTGTACCAGTATTATAATTTAGCTTTTAAATTTTTCTCTTCATTGCAAACCCAATTTTGTTATAGATTTTTCAGGAGCATGATCCCCACACAATACATTCTGAATTGCATGAACATGTGGATCAGATTGTGAATTTACCTCAAGCTGTGTTCCACAGGTGTTTAGTGACATTGTCGCCAGTACATGTGATCCGTTAGATGCCAGTGTGCATGATGGATCATTTAGACGCAAGTGGCTTTCATTAAGTCCTCTAAAGGCAGACTTGTTCATAACAATAGTCATAGTGTTTTCAGTGCATAAGATGTCAACTTCACCTGGCATGAAACAAGCATATCACAATGACTTCAGTTTAATATCTGCCTTCAAAATAAAGTACACACATGAGTTCAACGTGCATCATATGCAATAATTATAATCATACTTACCAGTATGGTATTTGTCCACAACAATTATAATGCATCTCATATCAGACTGACTGGAAAAAGCCAAAAAGTGATAACTTGAGTAAGTGAGAGAGCAAATATCCAAAACATACAAGGAACACAGTTCACAAAGACCCATGCTTACGTTTGAAATGTTTCAGCAGCAAAACAGATGGAAACATGATTACTGCATTCACTTTCTTCTGGGGTCCAGCTGATCAGCACCTGGTGAATTCCATTGGTGCTATTACTCTGACCTGACTTTGTTATATTCAGTGGACCACTGACCTGGAAGTCATGTATCCTTTAACAAAGGAAAATAAGAAATGATCAGAAAATACATGATGCAACAAATTAATAAATAATATGTAATGTATACATTTTTAGATTAAAATTCACAAAATAACATAAATGTTTGCTTAACATTTTCAAAATGATGGAAAGAAAAAATGAAGAGACATAATTTCATACATAAATTGTATTATATCAAATTTAACACTGCAGGGTAATCTGGCACCTCAATGAGATCGATGACTTACGTTGCCTGTGCTGCTTGAGCTCTGACAAGGAACTGAAACTCATGAGCTACAACTGCATGATAGACATCCCCATGGGCTGGAGTGGGAGGCAGAAACTGAGGCCTTACAATCCCGGGGACACACGTAGACACAGGAGAATCAACTGTAATGCAATGAATGAAAGCCCATAATTACAGAACTGCATCTATCTCAAAATATGTCTTACTATTAAAGCAAATAGGTACAGCTTTGTGTACCTTTTTAATACCACTCTTGCCAGTTGGTTTAACATCAATTTACTGTCCACTTTATGATGCTAACCCTGCTAGTTTAAGCCTGTCTCAGACTTGGCAGTCATGAAGGAGGACTTTATACATATTTTGAAAGACAGAGAGGTTGAAATAACAAGTAGAAAGTATATACCTATATATTTACTTTTGTCAGTGAACTTACCTTCTACAGCAAAGTGTAAGGGTAATCTGCTCAGCGCAGTAGTACTGTTGATGGTACTGTTCATTGTGTCTCGAGCTAATGGGAGTCTGACAGACGAAGTCCCATCTTCATATGACAAGGAAATTGTTTGCATCGGAAAGTCCTCAATCACCAATTCAAAGACATGGAGTCCGACACTGGGAGTGTTGTTGAATTTTAAACTACAAAGATTCTAAAAAGACAAACACACACAAAACAAGTTGAGCTATGACGTCAGCAGGCATTTACAACTACACAAAGACTGCATTTCAAATATATCAGCCTACCGTTAGCTTCTACAAAGTGCACCTTACCTCATTTAGGGTGACATTTGGGTGCTGGTAACATAACTCACAGTCCACATTAGCTGCTTGCCCAAACCTGCATCTGACTTGATCACCATCTGGGTCATGGGCTAGTAACCAGAGTGTAGTCACACAGTTCTGGGAAATTCTTCATAAAAATAACGCAGGGAAAAACATATTATTTATTAGAAATTGCTTTTCTGCAGTTGTTTTTTTAAAGTTTTTTTAATAAAAGAAGCTAACCTGATTGTTGATAGAATGGTCAGAATTGGGGATCTGTTGAGTGATTGCAAATCAGACCTTGTCCCCATGTCAACGTGAGTTAAGAAACTCCAGTCTGCTGTTCCAAAAAGGTTAGAGATCCAGCAGCAGCCTGTTTCCCTACAGCAGACAAACAAATATGAAAATATATAGAGTTATATAGTTAAAGTAAATCTTAAAACATTAAATAATTCTTAGAACAATGTAGCAGTATTGGTCTATATCCTAAGAATACATTTCAACACCAGGACAGGATGACAACAGAGAAACTAACATATTTTGCTTTGGTTAACACCATTTTATATTTGTTTTCAGAATTCCCAACTTCCAGGATAATTCTGTTCATATATTTCTTTCCAAACAATGTACCTCAACTCAAATGGTTTGTCACTTGAGATGTTTCTCTGTATGACTCCATCTGCCTGACACCAGTGGCCGAGCTGAGATGTGTTCCTGTCTGCGATTTCAGAGTGAACAATCTTCCCACAGTTTCCACTATAACAGCCCCAAGTGTGCTGCTGGTGACATTCCCCACTGTAGGACTCCTTGTATTGGAAATTCACCTTAGTTCAATGGACATTAAGATTTTGTAATTCAATCAATGTTTACTGTTTACTTTCTTTCTCAGTAGACTAGCTTTTGTATTAATTTAATATTGTTTATCTAATTTAATCTCCCATGCTGTCAACTCTCAGTTAATAAAATACAATTAAACAAACAAATTAATACATACACAAGGCTGCCCATTGTTGTCAAAGAGTTCTCTGGTTCTCTAGAAGTTTTGGAAATTTACTTAAAACAACAGTTAAATTGAAGGTAGTTGTTCTGCTTTTTGTGTGCAGAGAATGTTTTATATCTTGAGCATAACACCGTCTGTTGGGAGATCCCTGATGGAATGATAACTAAAGACAAACATATTTAGAGGGGAATCAAATGGAATAGCACATAATGCAGGCTAAATATAAGAAAACAATATCCATTTTATGAAGTGAAAACAGTTAAGGACGTCACACAATTGTAATCTGTCTCACTGAGTGTTTGAAATAGCCAGCTCAAAATATTGCAACACTTTTCAAACAACACAAAACTGAAGGCAAGGAACTTTTACAACTACACCGTAACTTTAAGATTAAAGATATTGCTTAAACATTTACAAAACACCCCTCCTCATTCTATCTATCTCATAATATATAGTATACATTTTTAACTTTACTTACCAAAATGGTTCCATCTGAATATTTTCTGACGGGTGTAAAAGTCATAAGCCCACCTTGTATACTTGCTGTAATGCTTATAGAGATTAATGAACTGAAAACCCATAGCATGAAGAGTGCCATTGACACAAAATCTCTGTCTCTGTTTTGTAGTCTAATGTGCATTCTGGGTTGCACAGCATGAGCTACGAACAATGTGCAAGTGCAGAAAATCACGTGCTATGAGATTAGTTTAAATGACTATTTCCTGCAATACAGAAATATTGTCCTTTAATCCTTTTCAACTCAATTGTGTATTGCTAATAGCACACAAAGGGAATCTAGGAAATTACTGACTAATCTGGTATTTTAAGTTTTCACTGATAGTTTCAGGAGTGGACTGCTTTTAATTGTGAGTTGAAATATTAAATTGGGAGTTGTTACTGGTGTGCTGTCTCTGTGTCTCTGCCGGAGACTGGGGTGGACCTGGACGTTTAGCTGTTGTCTTTTTGCTGGCCAGTATAAAGCCATGTTCTGGGACAGGAGCAGGGTCCTCACAGATATGATATGCAGATTGCATAGGTTAGTGAAATAAATTGTTTAGGATCATTTCATTTGTATTAAGAAATACACAAGATGTTTAACCAAAGTTAATATCTCCATGAGGAGGATGTTTATTAAAATAAAATTAGGCATTATTTTGTCTTAAAACACAGAATGGTTTTTCTTAAATTGTTTAATGAGATAAAATTAATGATAAAAAAATAGTTTTTTGTTTGATTTCAAATGTTAAAATAACCAGAACCTGAAACAACAATGGCAAACTGAAAGTGATTCAAGAAATGAAAATATCTTTAAATACCTACAACACTCATAGGAATGGCTGATCAGTGCCAAATGTAAAACAAAACAACAGGGCAGAATATAACTGCCAGTTTCTAAATGTCCATTCAAATCCAACCATTTTGTCTCCCTTATAAAATGAGTTCATGTCAAATAGCAAATATGAAAAGATGCTGTAACCACTATTTAAACAGCAGACATGTGGTTGTTGTAAATTGTGTTTTGTGTGAGACTTCCCTCAAAATTCAAGTTATTTTTTTATTTTTTTATATTTTTGTATGGTAATTACAAACCAGTGCATGTATTTATCATCATAACATTTAAGGAATTGAAGCCCTTAGCACACTAGGGGGCAGCATTTGAAAACCTATGTTGCCCAATATGATTAGGAATTTGTAAATAACTCAAAGTCATAAACTCAATAAACAAACCATAAAAGTAATGTATTAATCAGTAAGTCATCGGTTTATAGGTACAGTACACACAGGCTTGTTTCCTCTTTTAAAAGATACACAATAGAGACACATATTAAATGTATATGTTCTGCTTTAAAAACAAAAGAGCAATCTGCTGATTACTATTTATTTATTTATTTATTTATTAGCAGATGCCCATGTCCAGGGTGACTTACAAAATATAAGAGCAATACAGAAGTGCAAAAATACAGTGCAGTTCAAGGCATTGTACAGCCTTCATGGAGGCTACGTGCCACAAGAGGGCCAGGAACTCCCCGTTGCCTTCAAGAGCCTCAACGAGCCGCCGCAGTGGAAGTTCTACCCGCCGCTATTCTACAGGCTCAGCCCCGCGCAGGCCCCACCTGCGAGTGTCTCCACAACGACAAGCCAGACAGCGATCATCTTCATCCAGGGCCTCCCTGGAGATGGTGCAGTCTGCTTTCCCCTCTCCGCCTCCTCGCAGGCATTCTCCAGAGAAGAGACCACGCTCCCCCAGAAGGAGATCCCCAAGGGAAAGAGGGTCCCAATACCGCTCATCTCTGCGCTCCCCTCCCCCTAGAAGGCAAAGGGCAACCTCCCTCCTGGAGAGAGGAAGAGGAGGAGTTTAAGAGCATGATGCTCCGCCTATTTTTGGAAGTGATGGAGACCTTGGCCAGTCAGCAGGGCATGCTGATAAACATGTGGGCATGGCTGCCATCAGGGGAGGAGGCCCCACTCCCCGCCTCAGCTACCGCTGCCTGAGTAGAAGCTTTCCCACGTGGCTTCTCGCTCTAACATCTTGGATCCCCATCCTACACTAGGGAGACCTAGGAGGCAAGTTCAGTTTCTGAACAATTCACAGGCCCGAGCACAGAGTTCAAGGCACTGATGAGGCATGCAGCAGAGGCAGTGGAGATCCCCTGGTCCCCTCAGGAGAAGGTACCGAGCAATAGACTTATGAGGGAAAAAGCCTCTAGACGCTCGGAAGCCTTGCCCCTCTTCGAAGATTATGTGGACATTGTCCAGCCCACCTGGAACCGGCCAGCATCTGCTCCTGCAACTTCCTGGCAGACAGACGTGCACAACATCAGGGGCAGACCAGAAGGGCCTGGGATCATTCCCACCAATAGGAGACTCAGTGGTCAGACTGGTGCAGGCTAATGCGTTGTTAGTCAAAGAACCCCTTTGTCCTAACAAGCAGTGCAGGACCACAGACGCTATGCTCAAAAAAGCATACTCCGACGAAATTTCAGTGATCCAGGCAGCCAACGCACAGGCCATCCTAGTCCTCTACATGGGACACCTGGTGGGACGAATGAGGGAGCGACACTGCGAGGGATGCGAAGGAGCTGGAGCTTATGTCTGCATATATGACGGATTTGTGGCACGAGGGAGAGAAAGCCATGGGGAGATCCCTCGCAGCCATAGTAGCAGCCCGACGCCATCTCTGGCTCATGCAGGCCAAGCTCCAGGACACAGAGAAGGCAATGCTTCTCTATGCTCTTATCACCCCCGGCCAGACGTTTGGTGAGAAGATGGACCTCTCGATTGAGTGGTCAGCTAAGGCTAAGGAGACAGCTTCGAAATATGCGGATCTTCAGCAGGCTAGGAGGCAGCCACAAAAGCACCAGTGGAGATACTAGCAGCCCAACAGGAAGTTGCCGAAACCAGCGAAGCTTCCTCCGAGGCCTCAACAGACCAGTGGCCCGCAGCCTGAACAATGCCACTGAAGCCAGCCGCAGGCGAGGGGTAAGAAAGAATAGGCTCTCTGGCTGGAGAGCAGGGTTCTACTAGGGATACTTAGTGCCTAAAGAAGGACGGAGGCTTCAGGCCCATTCTCAACCTGAGGGGCGTCAACATGTTTCTGAAGAAAATAAACTTTCGCATGTTGACCGCACAGCATATTCTCCAGTCTGTCCGGCCGGGGCAACTGGTTAACATCAGTAGACCTCAGGGACACCTACTTCCATGTCCCCATCCTCTCAGCGCACAGGAAATACCTGCACTTCGCCTTCCAAGGCTAGGCACACGCATTCAGTGTGCTGCCGTTTGGCCTCTCACTGGCTCCTCACACATTCTTAAAGTGCATGGATGCAGCCTTGGCCCCCCTCAGGACAAAGAGGATAAGGATCCTGAATTACCTGGGTGACTGGCTGGTGTGCGCAGACTCCAGGCTTCAGGTAGAGGAACATACAGCAGAGGTCACGTGACTGCACTGGGTCTCGCAGTTCACACTGAGGAAAGTTCCCTTGAGCCTGCACAAATGGCTGGCTTCTTGGGAATTGTTCGGACACTGAACTCACCTCCTCGGTCTCCCCAGCATTTGATGGGAGATCTGAGATGTCAGATTGCGACGCCGTGTCAGAGAGCGTCTCTTCAGGCGGTGGTGGCAGTTGGGGGGGTAACGGGGCCTCCTGTTCTGATGGCATCCATCGATCCGCCTACATGGTGTTCAGCATGAGCTGCTGACTGGCCAGGGCATCCGACACTTCCCCTACTTGGCGGAGTATAGTGGTCTTAAATTCATCTTACTTCCAGCCGGAGTAGCATCACCTTCTCGTAGTCTCCTTCCCTCACTCGAATCTATCAAAAAGAAAGTGATACAGTAAGTAATATTTTTGCACAGCAGACCTCAATGGAGGAACTGAAGTCAGCTTCAAATGAGACTCCTGCCGCACACTTTCCTCCAAAGAGAAGCAATTTTTTGGACTGACGTAAGATGAGAAACTCCGAAGTGTGTAGAATAATAATAGTAATAATAATAATAATAATAATAATAATAATAATAATAATAATAATAATAATAATAATACTCCGAAGAGAATCCAAAGATGCACTGTGAGTCCTTGAAGAACCCAGTTTTTATGTATTTATTTAACATGCCTGGCCTGGAAGGCCTTGACATGGAAGCTCTCCACCTGAGTGGAGTCTCTCTAAACAACAAGAAATGTA
The DNA here is from genome assembly GCF_036373705.1 of Amia ocellicauda. Taxonomy (NCBI): domain Eukaryota; kingdom Metazoa; phylum Chordata; class Actinopteri; order Amiiformes; family Amiidae; genus Amia; species Amia ocellicauda. The sequence goes on from NC_089853.1 coordinate 1,936,020, forward strand.
CAGCTTTTATAGGAAGAATGACATGTGGTTCTGTGGGCAGGATCAGTCACAAAACTAGAGCAGAGCAGAACCTCCATGGTAGTTTTCTCTGAAATACTTCCGGTACCATGTGCCAGGCCAGGAAGACTAGAAAGTTTAACACGTGGTTGAAATCTTGGTGTAGGGAAGAGAGGTTTAGGTTTATGGAGCATTGGTCTTTCTTCTGGGATAGACCGGACCTGTACAAATCGGACGGTCTACATCTAAACAGAAGGGGGGCTAATGCATTGGGAGAGTGTATGTGCAGAGTAATTGAGAATCTTTTAAACTAGGGACCAGGGGGGCAGGGAGCTCTGACAATGGGAGATGTTCCTCTAAGGAAAGAAAACAAAGGGAAACTGCTAGTAGGAAAGTCCTGAAATGTTTGTACCTCAATGCCAGGAGTATAAGAAACAAGATGTCGGACTTAGAACCACAGTGCTGGCATGTGACTATGATGTTGTAGGAGTGACGGAAACATGGCTTACAGAAAATGATGGGCATGAATACAAGTTGGAAGGATACACACAGTTTAGGAGAGACAGGCAAAATCGAAGAGGAGGTGAGGTAGCATTGTATGTGAAAAATGACATTGAGGCAGAAAAACTCAAATTAGATCCTAGTAACGGAAAATAATCTTTGTGGGTGAAACTTTTGAACTAAAGAGATCTGGAGGATTAGCGGTAGGAGTGTGTTACAGACCACCCAACTCAGATATTCATCAAGATGTTGCATTGTACAGTGTAATCAGGACTGCATGTAGCAAGGATGTGGCTCTTATAATGGGGAATTTCAATTTCCCAAACATAGACTGGGAAAGCCCTGTCGGGACTACAGAAGCAGAAATAGAAATGGTTGAGATGGTAAATAACTGCTTTCTAACTCAATTTGTCAGGGAACCAACCAGGGAGAGTGCATATGCATTGACTTGATATTTTCAAATGACCAGATAGAGTCAGAGGGACGCTAGTTAGAGAACCAATGGCAAACTGTGATCACAATATGGTTAGCTTAGAGGCATTCAAAAAACAAGGACTACAATTTTAGAAAAGCAAACCTTGAAGGTATGAGGCGGCACTTAGAAGAGGTAGACTGGAGCACACTGGACACAGATTCAGTTGAAAATGGATGGTTATATTTTAAGAATATACTACTTTTGTACCAAAACTTAGCAAACTGAGGACCAAAAACACTGGCCAAAATGGTTTAATAGAGGTATACAGATATTATGCATAATATCATATTATTAATATAAAACATTATACAGTTTATACAAAACATTAATACCGGTTCTTCAGTCCTGCTCATTAATGTGAACTCTCGTGCTTTGTTATGATGTGTAATTTACCTGCTTTGTTTTCAAGATCTACATTTTCAAAATTAAATATCATATCAAACTGATAATGTCATGTAAATAACCCAATGAGGAAAAATAAGTAAACTCTGTGCTTAAAATAACTGACAAAAATGTTCTTAAACTCTTCTGTTTTTTTTTTTTAGAATATATATTTTTTCAGTTATCTTTCAAGTCGGAAGCACTGCCCAATAGGGGAGGGGTTTCTGCGCACTTCCGTAGGAACCTGATCGAAACGTCACTCTATCAAAGCTGCCATTGGCCCCTGCGCTCGTCACTCAGAACAGGTCGCTTCCCACATCCTGTTCTATAAAATGTGACGTCAGCGCAGGTTTGTCTTTTTTGCCACTTCGCCACGGACCGAGAATGTGAGCTCTCTGTGTCTTGTTTGTGCATTAGACCTTATTATTGTTTCTACAATTATTATTATTGCTGTTCAGTTGGCTGACTTCACGGCTGTGCTGTCATCACCGTTGACTTGTTGTGTCTATTTGTACTATTGTTATTATTGATAGTTAATCCGCTAGCAGCGGCAGTAAAATAGTAAAATACAAGGCCCAGCTGCCCGGCCTGAGCCTCGGTGTGTCGTAAGAGATCTCGCCTGCGTGAGGTGCTCCTCCGCCGGCTTGCGCCTGCACTGCAGCCCGTGACTGTAGATCTCGCTCTCTCAGTTTGCTGAGAACATGCACTGCTAGCCCTCCCAGTCTGTGCGTGCATGCCTCGGTTTTAGATTCCGGCTGGTGGTCTACTACCCTCGCCCCCCGCGGACCCCGTATTCCGCGTCACCTGGTGTCACCGGAAACCCCGGCACACATGGTGTGTTTAAGCCTACGGGCCTACGCGGCGCTTGTATCCAGCACCTGATGCTTAGTATACACAGTGTTCAGTCCGACAACAGCAAGGTTGCGTGTGGTTGGTGTCACAGCGCCCCCGTGTATATAAACGTTACCGGGTGGAGACGCACTTACAGCGGCGGGGCCTGCTAGGTGGTCCAGTTGTTGCAGAGGCATTCCAGTTGTTGTGTGCCCCCGGTGCAAACACTGATCGGTGCCTCTGCTGCACGTTTCCCTGTGCACGTGAGTGTGCGCTCGGCGCTCGGTGATGAGTTCCTCTTGCCCCTGCCGCTTGCGATCAGCGCACCTTTCCCGCCTGTCTGGGCACCAACAGCGGGTGCAGTTTGGCCGCGACTTCCAGGTCCGCTACTGCGTGCTCGGAGGTCCACTGTTTCACCGTGTGCTGCTGCAATTGCCGCCACGTCCAAAGATCCCCCACTCCAGCGAGTGACGGGGGGGCCTCTGGGGTCCTGGATCTCCACCTCTCCCCGAGCCCCTCCGTCTCCTCCTCCAGGGCTGCAGGGATGGAGACAGCCACGCCCCCCCACCGCCACCCCCCGTGGTGCGCGCCACTACAGCCACGCGCGCCCCCCATGCGTGTGCACGCGAGCGACAAGGAAGAGCGGCGGAGTGACGTCCCCGGGCTCCCTCCCCCTCTTCTGAGACTTTGCTGGCCTTCTCCCCGCAGCACCGTCGCCGAAGGAGGTCGGGCTCAACAGCAGGATGGACCAAATCTGCGCTCTCCTGGCTGCGCAGGCAGTGCAAGCAGCGCAACAGGTGCCGCCCCCCCCACACCATGACGCTCCGCCGGCGGCTCACACCACGCTGGTGGAGACTGAGGGGAGTCTGTCTGCCCCATCCCAGGAGGAGGGCAGCAGACGGGCCACCTGGGAGGAGGACTGTCTGTCTCTGGGTCCTCACGAGGACTCAGAGCTCCAGGCAGAGCTCATGGAGGAGGAGCTGGTCGCTCCCATCCCTCCTCCTCTGTTGAGCGTGGTCGCCCCTCCTGCTCCCACGGGACAGGACAGGGAGTTCTGGGCAATTATCCAGAGGGCTGTGGAGTCTCTCCAGCTCCCCTGGCCCTCTGATCCTGCCCCGCTGTCTCCTTTACGCGTTCCCACCGTTCCCCCTTCTCCCGGTGGTCCTGGAGAAGGTCAGGAGAGAACGAGCAACAGTTCTGCTGATAGCCCCTCGGTGGCCTCACAGATTCTGGTTCCCAGACCTGATTGCCCTCCTCCACCGAGAGTCTTGGCAGCTCCCAGTGAGAGCGGACTTGTTGTCCCAGGTGCAGGGCACGCTTTGGCACCCCAATCCAGGCCTCCTCCAGCTCTGGGCCTGGCCCCTGAGCGGGTGCGATTGATTGCCTGGGGTCTGTCGGACGTGGTAGTTGCCACTATTCAGTCGGCGAGAGCTCCCTCGACGAGGTCGCAGTATTCCTACCGCTGGCGGGTGTTTAGCACCTGGTGCTAAGGCCATGGTCAAGACCCAATTAATTGCCCCATCGGGGTCATATTGCAATTTCTACAAGAGCTGTTGGACCAGGGCAAGTCCCCATCCACGCTCAAAGTGTATATGGCAGCCATCTCCGCATGTCATGTCCGGATTGATGGCAAGCCTCCTGGTTCTCATTTACTGGCTGCGCAGTTTTTAAAGGGAGCTCGGCGGCCTACAGGCATGTTGCCTTACGAGGCTGCCCTGTATATAGTTCGTTCATTATAATTGTGTTGCGATGGTGCATGCGTTTGGCCTGTGTAGCGTTATGATGGGTGTATTTTGATAAGAGCATTTTAGCTCTGAGCTGAAGCACTGATCTAAAAAAGACCTCTCCCCCCAAAAGTTATCAGATTTCCTTAAAGCGTGGGACTGGTTTACATCAAAGTGACAGTCTTGGGAGGATGGCACCAAGAATAGACCAAATAGCTTGGAATCCCTGTGGTGAGATGTCTGGGGAAGGGGGCCTGTAGGTAATAAAAACTCTTTGAAATGGACGAGAGCCGAAATCCCGACATAGAGCTACGAACATTTCCAAAAGATGGCATGGATTCACATCAGTCATAAATCAAGCCCCCTTCCAATAGGACACTGGGGGCTGAAACCGAAATCCAATCTCACAAACTCAAGAACCAATCACCTATTGATCTGACAGACGTATAAAGAACAGCGCACGGTCTCTTTCTCTCTCTCTCTCTCACCTGAACCAGAAACTCGCTGCCACAGCTCAACCTGTAGCTCTGTTGCCAGAACCGGAACCAGAAACCAACTAAGTCTTTGCCAGCAACAGAAGAGTTAAACTGGGAGAAGGAGATTGAGCCCTACGAAGAATTATTTTAAAGGACTTTATTAAATTAAGAACTTTACAGACTGCGCTGCCCGCCTGTGCCCACCTGATCAGTGTAGTTTTACAGCTGGACAATTGACTAAGTTGACTGTATACGAAAGTGTCAGTCATTTAAATAGCTATTTGAGTCTTAAGGAACTCGACCCTTGGAACCAAACAGGGCCCTGCTTTCCTCAAAGACTTTGTCTTCAAATAAGTACGGTGCTTGCAAAGAAGATTTTGTGCACAACCTTGGAGCCTTCAAACCAGTGGAAAATCTGTTTGGAAAAGACTCTGTTTCGCGAAACCCCCAACTTCCAGGTGCATCGACTGAGTGAAAGTTCTTGGACAAAGCCGAACCGGACTGCCTTTGTTCCAAACCACACGGACCTCGTGCCGTGTGCTGTTATCTGAGCCTGAAGCCAGAGAGGCCTCTCTGCGACGAAGTTCAGATAAGTTTAACAGTTTGGAGTTTGTGATTCATGACATTTGAGAAATCAATTAGAAATGTTAATCTGTGATTCATAACTCTAGAATGTGTAATATCATTTAGTTTTCTTAAAAATAATTGTGTGCTGCATTAAACTGTTTTGTTGATAATTTTAGAAATAAAATCTGTCAACACCGAGAAATATCTTCTCATTCCTGTTTAACTGTTTAGTCTGAAATTAACACGTTAATAGACATTAGATTATTGGTGGCCCTGCCTATCCTTAATCATTGAATAATAATCAGTTAAGGGAAATTGTGGTAACAAGTAATGATAGGATCTTTCTCGGCACCTAAATGTAAATGAGACTGATATATATATAACGAGAAGTTACCTGACATAAATACTAACCTGCGTAGTTATTTAATGTCCAACTAACAATACTAATGAGAGAATCACCTTCGTCTTACTAACCGGTATTGTAGTCAATGTGTTTATAACCTTTTTTGTTTAACGATTTGTGTGATATCATATGTGATCCCATGGTCTTTGATTTGGTCACGGAAGTGATTTGTCTTTGATTTGTTGATCTAGAGTTTAATTTTAATCGTTTTTCCCTTTTGTATAATTAGTGTAGTGCTACATTTAGTCTTTGTTTTTGAATACATTTGACAATGTATATCTTTGGAATTGGTGTCTGCATCCAATTATTACAGAAATTGAGTTTTACAAGATTCCAGGATTCGTGATAAGGTGATACTATAAATTCACTTCTTTAATTGAAATTTATAAGTGTACCTTACGCTACACCTGTAACCCACTCTGTATATTGGTCAGCAGGTCTGTGGCCCGCTCTGGCTGTATTACACCATAGAGCAGGGGACCGCTGCTGTTTTCCTCCAGCAGAGGGCACTTGAGCTCTGCAGTGTCCCGCTGTGTACATAGTTCACTGCCGCTGTTCCCAGCTGATGGCGCTTGAGTTTTGCTGCCTCGCTGTGTATATAGTTCCTTTGTTAACACAGTAGAGCTAATGTTGCCCTGAGTTAGCCGGTCTAACAGGCGTCAACTGATCCTGTGTTCCATGGGTGGCACATGAGTTTGTTCCTGTGCCCCGTGGTGTATGTAGTTTGTTTGTACAAAATCTAAATTGTCAGCACAATGGAGCTCTTCCACTCTGTACTGTTTAGTTGAGTTGGATGCTCTTGTGCTGCACGCTGACAGCATGAAGGTCTTGCTGTCACGCGAAATATATATATTGTATATTGTTCAGCTCGGCTACTCTGTTGACTAGCCAACTATGTATTATATTGTATTTTTCTCATTGGGTCTGTGGCCCTGCTCCTGTTGGATCAGGGGTGCACTGCCATGATATTGCGTGGAGGCCGCACAAGTGCTTGATTGCCCGCGCCAGACATTGTGCAAGTAGATTACGGCCTCACTCCTAGCTGCACTAGTACAGCAGCCGGCCTTGGTCTTGTAAGCGGAGCATGTAAGAGTTAACCTCTGTAGTCCCACTTTGTATATGCTGATTGCAGACAGTTCCCGGTAGAGCATGAGTACGGTCCTCGCTCCTGGACGGTTCAGGTGCGGCCCTACGGGGCCCCTGAGGTTACTGTCTGGAGTTGTGTTGCCGAGGCCCCCTAGTGGTGCACCTCGGGGAAGGCTCCCTTATCAGCTTGCTGCCTCCTCCCTTGCGACGGTTTTGTTATACAGTAACCCCTCCCCCTTGGGCAGTGCTTCCGACTTGAAAGATAATGATAGGTTGCATATGCAACCCCGGTTATCTGAAAAAGGAAGCACTGCCCAAGGGTTGCAAGGTCGCGTGGGAGTCCTGGCTCCCGGCAAAAGAGGACGAACCTGCGCTGACATCACGTTTTATAGAACAGGAAGTGGGAAGGGACCTGTTCTGAGAGACGAGCGCAGGGGCCAATGGCAGCTTTGATAGAGTGACGTATCGATCAGGTTCCTACGGAAGTGCGCAGGAACCCCTCGCCCTTGGGCAGTGCTTCCTTTTTCAGATATCCGGGGTTGCACACGCAACCTATTGTTACACTGCAGATAGAGACCATGACTGGAATTATATATTTTTTTTAAATAATTACATTAATATTAAATATGCTTAAAGGTGAAATATTCCAAAGATACATTACCAAGACATCCTCACTTTACACAAACCCATGGTAATAAATGCACAGAGATTACACTATGATATAAGAAAATTAGCCCAACAGAACAAGTGGAAAATAAGTTTTCAAATAAGGATTAATTCGTTTACAGAAAACAGGAGGAAATCAACTAAATTAAGGTACCATTCTTAAAGGGTGTCGGTATAAGAACACCTACTTTATCCCACAAGCAGCTGATTTATAAGATGTTTAGAACTGATAAAACCGGTTGTCAGAATTTACAAAAACTGTAAGTGGTATCAAATTACACAGAGCTGTGAAGCAATAAACATAAGAAAAAACAGGAAGTATCTTATTTTAATGTTAACACAAACTAATCAAATAACCTCAGGCCAAGAATAGTCGTAGCACAGAACCTCAAGGAAACATGATATTCAAGGGCTCTTTGCAATGTATTGTTTTCCAAGTATTTCCCAAATAGTTTTATTGTGAATAACAGTACATTAGCTCCCAGGTTGGGTTTGCAATATAAAACAAAGGAGAAAACAGGAAACAATAATAACAGCTCTCAAAGGACAACACTGTTCTTATCTTAGTAAACACAGTCAGTATGGCTTTCATTAAACTATCAGAAACAGATATTATGTATAACAGATATGTTAATTTGAAACCAATGATTATACAGGCACCTCAATTTTTGTATTATTATGTCAAGAATAGATTTGTTTTTAAAGTAAAACAATGTGATGTACCATTTTGGTTTTCGTCTCTAGGTACTCCAGCAGCTAAGACAGTCATCAGTGGGTCAGAAGTCTTTTGATGGCAGGGTTGCATACTTAATCTTGGTCGCCTTATTCCTGTAGATCAGCACTCCACACACCAGGGCGACGGCCACCAGGAATGTTCCTGCGATGAACACGACGTTCAGGTTCAGATTCACACTGGAAACTGTGACAAAAAGGAAAAATGTGATATTGAATTTGAGTTTTCATACAGGGAACTTTTATATTCAATACTACCAATGAGAATGTATTGTTTTCTGTAGCAAAAGCTTAGATAACCCATGATGGAGTGTCTAACTGTAACCTGTGCCTTGAGCTGTCTATGATTAAGGATGTGCATAAGCCACAACCCAGCAATACTTCATTTTAATTTTAATTCATAATTGGTTTGATTTTAATTGAAAACCACAATTAAGCGTTTGTTTCAACATTAATCAGATGTATAATGTAGACTATCCAAATTATCCAAAATTACCTGCACTGCCCGAGCTCCTGGCTAGACGCAGAGGTCCTTGAGATATGAAGTGTCTCCCGGTCTCTGCAGACACTTGTCTCCTGTGACGGTGATGCCCTGCAGTGACACCAGTGCTGCAGCCCTGGGCACACCTTGTGAAGGGATTGCCAGCTTGGCATAAGATGACTGTACAGCTGATGTACACCTTTAAACAGACAAGGGTCCAGTTAAACACCATTGAATCTGAGGATATGAGCAAATCAGATTTCCAAGCTTTACTGACTGAATGATTACTGTGGGGTTGATAAGCAAGCAGTTTTAAGTTATTATTATACAGTGATTCCTTTGACTTTACCTCTGAAAACTGGCCAATGAAGGCGAAAGCTTCCATTCCAAATCTGTACTGTGTCTGGCTGCTTGGATAGACCACGACCGTGTCATCCTCAACACACCTAGAAAAGAACATCATATGTCATTTACAAAATATCATGTCAATTCATACCAACACTATTCACTGACACTGACAACAACACTTGTTTTAAACCAAGCTTGTGAAGCTTGTGATAATAAAATAATCACTCTCGATGATCAAATCATGTGTCTCCAATTTACAAAATGTGGAATAGTGTTGGAATCTAAACAAGTTCGATTTGATCCGATTTTACGTGCGTTGAAAATGATACCAATGAAAAACGACAGGACAACGGACAACTCTTTGGATGACAGACTACAAATGACGTATTGGATCCAGTGTGCCATGGCCTTTACATCTGTATTTGTTTGCAGTCTTAGGGTCAGTAAATATAAAATGTCATGTTCTTACAATTGTACACTTCTTCATAGTTCCTGTAAAATGTGTGCCTTTAGTTACCCATTTCTAATGATGTCATAGAACAAAGGGTCACTGGGGTCATCGTGTGGGGTTGCTCTGCAGGACTCTACAAACAGCTGGGTGTTGGGAATAGAAGATGTTGCCTCAATGTCTATGTAGAGCATGTCTCGTAGTTCCACTGTCACTGGGTAGGCGCTGGGGTCAATCATTCTGGTGTACCGATCAGTGCTGAAGAACTCAAACTGATAGGTGAACTTGCCGAAGCCAGACTCAGTGAACACATAGGGGAGTCTGTGTGCCACGAATTCGAGAGACACATTGCCCTTCTTGGGGTAGGAGCAGGAGAATCCAATCTCCACTAGATGCTTCCTGGTTATGACTTCTTGCCCAGGGTGATCAAATGACATGATTTCATTCATGAAGATAAGATCATTTTCAGTTTCCTACAAGAATAAAAAGCTAATATTATATGACTCAGCAGAATTGTGAATCTAATTCAGTTATCATGATTTCTGAAATGGACAACATAAAATCATACAGCATTCTTCATAACATGTTATTTATTTTTGATTTTGTCCTGAACGAAAAATGGGAAATGGTCATCACCTCAAGCTTTGTCCCACAGGAGTTCAGTGACACAGTTGCAATGACATGAGTTGCGTTGGATGTCATAGTACATGATGGATCATTGAGACGTAGGTGACTTTCTTCAATTCCACTAACTGATGACTTGTTCACAGACACAGTCATAGTTTTCTCAGTGCAAACAATATGAGCATCTGTTATTCATAAAGAAAAGAGTTAAGAGGTTTTTTTTTGTTTCAGCTTTCATATTGCGTATTGATTTTCAATACCTTATATTGAAATGCGATAGTTACAAATATTTCAAAGCAACAGTATCAGAATTCATTCTTATCATGACCGTTCCACTGCCTTAACACATCTTCGGTGAAATTCAACATTTTATTAAATTAAACTGAAACTTGTTAACATACAAAAAGGTAAATCAAAAGACAGCCTCAGCACATCAAAAGCTTTGTGTGTACTTACCAACTGGGATGATTCTTGCAACAATTACAATGACACACCTCAATTCAGATTGATATCTGAAACACCAAGTTCAGAAAGAAAACGTTAAAATCAATATATATTTTTTAATATTAGAAATACATATATTTATATATCATTTCATACTCACCCTTCTCTGGTTTCTGCTACAAAGCAAATTGGAATATGGTCACCATGATCATTTTGAGTTGGTTTCCACCGTATGGTTGCTTCCCCAGTTTCACTCTTAGAAGTGTAAGTAAATGTCTTTGTGATGTTCAGAGGCCCACTGATCTTTATGTCATAAATCCTTTTGTAAGAGAAAATCACAAAGCAGAAAGGTAACACATTTGCTGCAATGACAGTATATTGTTTTATCTTCAACTTTAATAAGGAATGCAAAAACAATGTACTTCCTGTTTAACCCAAAGGATGATATAGATAATGTCTTACACTGAGGAATTGGCTTTAGCTTTGACTTTGAATTCCAACTCATTATCAACAGAAGCACTTAGAAGTTCACCATGGCGTGGAGTTGGAGGCAAGAGCAAAGGCAAATATTCTCCATCAATACAGGAGGGCACTGAAGAATCAACTGAAATTAATTTAAAACACAGCAGGTTAATACAGAAAATGAATTTAGCCCACAAGGAAAAAAAACAAAACATAACACATTTCTGTGTAACGGAAAAAAACTGGACAAGTTGATTAAAATGTGTAATACATGTTTAAAACTAACAGTAAATTAAAATCAAATATTATTTTAGAACATAAGTTACAAATTGACCTTCTATGAAAGGAAATGTGAAATACAGATCTGACCTTGAATGACAAACTGCACAGGAATTTTGCTCAGTGGAGTTGATGGAGCAGTGCTGGTAAATGTAGTGCTAAAGGTTGTGTGAGGTGTGGTGGTGGTTGTTTTAGATGTAGTCACTGTGTAAGGTGTGGTGGTTGTTTTAGATGTGGTTGTTGTGTAAGGTGTGGTGGTGGTTGTTTGAGGTGTGGTGGTTGTGTAAGTTGTAATGGTATTTGGGGCATCTGTGGTGGTGGTGGTTTCGGCTGCTGTGGTAAAGGTGGTTGGGACATCTGTGGTGGTGGTTAGCACTTCTGTGGTGGTGGTGGTTGGCATTTCTGTGGTGGTGGTGGTTGGGTCTTCTGTGGTGGTGGTGGTGGTTGGGTCTTCTGTGGTGGTGATGTTAGCTGCTGCTTGACGTGCTCTTCCTAACACTAATGGTGACCTCACAGAAGTTGTATGGTCTCCATAAATAAGCATAATGCTCTTCCTTGGAAAATCTTCCATTACCATCTCAAAGATGTATGCTGCTCGTGCTGAATGTGTGTATGTTAAAGTGCAGGTGTTCTAGAGCAGAGAAATGAAGCAGGGAAATGCAGTGGTTAGTATATAGAGTAAATCAGAAATATCCTTCAGTGGAAAAGGTCATATGGATTCCCAATGTAGTCATGCTTAACTTTAGCAGTTCATGCTGGTGCTGTGAAAAGCTTCCCTCATCTATGTATATATATATATATATATATATATATATATATATATATATATATATATATATATATACACCGATCAGCCATAACATTATGACCACCTGCCTAATATTGTGAAGGTCCCCCTTTTGCCGCCAAAACAGCCCTGACCCGTCGAGGCATGGACTCCACTAGACCTCTGAAGGTGTGCTGTGGTATCTGGCACCAAGACGTTAGCAGCAGATCCTTTAAGTCCTGTAAGTTGCGAGGTGGGGCCTCCATGGATCGGACTTGTTTGTCCAGCACATCCCACAGATGCTCGATTGGATTGAGATCTGGGGAATATGGAGGCCAAGTCAACACCTTGAACTCGTTGTTGTGTTCCTCAAACCATTCCTGAACCATTTTTGCTTTGTGGCAGGGCGCATCATCCTGCTGAAAGAGGCCAATGCCATCAGGGAATACAGTTTCCATGAAACGGTGTACATGGTCTGCATAATGCTTAGGTAGGTGATACGTGTTAAAGTAACATCCACATGAATGGCAGGACCCAAGGTTTCCCAGCAGAACATTGCCCAAAGCATCACACTGCCTCCACCAGCTTGCCTTCTTCCCATAGTGCATCCTGGTGCCATGTGTTCTCCCGGTAAGCGACGCACACGCACCCGGCCATCCATGTGATGTAAAAGAAAACGTGATTCATCAGACCAGGCCACCTTCTTCCATTGCTCCGTGGTCCAGTTCTGATGCTCACGTGCCCATTGTAGGCGCTTTCGGCAGTGGACAGGGGTCAGCATGGGCACCCTGACTGGTCTGCGGCTACGCAGCCCCATACGCATCAAACTGCGATGCACTGTGTGTTCTGACACCTTTCTATCAGAACCAGCATTCACTTTTTCAGCAATGTGAGCTACAGTAGCTCGTCTGTTGGATTGGACCTCACGGGCCAGCCTTCACTCCCCACGTGCATCAGTGAGCCTTGGCCGCCCTTGACCCTGTCGCCGGTTCACCAATTTTCCTTCCTTGGTCCACTTTTGATAGGTACTGACCTCTGCAGACCGGGAACACCCCACAAGAGCTGCAGTTTTGGAGATGCTCTGACCCAGTCGTCTAGCCATCACAATTTGGCCCTTGTCAAAGTCGCTCAGATCCTTACGCTTGCCCATTTTTCCTGCTTCTAACACATCAACTTTGAGGACAAAATGTGCACTTGCTGCCTAATATATCCCACCCACTGACAGGTGCCATGATAACGAGATTATCAGTGTTATTCACTTCACCTGTCAGTGGTCATAATGTTATGGCTGATCGGTGTATAAAAGCCTCTCAAGCTGTATATATATACACATATACATATATTGTATACTGACTTATTAATATAATGTGTGTGTGTGTGTGTGTGTGTGTGTGTGTGTGTGTGTGTGTGTGTGTGCGTGTGTGTGTGATATTTGCTGTATATTATTTTACAGGATTTTAATTACAGATTTAGGAAGAGAGCGTGGGTACACGAAAATAAAAAAGTCCCCTGACTCACAGTAAATGCCTGCCATGACTATCTGTGGTTTCATTCATAACCTATCATTGCAATTCTTGATTAACTGACATGTCTTTTAGATTCTTACCTCATCCAACTGGAAACCTGCGTGTTGTCCACAGGAAGAGCATTCTAAATTTACTTTCAGCCCATATCTGCATCTCACATGATCCCCATCTGCATCATGAGCCACAAAGATGTACCTTCTTTGACAGTTCTGAGGAACACTTGGAAAATCATATATTTAATAATAAAATAACTCATAACAAGTCATGATATAGGTGTACGATATATAAGTTATAGAGGATGACAATGCTAGTGAAAGCTATGAAGAGAGGTCATCATTAGACAAAAAATAAATCATGAATCATCAACTTCTAAATGGAATTTTGATTTTGGTTAATAAATAATTTGTAAACAATACTTCTATAAAATAGTATTCTCTAACACAAAAAGGAAATTGGGTGACAGTACCATTATAAGTGAAACTGCTGCTAAAAGTTTCAATATTTACACAGGTATGTACTTAAAGTAACACTAGCTTACCGCATTACAGGTGGCATTGTTGTAACAGGAGATCTGTTAGGTTCACTGGTATCTGATCTTTTTCCAAGATCCACGTCAGTCAAAAGCTGCCAAGAGGGATCGCCAACTGAACTGGAGACCCAGCAGCAGCTTGATTCTCTATAGCAGAGTTATAACAAGTATGGAAAGGTGAGAAATTCATATAATGAAATTATATGTTTTATATTTGTACATTAATTGTACTCTTCAGTTCTTCTAGACCTGACAGACTGACTTACCGTAGTTGAAATGGTTTGTCACTTGGCATGTTTCTGATCATGAATCCCTCTGCCTGACACCAACTCACTCCTAAAGGATCGTTGTCTATTTTTCCATACTGAAAATTAGCAATGTTGCCACAGTTCCCAGAATAGCACTGCCATTGAAACTCCTGATGGCAGCCAGTTCTGAAGGACTCCTTGTATCGAAAGTCCACCTGGAAATTAAAGTAATCTACTTTTATCATCTTTCAGTCCAACAAAATGATCTGCAATCCTATTGCTCATCAGTTCAATCAGTTTTCAAATTGTGATCATTACAGTTTCATGCAGTACATGAAACAAGAAGACTTGTTTGAGAATGTTCTTTCCCACTCAGTAATCCTCTCCAGCTAACCCAGATTTTGGTTGATGTATTTCCATGACTTTTTAGTCTTAGAATTCCTTTATTCTAATATGGTTAATCTAAATGTATCACAATTTAAATATCACATAATTATTCTTCAGAATGGATCCATGGGTATGAAAAAAAAAAGTTCTACTCTGTAAGAAACTAGGTTTGTTAGCTATGGGAGTTTTAGGACTATGGTGATGCTAGGGGTCCCGGACTTGGAAATTTGGCTAAAGCAGATGCTAAACAAAAGAGATGAAAGAAGACGTTTTACAGAAATGTTTTAACAATGTCTCAGTTTCATGCACTATTTTTTTTTTCTAAGATTCCAATGAATTTTTGCTGTTGCAATTAGTGTATATGTATGATGTATGGCTTTCTTCCAGTTCTTCCAGCATTTAACTTGATTACTGTAAGCATTACCACTGTCACCTGTAGTCTTGGAATATTCAGAACTAAAAGACCATACTGTTATGTTCCTATCCATGTTAAAATGTGTTCTCCGAATTGTGAATTACTTTACACTTAATTATTTCTAGCCAATTAAATGCACTTGTGCAATACAGTGTACATATTTTTGTCATGGATGGAAATGTCTGCAAATTGTTACACGGCTGTGCCTCACTTGAGATCTAAGTGTGGATAATAAACAAGTAACTGTATATTAATTAAAATGTAAAAAATAACAATAGGTATAATCACAAATAATTTGCCATAGGGACATAGGGAACAAAAATAAAATTACCCTGAAAGATCCATCTGGGTTTCTTCCTTTGGGTCTGAAGGTCATGATCCCACCTTGCAAGTGGGAGGCGAATGATTTGGAGCCCAGGCTCAGACAGAGAAGCAGCAGTGCAATCACAGGCATTGTGGCTGGATCTCAGTGCTCACAAAATTTAGTGAAATCACAAGAAATGATCGGTTTTATACAGTCATTATTGGATAACAAAATATCATTGACTGTAAAACTAACCACAAAAATGTATTGGTATGAGGAAAGTATTATTATAACTGGCCTGTTCCAATACACCTGGCTAATTTAGTAAACAGTCTATGAAGAAGGAAGTATTTTGAAACAAAATCCAAAATAAAATTCTCATTGCAGCCTAAAGGTCACAATGCCCACCACAATTTAAACTACACATACATCATTCATTTTAATGTATACAAAGCATACACATGCATTTCAGCAACATATTTATATTGCAGTGACATTAATACATTATTGGTAAATGGTTTATAAAGCAGTTAGAAACCAATAATTCCATTGATAAATGATCAATAAACCTTTACAAGATATGATTTATCATTTATAATATTAATGATAAATTAGCAATTAGGAAATGGTGAGAAACTCTGAAAGGTATTGACACTACGTAGATCTCATTATGTTTCACCTGACATTCCAGAGTGTTTAAACCCATTTTGACTCGCATACCAGGAAGCATCTCCTGACCCACTCAATGTGCAAACAGTGCGTTGAGTTGTACGACTTTCCCATTTATCTGACAGATCAAACCATCTTCAGTGAGACATTCCAAACTTTAAAATGAATGCACTGTTAACACCTTAGCCATATGTGCTGTTTGAAAAGATAAAAACTGAATGAAGTTGAATTTGAAAGGACCACAGGAGAGCCTCTTCTCACACTGCGCTATAGCCAAGGTCAAACGTTACATTCATGGGTGAGCATGATTTTTATTTATCCTAATAATCATGGGACTGGCAGTTCTGATAATTTTATCTGTAATGCTATAATTAGATACAAACTGAAATATCAGCTCCCCTAGTAATAATGAACCAAAATATGCCAATCAACAGAAAATTACAAATTAATTGGTTGGGTTACTGGTTAATCTGTATTTAAACAAAGCTCAAGTATGAGACCAAAATGCGAGTTATAAATTAACGGATGGAGGAAAACATCTAAAATAACTTTTTGACCTGGGCGAGCATGTACCTTGCTAATATATCACTGAAACCATAAATAAATTATTCCTTAATATTGAGTTGATTATTTGATAAAGGAATCAAACTCTTCAGTCTGATATATTGGGTTGTTGAGCCTTTTAACATATGTATACATGTATAAATTAACAGATGCATGTGTGAAGTGAAAAAGTACTTATTCTGGACATCTTAAACAAATATAACTTGCTTTGTGATCTATTAAATAGTCTGTAACAACTTGAGGTTTCTTGTTGAATGTAACTGGTGCAGCTTTTAAAATATTTTCCAAACCATACACATTTAAAAGGTGGGAAATGACATTGCCTTTACTATACTGAGCAATTCATTCTTAATTCCCATCATCTGTTCTATCTTGCTTGGATTAATGTCAAATTAAGTTCATTCTAGGCAGGATGTGTACAACACATTTCACATTTTCACGATTAAATGATACCAAACCAACAGCATGAAACATGAGATACAATTACTCAATTCATCATTATCACCTGACCCACCAAGACTGTATGTGGATCAACAACTTCATACAGAAAAATATTTAAGGCATGCCTTACAGATGCATTTTTTCTATTAACTTGCAAAAGAATATGAAAATCTAGAAGGACTTTGACACAGGATATTCATTTCCTAGGGTTATGCAAATCCATAATACAAAGAACAAAAACATCATCCTCCTTATCAAAAAGCTTTGGTAATTTAAGATGCAACAGAAAGCACGTCAGCACTGACAAAACCTGTTCCCAAAGCATTAGTGTGGACTGGGGAATCTGAACAACTACGAATTACATTTAAACTTTTGTCATATGGATCAAGTTGTATTAGAGTCCTAAACACAAAGCAACTTATAGGCAACAATGCACTAAAATGGGAGTTAGGGCTCCCTTGCAATCTTCTACACTGCCATGGGTTTCAGTTTCAAACCCTTGAGCTTATCAAGGTTATCCTGAATGGTTAAAGACCCCTCCTCTTGGTTGAAAATGATGTCACAGCCATGAACATAGAAATTGAAGCATTTCTTTCAAAATAGAGTTTTACCTGTCTAATATATCTGTAGCTTTATGCAAGGTAGAGATGTTCCATTCTGGTGGTTTATATGGAGGCCAGAAGAGGAGGATGTGTCATTAATACAGCCCAGAGCACAGCGGGTATTCAGACATGAAATAACACAGCTGATGAATACCTGAAACCATAAGTGTCTACGTTAGAGAGCACATTGATGCATGCATTTAGATTAAGCTGTTAAACAAAACAACTTCTCGCCTTACTAAACCCATGTGTAAACTGCAACCATCAACAGGTTGACCATTTTCTGTGCCTGGGAATGTCTTATACACTTTGAAGCGATTTAACCTTCTAACCTTCATGTTGATTATATATGGTCTCAACAAGGACACCTAACTGAACACTGATAATTGGATGAACATACTCACATTGTACTGCAGTGGATTTTAAACTATTCTTTTCAGATGCAAATGCCAAGGAGTTGTGTCTACATTAAGAAAAAATTAACTGTAGCAGATAAGGATGAAGATATTTTAAGTACTTGTGAATATTGCTGTGACAGTGTAGGGGGTGTCCACACTGTCTGGGCTCTAAGGAGCGGTTTAAGAGACACGATACATGGGGATGTGGGGAAATAAGACTGTTTATTCACAGTGCTCAGTGTGCAAGTGTGCAAAACAAAACAAAAACAAAACAAAACCTAACTCCTCTGGAGCCTAGCTAAACACATAAACGGGTCCCTCTCTATAATCTAAACATAAACACAAGCACACACAGCAACCAAGTTCAATCTGTAATGTAAAGTCATGGTCAATGTTCAAAGCACAGTTCATTATTCAGAAATCCGTCTTCTCGCTCTTCCTCTCACACACATACTCACTCCAAAGCTCTCCCCTACCTCCACATTACACACATAGGAAGTGGATTCAGTTTTATGGAGGAGGGGAGACAGAGGGAACAGCAGGTCAGGTGTAGGCCACCTACAGAACATAAATGAAACGATTTCAAATATTTAATCATTTCTAAGTAGGTCTGACTGGCATTTCAAGATGAGAAAACCCCATATTCAATCTAAACATTCAGAGAAACGTACAGGAAAAGAGAAAATGCATATAATTATAATTGTATACACATATAAATGTACACATATGCACTCAAGCCTGTTTATGAAACTATATCAGTTTCGAAAATGTTGTAAATGTGACTCATGCTGAATAAGTAAACAAACCCATCTGTTAGGATGTTATAATACACTGGGTGATTGGGGTTGACTTGTCGACACCATGAAGAGTTGGGTGTTGTGAGAGCAGTGGGCTTTAATGCTCATGTGCAATATCTCCTCCAGTTGTACATCCACTGGGTAAGTGCTGGGATTGATTAGGATTATGAAAATGCTACTGTCATAGAACTCGAATGCATAGATGAAGCATCCAAAGCCTGGTTCAGTGAACACATAAGCCATCTTGTGGTCTTCAAAGGCACTCAACACCTTGCTGGGTTTGGGGAAGGAGCAGGAAAATGGAATCTCCACAAGACGCTTCCTGGTAATGATGTCTTGAGGCTGGCCAAACGTAATCTCATTCTTGAAAAGACTTGTTTTATAAAAAAATATTCTGCTGGGCAAATTAATGCACTTTAACCAAACTACTGTATATGTCATGTCTCAACCCTGACCTCACCACTAGATGTCACTCTTGCCTTAGCTTTCTGCCTCATTCCCTCACTGATAATTCAATAATCATCACGGTCTCTTACCTTGATTACGGCACCTGTCTCTCATTCCCTTGCACTACACATCTATATATACCCTTTTGTTCTGGACAGCTAGTGCTAAGTCTAGTCTTCGTTTACAATACATTTCCAAGCCCTGATCTCTTGCTAGCCTTCTTCTTGTACCTGACTCCTGCTTAACTATTTGACTCCGCTTTCTGGATTTCCTCCGTGGACCTGTTTGACTGATAGATTGATCCCGTGATTGTTTCCCGAGAACGACTACTGGTTCAGCCCTTCTTAGTACTTTTGCCTGGTTTTTGTCCCTGTCTCCCATTACCTGTTAAGCCCTGCACCTGGGTCCTCCACGCACCTGTCTGTCAAGCCATCAACTAACCAGCCTGACCCAGTCCCACACTCAGTTTCATTAAAACTGGAAAACTGATGCAACTCGGCCGCACATGCCTGTCTTTAGAAGAAAGACAATGAAGAATCCAACAGTGTCTCTGTCTGTACTGTGGCCAATTAGGTCACTTTCGTGACTCCTGCCCTAACCGTTCCAGTATCCCCATGATGACCCAGGATGATGGCGCACGTTCGAGACACTGTCCGCTTGTCACCGCAGTTCAATGTCGTGTTCAAGTCAAGATCCAGTTGGGTGATAACAGTACATTTGTGTCTGCTCTGCTTGATTCAGGGACCGCAGGCAACTTCATTAACCGGACGACAGCAAATCAGCTTTGCATCCCTCTCTCTCCGTGTGATCCTCCACTCTGTGTCAATTGACAATCAACCTATCGGTTCCGGCCAGGTTTCTCAGCAAACCATCCCCATCATTCTTCACATTGGGCTTATGCACTCAGAAACTTTGCGCTTCCTGGCTATTAATTCCCCGGGGGTTGACGTAATTCTTGGACTTCCATGGCTCACTCACCATGATGCCACTATCTATTGGAAGAGGGGGGGAAATACTTTCCTGGGGACCTGACTGCTTTTCCCATCGCCTGTCTTTTCCTTGCAGAGCAACACACATCAAGAGCCCTGTCCTTTCCACTCCTTGCTAATTTCCCTCAGAGTACCAGGACCTGGCAGCAGTTTTCAATAAAACTCCAGCTTCACGACTACCTCCCCATCAGTCATGGGACTTCCAGGCACTACTCCTCCCAGGGGTCACATATATCCTCTTTCCCTCCCAGAGTCTCGAGCCATGGAGGAGTACATCAGGGAAGCTCTGGAACAGGGAATTATTCGCCCCTCAACATCACCTGCTGCGGCAACTTTCTTTTTTGTGGCCAAGAAAGATGGCAGACTTCGGCCATGCACAGATTATAGAGGACTTAATTCTGTTACTGTGAAATACCGCTACCCCCTGCCCTTGGTGCCAGCTGCGTTAGAACAGGTTTGGGGAGCCCATTTTTCACTAAATTGGACCAGTGCAGTGCATACAATCTGATCCGAATAAAGGAGGGGGATGAGTGGAAGACGACCTTTCTTACAACTAGTGGCTACTATGAGTACCTCGTCATGCCCTTCAGACTAATAAATGCTCCATCAGTTTTCCAAGCTTTTGTTAATGAGATACCGATCAGCATGTAAGACCTCATTTACTGTATTTACTTGTGTATATTGGAATTTGTACAATATATTATGCTTTGAATTGCTTTGTATTATGTAAATTTGAATTTGTAATGTTTGATGCTGAAGAGGCTGGGGCTCAAAGGGTTAAATAGTTTTGGGTTCTGAAAATCCTCCACTTTGGGGAAGTTAAGATGAGGAATTCTATGTGACTAACTCTGTCCTTGTCTATACTTAATGTTGTCTGTACTTGACATTCTTTTAGGACAAACAAGTATCCAGAATGTCTGTTGTTTTCTCTGTGGTTCTCAAGAGAAACCGTCAAAATATTCTCGGACTGCTCCTCGTGGTGTGTGTTATGATAACGGACATAACTCCCTATCTGCTCAGCAACAAGATCTGTAATGCTGTAATATGTCCTAAAGAGACTGATATGTCTGAAGAGATTGGAAGAGAGTCTGTTGCGTCATGTACTATATCATATAAATGTGTGTATTTGTGGAAAGTGCCTTTGAGAAACTGTTTCCATAGAGACTGCCTCTATGGGTATTTTTCTCCCAAGCTGCTTGTATTTGCAATAAACTTCTATCTTCACATACTTCTGGTTCATCGGTCTGACTTATTGGGAAAAATCCATACACAGATAAGTTTGGAATCAACAATGCCTTGTACTAAACTGTATTCTTGCACTTTGTATTGCGCTTATATTTTGTAAGTCATCCTAGATAATGCTGTGCCTATTACAGAATGAACTATATGTCAAGTATATTCACAGACAAAGCATTGAATTTCTGGGATACTTAATCAATGCGGATGGTACACATGGACCCTGACAAGATTAAAGCAGTTACGGATTGGCTGCAGCCCCACCACATCAAGGAGTTACAACGTTTCCTTGGATTTGCAAATTTTTTACAGGTGCTTTATTCGTAACTTCAGCTCTATTGCCTTGCCTCTCACTTCCTTTATTAAAGGATCTGCTCGCTCCCTGTTCTGATCCATGGCAGCGACTGACACTTTCCGAAGTCTGAAGAGCACTTTTACTTCCGTGCCTATCCTACAACACCCAGATCCTTCTCTTCCCTTCATAGTCAAGGTTGATGCCTCAGAATCTAGAGTGGGTGCCATTCCCTCCCAACATCATGGCCATCTAAACTATACCCGTGCACTATCTTCTCCTTAAAACTCTCCCCCTCTGAGCGCAACTACGATATAGGAAATCAAGAGCTCCTGGCTGTCAAGTTGGCGTTTGAGGAATGGTGACACTGGCTAGAGGGCACCGCACATCCCTTCCTGGTGCTTACGGACCACCGGAATCTGGAATACATACGGGCAGCGAAACAACTCAATCCTCACCAGGCTCACTGGGCTCTGTTTAATACTCGATTTCAGTTCCACATTACTTACCGACCCGGATCAAAGAACACGGAAGCGGATGCTTTATCTCAGCTGTTTGACAGCCATTCAACCATGCTCCCCGCAGAACCCATCATCCCTTCCACCTGCATTGTTGCTCCTATTTATTAGAAAATCATGGATCAGATCCAACAGGGGCACGCATGAACGATCCTGCTCCACCTAATTGTCCACATAACCACATGTATGTCCCCATCTCTGTCTGTGCCCAGTTACTCCACTGTCTACATTCCACTCCTGCTTCTGGTCAACCTGGCATTAACCGTACCATCTCCTTGGTCCTGTGTAAATACTGGTGGCCCAGCCTGGTTAGTGATGTCACACGTTATGTCACTGCTTGTACCACATGTGCCCAGTCCAAATCCCCCCCGACAACTCCCAGCAGGTCTTTAGGAGCCGCTTCCTGTCCTGCAGCGACTCTGGTCCCACATTTCAATTGACATTCTCACAGATTTTCCCAATTCCCATTCTCACAGATCTTCCCAATTCCCAGGGCTATACCACGTTCCTTGTTGACATCGATCGTTTCTCCAAGATGTTCTGGCTCATCCCCTTGAAGGGACTTCCTACTGTTCTGCAGACAGCTGAGCTCCTTTTTTCTTTTGTTTTTCGGGTTTACGGGCTGCCAGAGGACATTGTGTCGGATTGAGACCCCCAGTTTACCTCACGGGTCTGGACTGCTTTCTTTAAGCACTTAACATTAACATTAGCCTCACCTCTGGTTACCATCCTCAGTTTAATGGACAGTCAGAGAGGTTAAATCAAGAAATTGGCCATTTCCTACGTATATATTGCAGCACCTCTCAGCAGACTTGCAGTCAATTCTTGCCATGGGCTGAAGACGCACAGAATTCCCTCTCCTCTACTGGCTTAACACCATTTCAGTGTGTCCTTGCATATCAGCCTCCCCTGTTTCCCTGGCCAGGAGATCCATCAGAAGTCCCGGCTGTGGATGAGTGGTTTCGACATTGTGATGAGGTCTGGCAGGCAGCCCATGTGCTATTACATGAGAAACATAAGAAACATAAGAAAGTTTAGAAATGAGAGGAGGCCATTCGACCCGTCATGCTTGTTTTGTGTCTATTAATAACTTAGTGAACCAAGTCTGATTTTAAATGTTCTCAAATTTTCAGCTTCTACCACATCGCTGGGGAGTTTGTTCAGATTGTGACGCCTCTTTGTGTGAAGAAGTGTCTCCTGTTTTCTGTTTTGAATGCCTTGAAGCCCAATTTCCATTTGTGTCCCCGGGTGCGTGTGTCCCTGCTGATCTGGAAAAGCTCCTCTGGTTTGATGTGGTCGATGCCCTTCATGATTTTGAAGACTTGGATCAAGTCCCCATGTAGTCTCCTCTGTTCCAGGGTGAAAAGGTTGACATCCCTCAGTCTCTCCGAGTAGGACATTCCCTTCAGACCTGGAATAAGTCTGGTTGCTCTCCTCTGAACTGCCTCTAGAGCAGCGATATCTTTCTTGAAGTGTGGAGCCCAGAACTGTCCACAGTATCCAGATGAGCTCTAACTAGTGCATTGTACAGTCTGAACATCACTGCCCTTGTTCTCAATTCTACACTTTTGACAATATACCCTAGCATCGTGTTTGCCTTTTTTATTGCTTCCCCACACTGTTTGGATGGAGAAAGTGAGGAGTCCACATAGACTCCTGGGTCTTTCTCATGCGTTACTTCATCTAGTTCTATTCCTCCCATAGTGTAATTATAGTGGACATTTTTGTTACCTGCATGTATTACCTTGCACTTGTCCACATTGAATTTCATCTGCCAGATGTCAGCCCACAGGTGAATATTATCTAAGTCCCTTTGAATAGCCTGTGCTGCCAAGATTGTATCTGCTGAGCCACCTATTTTAGTATCATCTGCAAATTTGACAAGTTTGCTAACTATCCCATAGTCCAGATCATTAATATATATTCAAAAAAGCAAAGGCCCTAGTACTGATCCCTGTGGAACTCCACTAACAACCTCACTCCAGTTAGAAGCGACTCCTCTAATCAACACCCTCTGTTTCCTGTACATCAACCAGTTCATAATCCATCTACTTACATTACCCTGAATGCCTACAGCTTCCAATTTGAGGATTAGTCTTTGGTGTGGAACCTTATCAAAAGCTTTTTGGAAATCTAAGTATATCATATCATCTGCTTTCACATGATCTACAGCTGCAGTTGCGTGTTCAAAACATTTGAATAAATCAGTAAGACATGCTCTGCCTCGTCTAAACCCATGTTGACTATCTCCAAGAATATGATTTTCATTAAGATGCTCCTCGATTTTCTAATAATTTTCTCCAACATTTTACAGGTGATGCAGGTGAGACTGAGAGTCTGTAATTTCCTGACTCAGTTTTGTCCTCTTTCTTGTGGATTGGTTTGACATTTGCTGTCTTCCAGTCAGTTGGCACATCCCCTGTTCTAAGTGTCATTTGGAATATTTGAGTTAGCGGCCTATAAATCATTTCCCTCATTTCTTTAAGTACTGTTGGAAATATCCCATCTGGCCCAGGTGATTTGATTGTTTTTAATTCTGCTAGTCCCTTTAGTACCTTTGACTGGACTGATTGTTAACCTGTTTTTCTTTTGTAAAAACCTCTGTGAAATACTCATTTAGAACATTTGCCACTACTTCGTTCGTTTTCCAAAATACTTCAATGTTTGCCCTTTATTTGTTTCACTTCCTCCTTTATTGACCGCTTGCTGTTGTAATATTGAAAAAAGCTCTTTGCATTAGTTTTAGCTCCAAGAGCTATGTTTCTTTCTATTTCCCTCTTTGCTTTCCTGATCCCTTTCTTAAGATCTCTTTGCAGCTCAACATATTCTTTGTATTTTTGTCACAAATGGTGTCAAGGGATCTGTGTATCTCTTTATTTCACTTATGCACTTGTATTATTCCTTATTGTTCTTTGTTTTCTTTCCTTATTATTTCACTAAATGTTTTATTATCACTAATTGATTATTGATTTGTTGGATTGTTTTCACTTTATTTTCACATGTGTTTGAGTATATGAGCCACTGACAGCTAAAGTGCCCCACCCTTCACTCACAGCCACCTCACCTGCTTGCACTCAGCAGACAACCTGAATAGAGCTGCCCTGATCGGAGGAAAAGGGCAGAGGGCAGCGGAAAGACAGAAAGAGACAGCAGTTCAGAGCACCAGGACAGGTAGCAGCAGAAGCGGCACCAGTACCAGTACCCGTAACTGGAGGACTATAGGGAAGGCAGTTTGCTCGGCTGTGGAGTGCAGATATAACGGCTGTGAGGTTACCAGCCAGTGGAAGTTTAGCTTCTGGGGATGCTAAGGGTCCTTGCGGGAACGCCGGTTGGAGGAACTTTCGCTGTTGGGCTCTGTTCTCCTGGTGCTGTCAGAGGAAATAAGCAAGTGACTGAACTTGAATTGACGGAGAACAATTGAGCAGACATTGAACTTCAGACTCGAGTCCATATTTGGATTTACCTTCTAGGGCTGGGAACAAGGTCCTTTGACAGTTGGACGGCATCCCAGAATCTGGATCAGGCAGCAGGGAGGGAGAGAGTAGCACAGTAAAGGGTAAGAAAGGAATGTAAAATATCTACTATCTTCATGTGCGTGTGTGTAGCACTTACCTGAGCATGAGCGCATCCTCTCTCTGAACCCACTTATCCTTTCTCTCTTCCCATCCTCTGGTTTGATTACTGGCTGCACTGACGAGCGGGTCCGATTGGGGAGGAGTGCTGCAGGGAAGGACCTACATCCCTAGCCCGGACGGAAACCTTTCTTTCAGGCCAACTCGGGACTTGAATTATTGCCACTGGATGGAATCGGGACTATTTATTTTTCGTTTTCTATTATTGCTGATTTTATATTCTTTGCTGCTGTTTTTTATGGTTTTAGGGCTTAGTTTTAGAATTTTAGTATAGGAGTTTAGTATAGTTATTTTTGTAGTTTTTAGCTTTTGTATTGTTTTAGTATTTTATTGCCCAGATAATTTTAACTATTTTAGACTGAGCCCTGGGGAATAGCAGACTTCGTGCCCTGCTAGTTGCCCCTTCCCCCTCCTTGTACTGATCGTGTCGTGAATAATTTGCTGTAACTAAATAATAAATATTTAATAAATAATAAATATCCAATAAATA
Organism: Amia ocellicauda; assembly: GCF_036373705.1. Classification (NCBI taxonomy): domain Eukaryota; kingdom Metazoa; phylum Chordata; class Actinopteri; order Amiiformes; family Amiidae; genus Amia; species Amia ocellicauda. The sequence goes on from NC_089853.1 coordinate 1,962,195, forward strand.
TTTTTCTTATTGACTTCTTGAAGTCTGTGGTGCATGTACCGAGATCTCGAACCTGGGTGGTGGCAAGTCCATGTAGTGGAACTAGGTTTGGGTTCAGTGTTCACTACCACCAATGATATTTTGTTTTGTCTCAATCCCTTTTGTATGCGCTATACAACATTTTCTCTCTTGATATTTTTTTGCATACCTCTATTAAACCATGTTGGCCCATGTTTTTTGGTCCTCAATTTGCTAAGCTTTGGTACAAATTTCACATGAGCCTCAAGTAAAATATACCCATCCATTTTCAACTGAATTTGTATCCAGTGTGCTCCAGTCTACCTCTTCTAAGTGCCGCCTCATACCTTCAAGGTTTGCTTTTCTAAAATTGTAGTCCTTGTTTTTTGAATGCCTCAAAGCTAACCATATTGTGATCACAGTTTGCCATTGGTTCTCTAACTAGTGTCCCTCTGACTCTATCTGGTCATTTGAAAACATCAAGTCAATGCATGCTCTCTCCCGGTTGGTTCCCCGACAAATTGAGTTAGAAATCGGTTATTTACCATCTCAACCATTTCTATTTCTGCTTCTGTATTCCTGACTGGTCTTTCCCAGTCTATGTTTGGGAAATTGAAATTCCCCATTATAAGAGCCACATCCTTGCTACATGCAGTCCTGATTACACTGTACAATGCAACATCTTGATGAATATCTGAGTTGGGTGGTCTGTAACACACTCCTACCACTAATCCTCCAGATCTCTTGTTCAAAAGTTTCACCCACAAAGATTCTGTTCCATTACTGGGATCTAATTTGAGTTCTACTGCCTCAATGTAATTTTTCACATAATGCTACCTCACCACCTCTTCGATTTTGCCCGTCTCTCCTAAACTGTGTGTATCCTTTCAACTTGTATTCATCCCCATCATTTTCTGTAAGCCATGTTTCCGTCACTCCTAGAACATCATAGTCACACACCAGAACTGTGGCTTCTAGGTCTAACATCTTGTTCTTTATACTCCTGGCATTGAGGTACAAACATTTCAGGACTTTCCTACTAGCAGTTTCCCTTTTTTTTCTTTCTTTAGTGGAACATCTCCCATTGTCAGAGCTCCCTGTCCCCCTGGTCCCTAGTTTAAAAGATTCTCAATTACTCTGCACATACACTCTCCCAATGCATTAGCCCCCCTTCTGTTTAGATGCAGACCGTCCAGTTTGTACAAGTCACATCTATCCCAGAAGAAAGACCAATGCTCCATAAACCTAAACCCCTCTTCCCTACACCAAGATTTCAACCACGTGTTACACTTTCTAATCTCTGCCTGTCTCCCTGCCCATGCACGTGGTACCAGAAGTATATCAGAGAAAACCCGTCTACTAGTTGAGGGAGATCTGCAACCTGAGCACCAGGCAGGCAAGATACCATGCGGGTCTCCTTATCACTAGAACACATTGTGTGATCTACGCCTCTAAGAATTGAGTCTCCTACTATAACTACCTCCCTGTTCTGGGGGGAGTGGGCACCATGGTGCTCTGGTGCTCAACTGCCCCTCCATCACCCTCTGAGCTGTCACTGTCCAACTAGGTGTCCAGCAGTTGGAACCTGTTGGGCATTTCTAGCTCTTGAGATGTCTCTAGGGGTTGTGCGCACCCTTTTCTGCGGTTATGACCTACTGTAAACCAGCAGTTCTCTATGCTGTCCTGCTCTGAGGTCTCAACTCTCCTAGGTTTTGGCTGCACACCATCTCTATTATGGGCTGATTGACTAATTCTTCTATATCCCTAATATAGTGCAGATCAACAAGCTGGGCCTCACGAACCTTGATCTCTAGGATTTCAACATGCTGATGTAACTGGGTTATTGTATTATATATGTATATGTTATTTTATTTTATTTTCTCCTTATCTTGGTGAACTTCTTCAAAACTTGAATTGTATCTAGTCAGAAATCAGTTTGTTTAATAAAAAAAGTTGTAAATGGGTTCCTAGTTAGTTTGTTGTAGCTGGGGCTTTATTTCATGATACACATGTTGGTAGCACATGTTAGAGTACTCCATTTTACCTCAGAAGCATTGTGGATGCAGATACGGATAGGATGTGTTTTTCAGCTCTCCTCCATAGTTTTCACATACAGTGAGGGAAAAAAGTATTTGATCCCCTGCTGATTTTGTACGTTTGCCCACTGACAAAGAAATGATCAGTCTATAATTTTAATGGTAGGTGTATTTTAACAGTGAGAGACAGAGTAACAAAAAAAAATCAATCACAGAGGTCATGAGTTTCTTGTAGTTGGCCACCAGGTTTGCACACATCTCAGGAGGGATTTTGTCCCACTCCTCTTTGCAGATCCTCTCCAAGTCATTAAGGTTTCGAGGCTGACGTATGGCAACTCGAACCTTCAGCTCCCTCCACAGATTTTCTATGGGATTAAGGTCTGGAGACTGGCTATGCCACTCCAGGACCTTAATGTACTTCTTCTTGAGCCACTCCTTTGTTACCTTGGCTGTGTGATTTGGGTCATTGTCATGCTGGAATACCCATCCACGACCCATTTTCAATGCCCTGGCTGAGGGAAGGAGGTTCTCACCCAAGATTTGATGGTACATGGCCCCGTCCATGGTCCCTTTGATGCGGTGCAGTTGTCCTGTCCCCTTGATGCCAAAGAGCTCGATTTTGGTCTCATCTGACCACAACACTTTCACCCAGTTCTCCTCTGAATCATTCAGATGTTCATTGGCAAACTTCAGATGGGCCTGTACGTGTGCTTTCTTGAGTAGGGGGACCTTGCAGGCGCTGCAGGATTTCAGTCCTTCATGGCGTAGTGTGTTACCAATTGTTTTCTTGGTGACTATGGTCCCAGCTGCCTTGAGATCATTAACAAGATCCTCCCGTGTAGTTCTGGGCTGATTCCTCACCGTTCTCATGATCATTGAAACTCCACGAGGTGAGATCTTGCATGGAGCCCCAGACCGAGGGAGACTGACAGTTATTTTGTGTTTCTTCCATTTGCGAATAATCGCACCAACTGTTATCACCTTCTCACCAAGCTGCTTGGCGATGGTCTTGTAGCCCATTACAGCCTTGTGTAGGTCTACAATCTTGTCCCTGACATCCTTGGACAGCTCTTTGGTCTTGGCCATGGTGGAGAGTTTGGAATCTGATTGATTGATTGCTTCTGTGGACAGGTGTCTTTTATACAGGTAATGAGCTGAGATTAGGAGCACTCCCTTTAAGAGAGTGCTCCTAATCTCAGCGCTTTACTTGTATAAAAGACACCTGGGAGCCAGAAATCTTGCTGATTGATAGGGGATCAAATACTTATTTCCCTCATTAACATGCAAATCAATTTATAACTTTTTTGAAATGCATTTTTCTGGATTTTTTTTTGTTACTCTGTCTCAAACTGTTAAAATACACCTACCATTAAAATTATAGACTGATCATTTCTTTGTCAGTGGGCAAACGTACAAAATCAGCAGGGGATCAAATACTTTTTTCCCTCATTGTAAATGAGTCTCTTTTCGGGCCGTGCTGGGACCCCAACCAGACTGCAGATAAGAAACAGCTATTAATATAAAGTCTCAGATTGCACAACTCCAGTGTAATTGTTCAATATCTTTCTCCTGCTCCACAGGCACGCATCTGCACCACAAGGACTGAAAGCAAGCCGAAGCAGATTAGTCTCTACACCCCAACACAGGGACCCTTCTCCATGTGGTAAACAAACAGCCTCTTTTGTCACTTCCAGTTTCCAAGGCTTCCTTTATAATCCGTAATTGGGGAGGTCTTCTCCCTATCTGCCACTGCCTCTGCCACTGCCTCTGCCTCTGCCTCTGCCGTTTACTTCCCTCCAGCCCTGCTCTTGGTTTGGCTCTCCGTGTGTTCAGTAGTAGGTTGCGCCCCGACTGACCGTGTCTCTGGGTTTAATACTAACAAAAGAGGTAGGGGTGCAGGTGAAGGCAATCAATGAGACAGTGTGCAGGCAAGTCCATGTAAGAATGCGATCCGGCGGCTTGTGCTCAGCGACGAAAGCAATCCATCAAATAAACCAATAATTAACCCAATAACCAATCAACCACAAAAATATAAACAATAAGGAAGTAAAAGGAAAATACTTCATAAATAAAGCAATCGTGAAAACCAATCAGTGCACAAAACTGTAATTAAGTGAGAATAAATCATAATAAATAAATAAATAGAAAGTGATCAATCAACTGCTGATGGTGTATGATTTCATCTGTGTTTATCATGACAATCAAAAATCAGTTAATAGATTACATTAACTATTGTACCATGCTTCCAAATATTTGTTGCAAACATGTCTTTATAATGCTGCCGGCTCAATCTTTTTTCTTTGCAACGTAAAATTAACAGCGGCTGACTGGAGTACTGAGCTGGAGGCCAGTGTATTCAGTCATGTTGGGAAGAACTCCGCTGCCTGCAATTCAATTGAACGATAAAACTGAACGAGTCAGTCATTCATGAGTCTTTTTACTTAAGCAAATGTTCGGTGCATGTTTTCATCTGTGTTTTCCATTAAATCAATAATCAACTAACTACATTCATTGTTGTAGCCTGCATCCAATTATCAGTTATAAACATGTCTTGATCCTGGCTTGATCTATTTATCTCTGCGAATGTACACAGACATTGATCGGAGCACTGAGCTGGAGGACCGTGTATGAAGCAAATGATCATGTTGTAGAAATCCGCTGGCAACCGTTCGAATGAATAATACAAGTAAATGAGTCACTACAAAGATTTGTTCAAAAAGAACAAATCGTCGCGAACTGCACATCACTAATACGAACTGAGAAATCCGAGTGCCTGCCACTGATGGTGCTTCAAGCCCGTTCAGAGCACAGCCATTGGAAAGAGTACTGTGAATTTCATTGGCAGCTAACTGGGATAATTACATTTTCTTGTGGCCGCTTTTAATTACATTTGTGGCCATTTGGAGGGGGGCATTACAGCCACACAAGGGGGCATTGAAGGCCATGGCTGTTGGTGCCGCTCAGAAATACTCACCTGGCAGCCTGCGGGCCATATCCAGCTCGCTTGTCAATTTAGAACGGCCCTTTTGTCACCTCCAGCTTCGGATGGGGTACAAGACCCAGGTGCAGAGATCAGGCAGCGTCTTACTAACAAAGGGTCTAGGGCCGGCAAACAAGAACAAAGAAGGTCTGGCAAAAGGTGTGGTCAGAAGGCAGCCAGGGGTCAGGCGATCAAGCAAACAAACTATACTGGGAAATCCAAGAAGACAGGGTTGTAGAAACAAGCAAAGATCAGTGAACAGAGATCGGTCTAGTAAACGGGCATGGGATTGCTACAGGACATAAACAAAACTTTGCGAAGACTTGTGGGAACCAACCCTTGACGCCACCTCTCCTCAGAACTACCACTCTGTCTCCCTACTCTCCTTCCTCTCAAAGACCCTCGAGTGTGCGGCCCACTGTCAGCTCTCTTCATTTGTTTCCCATCACTCACTCTTGGATCCTCTGCAATCCAGCTTCCGCACAGCTCACTCCGCTGAGACGGCTCTCCTGGCAGTCACTGACTCCCTCAACTGTGCTCGAGCGGCCTCCCTCTCCTCAGTCCTCATCCTCCTTGACCTCTCTGCAGCACCTGACACTGTCGATCACTCCATCCTCCTCTCCTGCCTCGCTGACCTTGGAATCTCTGGGACTGCTCTCACCTGGTTCTCCTCCTACCTCAACGACTGGACCTATCAAGTGACATGGCGAGGTTCCTCATCCACCCCTGAGCCTCTCCTCACAGGTGTTGAATCCAGACTTTATCTGTTTATGGATTATTCCCAATAAATCAGAACGATGAACCAGAAGTATGTGAAGATAGAAGTTTATTGTGATACAAACAACTGTTGGAAGGATGTGATTACAGAGGCGGTCTCTACGATAGCAGATCCTTAAAGGTACATTACACACACACATATATTTATATCCAATCCAATCTCTTTATACATGTCAGCCTCTTTAGGACATATTACAGATCTTGTTGCTGGGCAGACAGGGAATTTGTCCGTTATCATAACTCATAACACAAAGAGCAGTCCGAGAATATTTTTGACAGTTTCTCTTGATAACCACAGAGAAAAACAACTCCTTGTATAATACAGACAGTCTGGATACTTTCTAACAGAGTTAGGTCATAGTTATTCACACAGCACTCCTCATCATAACTTCCTCAAAGTGGATAATTTTTAGAACAAGAAACTATGTAACCCTTTGAGCCCCAGCCTCCTCACAGGCGTATCCCAAGGCTCTGTCCTGGGCTCCCTCCTGTTCTCTCTCTACACTCGCTCCCTGGGCCCCCTCACATCCCATGGTTTATCCTACCACATCTACGCAGATGATGCCCAGATCTTCCTGACCCTCTCATCCCCTCTTGCATCTCTTCCTACTTGTCGGCTATCTCCGCCTGGTTGCACTCACACCACCTCACATCTCGATCCCCTTGGAATCCACCACACTCTCTTCTTCTTCTTCCACTAAAAACCCTCGATCCTGCACTCTCCTACACCCAGCACATCACCATGCTGACACACACCTGTAGATTCTTCCTGAGCAACATACGCCGAATCCGTCCCTTCCTCACCGACTACTTGACTCAGCTGCTCGTCCAGTCACTGGTCCTCTCCCGCCAGGACTACTGCAACTCCTTCCTGGCCGGCCCGCCTGCATCTACTACCCGCTGCTCCAGCTCATCCAGAACTCTGCGGCTCGTCTGATATTCTCTCTGTCCCGATTCGCATACGCTACTCCACTGCTCCGCTCCCTCCACTGGCTCCCGATAGCGGCACGCATTCAGTTCAGGACTTTGACCCTCACCTACTGCTGTCTGGACCACACTGCACCAAGCTTGTAATGTTTGATGCCTTGTACTGAACTGTATTCTTGCACTTTGTATTGAGCTTATGTTTTGTAAGTCGCCCTGGATAAGGAATAATGTATTTCTTCTGCCAATAAATAAATAATAATAATAATAACAGACCGGAATATATAGTGGCGTAAAGGGCAGGTGAAACTAGAAACAGGTATCTGGGGCAAAGTGATGATAGAGTAGATGAGGAGAAATGGTAAGCAGAGTGTGAATGACATCATGTGGTGACAAACAGTACAACATGCGGGAATGTTACACCTTCGATAAATTCTTAGCATTAATACAAAAAAATCTGCAAAAAAATCCTAACAAAAATCGGATGTTTAATGACAAAATGAGCCATCATTCAATATCCTCCAATAAAATAATCCGTTTTTCTCTAGTCCCGCCGGTTAAGTGCTGTCAATCAATATCATGTTAGAGCCAATCCGAGTTGCCAAATATTCACTGTGCACCGCCGCGGTCTGCAACTGTCTGCCAGCACAATCAAGGTATTTTACAATTGTTTAGCACAAAGTGAATGTAAGCTGGAAACATCATAAGAAACAAGAAAAGTTGATGAAAATAGGCAATTCAAAAGGGAGTGGACTGAGAAATACCTGTTTGTAAAAATGACAGGAGGGAAGCCTATGTGCCTGCTGTGCAAAAAGACTACAATCTAAGGAGACACTTTAAAACTAAACACTCACAATTCGACATTAACTTTCCAGTTGGTTCAGATGTACGACAAAATAAAGTTAAAAACCTAACCACCTCCTATGAGCAGAGCCGGGTCACTGGTGCGATGGCCGCGGCCGTGTGGCGCGGTGGTAACAGAAGAGACTTAGTTGCGGACTCTGGCTGTGAATCAGCGGCCGTTAGAAGTGCAGAAAGCAGGTGATGCCATCGTTAAAGATACACCCGTGTCGGACTCAAGGACAGTCGAAGCTCTGGCAGCGGAGGTTTTTGAAACTGTTGGACAGACTCATGGACCAGGACTAACTAGGTGACTTGTAATCCATTGATGGTCCATCCACAGAGCACAAGAAATCCCGGTAGATAAACAGTCCACGTTTGGCTATAATTCCATATTGACATACAGGCCAGTTCGCACTAACAATAGCCTATAAAACGATCATAGCGATGTGCTTTAGCCATACACACCACAATGCACCAACAAAACACAGGACTAAGACAAGCCCTTTATTTGTAACTCCAGAACCGCCGCACCGCATAATGTGCGACCAAAACATTAAATACAATAACGTTGGAAAAACGTAATAGTTGTACATATAAACATAACACATTTTCAGTGCAGAAACACTGCATTTACATTGAAAATTATAGTGTTTTTCTATTATTATTATTATTATTATTATTATTATTATTATTATTAGTAATAGTAGTAGTATTATGTTTTTTAAACTAGGGCATAAACATGACAAATAAAAAATAAAACAAACAACGCAATAAAGTGTAAACTGGTGTATAAATGGGTATGCACATATCTGAGAAGGGGTTGTAGCATTTTGTGGTCCGAGGTCCGGACGTCAGCACAGTGGTCCGCGGAGTCCAGATCACGTAGCGCAAACTGGGATATTTTTTTTTCTTTCTTTTCTTGGACATATCGTCTAAAACACGTTTACTGTAAAATATGTGGTCGACATATGGAAACTACAAACATAATAATACAAAACATAATAATCATAAACATATAATATTATAGTTATCAACCCTACTGTTTAATAATAATAATAATAATAATAATAATAATAATAATAATAATAATAATAATAATAATGTGTTTACTGTTATTGTCCCGTGCAATAACGGGGAAGGCATTAAGTATATTAGCCACTACGTAGCCGATATAGTTTTATGCCTTTTAAAAACAAAAACACAAATCAGAACAAATGAGAAAGTGTTCACATGCGCAGTGTCCGCTCCGGAGCCGAGCGCTGTAGTGCTGCAGCCGCTTTACTCTTTAAACTCCTAAAACTATCCACACTACACTGATGATAATCACACATGTTCATAGTGTCCGTGTGTCTCTGTGCATGACGAGCACATGTGTCTGAGCCTCAGTGTGTCAGTGCCGTGTTGAGTCTCCAGCGCTGCGGAGGAAAATCTCCTCCATACGGGCCGAGTCCCAGCGGAGCCCCGAGCGCAGCGCCCGGTCCGGCCATCACAGCGGCGCACAGGCGCTCTGTTTTCACTCTTCCGCAGACACGGGTGCGGTTGTGTCTGTTAACCGCACAGTACAGCTGTGCTGCTGCAAATGGATATGTTATGCCTTCGTCTGCGTACAATTTCCGAGGTCCGGACCACTGCACTGCACTGCTCTGCCCGGTCCGGACCAGTACGTCACAGTTACTACAGTTGATTGTATAATATTCTGTCAAAGTTTACAGAAAACTACAGTAGGTATAGTGTATAGGTTTATTCCATATGGGGTTATTTTTAACGCAATGTTTCCATCGGTAACATAACTGTCAAAACGCCACGAGGAAACTGAGACTACTGTACCAGAAGCAGGCTGTATGGGTAATATACACTCACCTAAAGGATTATTAGGAACACCTGTTCAATTTCTCATTAATGCAATTATCTAACCAACCAATCACATGGCAGTTGCTTCAATGCATTTAGGGGTGTGGTCCTGGTCAAGACAATCTCCTGAACTCCAAACTGAATGTCTGAATGGGAAAGAAAGGTGATTTAAGCAATTTTGAGCGTGGCATGGTTGTTGGTGCCAGACGGGCCGGTCTGAGTATTTCACAATCTGCTCAGTTACTGGGATTTTCACGCACAACCATTTCTAGGGTTTACAAAGAATGGTGTGAAAAGGGAAAAACATCCAGTATGCGGCAGTCCTGTGGGCGAAAATGCCTTGTTGATGCTAGAGGTCAGAGGAGAATGGGCCGACTGATTCAAGCAGATAGAAGAGCAACTTTGACTGAAATAACCACTCGTTACAACCGAGGTATGCAGCAAAGCATTTGTGAAGCCACAACACGTACAACCTTGAGGCGGATGGGCTACAACAGCAGAAGACCCCACCGGGTACCACTCATCTCCACTACAAATAGGAAAAAGAGGCTACAATTTGCACAAGCTCACCAAAATTGGACAGTTGAAGACTGGAAAAATGTTGCCTGGTCTGATGAGTCTCGATTTCTGTTGAGACATTCAGATGGTAGAGTCAGAATTTGGCGTAAACAGAATGAGAACATGGATCCATCATGCCTTGTTACCACTGTGCAGGCTGGTGGTGGTGGTGTAATGGTGTGGGGGATGTTTTCTTGGCACACTTTAGGCCTCTTAGTGCCAATTGGGCATCGTTTAAATGCCACGGCCTACCTGAGCATTGTTTCTGACCATGTCCATCCCTTTATGACCACCATGTACCCATCCTCTGATGGCTACTTCCAGCAGGATAATGCACCATGTCACAAAGGTCGAATCATTTCAAATTGGTTTCTTGAACATGACAATGAGTTCACTGTACTAAACTGGCCCCCACAGTCACCAGATCTCAACCCAATAGAGCATCTTTGGGATGTGGTGGAACGGGAGCTTCGTGCCCTGGATGTGCATCCCACAAATCTCCATCAACTGCAAGATGCTATCCTATCAATATGGGCCAACATTTCTAAAGAATGCTTTCAGCACCTTGTTGAATCAATGCCACGTAGAATTAAGGTATTAGTATGGTGTTCCTAATAATCCTTTAGGTGAGTGTATATAACAGTGTAAACTGCATAAAACCATACAAAACCATTTCAAGCATATCAAAAAGGAGCACTGTGCCGCCAGGACCACATCTCTCACAGCTTCATTGCAGTTCAGACTGCACATGGCTCAGCTCTTGCAATGTCACTGAATCGGGCCAGTGTCTGCTGTGTCGCTCTGTCGTGCGTGCGGTCCCTCTGCGGGCTCCTGGGGGCCTCAGGCCTGCTGGACATCGTGGTGGCAGCCCCTCGGCGGCCCTCGTTCCCCGATATTATTATTTTACGTTTTTTTGAACTGAAAAATTCAGCTATACACATTCGTTTTGTTTCATCGACATGTTTCTTTTCGGCTGTTAGGCTGGTGCATTTGATCAGTCTTAAGAAGAGCACTGATCGTGGCGGGAAAGGGATAAAACGCTGATCCACCAATCCTGCTCCGAAATGTGTTTATCAAAAAATAAAAAAGCTGCCACACGTCAGATCACACGATAAGTAGTATTTGTGCAGTAACAGAAACAGGGCATTTGATTTTTCTCACAATGTGTTAATAGTTTATTTACAATGTACAATTACAGACAGTTTATATACTGCTATATCACTGCTGATGCTCTGGTACGCACAGTGCGCATGGCCACGCTGGGGCCTCTGCTGTTTCGGGAGGACGTGCTGGGCTTAATACCGCTGGAAGGACACACTACTGGAGACATCATTTTGCAGGAAATTGGCTAGTTTTTCAATGAGAGCGGACTGGATTTGGAGCGAGTTAACATGCTCATCACAGATGGCGCTGGTGCCCTGGCAAACACCATGGGTCAACATCTAGCCTGCAACTGTCTGCTGAAAGACATGTCTGTCGAGCATTATGATCTACTTCTGCACAATGACGTTAGGTGGTTAAGCAAAGGAAATGGTCTCTACAGAGTTTGCGAGCTTAGATATTTGTTTTTCTGCGCGATTGCCGCCACAAGAAAGCCAACCCGTATCAAGCAAAAATGCTTGACGAGGAGTTCAAGCACAGGTGTGTTTTTTGAGTGACATCTTCATTCACTTGAATGGGCTTAATTTGGGACTACAGGGGAGGGATAAAACAGTTATTGACATGATTGAAAACTGACTGCTTTTCAGAAGAAATTAGTTATTTTCTCTTCTGATGTGTGCCCAAATAAAATGCTCCATTTCCCTACACTTCGCAACTATATTACATTATCATCAGCACAGATCACCCCCGTAATGTTGGAGTTTATAGATGAATTGAAAACTAACATTTCAATGAGATTTGACGAGTTTAATTTGCCAGCAGAGACCATGCAGTTTGTTAGGGACCCGTTCTCTACTGATCCAGTGCTACAGGTGCTGATGCCACTCGATGAGCGCTGCCTCCAGCTGGAGCTATAGTGCCATGCAGGTGTCAGCTCACCTGAGGCTGCGTTTCAGTCTGTGGGCTGGGTGAAGGTTTGGACTGAACATATTGTTGCACAGCGAATCTTCATCACTGCCTGCGAGTTGCACTGACCTCCTTTGTGCTTAACTCTTGCCCAACCTAAAAAGTGCAATTTCTCCCATTATTATTATTATTATTATTATTATTATTATTATTATTATTATTGTCATTTAGCTGACGCTCTTATCCAGGGCAACTTACATTTGTACCCATTTATACAGCTGGGTATTTTACTAGAGCAATCTAAGTGAAGTACCTGCTCAAGGGTACAACAGCACCATTAGTAGTGAAACACCTGTGTGTTAAAAAAGCAGAAACATAACATGTTTAAAAGTTATGTTACAAAGAAAATGTGTGATACATGGGATAAAAGTGGTTTATAAAACAATTGTTTAAAAAAAGAGCAGCTTCTCGCATTCGAAGGGAAAACCTTGGGCATGTTTATGTTAAGAAGAAAAGTGTAACATAATACGTGTATTAGGAATAAATGTGCATTATAAGCTTATAATTGTGTTTGCACTGTTTTTTATAATGGACCTATCAAGAGTAATTGTAGGTAGAAAATGTCTGCTCCCCCTGACAATAACGTTTTTCAAATCTGGCCCCCGTAAGAATATAGCCGAATAGCCCTGCTGTATAAAATTACAAGGGTAATGCCATCACTGTAAAGAAATCATCCACACATCACAGTGATCCTGAAATGATAAATCAAGAGCCCCCAAAAATAAAATAAAATAAAAACATGTCTCCCTTGGCTATCTGTTTGTGTTTAAGCAGTATACACCAATCAGCCATAACATTATGACCACCTGCCTAATATTGTGTAGGTCCCAAAACAGCCCTGACCCGTCGAGGCATGGACTCCACTAGACCTCTGAAGGTGTGCTGTAGTATCTGGCAACAAGACGTTAGCAGCAGATCCTTTAAGTCTTGTAAGTTGGGGATGGGGCCTCCATGGATCGGACTTGTTAGTCCAGCACATCCCACAGATGCTCGATTGGATTGAGATCTGGGGAATTTGGAGGCCAAGTCAACACCTTGAACTCGTGATTCATCAGACCAGGCCACCTTCTTCCATTGCTCCGTGGTCCAGTTCTGATGCTCACGTGCCCATTGTAGGCGCTTTCGGCAGTGGACAGGGGTCAGCATGGGCACCCTGACTGGTCTGGGGCTACGCAGCCCCATACGCAACAAATTGCGATGCACTGTGTGTTCTGACACCTTTCTATCAGAACCAGCATTCACTTTTTCAGCAATTTGAGCTACAGTAGCTCGTCTGTTGGATCGGACCACACGGTCCAGCCTTCGCTCCTCACGTGCATCAATGAGCCTTGGCCGCCCATGACCCTGTCACCGGTTCACCGCTTTTCCCTCCTTGGACCACTTTTGATAGGTACTGACCACTGCAGGCCGGGAACACCCCATAAGAGCTGCAGTTTTGGAGATGCTCTGACCCAGTCGTCTAGCCATCACAATTTGGCCCTTGTCAAAGTCGCTCAGATCCTTATGCTGCCCATTTTTCCTGCTTCTAACACATCAACTTTGAGGAAAAAATGTTCACTTGCTGCCTAATATATCCCACCCACTGACAGGTGCCATGATAACGAGATTATCAGTGTTATTCACTTCACCTGCCAGTGGTCATAATGTTATGGCTGATCGGTCTATTAATTTGCTTTATAGCACCTTCATGATGCCAAAATGCCATTGAAACAAGTCAGTGCTGTTGCAGCATCTCCTAAAATCCATGGAGTGTTCTGGGTACTGGCGCACTGATGCAGGGTATGGACCAGTGGCGTAGGTTTGGTTTCCAATTTGGTGGGGACATGTCCACTATGCCTATGGAGCCGGGCACACATTATTGTTCTCTCAACATTGGGGGGGACGTGTCCCCCCCGTCCCTCCCTAAACCTTCGCCTGTGGAAAGGACACACTTTACAGAAAAAGTCAGTGAAGTACAGCGGCTGCTGCTTCCTTTCACCCTTTAGGTTTAGGGCATTGTACAGGTGCTGGAAGAAAGCTACTTCAGCTACTTCCTTGAGCCAAAGTGAACAGGTAGGTAAATGTAGTCAATGACAAGCAATATACACTCACCTAAAGGATTATTAGGAACACCATACTAATACTGTGTTTGACCCCCTTTCGCCTTCAGAACTGCCTTAATTCTACGTGGCATTGATTCAACAAGGTGCTGAAAGCATTCTTTAGAAATGTTGGCCCATATTGATAGGATAGCATCTTGCAGTTGATGGAGATTTGTGGGATGCACATCCAGGGCACGAAGCTCCCGTTCCACCACATCCCAAAGATGCTCTATTGGGTTGAGATCTGGTGACTGTGGGGGCCAGTTTAGTACAGTGAACTCATTGTCATGTTCAAGAAACCAATTTGAAATGATTTGACCTTTGTGACATGGTGCATTATCCTGCTGGAAGTAGCCATCAGAGGATGGGTACATGGTGGTCATAAAGGGATGGACATGGTCAGAAACAATGCTCAGGTAGGCCGTGGCATTTAAACGATGCCCAATTGGCACTAAGGGGCCTAAAGTGTGCCAAGAAAACATCCCCCACACCATTACACCACCACCACCAGCCTGCACAGTGGTAACAAGGCATGATGGATCCATGTTCTCATTCTGTTTACGCCAAATTCTGACTCTACCATCTGAATGTCTCAACAGAAATCGAGACTCATCAGACCAGGCAACATTTTTCCAGTCTTCAACTGTCCAATTTTGGTGAGCTTGTGCAAATTGTAGCCTCTTTTTCCTATTTGTAGTGGAGATGAGTGGTACCCGGTGGGGTCTTCTGCTGTTGTAGCCCATCCGCCTCAAGGTTGTACGTGTTGTGGCTTCACAGATGCTTTGCTGCATACCTCGGTTGTAACGAGTGGTTATTTCAGTCAAAGTTGCTCTTCTATCAGCTTGAATCAGTCGGCCCATTCTCCTCTGACCTCTAGCATCAACAAGGCATTTTCGCCCACAGGACTGCCGCATACTGGATGTTTTTCCCTTTTCACACCATTCTTTGTAAACCCTAGAAATGGTTGTGCGTGAAAATCCCAGTAACTGAGCAGATTGTGAAATACTCAGACCGGCCCGTCTGGCACCAACAACCATGCCACGCTCAAAATTGCTTAAATCACCTTTCTTTCCCATTCAGACATTCAGTTTGGAGTTCAGGAGATTGTCTTGACCAGGACCACACCCCTAAATGCATTGAAGCAACTGCCATGTGATTGGTTGGTTAGATAATTGCATTAATGAGAAATTGAACAGGTGTTCCTAATAATCCTTTAGGTGAGTGTATATTATATATGGGCATCAAAAAGGCACTTATATTAAAATAAAGATATCTGCAGAAGTGAAGTATACTCAGTATATAAACTAAGAAAAATAAATGTGATTTAATGTGATCAAAGACATTTTCTTTGTGTTAGAACAGAGCAGGCACTGAAAACGGAGGATGGGCAGGAGCTGGATACAGAAAATGAGACCATGGCTTCACCGGCTAAAGAGCAATAAAGCCCTCTTAGATCTACCAATTCTACATTATATTGTGCTACTTATATTCTCTATATTCATACAGTTCACCAAAATAATACATGTTCATTCATTATTGCATTATTAAAACACATGCTTATTTGCATTTCCAATCATAATATATTAATTAACATGTATAAATAGATACTGACTTTTCAACAAGATTATAGGTTGCCTCTTTTTTAAGTGCTGACAAAAAATCTACAATCTAAACAAACAAATAAATAAATGTGTCACAATGACAATGCATACCCTGGTCTATTCTAACTGAAATTGTTCCTTGATCTCTAAGGAGGTGGTGTTTTGGAGGTGTATGTCAAATGCTCTCATTGGGTAGAAGCACTAGCTTTTATGCATAGATCCGGCTATCTCTCAGTTAGCCTGCGCTGGAGCAGGTTAAAGATTGCTATAGTCATTTACTCAGCTGGACTTTAAGCTTGCTTCGAAGAACGGAAAAGGACAGACTTCTGTCAAGTTATCCTGAAAGGTATCTGGCTAACTCTGAAGGCCCTGGACTCTTTCCTGTTGTGGAATTGGGCATTTATGCTGAACAAGCACGAATCTGGCCAAGTGGAGCCCTTAGGACACTAGGGGGCAGAATTTGAAAACCTATGTTGCCCACTATTCTAAGGAAATTATAAATACCTAAAAGCCATAAACTCAGTTTACAAACCATAAAGGTAATTTATTAATCAAATATAATCAGTAATTGTAATTGATTTATAGGTACAGCACACACTTGTTTCCTGTATTAAAAGATGCACAAGGAGATGCATTTTAAATGTATATGTTCTGCTTACAGACAAAAGTGTAAATCTGCTGATAGGGATGCATCCCATTCGTTTCAGAAACTGATGTTTTTTTATTACCAATACAAGTGTTGTACTGAAGCACATAATTCCTGTAGTGTCCTTCAAACATATTAAGAGAGCAAATAAAACTTCACCTGACAGCACCCTACTGCTACCAGCAGGATTTAGTAGCCAAGTAAGCAAATCAATGAATGTTTGTTCTAGGCGGGGCAGGAAGGCTGTTTCCCTTCATCTCTGTTCTGGAATAACTGGCCATGGTCCTTTACCTTGCATTAAAGTATTTGTTTTTGTAACTGGATTGCAAAATAGATATATTAGATGCAGTTCTGTTTCAGCCCCTCTTAATAAACTTGTAGTGAAGGTATAGTGGGTACAGGTCAGCCACCATTATGCCTGATTCTTTTACGCTGTCCTTTGATTTATTGAACATAAAATGGAAACTCTCTGTTACGTGGGCTACAAACAACAAGTTAATTCTCTATGCAGCTCTAGATGCCTGTCTACATAACAAACAGAGTTATGCACATGAAGGACTTTTGAATGACACAAACCATGAATCAGTAGTGACGTAGAAAAAAAACTACATTATTTAGCAACAAAGAATATGGAATTTAAAAACACATCATGCACATACTGTATCCACTCACATCCCCACAGCAGGAGCTTGATATGATCCAAGGGATTCTTTGGTGTTTTTATGTACTAATGTGAGTGTTGACTTATCTCTAAGCCATTCATGAGAGTGGTTTTTATTTTTCTCATATTTTGTTTTTCACTCTAAGGCTGTGGATCCATAGGAAGAAAAAACGATAGTGGGGAAGTCTACCTCCTGAAGAATAATCAATTCACACCTCACAGTTCGTGTAGATTGCTATTTCCCACTTCCTACAAGATCAAATCTCATGAACCTTGTGTTTACCGTGTTCTGCAACATGCTCAATGTTCAAACATATCGTAGTACTGCATCTCATGTATTGTAGTTGTGGGACATTGAACGATATACTTTGTTTCACTGTATAACCCATTGATTACTTTAACTTTTTAATGAACTACTCTATATTATGTTTACAAGTTTATAATGCAGATGTGATGCTTATTCTGTCATATATATATATATAGTTCATGTATATGTAATGGAGATATTCTAAATATAAACATGCTTAAGCCATACTTATTGCAGTGAAGGTGTTTTCTTCAGGTTTTAGAAAGGTTTAGTGCAGTTAGTTCAATAAAATGTTTTAAATATAGTACAAATTGCACCACCTTGTGTCATATTTATACAGTGTGGTTATGGCGCATTTCTGTCCTCCATTTCCCCCAGATATCACTCAGTACTGAATTAATCCGTCTCCATCTACTGATCTGCTAAACCGCACTCATGAGCTATCTTAATAGCGTCCAAATTGATCTCAAGCCAAACTACTTAAGCATTTATTTATTTAATTTATTGAAGTTGAAACAAAATGTTAAAAATAATAATAAGATAATATTATATGTATAAGATAATTGTGAAATTCAAGAGTTCATTGTTTTATGTGCAGATCCTATACATTGGCTTTATTAGTTATATTGCAGCCTGAAGGTACTCTTTAAAGACGCACTTAAAATAAAAAAATAAAAAATAAATAAAAATAAAACTTGATCAAACCTGAAATGTCTAGGTGTCTTTATGACTCATAAACGTGTTAATCAAGTTAGTCTTACAAACAGGCAGCCTAAATGTTATGTCTGGCAGCTGAAAATAATGTCAAGAGTCAGCTGGAATTGAAGATTGCATTGCTTATGTACTGTATTATATTAACGACTGATGAAATGCGCCCCAGCTATGTAACCGAAATCCATATGAATACCAGGCACTTTATAGGCCTAGTAAGATTATTTATTTGATTGTTTGTTTAATTATTTATGATGGTGACGTACTATTTCACATTCAGCACTGCCTCATGTTTCCTGTACTTACCCTCCAAAAAATAATTATGAAGATGAAGGGAAACAGAGACTTCTTACCCTACCTAGAACAAACCATCACTGATTTGCTCACTCATCTACTAAATCCTACTGGTGGCACATGGGTGCTGTCGGGTGAAGTTTTATTTGCTCTCTTCGTATGTTTTCTAAGAAGGATATTACAGGAATTGTGTGCTTACGTACAACATTTGCATTGGTAATACAAACATCAGTTTATGATGCAGATCAGCAGATCTACTCTTTTGTCTTTATGCAGAAAATATACATATAATAGGTGTTTCCTTGTGCATCTTTTAATAGAGGAAACAAGCCTGTGTGTACTTTATTATATTATATGATATGAATGACTAAAATGCTCTCCATCTATGTAACTGCAATGCATATATAAATCAGGCACCTTACAGGCTTAGTAAGATTATTGATTGATTGATCGATCGATCGATCATCGTTTCCAGCACTGCCTCATGTGTGCTGTTGCCCCCCCGCCTCAGCGAGGATGTGCTGCGTAGACGGCGCTGCCGGGGCGGGGTGGCTCGGGCTCGATTAGCTGTCCTGCGCGCTGAGCCGCTGGCTGATCGACGCTGTGGCGGAGCTGTGGCGCACAGAGCTGGGCTGCGGAGTTACTGGAGAGCCGACGAGACGAGCCCTGCGCGCACAGGCCCATTATTTCAGGTACGACGACACGTTTTCTAGTGCACTTTCCCCGCGTCTGCGGCGATGTGCGCGCATGTCCAGCTGCTCCCGTCTTCGTTGCGGCGGTTGAGCCGCGGGGCCGTGTTTCCAGGAAGTGGCTGCTCTCGCAGCCCGCCGGCCTCGCTGGCGCCTCGCTGCCCGCTGTGAAGACGCGAGGCCGGGTGTGGGTCCGGCTCTGCCTCGCCGGGCCGGGATGTAAAATCCGTGCGTTTCGTCGGGGGTTTCGGAAACGTGCGAGACCGGCGGTGCGCAGGGCTGCCGCAGGCGGCGGGTGAGCTGTGCAGACGGAGCCGTGGCGCACTGCAAATCACCCGCTGCGCTCCGTAGCAGCCTTTGTGTGCAAATCCAGTGCAATATAAAACTAATATAATATAAAGTTCCAGCGCCAGGGTGTAACTTCAGGCGTGTGGCCGTGGCAGGCTTTGCTTAATTAAGGTAATGGGCTTTCCTTAGTTACTTTCTCTTTATGCCCTCATGTTTGATGTGCTTTTCATTTATTAAACCTGCATTAAAAGCGAAGATCAGTTGGTTCTGCTGGAATTGATTCTCCTCGGTCAGTTAAGCCTAGTAGTGATTCTTTTTTGTGACACTGCGATTTCTTTAAGCTTAGTTGTGTCGGAGTCAGGATTGATTGTGTGGCTAAACACGCATATTTCTGGGATGCACAGATTGTCAGTTTGAGAGTCTGACTGCGTGCTGGTTGTGCGCAGTTGTGCGCAGATCTGCGCGGAGAGCGATGACGTGCGCAGGCGGCTCCGGTCTCTCCCGCAGCTCCGGCTCGGGTCACTGCGGCTCCACCGCAGCTCAAAGCCCGCGTCTCCTGTATGTGGTTTAAAAATAAAGATGCACATTTTCATTGCGACATTAAGTTTCAATCTCAATGTAATGCATTGATCAGATTATAATCTGCAGTACTAATTTTAGACTTTTTACATTTTTTTAAAATGTATTTATTTTGGAAACGCGTGCATTTATTACTTGGTTTATGTAATCCCATTTCATCGACCTTGGACATTAAATCCGACGAAGTGTTATAGACTTATAGAAGCAGTTGTTCACATTTTCTAAGCAGGGGGATTATCTTTTCATTGGCTGATTGACTGGGTTACGTCTGTAACATACCCTGTGCTTGCATAGCGCTTCCTATAGCGAGTCTGGCCCGGGAGTCATTTGTGTTGTAGGGATTGTTGAATTGTTTAATTCTGGTATCGTGTCCCCACCTTCATTTTCCAAGCAATAGACGTTTTAAGACGTTGTAAATGAAATGTACATTTTATGCAAATTACCTCCAATAACTAGTTGATAAGAATGAACTAATTCTGTATATGCCCATATGTGTATCTTTATATTTATTTTAGGGACACCACCTTGAAGAATTTCTGTAATAGTGTCAACTTTTTACAGGGATTTTTTTTTTTTTTTTTTTTTTTTTTAATGTTCTTGTTCAAAATGCAGGGCTCCAGAGTATCAGGAGCCCTCTTAACTATTAACTTTTGCATTATTTTTGAGGCAGTTATGCAAGAGTGGGTGTGGGGGTCTAGGTCAATGGTTCGAATTCTGAATTACTTAAAACTTGGGGTTATTGATAGCTTGATAGTTCTGAAGATGCTATGCTAGTTTGAGTTTTATGAATGACTGTTGTTATCCAGCGATTAAATGAGATTCTGTCTTAATATGTCAATGTCAAAATACATCAGCTTTTTGGACTTAAGGACTTAATGTATAACACCTAGCCTATCAAAAGTATTGGGTAGTATTTCGGAAGTGTTTTCACAAAACATAATTTACTTTATTAAAAAACAAAAACACAACAACAACAAAAAAAAGTTTGCAACCTCAACATGTTTCTCCTTGTGTTTTCATGTCTGTGTGTGGCTTCCCTGACCTTTAAAGTTAATCAGGCTGATGTCTTTGTGTTACTGGCTTAAATGGTTTCTACTGTAACCGTGATAGTGACCGGTTTTGTTACACTTTTAAATGTGAATTACAGTCCTTGCTCTCTCATCCGTGTTATCTGTTGATTCAGAATTAGAATGACAAATTGTCCTCAACTGCGACCAATGTAATATTCAAATAAGCATTGCGTTCTGATGTTAAGACCTGTGTGAGATACTGAAATAATACAAATGTCAGTGTTGTGAGTATGCTCCTTCTGTCTGCCCTAAATTTAATACAATACTGTATTTTTATAAATAGCTTCCATAAATTAAATGAATAAGGAATTAATATTTTATATCTTTCTCGGTCAGTTACCTCCTTCTCAGATGAAATGTAAAGCGAGATGATCCTTTTGAGGCGTGCTAGGACCTCTGTTATCAAAATATATTGTCAGAATCTTCCAGAGGTGCCCATTTGATTGTTTCACTTGAGACAAAGGTGTGTTACATTCATCCTGAGATGATACCATATATGTTATTTCCACACCAAAAGAACTGCTGAGCTGCGTATGGAATTCAAGCCCAGTTTTAGGCCTCCGTCAGTTGAAAATAACTGACCCTGGACTTAATAACAAAGAAAGAGCCTACATAAGCCTAGCTGCTGTTACCATGAGAGTCCCAGGTGACACTCGTTAGCATAGTGTTACACCACTGCTGATTGTCTACTGTAAGTCCAGATCAGTCAGATGTATTTCTTTTACCTCAAAGCCAGTCACTGTTTGTTTAATCCCTTTATTGGACCTCATCTGTAATGTGTCAATCTCATTAAGGAGCAGGAATTGACATTTGTTTATATTGATTTTCGTTTTTTGCGATGGAGCGCGTTTCATCATTTGGACTGCAGTCCTTATTGCTTGCTAGGGACATTTTTGTAACATTTTAGGGCACTTTGTCTGAAAATCATATCTTTGGAAAATGTCAGAAGGAGGTGAATTTTTTAAAGCGATATCAATTCATTTAGGTTTGAATATCTGGCAGCCCTTCTTGGATTGTCCCAGAGGAGAAGATCCATTGAGATTAATAGTTACACAGTGTCTTCCATCAATAAATAATGCAGATATAAATGACAGAGTACTACAAGCAGTCAAGGGGCATCTGCTTACCTCTGCCAGCTGGTCTGGAGCCATGAAATGCAGTGCTTTTCTCTGCTTTAAGTCAAGGCAGTGTACAAGCCCCGAGTCCCTTTGCAGTAGTGTAGTGCTGGAAGTATACTGTCACTCATTAATATTTGATTGCTCTTTTGGTTGTTTTGTGCCATGTTGCATAGTATTGAATGCTACCTCACTCTTACTGTAGTAACCAATCACTAAAAGGGTGTTTTGTTAATCATGATTGGATTCCTGCATTCTTCATGGGAAAATCCTTCATATTAGGTGTACAAAACCATAGATGTCATGCATATTGCAAGAAAAATCATTACAGGACTAAATTACAGGACAATTATTTTCCAGATTTTTACAGAAAACATTTCCTTATGTAATGTTTTAATATTATTAAAGCTATATACATATTTGTTCTTGTGTTTATATACACCAAATATATTATCAAAGGCCTGTCTATCTTTTGTTTTCATTCAGCATATCTCCAGCCTCTTGTACGTTTTCACAACAGTCTTTTTTGCTGAGGCTTGGAATTGGCATGTATATGATCCCCACTGCTGTTGTGACTTGGCAGGAAAGTGTTATGCAGTAAAACAATGTCAACTGTATTGACCAAAATGACAGTGCGAAAATAGCACTACAGTACCTGCAAATGTCTGCATCTCATGCAGGACACGGACAGCTGTTTACAACCACTACCAACCTATACCTTGAACTACTGTAACCAGGATTGTTTGTTTTGTAAGCTAGCTTTTGTTTCTTTAGCATTCATCTGTTCCATCTAAAATGTATACATTGTCTTTGAAACAGAAAACTGGATTAGACACTTCAGGATTTCATAGTTTTGAATGCATGTAACAATTTGAGGATGGTAAAATATCTTCACATGACTGTTCAATAAAACTGTGAAGCTCAGCAGAAGAGTCCTGACGAAAGCAAAACTGCTTCTTAAGAATAGTCAGCGAGCTTTACTAAAATGGTTGCCGTAAGTTTAGAAGTCCAGATATAGGTGTTTTAAATGTCTTTAGTGATGGTTCTGGAAGTGGTTTTTAGTGTATATTTATGTTGTACTAGTTGGTTGCTATCTTGTCTTGTCATCTTGGTGGGTTGTTTTACAACCATGTGAAATGATAACAACAAATAAAGCATTTTCATTATTCTTAATTTCTAAAATAGTCTCTAGTGGAATGTTACTGATTATTTAATGTTAACTTTTTTTTCCATGTTATTAAACTGATCCGACGCAAAACAAACCGAAGGGATTAGGAATGCCTGTTTGGTTCAGTCAGATTAATCAACCCAGAACTAAATCGTAATGGAAAATTGAAATAAAATAGCTGCCTTATTACATGCGAAAAGCTGGATAACAAAAGTAAATACATTGTTCCTGTAAATTCTGTAAAGATGATTGCAACATTCAATTCAAACCATTGCAGTCACTAAATATAATATTCTTAAAATGCATTTCTCGTGTGTAGTTAAATCAGTTTTCTGAACCTCATCCAAAGCTTTTTTTACTTTTAGATCCTGATATTTTACTAGTCAGCATGACAGTGCGTTAAATGCAATAACCACTTATAAACAATGTAAAGTTCACAAGCCTTTTGAAGGAGAGATGGTTTTACTGCTTTATATAGCACCACCCTCTTGAAATGTCAGGATCTGTGCTGCGTTTGTTGGAAAATATCAAGTTAAAATGTCATCAGTTAACTACAGTTATGTAATGTCTTTGGAAGATGTTTTTTATTTTATTAATCATTTTACATACAAGAAAGTTGAGTTAAAAAGCTTGTGCTATTTTTTTTTTTCTTCAATTTAGGCACTTGCTACACTCACTCAGTAACTCTAGAGCAGGTGTCTCCAACCCTGTTCCTGGAGAGCCTCTATCCTAGCCCCTGGAAGGATTTCATTTTGATCAAGTTAAGCAGTTTTTTTTTAGTAAATTCAGTCGTTTATAAACCATTGGAGCAATTGTCTGAATACATTCAGCCTATGAATGCAAGAGCTTTCTTGGTTGACTTGCTTCATTGGTTAATAACTCGCTTGTGTTCCTTGTCTTTAGAAATTGCTGATTTAGGGTGACCTATAAAACAAAGTGATAGAGGATCTCCAGAGCTAGAGTTGGGGACCACTGCTCTAGACGGTACTAGACAAGCTGAATTTCCAGGACATTCCCTCTGTAAGACTTTGTCTTTTGCATGCTGCAAGTTTGTTTTGTATTGCATGAATTTATTAAAAATAAAATGTATTTACACTGACTGTTATCTGTGTTTTCCCACTCCATCTAAACTGGGATTATCAGCAAGTCAGAGATGAACTTCAAGTAATCAGTAGCTGGCCTGCCTGCTTAGTGGTAATATTATAATATACTACCATAGTTGTTCATGTTTTATTTGTATATAGCTCTAATTCGGAAAGTGCTTTACAGGTACAGTAGGCAGGAGGGAGTTCATTCATAGTCTACTTACTTTATGCAGTTATTCTGGCTGGGAAAAGGATAATTCGAGTGGGAATAAAAACAGAATTACATGATGATTTATTTAATTTGCATACCATTTCGATGCAGTCAGTGCTTGAGGCTTTTATACACCGATCAGCCATAACATTATGACCACTGACAGGTGAAGTGAATAACACTGATAATCTTATCATGGCACCTGTCAGTGGGTGGGATATATTAGGCAGCAAGTGAGCATTTTGTCCTCAAAGTTGATGTGTTAGAAGCAGGAAAAATGGGCAGCGTAAGGATCTGAGCGACTTTGACAAGGGCCAAATTGTGATGGCTAGACGACTGGGTCAGAGCATCTCCAAAACTGCAGCTCTTGTGTGGTGTTCCCGGTCTGCAGTGGTCAGTACCTATCAAAAGTGGTCCAAGGAAGGAAAAGCGGTGAACCGGTGACAGGGTCATGGGCGGCCAAGGCTCATTGATGCACGTGGGGAGCGAAGGCTGGACCGTGTGGTCCGATCCAACAGACGAGCTACTGTAGCTCAAATTGCTGAAAAAGTGAATGCTGGTTCTGATAGAAAGGTGTCAGAACACACAGTGCATCGCAATTTGTTGCGTATGGGGCTGCGTAGCCGCAGACCAGTCGGGGTGCCCATGCTGACCCCTGTCCACTGCCGAAAGCGCCTACAATGGGCACAGCTAACGTCTTGGTGACAGATACCACAGCACACCTTCAGAGGTCTAGTGGAGTCCATGCCTTGACGGGTCAGGGCTGTTTTGGCAGCAAAAGGGGGACCTACACAATATTAGGCAGGTGGTCATAATGTTATGGCTGATCGGTGTATATTGTCTATTCTGAAGTGAACAGTGAATTATGTTACTCGTGTTATTTTGTTGTTTCTGTCTCTCCCCCCTTCAGGAGTAATACAGGCTCTCAAGGAACAGGATGGTGTCAATTCCTAAATACTATGAGGGGAAGAACGTTCTCATCACAGGAGCCACTGGCTTCATGGGCAAAGTCCTGCTGGAGAAGCTGCTGCGATCCTGTCCGGCTGTCAGCACAGTGTACGTGCTGGTCCGGCAGAAAGCGGGCCAGGCTCCTGCAGCCCGCATCGCCGAGATGGTCAACTGCAAGGTAGGCAGGAGTAGAAGAAAAATTGAGTGTTTACAGTAGGTTAACACAAATTACATTTTCTTTTTCTTGGCTATATGGGTATTTCAGTGCTGCTTGCAGCTGTTCTGGATTGCTGTGTTTGCACAAATCACAAAACACCTGACTGTATTTTCTGTGGGAATAAAGCAATATCTCATTGATCTGTTCCACTGTTAGGTGCCTTGCTTTAATTAAATGTCGAATGTGCGCCAGTTGTACTGTGGGCATTTTACTGCAATTGTTAAATATACCAAGTTACACAGTTGAAGTATCTTCTATAATTATACCTTTTCATATATCTGTTGTGTCTCAGCTGTTCGACCGGTTGAGGGATGAGCAGCCAAACTTCCCAGAGAAAATTGTTGCAGTGAGTAGTGATCTGACGCAGCCTGAACTTGACCTGAGCAAAGAAGACCAAGAGAAGCTCGCCGACTGCATTAACATAGTCTTCCACTGTGCTGCAACTGTCCGATTCAATGAGCCGCTGAAGTGAGTAATTGTAATCACTTTCTGCTATGGTACCATTTTACACAGCATGACAAGACAATGCTACAAGATAGCCTGCAGCAGAGGTTCCCACCCATTTCACTACATTATAACCATTTCGCCTTTTTTTGCAGAGCACAGTTGTATTCTACTAAAAGCTGCTTCCTTTTATGCGTCTTGTCTCTGATTCCCTTGTTTAAAATCCAAAATAAGTTTTTTTTTTTTTTTTTTAATTGCCCAACAAAGGTTCTAGGGGATTTATTCATGTACTTACATTTTTCACACCCACCACCTAACTTGATTAACCTAATTTGATGCATCTAAAGGAGTAATTCTGAAGCATATGGATTGCTCTTTTTTTCTTCGTACTCCAATATTCATTTGATTTACATTTCCTTTTGTAGAGATGCGGTGCAGCTGAATGTCCTGGCTACCCAACAACTCATTGCCCTGGCTCACAGAATGAAAAACCTTGAGGTTCTCATCCATGTGTCAACGGCTTATGCAAACTGCAACCGAAAGCTGATTGAGGAAGTAGTCTACCCTCCTCCAGTAGATTATAAGAAGCTAATCGACTCTTTGGAGTAAGTTGAAATGTTTTCCCTGCCTTGTTCATTGAAGAGATTTTACATAAACACATTTTCTATTTCTCCCCCCCCCTAACCCTAACCCTAACCCCCCCCCCCTATAAAATTGTTCTTCACTCAATATGCAGCATGTGAAGCTTTGTTTTAAAAGCAGTCCGTCACTGTTGTATCTTCAGTTGTGATCTGTTGTTTATACATTTCCTTTGCCAAAACGGTTTCTGAAGGGGACGTGTCAGAGCTGGGAATGGAGGAAGTATTTTAAAGTGTTTTACATCTCCTTTTCATATCAAGTATGTTGATTTAAGTGCACTGGCCTTTCTGTGTTTGCTGATGCTCTAAAGTTGCAGTTCAAAGATTTAACCACTTCAATTTATTTATTTTATTATATGATTGCTGTTCTATATTTTTTTAGTTTTGTGGTTAAAACCAATTACACAGATGCAGACCATATATGTTCATTTTGTTTGCTTTTCTTTTGCTTGTTTCTTTTGCTCTTATGGAATGACGTGACATTCATCAGTAAGTTGATGTATCCTTGCTTTACTGTCAAGTAGATCTACTAGATTTTTAGGCTATTGTAGCTAAATCTTGTTTCTTGTTTTGGTCCCAGCACACAGAGATCTACTGAAAATAAGTATAAGTATTAAAGAACCTAGATCTACTTTATTGTTTACAGTTGGTTTTGCATTCACAAAGATTGAATCGGGTACTTAATACTTCATAAAAAAATAAATACACAATACCAATGTAATTTTAATGTAACAATCATTGAATTGATAAGCTTAAAGCTTGTTTTGATTGTTTTTGGCCACACTCACCTCTGTTTCATGAGGGACTACATATTGTCTTCAGTAGAATCCCTTTTAGATGCACAGTAGCACTTTAAACTTAATTTAGCAACACTATTAATTATAGACATTGCAGCTAACCAAGACATTTGAATTTGTTACTGTCCTGTTTTACCTTTTCAAACTCTTACATTACTCTGAAGTCTATTAAAAGTCTTTCCATTATCGTTATAACAAATCAATATTCAAGCCACTTCAGAAAATAATCAAAACTGCTTACATGATTGAAAGAGATGGTTTTACATGGTAGAAATCCATCAGCGGTAAACAATCTTGGTTGAGCGCCAGTGCTTCCCCCCCCCCCAGTCCCCCCCCTGACCAATCTTCTTTCTCTGTCTTGCTAAATTTGCAAAGGATTGCAGCTGTGGTTTTAAAGAATGAAATGTGAAATTCTTTAAAGGTTCTTAATTTTATTGGCTTACATATTTCCCAGATTTAATTCCATTTAAAAAAAAAAAAAATGTAGCCATGTAATATTAATCTCCGTAATAATTCAATACTTCTTGTTTTCAGGTGGATGGATGATAAACTAATTAACGAAATTACACCAAAACTTATTGGCGAAAGGCCTAACACTTACACCTATACAAAAGCTCTGGCAGAATATGTTGTTCAGCAGGAATGTGGGAACCTGAATGTGGCAATCATTAGACCCTCTATTGTGGGGGCGAGCTGGAAGGAGCCATTTCCGGTACGTATACTGAAGAAAATTGGGGGGGGGAAAGCACAATTTACATTTAATAAACCAAATGAACAGGTTCTTACTATAACTCTTAACACAATCTATGTAAAATACAACTTGCTGTCGTAGGCAATTTAGCTGGAGGAAACAAAATTTGAAAGTGTTGACACATCAACTGTGTGTCAGCATCAGGAAAAGGAAATGTACAATTATAGTGCAGTGATAAAACCCCACGATGTAGGCTTACTTACAGACCAATTTAACTCTTATTTTTGCCCTCGGTGTTTATTTACCCCAGTCCAGCCTTCTCTGGGATACAAGGGAAGCCATCCATTGCCCGAAATGGATGGCAATCTGACATTTGTCTACCAAGAAGGACTGCATTAGAGCACTAAAGAAACGCAACATTTTAAATGTTGCATCTATTCTTTAATCCATATTGATTGTCCCAGACAATGTACATGAAACATGCTTGAATAAGATTTTATTTTAGGCAATGGGATTACTGGGAAATCCCCACTGACTCTAAACTTGAAAAGATGGAAAGTTCCTTCGTTGTGCATGATGCACAATGTGAGAAGTTGACGCAGGATTTTGCATATCTTGTTTGGTATTTGTGTTTCTGTATAGCACCCTTTAATGACTGCATGTTATTACAGGCATGCCATGTTGGAGATCTGAGAAACTTTTTTTTTTTTTCCTCTCTATTATAGGGTTGGATTGATAATTTCAATGGACCTAGTGGAATATTCATTGCTGTGAGTATGTTGTTTGGCTCTCGTATGGTCTTCTTCCCCCTCTTTGTCTTAGAGGTTTCAGTTAAGAGAACTTTAGTTAAATCATTCTTTGGAAGTTTTTCAGCAGTTTGAATGGGTCTTAATTCTTTTCATTCAAGAATGCCAACAATGTCCTTGAAATGGCTGATTTTGCAGTACTGTGTTGCTTGTAGGCTGGTAAAGGAATCCTTCGTACGATGAGGGCCTCTAACAATGCAGTGGCAGACCTGGTCCCAGTGGACGTGGTCATCAATACCACACTGGCTGCGGCCTGGTACTCTGGAGTTCACAGATACACCAGGTGATTATTAAACCTTTATTCTTAACTGTTTGAGCCTAAAACATCTAACACCCCAAAACTAAAGAGGGCTCAAGAGCTTATAAAATATACTACCCTTAACTTAATTCATATGAGTCACAAACTAAATGAACATTATCTTGTATACAGCATATTAATAATGGACTATAGTGATATTTTAATATTTGTTAAGTTTAAATAAATGTTTAAATGTGAAATGACAGTGCTGTATATACTTTGCTTTCCCATGAAGCAAATATTTAATTTACAAAAAATTGAATGCCTTCCTGTCCACCGAGAAGATGTTTCCGTAATATTGCACAATGCTAGTATAATGGTAAATGCAAGGCCTTGCTGTAATGTGCAATTTTGCTTGTCTTTGTAGACCCAGAAGTGTGCTTGTGTACAACTGCACTACAGGAGGCGTTAACCCTTTTCACTGGGGTGAAGTCGGTATGGAAACATTTTCATCTACAATTTTGAAAGAAAAGAATATAAACTAGATTAATGAGTAACTAACAAAGTTATCCAATACAACAAAGGAAAACAATTAAATTGTCATGGCCATTGCATTGGATGTAAACTTCCATATGGTTATGGATCACTTTTAATGAGTGTGAATCTGTAATTATGAATCCTTAATTTAAAAAACAAAAAACAAATAGAGATGTAGTTTCCAGCTCACACCAACACCCAGTTTCAAATTTGTCCCACAAGAGAGTGAAGGACAGTGCAGGCCTGTGAGAGCCATGTCTCGGCCATCTGCTCCTTTCACCTGGTCTGCATAAATTGCTTACACAGTGAGAGGAAACTGCTGAGTTACATTTCCAGATGGCTTTCTGTGTGTTCTTAGTCAGGTATGCTATAGCAATCAAATAAATAAACTATTCTTTTAATTTCCCTGCTTTACACTTGAGTTTCTTGTGGAGACCTGTGAATGGGATTTTATCTTGAGGTTTCACTCAAGACTCATCGGCATCGTAGCACCAAGTGCAGAATGTTCCAGGAGGTCCCACTTTTTGTAGTTGGTGTATACAATTGCTCTCCCATTTAAGGGCTGTAAAGCTTTTGGCTGAGACTCTTTTGCAGTACAAATAGGTCAATTCCTTTTAGAAACCTAAAAGCTTCTAATTATTTATTTTCCCAGAGGCTTTGAACAATCGCATCGTTAGTTCAAATGAAAGGTCCTATTCAAATAAGTGAGTTATTATTTGTACCTAGTCGGATCTTGTTCTTGGTGTTCCCTGAATGACCCTTAAAAAATACTTGTTAAAGAATGCTACGTAATGTTTAATGTTGTTGCTCTACAGAGCTTTTTTCTCACTCAAACTATTCCTAGCAGTGAGGGTGTGAAGTCCATTGTATGTTAGAGATTCAAACCTCTGCATTTACTTGAATATTATTGCCCTGCTTTAAACAATGACTCAACGTGTTTTATGCTTAACAATATGAAGTGCAATCTTTTTTTTTTTTTTTTTCTCCAAACTTGAGGCTAGAGATACTTTGAAAACTTTATACTATTGCAACATTTTTCTCTCTTAGAGTACCATGTTATATCCACTTTCAAGAGGAATCCTCTCGAGCAGGCCTTCAGACGGCCCAATGTTAATCTCACATCCAATCACCTTATCTATCAGTACTGGATTGCTGTAAGCCATAAGGCACCAGCATTCCTATATGATCTCTACCTCAGGATAACAGGAAGAACACCAAGGTAAATGTGACTTGCTTAGCCCACTGTTGTATTATCCTTTCAGCCCATTTGCCCTTCCAGTGCAGTCCAATGTTGTTGTATTCATGTGTCTGATGATGCATAGGGGTAAGGATGTATAACCACAAGGATGAACAATGTCTCTGAATTGGGCAGATAACACTGCCAAAAGAGACCAAATCCTCTTTTGAAGGATCAGCTTCCTACAGGTGGTGTGACAATCCACTTGCCATGGTTCTGCATTCTTACCTGTATGGCCTGTTTTTTTTTTTGTTTTTTTTTAAATCTGTTCATGTTTAAAGCTCTGATATATTTTTTCTGCAGAGTATTATGTAAATGTGTCCTTCAAGATGAACCCCTTAGAACAGGCTTTCAGGCGCCCCAATGTTAACCTCCGGTCCAACCCCTTTACGAATCAGTACTGGACCACAGTCAGTCACACAGTGCCTGCACTACTCTATGACGGGTATCTAAGGTTGACAGGTCAGAAACCCCGGTAAGGTGAACAGTGCTGCAGTCCACCCTGGTGCTGGTTTTGTAGTGGTGGAGGAGGCAAGCAAAGATTGCTTGACTTCATGGCATTGGACTTGGCATCATGCTGTTAACACTGCTGTGAAATGACGCATGGGAATGGTTTCGCTTCCTAAGAGAGAGCATGTCGAATATGGCTTTGTCGTCCGATAATTAAACTAATGCATTGTGGGAATAGAACTGGACAAAGAACCATAATCTCCCACGAAGTAACTAAAACCATGCAGTTGAATTGTTTTGCATTGAGTGTGATCAGATTGAACTTTGGTGATGCAAATTAATGCCATTTCATTCCCCGTGTTGGTTCTGTTGGGTCAAAGTAACACAGAAGCCATTCCTTAAGTAAGCCATGCCATCAAGTCTTCAGGCGTGACCTCAAAACTATCTGCTACAGTGCCATTCTCCTCCTCTTTCAATCTGGCACTGTTCTGAGGGACTTGCATATTCTTCAGTAGGGTTTGACTGATACAGGATACCAAGCATTTGATAATATTGGCTGGTTTCCCGATTTTTATTGGCCTTCTATATTTTTTTGGACCAATACCAGAGACTTTGTTTGTACAGAGGACACCATCTTGGTTTAGCTACCTTTTCAATTAATGTTCACCGACTACGCCTAAGATTATTAAGAAAGGAAAAATCGATTGGCCACAGAAGAGATTCCTACTTCTTGGTTTTAATACATTTTTATGTACAGGAAAGCATTTGACTTTGACTAATATATGTAAAATCTATGTCTTGCTTATTATTTGTCGGGTTCAAGTGTATTGCTTTTTTGAGTTATTCATGAAACCCATGCAAAATTGCGCACTAAGAATGAAAAGCTTTTAATAGTATCTGAAAAAAGAAACCAGTTTATAGTGAAGTCTTAGCTATCGAATATCTAGGAAAAAATTGTTTTCTTTGGAATTACAGTAGTACTGTTAACATTAATTGTATTATAATTATAGAACTGCTATAGAAAGACGTTAAATTAATTTGTCTCTGAATCTGACTTGAACAAAGGAAATTCACTTGATGAAATCCATTCTCTGGTTAAGGAATGACGCACTATTTAATAAAATGTGCTGCAGTATATTTGAAGGTGGCAGCACCATATGGGAATAACAGTTGTTTATCATGAGTACTTTAAAAACTGATTGCCTGTTTAACTTGTGAAACCCTGCATTTCAGATTTAGGTACTAGAGTTAAGTGAGAAGTGTCTTGTAGAAAGTGGTATCAGTCCAACCTTATTCTTAAGAAAGCAAATGATTTTCAAGCATGTTGGCAATCTGTTGGCCGCCCTCAATGAAAAGAGCGCTGATTGATATGAAAAATCAGTTGTCCATGGCAAGGCAAACCTATATCTCGATCACAATTTGCAGCAATCAACAGCTCCCATTGTCTTTAGTTACATTTTTCTAATCACCTCTAG
This sequence comes from Amia ocellicauda, assembly GCF_036373705.1. NCBI lineage: Eukaryota > Metazoa > Chordata > Actinopteri > Amiiformes > Amiidae > Amia > Amia ocellicauda. The sequence continues at coordinate 1,995,212 of NC_089853.1, forward strand.
ATAGAAACATAGGCCCAAATGTAGTAATTTAAAACCTGACAATGCATTCTAAATTATAATAACTAAGCAGAGCAAACATGAAGGATGAATGTTTTCAGGGATGCTGTTTTGTTAACTCATGTCCCCTCGTTTGTATTGCATTGTTTGAATGTGTACATCATTTTCCCCCCCCATCCTCCCTTCATGCTCTGCCCCCCTCTTGAAATGTAAGGGATTGGTCACCTTTCAAAAGAAATAACACGCATTGAAAAGGGGGGCTTTTGAGTAGAGTTTGCTGATTTGGAAGGACTAGAAAAATGTTCACATTGTTTCATTACAATCATTTCACAGATGTTTGCAGTTTAGTATTATTTGTAACTGAGGTCCATGAGAATGGGAGTGTATTTTGGAGGGGAAGTGAACAAGGAAAGTGTATTTTGCCAATCAAATTAACATGCGTCTTAAATAAATCAGTGGCATTTTAGCATAAAATATGAGTACATTTGAAATGGTTCACTTTCTCTCCAACTTTTTACAGGTCTTCCTGTTTCCACTGGACATGGTGTATATGTTTCTTAAGCATAGTGTCACTTTATATGTAGTCTTGGACATGAAAACACAGATGTCAAGTTGGGACAGGAATACCTTGAGCATTGATTTGTATTTGTTTTCTGAAGGCTGTATGTAAAACTGACTAGCTCCAGTAAACCAGTCCAGCTTTATAATATTTACTAGCATAAAAAGCTCTTTTTAAAAATAAATAAAATAGCTGTGCACCTCCTGTCTGTTTCAATTTTCAAAATACTGGATTCACTGTTATTGAATATAGTATTCTCCATGGTGATTTTTTTTGTAGTTGAAGTAAACGCTCTAGTAAACTATCATATTTTTTCCCCCCATTTTTCCTAAATAATAGTTTTTTTTGTTTTTTTTTTAATGGTTTGCAATTTACCAGCATTTCAGTTGTTCTGTGTGTGACTATATTTAGTTCTTACATTTTAAAAACTCCCAATTCTGTATTTCTTAAACATAACAGACATTGATTTGCACACTAATTACATAACTTTGCCATTTTTGCATTTGAGACTTGACAGCTGTGTGCGCAATAGATTTCACCTCCTTACCATAGGCAAGTCAACGCTTTGATTCCTGTCATGGCAAGCACATTTTAGGAGCGTCTTAACAGAATCCAGTATGTTTAGAAGATGGTGCAGAATTGTTTGTAGATTTTATATAGCTATTTAAAAGACATCCACCCTGGATTGGTGAAATGGAGAATTGGGGTGTTCGCTTTGTTACTGTTTATGATGCATTTTGCTTCTGTGTAACTTGACATGATCTAGAATGATGAAAACGATCACCCGCCTCCACAAAGCCATGATGCTGCTGGAATATTTCACCAGCCACTCCTGGGTGTGGAACACTGAGAACACCACCATGCTTCTGAACCAGCTGAACACGGAGGACAAGAAGGTACGTAAACTTGTGAACCTTTTTTATGTGTCCCTTCCTTTCAAATCACAATGCTAGAGAGCTCTAAGTCTGTCTGCATGTAGAACTTTTATACTCAAATACATATGAAGTTACAACAAATGACAGTTGCAAATGTGAAATGTTGTTGGTCTCTAATGCATAATTAGACGCCTCGCGTGAGTGACCACTTCTTGGACAATCGAGAAATTCACAAATTGCATATAAAGGGGCTTGTTTTATATGAATGGAATCATTGTGTCTGAAGGCAGCCGAGTCTGTGGACTGTGCAAAATCTGCATTGAACTATGGGTTGCATTTATTTGTATAATTAAATGCTCAGTGTTTGAAAGAAAAACGCTTTTTTTTTTTTTTATACTCGAACAAGTGGTTATTTTGTAATCTGAACGTTACACAAACATTGTGGAATATAGATGTTGAAGATTTTGAAAATCTGAAATCTTTATTAATTCCAGCTTTGGGGAGGGGAGGTGGGGGTGGAATTAAACAGATACCTTGTCTGAATATATATTCATGTTCAAACACATTTTTAAACCAGATACTTTTATAAAGCATTATGAGTTGCAGATTGTCCTTATAGAACAAGATTCCACCTGGGAATTCCATGGACGCTGATGTTTGTGCCTTTGACATTTTTAATTTCCATAACAAATCTTATTTTCTTGTTCAGGTTTTTAACTTCGATGTCAGGCAGTTACACTGGGCTGAGTACATGGAGAATTATTGCATGGGAACCAAAAAATATGTGCTGAATGAAGAGCTCTCTGGACTTCCTGCAGCACGGAAACATCTGAACAAGTAAGCGGTCATACACTTTGTCTGGTTCAACATGATCATATACTTAATGAAAACAAAGCAGGAAAACCTAAAGTGTTGAATATCTTCCACTGGGAAAATTTGGTAAAATAATATATAGTTTACATTTCACAATATAGTGGTTATGGTGTATATCAAGATATTTTAACCCACTGTTATTTTGGAACTGAAGACCAAAATATTAAGTGTGGCGTTGGATGAAATGGCACCATTTAATTATACTCAGCCGACTCGGTACGTACTGCTTACCAACAGACTCCTATGTGTGGGATCGGTATTGGATTTGTAATTAATTTGGTCTCTCTTGCAGCATTGTCAGTGTAGAATCTCAGATCTTTCACAGCAAAATGTGAAAGGTCTGCGTTTGTGTGTTGTATATCTCTAATCAGTCATTTTCTATTTCCCCCTCCTCTTTATCTTTCAGACTGAGAAACATCCGGTATGCTTTCAATACCATCTTGGTGGTCTTGATTTGGAGGGTGTTTATTGCACGGTCACAGATGGCGAGAAACATCTGGTATTTCGTGGTCAGTCTGTGCTTCAAGTTTTTGTCCTACTTTCGAGCATCCAGTACCATGAGGTACTAAGAAGAGCCACACTATGCCACCCTGATAGCTATGCATTTGATCGAATGCTTTACAAAGCCCGGATGTCGGTGTCGGTATCGTCTGTATACTGACAATGTGACATTTCATTTTTTCTGTGTTATCTGTATTTCTATGTAAGTTATAACTTGACCTTCAGCATTACATGTAGAAAACACAATTTGGAGTAAACTTTAAGGTCCTGGAAGTGCCCTGTAACCTATTTATCAGTGTCCTGGCAACATAAGTATAGGTGTAAACCTGAATACTGAATTTACAGTATTTACAGAAGTGTGGACTTCAGGAAACAACTTTCATTTTCATAAGCGTGAAGTACAAAGCTGCTTTGCTGAAGGTGGCAGTGGTCCCTGTTCTCCACCCTCTCGTTTCTCCACGGGATTGGGGTTGCTGATGGCAATATATTTCGGTTCCAATTTCTGTGTGTAACCGAAACGTACTGTGGATGAGATGCATGAGTCAGTGCCTAAATATGGAGTCAGCCTTTTTCGTTGATTTTGTTTGCTTTTCCATGTATTCCAATATTTTTATATATTATTTTGCTTTGTCCATTGTTTTCACAGCTTGGTGACAATTTTAAAGCTCTATTTAAACCACCACCTAAACATTTCTCTATTTAACAATCCCAATTCCTTCAATCCTCCAAATTAATCTTCCCAATTTACCATGATTTTCTTTTCTTATAATTCTGGGCAATTTCACCAAACGTATTGAAACGCACGACCATAGATCTTATAGCAGAGTTGCTCGGGTTACACAGCTGTTACTAAGCAAAATAATTTTGTCTTGATTTCCCTTGTTTTTATTTAGAGATCAGTAACCCCCATCTCCTGCAAGTGATTAGTTCAAGCTGCTTTATTGTGGGCATTTAGTCTTCTCTTTGCAAATTCGGACTTGATCCAAAATCCCAGGAAGCGTCTGTATCCGCTCCCTGATTCAGTCATCTTCAAAGCACTTAACTAGAACATCGAAGCACAGATTGAGAGCATTTCGTTAAACATTGATTGACAGAAGAAATATTACCTTCCCCTGTTTCATTACATTTAATTGTCTGTCACATTTATATTGCCCCCTCATTAATATGAGTAGTGGTGATGGTTACATGTTTATTTGAAGTTTGAGACCATTTGTAGTGGCATTTTTAGCTTTTACTCTCCATGTTTACCTTCCTCTTACTCAATGTACATAGTCAAAAATCATAGAATGGAAGTTTGGTCTTTTTTCATATTTGTGAGCGTTTCACTTTGTAATACTCTGGAAGAGGGAATATTGGGCTTTGTCCTCCCATTTTAATGTACTTATGATATATTGCAAAAGCAGAGCTTTCATTTACTTGTTCTAACAATGATATAAAACTAGTCTGGGTATGTGTAGATGCTAAAAGACATTTGAAAGGTGTGTGAAATGTGCCTGATTTTATTTTATTTTTTCTGATGTTAAAAACAAAACAAAAAAAACAGATCTATGTTTTCTAACCGGTTTGTGTAAAACTCTATTTAGGTAGTTACGAATCAACTTTAAAATTAGAGAGGTTTGTTCAAAAGCTGAGTTATAGAAGAAACTTTTATTTTTGTGCTTAGAAAAATATGAAGTGATGTATTTATTTACAAAAAGGAAAAAAAAATGTTCAAGTAAACTATAAGAACAAACTTGTTGGAAGATTCCTATACCCTCTTCATTAAGAGCCAGTTCTTATTTTCAGATACTGTACATCTGCAGCTTAACCACATCTACAGAATATGTAACACCATGTAGATCAGTTGTTTCATAACATTCATTATATCAATTTATTTGCGATCCTGTTTGAGATGTTTTTTCTTTGATTAATGGTAACTTTTCTAGACCTCCTAAAGCTAGTGTTTCAGAATGTAAATACTACTCTACTTCCTCAGCCTAAATATTTGCACAACTGAAGAAAAAAAAAATGCTCAAAGCTAACTACTGTGTAATTTCCGAATGGCAATTAATTTGCATATTCAGAATATTGTTGATCCATCAATATACATTTTTTTTTTCCTGAAGTATAATGTCATTTTTGTGTATTTAGTTATAAGATGGGGGACCATATCTGAAAGGGATGCAAGAATCATTTCCAGTCAAATAACTTTCTTCTTTCAGTTTCCCCATATTATTTTGCCAGTGTAAAATAATTTCAGAGTTAAAAACCATAAACGTGCAATCCTCCAGGCAGTAACGATTTGACCCTGTTGGAAGCTTTATCGAAGACGAAACAATGATTTGATACCTTTTGCATTGAAAGCATTGTTGTTCCCTTGGTATAACTGAGCGAACCTGCACATTTTTAATTCTCTCAAGAAATTAGATTGTGATTTGGTAAACTGTAAATCCCAACTGATTTGTCTTTACATCCCATTAAGAATCAACCATGAAAAGTAGCTGTAATTTGGAGTTTTCCCCAAAGCTAATACTAGTATCCAAAAATAGAGGGCATTACACATGTGTATTAAACACTAAAATCTGATCTGTATTTTTTCTTTTCAGTAAGTGTTTTTTTCTTGTGGGGTGGGGGTGAGGACGGGGGTGTTAAGTATGGTTTAACCCTATTTTGCTTGCAAAGTGGTTGTAATATGTTGTTCTTGCCCCAGTACAGTATAGGTATCCTGCCTAATTTATTACTGTGTAGTGCCCAAATCATTTAATGAATGTATCCCCCTTTTGTTTTTGCTGTGTACACAATTCAACTGCAATAGAAAAGCTCTGGTTTGCCATCTTTAGTGATGTAAAATGGGTAAATAAAAAGAGACTATTGCTGGACCTTCATTGTTAATGGAAAATTTATGGGTGCCTTTGTTTGTAAACCAAAAAAAATAAAATAAAAACTTAGCAAAATCCCTGTTTTGTTTATGCTGTTTTGATTTTCTCTAGCTTACATATGAACTTAGTTGCCTTGATGTTTTGTTTAAAACTATTGCTTAGTATAATATATCATTTTAATAATGTTCAAATAACCATATATAGAAATGTAGTCAAAAGATGTGATTCAAATATCTCTGTATAATGGATATTTTGTACACCTTTATAGTTGAATTGCAGCTTATGGCATCAAGTTGACCCATTGTATGAGGCCAGTATTTAATAGCATTTAATGATTGAATCATAATGAGCAAGTGTTGATTTTCACGATTTATTTATTTTTTAACTGATTTATTATGTTCAATTTTGAAGGGTTTTAATTTATGTACTTCAGGTAAGTGTTGTAATCGCGGTCTTGTCAGCACGTTCACAAAGTACTCGCTCTACTGATGAGTTTGTTCACAGTCAGTCAAAAAAGAGAACGCATGCTGAAAGTAAGAGGCAAGGGTTAGTTAACATATTTGAACTGTATGAGGGACTTGGCCTTTATAGTTCCTGAAGTGAATTATTAATCTGTCCTTTAAAATAAATACAACATGTCATTGTATATTTGGATAGCGTTTGATTTAAAGTTTTTACTTCTGAGTACTCTCTTTAAAAAGGCACACAAAACCGAATGTATTCCCATACGACACTTCTCAATGCTAAAAATAAACGTGTTCGGGGGAATTTGTATTCACTTGCCAATAATTCACACTGCATGTTAAGAGATGGCATTTGTTCCATTGAATGAGCTGCCGAGGTCATCCCTGTCAAAGTGGAACACATCTGTGGATTAAACGAATCTTTTGAGCTTTGATTCGGAGTACGTTCATTCTTGAAATGCTGTATGAATATACATACGTGGTTTGGGTTTCTCGAACACTCTCCTCTCAGAGATGGGTTGCAAAACAGTGTCGGCAAAGGGTGCCACACGTCTTCCAAAGGTACCCCAGATGTATTAATTCAGATTTCAGAGTTCAGGTGAAGACTCCCTAGCCTGCCGACTCATTCATCACTGAGGATGTGGGGATGGATGACTGGTGGTGTTCATTAAAATACAAGTGTTTTGAAAAATTAATACAGGGGCTGCAAAGAGTGCAGTGGTGAATCTGGAGATGTTTTCTCGTCAAGCTGTGAACTAATCCCTGTTCAGAGAGCAGGGCTTGGAAGAGATGTGTGGAAGGCGTATGCACTTCCATGTCGCTGTAGCAGGAGCTCTTGTCAATGGTCAAGTGGGACCGAGTCCACGTTGGACTAAACAGTCCCTAAATGAGTGCTTTGAAGTTCTGGTACCTGTTGTGGCTCATATACGTCATCACATCACTGCTTGGCGTTGCCTAGTGCTGCATACCTCTCTGCTGCTGTGGTTGACAGTGAGTTTGCCAAGAGAATAGATAATATTCATCAATTAACAAAAAAATGCAAAGTGAGTGAACAGAAGAAAAATCCACATCAAATCCATATTTGGTGTGACCACCCTTTGCCTTCAGAACAGCATCAATTCTTCTAGGTTCACTTGCACACAGTTTTTGAAGGATCTCGGCAGGTAGGTTGGCCCAAACATCTTGGAGAACTAACCAGTTCTGTGGATTTAGGCCGCCTCAGTTGCTTCTCTCTCTTCATGTAATCCCAGACAGACTCGATGATGTTGAGATCAGGGCTCTGTGGGGGCCATACCATCACTTCCAGGACTCCTTGTTCTTCTTTATGCTGAAGACTGCTGCATTAACTTTTCAGGGTGATGCCAAGTGCCTGAAACCTGCTCGTTGCAACACCCCGTCGGCTCATGCGCACTTCGCTTCGCCACGGCACCTCGGTGTGCTGATGTTGCTAGGTAACCTTAGAGGGGAGATTGTGTGGCTCGAGTTACACAGAGGTTTTATTTTACAGCCACAAATGTTGTGGAAACTAGATGAACTTAGATGAACTTGCTTACACTGTAAACCTTTTGCTTGGAATGCTCATTTATAAGTGGCATATAAGACTAACTTGCTCTGGTTTCTAAGTTTAGTAATAAGGTTTGAATTGGCTTGGGACATGTCACAGGGTCTGAAATGAGATGAGCGGTCTGAAACAGTAACAATTCAGTTATGTGGTTGAATTATTCTTTGGTTTGTATAGACACTTTTTGTTTCTTAATTGTTGTCTTGTTACTTAATACATGCAGATAAATAACATGCATTCAAGTATGTGCCTTGAAGTCCAGGAAGGAATATTGGATTGCATTTATTTATACTGTATTTATACTGTATTAGATATTTTTTCTGTACAAACTGGTTTTTGGTTGCACAAGTCTTTGAAATAAACCCCACCCTATTTTCTTTTTTTTTTTTTTTTTTACTTTTCTGTTCTCAGTCTCTACACCACTAACGTGGATGATCTAAATCTTTTGTTGAATCTTCATTGTACCAATTACATTTTCCATGTGGTGCGCTGCTGCTTTTGTTAGATCAGTGAATGTCACCTTTGTCTACTTGTTCTTGTAATATGAAAGTCTTCTGAGTTGACTGCCATCATTTCTCACTGCCATCTAGTGGGCAGCTGACTGAAAAAGAGATCGAGCATTGATATGTTAACCAACTAAGATTTTCATAATACATCTGGCTTATGTGCCAATATGTAGCAAGTCTGCCAAGTTGTGCTTTTTTCAGAGACATTTTCTCATGTGATCAAGCAATGGCAGGTCTCACTGTTTATTAGTGATACACTTTTAAACTTTATGAATTTCTGATTTCATGTTTCAGTATTGTCTAAAATATTGGGTTTTATTTGCATTTAAGATATATGTCATTAAAAGGGGTTGTGTTTTAAAGCATTTTTATGGACTTTATTAACTTTAATTGAAGCAAACATTGAAGATTAAACATAAGAACATAAGAAAGTGTCCAATCGAGAGGAGGCCATTCGCCCCATCGTGCTCGTTTGGTGTCCATTAATAACTAAGTGATCAAGGATCCTATCCAGTCTGTTTTTGAATGTTCCCAAATTGTCTCTTCAGCCACATCGCTGGGGAGTTTGTTCAGATTGTGACGCCTCTCTGTGTGAAGAAGTGTCTCCTGTTTTCTGTCTTGAATGCCTTGAAGCCCAATTTCCATTTGTGTCCCCGGGTGCGTGTGTCCCTGCTGATCTGGAAAAGCTCCTCTGGTTTGATGTGGTCGATGCCTTTCATGATTTTGAAGACTTGGATCAAGTCCCCACGTAGTCTCCTCTGTTCCAGGGTGAAAAGGTTCAGGTCCTCAGTCTCTCAGTAGGACTTTCCCTTCAGACTTGGAATAAGTCTGGTTGCTCTCCTCTGAACTGCCTCTAGAGCAGCGATATCTTTCTTGAAGTGTGGAGCCCAGAACTGTCCACAGTATCCAGATGAGCTCTAACTAGTGCATTGTACAGTCTGAACATTACTGCCCTTGTTCTCAATTCTACACTTTTGACAATATACCCTAGCATTGTGTTTGCCTTCTTTATTGCTTCCCCACATTGTTTGGATGGAGAAAGTGAGGAGTCCACATAGACTCCTAGGTCTTTCTCATGCGTTACTTCATCTAGTTCTATTCCTCCCATAGTGTAATTATAGTGGACATTTTTGTTACCTGCATGTAATACCTTGCACTTGTCCACATTGAATTTCATCTGCCAGGTGTCGGCCATAACTGAATATTATCTAAGTCCCTTTGAATAGCTTGTGCTGCTGAGATTGTATCTGCTGAGCCACCTATTTTAGTATCATTTGCAAATTTGACAAGTTTGCTAACTATCCCATAGTCCAGATCATTAATATATATTCAAAAAAGCACAGGCCCTAGTACTGATCCCTGTGGAACTCCACTAACAACCTCACTCCAGTTAGAAGCGACTCCTCTAATCAACACCCTCTGTTTCCTAGACATCAACCAGTTCATAATCCATCTACTTACATTACCCTGAATGCCTACAGCTTCCAATTTGAGGATCAGTCTTTGGTGTGGAACCTTATCAAAAGCTTTTAGAAAATCTAAGTATATCATATCATCTGCTTTCACATGATCTACAGCTGCAGTTGCACGTTCAACAAATTCCAATAAATTAGTAAGACATGATCTGCCTCGTCTAAACCCATGTTGACTATCTCCAAGAATATGGTTTTCATTAAGATGCTCCTCTATTTTCTGTCTAATCATTTTTTCCAACAATTTATAGGTGATGCAGGTGAGACTGATTGGTCTGTAATTTCCTGGCTCAGTTTTGTCCCCTTTCTTGTGGATTGGTATGACATTTGCTGTCTTCCAGTCAGTTGGCACATCCCCTGTTCTAAGTGTAATTTGGAATAATTGAGTTAGCGGCCTATAAATAATTTCCCTCATTTCTTTAAGTACTGGTGGAAATATACCATCTGTTTGTTTTTAATTCTGCTAGTCCCTTTAGTACCTCCTCCTCATTTATCCTGATCTCTCTTAGGGTTTGACTGGACTGATTGTTAACCTATGGCATGTTATCTGTCTTTTCTTTTGTAAAAACCTCTGTGAAATACTCATTTAGAACATTTGACACATCTTGTTCCTATTCCAAGATAAACAAATGGAAAAAGAAAAACGACATGCACTTCTCTCAGGTGTGATGTGTTCAACACTAGATAGAATTTGACCACTGAGCTGCTGCTTTGGAAACTATTCATGCTATAAATAAAGGATGAGTACCTTGACTTTTATAGCAAGATTGGAAGTCACTAAATAATTTTAGAAAAATAGAGATGAGGAGGTTTTAGCAGGGTGGTGTTTGGGTTGTTCCTGCTATTATCAAGAATACTGCATAGCCACTGAAGAATGGACAGTGAGTGGCTTTTTTGTGTGCCTGTTTTACTGAGGAGTGATTTTAAAGGATTTTATTTCGACAGCCCAAGATTGTACTAGTTACTTTTACTTTTGAAACATAGAAAGGGAAATAAATAAATATAGGCTGTTTCCTGTGCAGATCCTCCTAAAAGTTTTACTCAAATGTCAGGGGGCAAGACATCAAAGGAAGGCCTTTGTGAAAAGCATTTCTAAGACCTGATGGCTGTTTTACAGTAGAAACTGAATCACTGGTCGAGGCTAGCCGTAAAACATGTGATCCCTAGATAGTTTATTTAGTAAGATTACTAATGATAAACAACAGTGAACAGCACAACATAGTTTCCTGTCGTGGGGAACATGGGTTTAAAAAGAATGTGAGATTGTAATCTTATGTCAGTGTGATCTTATAAGGCCTACAGTTCTTTTTTAAGCTTTTATGTGGTTTTTCTTGCTCAGGAGCGCAAAGATCTCACAAGCGGGTCAGTAGTTTTGGGATTATAGATTTCTGTTCATGATTCTCTTTTTTAATCAAATCAAGGAGCTTGTTGTTCAAAGACAGTTTTCAATGATATTTCATTTTCGAAGAGAGATTTTTACTTTTGAGTGAAAAGGGGTCTAATACAGTCCCACTTATGCTGGAGTTCAAAACTAAAACCTATAGAAATGTGTACACTTTCAAGAAACAGAGAACTCCAGTTTCATTTATGTATTTATTTATTTAAATGCATACTTCCAACATAGGTAAAACAATGTTATTAACACCGTATGTTGAAATTGTGACTTTAAATTCGACCTCGGACACATATATTAACCCCCTGTAATGCTGCACTACAAATTTCGTTAGTGGTGTGTGACGTGCACTGCTTTCTGGACGTCCAGGCCGGTTCCTGTAAAAATGGGGCTTGGTCGTTTACTGAGGAGAGGAACAATAGCTCAGGATCTAAATGTCACAGAGAATGGGCCTTGGGTGGCGTTGTGCTTGATTAACGTTACAACACCTCACTGTGCCCTGCTTAATGCCCCGTGTCCTGGTTAACAAATAACTTCCCCCTCCTAATTAAATGATTTTGGCTCTCCTGCTGCGAGAAGTGTCCTGTCTTCCTCTATAAATGCTCTGCTATTTTCTGCTTGCACCCAGCACAGACACAGGATGCATTGGGGTGCAGTGAAGGTCTTTTTTGCGCTCCTGTCATTGTGCTTCTGCTCTCAGACTTGCACAGCCTCCCTGCTGAACGAAAAAGGTAAGATGTTCAGATAGATAAAAACAGGATTATTTTATACAGAATATATCATTGTTATTTTCTACCCTTTATAAAATATCCAGATTTTCTTAATGGAAATAAGAATAATACACTATTTGTAATTTTTGTTCTTTACTTGTGTGTTTGTTAGTTTTTTAATTATTATTTTTTGGCAGACTGTAGTTAAAAACACATTGAATGTTTCTGTTGTCTATGGCAAGCTGTGACATTTAATCAATAATTGCTGATATCAAAAATTCAATTTCTGATTTCAATAATGCAATTGCTGATATCAAGAATGATCTGTTATTTTTGGTATCAACAATTGTATTTTTGATATCAGCAATTGTATTTTGGATATCGGAAATTGAATTCTTCATATAAAAAATGCATACTAATTAACATCCGCTTAAGGATTAAATGTCACAATGGTGTACCATGAATTGCTGGTATCAGCAATTGTATGTTTGATATCAGCAATTATGCATTAAATGTCACAACGGCTTGCCATACTTGTCATTTGTACCAGTCCTGCTTGTGCTTTGTTTCTTATATCTCCAGGGTCTAAATGTGGGAAAGTACTTGTGCAAAGCCCTTTGGATCAGTCGTTGAGAATCGTGGGTGGGAATAAGGCTGTGTATGGTTCACACCCATGGCTGGTATGGTAACAGCAGCCTGTATCTATCCATCTCTCCATTATTTATCTCAAACTTTATTAAAAATAAAAGGGAAAAAGTTACTGTTACCGGCAGGCTTACTTAAACCTACTAATCTGTTTTTACACTTTCAAAGGCACTCATACCTGCGCTGTCTCTCAGTTACTTAACAATATAGGAACAACCAATTAATAATAAATAATACATTTGAAAAATACTTTAAACATGTTTCTATAATCTGTAAAGAAATTACAGGCAAATTTAATATTTTTTGTGTGGCAAAATTCTGTAAACCCCTTTAATCTCGGAGGATGTGTTAGTAAGACCTCTTGGCTTGCTAGACACTTAGGTCTAACTATCACATCCTCTTCAAAACCAGGCTGTTTATCTATCCATCTATCCAACCATCCATCCATTGCTCAATCTTGAACTAGCTGTATAGATGTTTTAGCAAACAAAATAGCGTGTATTTGTGTATGTATGTGTATTTCAGCCTTCATATTGCACTATGTCTGTTTAAATGTGTTTGAAGGCATGTTAACCTACATTTTCTGATGTTTCTTAGGTTTCTCTGAAGTTTAAGGGGGAACACTTTTGTGGAGCATCAATCCTCAATGACAAATGGTTGCTGTGTGCTGCCCATTGCTTTTCTTCATTAGCAAAGTAGGTAAACATCTTCTGGAAGTGGAAGTAATGTTGACCATTAACTCACATTGACTCACATAATATTGTTTCCTTTGCAGTCATCCATTCATTTTATTACTGACATTTTTATCTTATAATCTCAATTTCTTCCAGACAGTCTTTAACATATGTATTAATTGTTGTCGGTGAATATGACCAGAGAACTTTAGATGCCGGAGAACAGAGACTAAAAGTGAAAAATGTAAAAATCCACAAAGATTTCATGACATCCAATGCTGTGATCAATGATATCGCAGTCGTGGAAGTAGACGGACGGATTACATTTGGTAAGCCCCATTTTCTCAAATAAACTTAATGTTAAGTGTCTCAAACCAACAGATGTGGGACATTAATAGCAGGATTTGGAATTATCACACCACTGTAGTCAACCAGAGTATTGCACATCTATTACAAAACAATATAATTGACTGCTACTCTAGGATTATTTATTTTATTTGTATAGGACTTTTTATTTTATTTTATCAATCAATGTTAATCCTTTATCATCGAATTGTAACCTTTAAGTCCTCCTTTCCCAATGTTAGGGAACTTTTACATTTTCAGTAATATTTAGCTAATGGTAAAAAAACACAGAAACAAGCAAACCTGCAAACATCAGAAAGAAGTTCAAGACGCACACCAAGGAGCTTGCTCATTAGCTATTTTGATTTCCCTTTTCTGAAGGTAATTACACCCAACCGATATGTCTGCCTCTTCCTAGTGAGGAGTTCAAACCTGGAACCAGTTGCGTTGTGAGTGGATGGGGTCGTTTGAAAGAACGTAAGGACTTTTACTGCACAGAATCTGGAACCCAATGGTTTTCTTTCCACCCCAGATCATAATGGCTTAATTTCACTAATTGTTTAGATAATAAGTCAAATCATGTGTCAGATCCATGTATCAATCAGTTGCTAATTGAAAGCTACGTCAAAAAACATCAAGTACTGGAGCTGCCCATCCCTGTTTTAGAGTGTAGTAGTCATACATGTTGATATGTCTGAACCTGGTCCCCCTATAATGTTTGACAGAACTGAGTAAGGGGAGCAGACGAGTTCTAGAATAAATTCTTAATGAAGATATGAAGCATTTTTCTAATTGAATTGCGGGTTCCAGCTAGTGAAAGATGTTCAAACCAGTTGGCAAAATTGTTGTTTTAATGCTCGTTGATACTATAAAACGGAACTCTTTCATTTATTATAGGGTTTACCACAGTGCAGTTATTGCTCTCTTTTTGACTGCAACTTAACTTCTGACATCAGAGAGACTTTTGTCCTTAGGTCCTTTTAAGTGTAAAAGGTTTTACCTCTCTTGTATTAGAGGTATTATCAACATTCAGGCTTTAAGGGATAATTTAAAGTATCCTATAGAAATATATATTTCACAAATAAGGACTACATACAAATGTGATAGAAATTTCAAATCCTATTTTAATATTATTTTCCATTCAGGTGGACCACTACCTGACATTGTCCAAGAGGTGCAGCTAAACCTCATTGATCCAAGAACGTGCAGTAATGTCATATCAACTGTAAGGCCCAACAAGAAACTTTTCTCTGTCTTATGCGCCGGCCCAGAGACAGGAGAGAAAGATGCGTGTCAGGTAAGGAGAATATTATCTGGTTGGGCTGTGAGCAGAGTGCTATGTATTTTTGGGTGGGTGGAGATGAGTCTCTATTGTCTCTGCTACAGGGCGATTCTGGAGGTCCCATGGTCTGCCCCAGAAAGAATGGACAGTGGACCCTTGTTGGCGTGACGTCATGGGGTAAAGGCTGTGGCCGTAGCTGGATTGATAATGCTAGTAAACAGATGTCTAATAGGGGGTCTCCCGGGGTCTTCACCGATGTAAAACAGTTCCTTCCGTGGATACTGGGAAACATGTATACAGGTAATAAAAAAAAACATGATTTCACAGTGAATTAAGCAATACTGAGTACTGAGCTTGTACTGTATTGCAGAGGTTTAATTTGTTGTTTGTTTTTCAGACACACAACCAAACAAAAAATCTGCATCAAGTAAGTTCACATTTAAAATGGAAGTACACAGCATAAGTATTACATCATCTGCCAGCAACATCCAAGAAGGAAATACGAGAATTGGGTCAAATTAAAATTTACATTTTAAGTTGAATGCTTGTCAACCTGGATTCATGTAATGCCTTTTCACTGTGTCAATATTTTGACAAAAGATCATCAAAATAAAACGAACCCATTCCTGAATTTTCTTTATAACCTAAAGATGATTATTTATTTTTTGGGGGGGGAAATAATAATTTAGTAATTGGAGTCTGACTTGTTAAAAATGTCTCTACTTTCTCTACCATTCTTAAGAGCTATGCAGCACGGCAGATGGTACAATAACAGGTACAGAAGGCCTGATACGAAATCCAGAAAAGCCCTACAATAACTACGAGAACAATGAGTAAGTAATGCACATGATGATGCATTTGTTTCTGAGAAATATATCTTCAAATATTCTGTTATTGTTGCTGCAGTCGTTAGATTTACTCACCACTGCTCTATTCCAGACTGTGTTTCTGGTCTATAAGAGTCCCAGCTGGGAAAAACATTCTGCTGGAGTTTTTGGAGTTTGATTTGGAAAATGATACTTATTGCAGCAGTGACCAGCTCTCTGTATTTGCAGGAACAGAGAATCTAGTGGGTGAGTGTGGTGAAACAGGAGCCTTCACAGCAATGCTCTTCTCTCTCTTTTCTGACGTGATAGCACTGCAAACCTGTCTTACTGTTGCAGGTCAATTCTGTGGCAGTGTACTACCATCTCCAATCCTAATCAGCTCAAGCAGCGCCACCATCAAGTTCACATCTGATTTCAACGGCTCGGGGGCTGGATTTTCAGTGACATACAAGGCCATTGACCCAGATTCGCTTCTAGGTGAGATTTCACGATTCAACGCTATTACATTTTTTTATTTTGTGTATGATTTCCAGTTCTAATACCTTTACTATAAGCATAACAACAAAGTAAAATATGCAGATTTCGCATCATAGACCACATACTTACACAAATCGTACATCATACAGAAACCATCGTATGATTATTTATTGGCCTAAATGTATTGGCCTGTGCCCTCCCCCTACCTCACAAATACCCCTTTTTCAATACCTTTGGAAGACAAGAAGAGAATAATAGAGCATATTTTTTGTTTCTGTTATATTTTTCTTAAGAAAGTATAATTCCATTTCCCCGTTTTTTAGTATATTTGTTTCCTAAACTTAATATTATTTACATTGACAATGTCGACTAAATTGGCATTTGCATTAAATATAAAAGTAGGTAGTCATGACACTTTTCATGATACGGGTTAGGCTATGTTTATCGATTTCTAAAATTATAAGGAGAACTTCCTTTTCCCCACACAGTCCATATGCCTTTTGCTGAGGATTTGTTAATCTGAATTAACCACTGAAGTCCTGTCAGATACAGTGATCGACTCCAAGAAAGGCAGCTAAGCTGACACGAAGTGGAGTCCTCATGTTTACAGTCAGGCAAAGGCAAGCGGGACCCTGGAGTATGATTTCACAATGGCACTATGGTTACCCATCCCAAAAGAGTCAATACAGCTGCTTATCAACACGAATAGCAGATGTAGAGGCTTAAAACAAGAGCAACCAGAAAAAATTAACTTAGTTTTATCCTGGGTCTGGATGCTAGTTCAGTATTCCAAGACTCGTATTACAATTTTATTTAATTGCACAAATTCTGTATTTTAACAGCTGTAATTCTACCTACATAATAATAACATGTATCCACCAGTCTAAGAAATGCTCTATGGCTTTCTGCCTTTCCATTATAATATACTTATATCGAAGACACCTGTTGCTGGAAAATTGCCTTTGATTTTTTAAACACCCTGGTTTATGGCCCGTTGATATAGAATCTCAGGTCTCTCTGTAATAACTGTCCTTTGTATAATTGTAGCCTCCGGCTGTGGGGCGGTGGCAGTGCTCCAAGCCGAGGGAGTTGTTCAGAGCCTGCGCCATCCAGACCTCTACAGCAACAATGCTGCCTGCCGCTGGATAATCTATGCGCCACAAAACCATGTTATTAAGGTAACATCAGATTTATTTAGTCAGCTTACTTTTATACTGAAGGCCTGGCCGTGCTCAAAAATAGATTTCCCCAAATACAGTGAATATCTTGAGAGAACTACATACTGAATATAAGAATATTATGCTAAATTATATCCTTCTGTTTACCAATCTCACTGATCAGTAAGATGTACTAATGATTGATGGATTGAAGCCATCCTTACTAACTTGGGCAACAGCCGCAGTTACACAACAATTGGAGCAAGTGGGCTTGAACAAATTATCAAGATTTACAGTGCTTATTATGTATTTATTGTCAAATTAACAAAATTAAACTAAAACTAAACTGTTCATTTAAGAATCATTCATAGTCAATATAAAACAGAAATGTTCTTTGGATTGCTAGATTGTTCGTTAGTATGGCAAGCCAAATGATCATTTAAAGATATCTTCAAATATTTAAAGATATCTCTAAATCATTTAAAGATATCTCATTTAAAAGTACATTTAGAGATATCTGCAAATCATTTAGAGATATCTTCAAATGACTTCCTGTATGTAGCCCAAGATTATCACTTCCTGTTAACTTGTTCATTCATTTCTATGTAACTGAATAAGGAAACAAGAAGTGATAATCTCAGACAAAATACATGAAGTCATTTGAAGATATCTCTATAAGATTTGCAGATATCTTTAAATGATTTAGAGATATCTTCAAATCATTTAGAGATATCTTTAAAAAGCACCTTATTTAGATACCTATAAACCATTTGCAGATATCTCTAAATCATTTATAGATATCTTTAAATATTTGAAGATATCTTTAAAAGCATTTAGAGATATCTCTAAATGATTATTTGGCTTGCCATAAGTTAATCTTGAGAGTTAGTCTTGATGTATGAAATTGTCCAATAGTTGCCTGGATATTCTTTGTCACCACAAATTGTGTGTTTTGGATTTGAGTTTCTACTTCTAATCCCGTTTTTCAGATGGAGTTTGAAGATTTTGAGCTGGAAGAGTCAAGCGATTGTGGGTATGATTCACTCACCGTGTTTGGAGATGTGGAGGAAAGAGAAGAAATAGGTACTTAAAGATAGGGTGCCAACAGCACAGCATTTTATTTTCAGCATGAGGATAATTGGAATCTAATCAAAGAAAATGTGTCTCCCAAAGCTTTTTTAAGATAATGTGCCAAAACAAAAAAATCCAATACATATTTTCTATTGTCATGAACTTGCTGCTTTTTGTTTGTCTTAATGTTTCAGCATGTATTCAGGGTGTAAACTGGAGTATTGCACTGAATGAAACTGAGAAAAATGAAGATGTTTCCCAATAACTTTCCTCACTTCCCGTTTCAGCAACACTGTGTGGAACAAGCATTCCAGTCCCTGTGCTCAGTTATGACAATGTGATGGTTTTGCAGTTCATCTCTGATGGCAGCATTTCATATAAAGGATTTAGTGCTATCATATCCTTCATTCGTAAAGAGGGTGAGTTTAATTGTTGAAACAATTTAAAAATTTGGTATAAATGTAAACCTCAGTGTTTTTCAGAACAAAACATGAAAATGTACTTTATGTTCAGAACATGTGATAATATACACTCACCTAAAGGATTATTAGGAACACCTGTTCAATTTCTCATTAATGCAATTATCTAACCAACCAATCACATGGCAGTTGCTTCAATGCATTTAGGGGTGTGGTCCTGGTCAAGACACTCTCCTGAACTCCAAACTGAATGTCTGAATGGGAAAGAAAGGTGATTTAAGCAATTTTGAGCGTGGCATGGTTGTTGGTGCCAGACGGGCCGGTCTGAGTATTTCACAATCTGCTCAGTTACTGGGATTCTCACGCACAACCATTTCTAGGGTTTACAAAGAATGGTGTGAAAAGGGAAAAACATCCAGTATGCGGCAGTCCTGTGGGGGCGAAAATGCCTTGTTGATGCTAGAGGTCAGAGGAGAATGGGCCGACTGATTCAAGCTGATAGAAGAGCAACTTTGACTGAAATAACCACTCGTTACAACCGAGGTATGCAGCAAAGCATTTGTGAAGCCACAACACGTACAACCTTGAGGCGGATGGGCTACAACAGCAGAAGACCCCACCGGGTACCACTCATGTCCACTACAAATAGGAAAAAGAGGCTACAATTTGCACAAGTTCACCAAAATTGGACAGTTGAAGACTGGAAAAATGTTGCCTGGTCTGATGAGTCTCGATTTCTGTTGAGACATTCAGATGGTAGTCAGAATTTGGCATAAACAGAATGAGAACATGGATCCATCATGCCTTGTTACCACTGTGCAGGCTGGTGGTGGTGGTGTAATGGTGTGGGGGATGTTTTCTTGGCACACTTTAGGCCCCTTAGTGCCAATTGGGCATCGTTTAAATGCCACGGCCTACCTGAGCATTGTTTCTGACCATGTCCATCCCTTTATGACCACCATGTACCCATCCTCTGATGGCTACTTCCAGCAGGATAATGCACCATGTCACAAAGGTCGAATCATTTCAAATTGGTTTCTTGAACATGACAATGAGTTCACTGTACTAAACTGGCCCCCACAGTCACCAGATCTCAACCCAATAGAGCATCTTTGGGATGTGGTGGAACGGGAGCTTCGTGCCCTGGATGTGCATCCCACAAATCTCCACCAACTGCAAGATTCCAAACCTATCAATATGGGCCAACATTTCTAAAGAATGCTTTCAGCACCTTGTTGAATCAATGCCACGTAGAATTAAGGCAGTTCTGAAGGCGAAAGGGGGTCAAACACAGTATTAGTATGGTGTTCCTAATAATCCTTTAGGTGAGTGTATATAAAAGCCTGGATTAATTTTAGTAATGTCTAGTTTCCTTTGATTGATTAATTTGCATTTTGTCTTGTATAGGAAAGTTTATATTATTGTAAATTAAAACAGACATATGGATAAACAGTCTAAACATACAGTATAAATAAATAGCATTACACAACTTTTAATGAATTAATGTATTTAGTACAATATTATGATATCGACAAATGATATACCTTTTTACATTGATGGAAAAGCTATTTCAGGTGAGACTGACCAGATTACACACTTCAATCCACAGATTTGCATGCTGGAGGCCCTGATGAATCTAAAGAACACTCCTCGAAGGATTTCGACATGTCAGCCCCAGAGAACCCCTTAGGTTTGTTCAGTTAGGTTGGGAGTGTTTGTGCACAGGAGGATCTGCGAAGTTGGGGTGATGTCAGTTGCACGTCTTTGTGAACCCTGTAGAATAATACATATTTTTCTAATACGTTTTGTGTAACCTTTCTTCTGTAGCACTACTTTGGCATTGATGTTTTATAAAAGCTACACGTGAACGTTTCCATTTCTGAGGAGATTGATATTCAGGGCAAAGCAGAGGTTCAGATGCCTCCAGACTGAGAGAGGGAGCGTGCTCAGACTTGCTCCAGCACTAACGCGCAGGTCCTCCTCAGATGCCTGTGGAATGCCTCCTGTCGCTGCCAGGTTCGTGCTCAGTCGCATCGTAGGGGGAGAGGAAGCCATCCCCCACTCCTGGCCCTGGCAAGTCAGTGTAGGTGTGGTCAATGAGCACATCTGTGGAGGCACTGTCATCCACCCTGAGTGGATCCTGACGGCGGCTCACTGTGTGTATGGCTTGTAAGTCTATTGCAAATCCATACTACATTGTACACTGATATTTAGTTATTTTAAGAAGAAGTAGAAGCCAGAAAGGGTGCATTGAGAACATAACCATTATAACTGAGAAATCAAAATGTTTTAGGAGCAGAGGTTTAACATTTTAACAGATATTATGTTATTTCATTAAGTAAGAAGGAAAAACTCTTCAGATGTATGCTGGTTTTCTAGTGTGAAGACTGCGTTCTCATAAAAGGAAATCAGAAGCCCTGGATGCAGACCTGTATTTATGTGTTTGCCTTATGTGTGTGAGTGATTAAAGAGAAGATATGCCTATTTAGACCCTCTGTTTTGAATGTTAAAACCCTTAATGGGGGGTTTGTCAGATTTGTTTTTAATATGCTGTCATAATTTCTGTCTTACTGAACATTCATGGGTATTATTCTCTTTTTCCTCAAGTGAGAAGAAATATCTTGACTTGCTGGTAGTTGTTGCTGGAGACCATGACATCACCACGAAAGACCCAGAAGAACAAGTAATGGGACAATACATCATGTCACATATTCAGATGATGACTTTATTGACTCCTTATCCTAAATAAATTGTTCAAACTCTTTTTTTCCTCCATCAGAAAAGATCTGTGAAAGAGGTCATCCTTCACCCGGGATATAATGACATTTCATTAGATTATGATGTTGCCCTGCTCCAGCTGGCCACTCCACTGGTGTATAATAACTACGTCCACCCAGTCTGTCTTCCAAGCAAAAGCCAGGAAGTAAACTACTCTGGCTCTTGCACTGTGTCTGGATGGGGGAGTAAACAAGGTAGGTAGAGTATATGGGCTTAATGGGGTTTGAGGGGAATATGACAGTAAGTTCAAAGCTTTAAAATGTCCAGTGTACTTAATTCTAAAAAATCTATCTATTTACACATATACAACAGGCTCAATTCAGATTAGAATCAGACTCCTAACTTGTATGTTTGTTTTTTCCTTTCAAACTCTATTTTAAATGGCCAGATGTCTTCCTATATGCAAATTGTGTATTTGTGCTTTTATAATGCATATCTGGACACAACAGTGAATAGCAATTAATTCATAATTTATTTCCACAATTACAAAGTAAAGCAATATTAATATTCAAGTTTATGCCAAATAAAACTGATACTGGTTAAATATTTAGTACAACAACAGGGAAACATTTATAGTGGTTTTGTAATAATAATAAACAATAAAGAAAAGTTATAGTGAGCCATATCAATCAATCCCTTTTCACATCTTTGAGGTACTTTCTGATGCATATAATCCTATACGAACATGAGACCAGACTTTTCTCTTTGTCAGGTGGGTATTGGAACAGTACTCTGCAGCAGCTGGAGGTTCCAGTTCTGACAGCGGAGGATTGTGGGTCTCTGTACCCAGGCAGGATCACGGAGAGCATGCTCTGTGCCGGCTCTCCTCTGACCGAGGGACAGGACACCTGTATGGTAAGGATGTCTCAGGACACTGTTATACAAACATCTGATTACAGGCTTAGAGAGATGGTTGTTTTGTTTTCATAATAACACGGCCATCTGATCAGAGTGCAAACAATCCGCTGACTTGAATGTATTGACAGAGACATCTATTGGAGATTCCAGGTATTGCACCTAGCTGACTTGAACACTGTCACTGTCAAGGACAAATGATGGATGGGATCAGGAACTATCTTTCTTTTTCAGGGTGATTCTGGAGGCCCGCTGGTCTGTCAGTCAGAACAGTCCACTTACTTCCTCTATGGGGTTACGAGCTGGGGCTTCGGCTGCGGGCAGGCCCGGAGGCCAGGCGTTTACTCATCCGTGCAGGTCGTCAGGGAGTGGATTCTCAGTCGTAAGTGTAGAGATCTCAGATGATCTCATCTCTGGCTTTTAGTCAGTGTCACCTTCCTTGTTCTGCCAGTAATTGTATCTGTGGGATACATTTATCTGAGATGCTTAACTTGCAAAATTGGATGCGCTTAGGTTTTCTGTTTTTAGGGTCAGCCTTGTATGTGAGCGATGATATGAAGAGTTTGAATTAATAAACCAAAAATACCTGTCATTGCTTTTTTTCCCCATCGGTTGGTTTCTCAAGGAGATTTTTGGTTTGTTTGTGTTTTCATTTTCTGCAATACAAGAATTGTTGGTAAAGCCATGTAGAATAATCTGCTTTAATTGTCTTTCACTACATAGATTTTTTTTCAGCAAATTAATATATGCAATAAATACATTCTGGTCTTTTTTTTTTTTTTAGGTGTAGGTCAGGTGACAGATTCCACAAAAACAGCAACATCTGAACCTAAAACGTTATCACCGTGGATGAAGATTAAAAACAATATTGCCAAGAAATCATCTGTAGGAGGTTAGCTTTGTTAGGCCAAGGAGTAGTTATACAATGCAGCAGAGTATTTGTACTTGTTATTCTTTTTAATCCCTTTGTATATTGTATATGATTTCACAAATGTTAATTTTAGCAATGATGTGCATTTTTCATAGCTGTAGTACTGTATTAGATTGGTAAAATCTGTAACCTTTTACTTTAAATTAATATTAGAAGAAAGCTTTATAACTGGCACGTGTGAAATAACTAATAATAAAATAATGATTTACCTTTTTTGACCCTCTGGATATTGTTTAATTTCTGTTCCTCTTTCATACATACTGTATAAGAATACTTATACAAAATGTGTGTTGAACTGACTACAGAAAAATGTTCTTGGCAACTATGCAGGAAAATGAATTTAAAAATCTGACTAACAAACATCCTTCAGTCAATCTGTATTCAGATCCGGTCCGATCAGATTTGGTGCCCCCTGATTTTGCCGATGGTTCTGATGTTCTTCAGGGTGTAACAATATTGTTTGACTGCAAAGAAAAAGATACACAATCTCCTCAACTACCCACAACATGAATCCAATAATCTGAGCCTGGAGTTTAATTTTAATCACAATTCTAATTTTTATACGCATTTTTGATTTACCAGTTTCCCATTTCTTCTGTGTTTGTATGAAGCTGAATATGAAGCTCAATTAAATTAACATTCTCATTAAAAAAAAATCACAGTTTAATCTTGTGACAGAAGGTGGAATCTGCTATGATTATGTGTTGGTATGACCCTCAGTAATCACTGCCTTGCTTTTTGTTTTGTCTTGCTTTCTTTCTCAGCAAAGCTTCTTGAAAAGAGCACCGTCTCTGCTTTCAAACGGCTCCCTCTAGCACTGATTACAAAGATTTGAAGATTAATTTTATAGGACATTGAAGGAGATTTCCTACTTGACATTCTGTCTGAAAGACTTAAATACATTCCTGTGTGGAGACTAAGGGGATAGAATTGGCATTATCTAGTCAGAGGCCGCAACACTATCTGCTCTCCAGTCCACCCACCTCCCTCTTGCATAAGCCATGCCAGGGCTTTTTGATGTTGATTACTGACATGCCCACTGGTATGGCAACTCCAGCTGGGGCTAAGATGTGTGTTTTCTCTGTTCTGCAGAAAAGCTATGTGGCGATACAAAGCCCATTCCAGTGTGGTCCAGTGACCCTCCCTTACTGTTCAGTTTAGTGGTAACTCGTGTAGATCATCACTGGAGTGTCAGCTACACACTGTGCAGCATTCAGGGTTCAAGACAGGATCAGCTTTGTTCTCCCCTGCCTGGCCTTTCTGTATTAGAAGTTGAACATACGGATCTCTCTGTAAAGATTTGAAACGAGTCACATTGAATCAAACTCGTCACTCTTCAGAGATAATATTTGTTTTTTTTTTCCATATTAAGAAAGAAACATGCTGCTATGAAAACATGCAGACAATTTTTTCATCTTGTTTTCACTTTGATGCCATATCTAATTTTGTGTCACAGCTTACATGATTCAAAACATGTTGCAAATGAACCAAATCTTTGTATATACTCAAGGTCACCAGGTTTGGACGCTATACTATTTAAACTTTGGAAACATCTGTCACGTGCGTCTTCATTTCCAAAGTTTTACATTTAAAATGTATCCTTTTTATAATGAAGAATTTAGTACAATACTGGTCAAGTTCATTTTTGTAATACGCATGTCTTGCAGCCCAGTTCCACAATCAGGGCCTTGTGGCAAAGCAGTAACAAGCTTTCCTGTAGAAATTAGAGCCTCCGTTCTTCTCCTGCCACGCAAAACTTAGATACACATTGATAGTGGTGTGATCAGCCTGCTTATCTGACATGCATACGATTATTGATTTGTGACCTTGTTTAAAATGCTGTATCATGCTCTCACTGTAGGCAAAGAAAGAGGACTTCACTCTCTAGGGCAGGTCTGTAAATGACAAACCCAGAGATGTATAATTCCCCGCTTGTGTGTTTGTGCCCTCGCCGCCGTGTGCAAGCTGAATGTTCTCCTCCCACAATGCACTCTGACCAGTGTGAGCAGGCATCTGGACACAGAAGACACCATGGAGCAGAGTTTGGTATGGCTGGCCACGCTTTATGAAATTACCTTTTTTTTAAACATGCATGATGAAAAATCTTTTACCACAGAGGTTCAACTTGTTCACTTATTTATTTTTCTCCAACCATTTAAGTTAAACCACGTATTAAAGTACAGCACTTGGTACCTGTGGCGTTTTGCTTTTATCTAGTATCATGTTTTGTTCCTTTATTTCATTATTTAAATGCATCAGTTTTTTACACAAAATGTCAAAATGAATTCTTCTAAATCTTAGCATGCAGCACAGTGTCACTGTACTATAGGACTGACTACAGCTGCTGTATCTGTGACAGGAGAAGGAATTTGCTACACGCAGTCCCAACAATGTTTGCCTTTGTTTCTGTGGAAGAGGACTGTTTGAGCTTTGTATATACCAGTGATACTTTATGTTTAGCACACAACACATTATTCAGCATTTATTTTTCCCAGTAAAGGTCTTAGGAATTGAATAATGCCACCGAAAACCCACTCAACACTGAATAGAAGAGGAGTCTGAATTCTTCTTTCGTTGGCAGTGAAATAACAAAGCAGAATGTGTTGCTATTGTCTGTACTCTGTGTGCATGTGTAGGATTAAGCTGCAGTCTTAAGGAGACAGGCCTGTGTTTTTTTTGTTCTGTTTTCTTCGCTCAAGATATTCTAAACAATAATTTTCCTAAAATGTTTGCATAGACCCATTTAATTAATGACAACAAAAACATGTCCTAATTGCTACAGTAGAGTAATAGCACAATTCAGGGAACTGATCTTTTTAGAAAGTTAAAAAACCACCCACCAAACAAACAAACCTGCCAATCTTTAGTCTAGTGGGATATGTATTATACAGGTTGTCTCAATCTGCAATTAATAACTTTTTATTCCTAGACATTTTGGGGATTGCGTTTGAAAGCTATTTCAAAGAAATGACTTGTATCTAGTGTCAGTAGTGCCTAAATATGCAATTATAATAATTCCTCTGAAACAGGCACAGTAAATTCTAATGTGTATCAAATCAGCATGAATTACAATGCATTGAGGTCAGTGAATTAGAAATGCAATGTAATATTTGTATGAATGAAAAGGCAATATACTTCCCAATTATCTTACTTACAGTACTGCACAGATACGTCAAAGGGAACTTGAGGCGATTCTTTAAAAAATGAAGAGTACATCCATGTTCAATGTTCTTAGTATGGACCACTGTCCTTTAAACAGAATATTGGATGTATTATATAGTTTTCCAAAGTGAAAAAGACTTTATCGTGTTGGACCCTTGAATGTTTTATATATGACTGTCTTTGTATTTCCAGGGGGTTTCCATGCTGATTGGAATATGTGTTTTTGTTCTCACCGTGCTCTACATGCTCTTTCAATCAGTGAGTTTGAAAAATACAAATAAAGGAAAGAAATCCCTCATCACATTGCAAGATCCCACTGCAAAATACTCTTTGCCTTTAATAGAGAAAGAGGTAAGATTTTGTTTAATGAATATAACTTGAATTTCATATGAGAAGATATTTCTTTATCCTGGCAGTGAAACAGTCAGATGCATCCATTTATATGTTTTGACTTTGAAAATAACTCAATATAGTCTGTAATGTCTGCATACATATAATAACAAAATATACAAAACGTTGTGAAACTAATATCAGGTTCTTTGATCTCTTTGCAGGAAATTAATCATGACACCAAGAGGTTCAGATTTGGCCTCCCATCCTCAGATCATGTATTAGGCCTCCCTATAGGTAATATTCATAAACAAGTCAACCCAAACTGACAGATTTAACAACTGAGGGGTTTGAATATATGAGTATTAAAACAGTGGCAGGAAAAGACTTTAACTGCATAACATACATAATGAAGTGCTATATATGTCATAAGCTTTGCTTTCGAGGCCTATATAATAAGCAGAGTTAGCGCACTGTAATAGTTTATAATGGCAATAAATGACAATAGTGTCCATGCCATTCTCTTTATTTAATCGATTTGCATTGTGTAAGTACTGACAACCACAAATATCAATACATTCATGTTTCAGTTTAATATCAATGTTTTTCTCAAGGGATACAACAGGAATACTCTGCACTAACTACCTGTTTGTTATTCAGGACAACATGTGTATCTGTCTGCTAAAGTGAATGGAAATCTGGTAATCCGTGCCTACACTCCCGTTTCCAGTGATGAACACAAAGGTTTTGTTGATCTTGTTATAAAGGTATCATTTCTATATAATCTGTTTTTGTTCCTTACAAAAGCTCTATGGCAGGAAGTAGGTATCTAACAGTCTGTTCAGACCGATCAGCTGCACGTGATTTAATCTGTTTCACAAAGGAATAGAAGACTTGAAAAAAACAACTTCCCCTTAGATCTGTTAATGCAGTTTCTCAAGACGATAAAGTCAATTCTATGTGTTCATCCAGGTGTACTACAAAAACACTCACAAAAATTACCCTGAAGGAGGAAAGATGTCCCAGTATCTGGACAACATGAAAATCGGAGATGCAATAGATTTTAGAGGACCCAATGGACTACTAGTGTATCAAGAGAAAGGTGAGTGTGTATAAGTCAGGATAAATTATCCTGATAGGTATAATGGCAATTTTATGTATTAATTTGTGGGAAAAAATATTTGTAAAAATAATAATAATCGACTGTATTAAAAATTCTGTATGTTAGCAATATATTGAATACTTAAGATCCTTGATTAGTGTTAAACTATGGAGATTTGGTCATTCACAGCAAATAATGAGAAATATTGCAGAATGGGATATTTAATTGTTTAATTATGCCAGAATCAAATGCTGAACCTTTGGAAGGAAAGAGTCATTTATGTCCAGCAGGTGGCGCTGTTTCATTAGAGATGGAACATATCAAAAGTATTTTACTTTTGTGGTCAGTTTCTACCTTTCTTTGGAAATATTTAGGTTAATCGTCCATATATAATAGGTTTATGTGGACCATTGTACTGCATACTAATAACCAATCTTAATTTGTCATGTGTTGCTTTAAGGAAAATTTGAAATCCGTCCAGACAAGAAGTCAGCAGCTAAGATCAAACACATTAAGCATCTTGGAATGATAGCAGGAGGAACAGGTAAAAACATTCATAATATCTCATAAAATATATGGTGTAGTAGATAGAATGGATTTTTAAAAATAATTCACATAACTTTCAGAAATTACAAATTCAAACAGTTTAAGGACACTTCAAATACCCATTTTAAAACCCCAGAGTAACAACAGAGTAACCAGGATGTTTTAAAAAGTAGATGATCATTATTTAGTAATGTGGTTTGATGCTCCTGTTCGTGCAGCTGAAAGTATTTTCCATGCAGGCATTACTCCGATGCTCCAGCTGATTCGCCATATAACAGCAGACCCCAAGGACAACACAAAGTGCTACCTCATCTTTGCTAATCAGGTTTGTAAACACGATTATGAAAAACAATGATCATATATGGAAATTATATACTTTTTATATATAATACAATGGCAATATGTAGAATGGCCATCAAAGCCACTACTTTGTGTGCTTTGTGTGTCTGTGTCAGATTAGAAGAAGTGAAAGTCTGTGATACGCCACAGAACAGATTCAGCATTTGCAAACCGGTCAAACCAGGTCCTTGACATCTTTCTTAGCTCTTAGGGAAGTGGAAACCAAACGTAAGATGTATATGTTTTTTCCTCTATGAACTGTTTTTCACACCCCTCCCATTCCATCTCCTGGTTTGATCACATTGCACCCTTAAAGACTGTGAATTGTGGGTGTAAGAGAGACCTAGTGGTCATGCATTTTATTAGTGTGGAACTAGGGAGAGCGATTCATAGTTTTGCTACATAATCAGATATGAAGTAATGAATGAATGCAGGCCGCAGTGTGGAGCAGTGGTTAGGGCTCTGGACTCTGGATGAGGGTCGTGGACACTCCTGTTATATCCTTGAGCAAGGTACTGTACCTACATTGCTCCAGCAAAAACACAGCTGTAGAAATGTGTCATTGTATGTAAAAAGGGTGTCTGCTAAGAAATGGTAGTAGTAATAATAATAATAATAATAATAATAATAATAATGAAGCAGGATATCATTAACAAAAGCCAAATGGTGAGAACTAAGTCTCTCATGTGTCCAGACTGAGAAGGATATCCTCTTACGGAGGGAGCTGGAAGACGTGGCCAACTGTCACCCTGGTCAGTTTGAGCTGTGGTATTCGCTGGACATGGCCCCTCAAGGTAAGAGTCGCAGCCCTGGCTACACCAGGCCACGGTTACCTGGTATTTGCACAACAGTTCAAACACTACTGTGTGAAAGCACAGAAAAACTGGCATTATTTTGAAAAATATGTTTTCTGATCACAGAGAATGCATTCTTTATTCTAATCATAATGCAATCATACAGCAGACTAGTCACTGGCAGAACGGGCGCTCCAAGGTCACCGGGGGTGTGATAGCCTGCCCATGCTCATTTGTTTATTTTAGTACATATTGTGCTGGAGAAAAAGCATTTTAAAGCAACCCGTTTTATTTTTTCACTACCGTGTTCACAGCTTACAGTTTCCTCTCTCTTCTGTTTACATTTGCATGACAGTTTTCAGACTGACTGTCATTGTGTAATTTGCAAAATAAGCAAGACTGAATTTAGACCCATAATTTCCATACAGCTGTGAAAAAAAGTGGGTTCTACAGCCAATATAATATTTTGTGTGTTTAAAGATCTGAAAACCCCAAACATGGTGACTAGAATGTGTGTTTTCTCTTACAGATTGGAAGTACAGCACTGGGTTCATTAACAGTGACATGATTAAGGATCACTTGCCCCCTCCTACCAGTGATGTTCTCATTGTTATGTGTGGCCCTCCACCCATGATTCAAAATGCATGTCAACCAAATCTGACCAAACTGGGGTACAAGACTGAGGCCATGTTTGTGTACTGATTCTCATACACACCCTACTGCCAGTAGACTTAGCGCCTACTATGTACCCAGATTTGAAAGTATAAAAATGCAATATCCAATGGACTTTTGTGTTGTTTCATTATTAATGTTTCATGGTCTTAAAATGCCTGCATACATCTGCGTCTACACAAGCACACATCAAATTAATTGCGTGGAAGATTTGTTTTTAAGTGTGTCAACTCTATTTGAATAATGAGTTACTCTGAAGTCATGTGTGCGTATTTCATTTATTGGTTACATCTTTTATAGATTAAGACAATATGTGAATTTTAATATCCAGATAAACATACTTACATTGTCTGAATGTGTATGAGAACGTTCATACTCCATTGTTCATAACTCTTGGGCATGCATTTCAACAACATTTTAGATTAAGACAACAAATAAACCAATCTCGGCATTGGAGGCATTGGAAATAAATTTGCAAATAAAATGTTTACATTTTCCCTTAACTGTCTCCCCTTTCCATCTAGACACCAATTAAAAATATATTAGTGATTAACATTATGTATATAACAATTGTTTAACTAAAACTGTAGAATATTTAACTTCTAATTAATTATTTATTTTGCTATATAATGTCCTTTTCCACCCCACAGTTACTAGGAGGAATGTATATGTATTGAGCAAGCTTCCTACAGAGAATTAGTGCTTTTTCAATAATGTAGCTCCTAAAATTGTTCCGATTTATATATGCAAAACTGTCTTTCTGACATATATTAAGAGTTAAGGTTTCATTTGATAATTGCTTTTTAATCATTGCTGGTTCTCAAGTTTAAATAATACTCTCTTTCCATGCTTATCATAGGGACATTTCTGTTGCACTGACTTAATTGATTTCCTGGAGATTTGGGGATTTTCCATTTTGAGATTTTTTATTGAAGGTTGTTGCTATGTTATGTACAATTATTCCACACATATGACATGCAAACTTATATGTTAATAGGTAAGAATTCAGAAAGAATCTGCCAATTGTGTTTCTTTTGATCCACACTGTGATGTCTTGTCTTTCATGGTATCCTATGAACTATTGGGTGAGCTGTAGTGACTCCAGGAGTAATTGCCAGGGACTGACCCTGTGCAGAGCAGAACAATCTGCAAATTTAGTTTAAGAAGACCTCTGTCAATCTCATCCTCAGGGACCTGCTGTGGTCCGGCTTTAACACAATCAGATCTTTCAACAGGAATTTCTCTGCATTGATTTTTTTTGAGGTTTGTGAAGAAAGTATGCTTCTGACTGTACACCAGCATCTCAAAAACTCAGGTGTGAGGAAAAAAAAACAAAAACATCTCTGGGATTGGGTGGGTCTTTCCAAGCTTCATGGTAGTACAGTCATTAAGACTCAGATTGTCTGTAATTACAACAATGTAATTTGGCAGCAACCTTTGTTTGCTGACAGCATGGAACCAGGCCAAAGCAAACTGAAACAGAATCGGATGGCACATAAAAAACAAGCTGTAAATCTGTGAATAGGTGCATGTTTCCTGTTATAAAAGACGTCCTCATTCAGGCAGTTAAGTAAACTTGATGACCATTGTAAGGGGCTCTTCATGCTGCTTTTCTTTGTTGACAATGGTCTGCAGCATCTTGGCTGGTGTGATAAAGTTCTTAGACCCCTTGAAGAAATTCTCAATGAAGGCCTGGTCGATTTTAGCACCTTTCCCGAAGGCAGCCTGGAAGTTGTTGCTAAGTACCCCGTAAATGTTGGCTGGGTCATTTTTACGACCGAAGAAAAGGAAGAGCGCATAACAATCCTTGCCAATAGAAGAGCAAAATTCAATCATCTTCTCTGGCTTGGTTTTGTCAGCAGACTCCATCTTGGCCATTTCCATAGCCTCAGATAACATCTCCACATGATCCCTTTTTGGGGCCTCGCCCTCTTCCTCGGACAGGTGAAAGACCTGCACTGCAATCTGCATCTTCGGGTTCTTGCTGGGCTTGTCTATGACAGCCCAAACCCAGTCGGCTCCCAGTAGGATCTCTTGCTTTTTGGTCATCATGGTGCAGTTGAAGGTTTCGGTCAGCTGATGGTGAACGCTGCGACTTATGTACGTCATCAGGAAGATTTCATTCAGGACAGTGTCACTGGGGTGGAATTTGTTCTCTGGATCCTTAAACAAGAGGTACTCTCTGGTTCTGTTTGAGGCGTGCTTGACGCTGTCGCTGAAGTGCTGTGTGAAGTCGGTTTGGCTTGTTTTCTTCAGCATGCCTTTGAAGTCACTTATCATAATGGTTTTGGCTTCAGGTTTTGCCTGTGTTTGACCCATCTTTGAAGAGTCAGGTTAGAGCGTCGTCTCCTTTATACACTGAAATAAGATGTGAATAAGAACAGATGCTAATTTAATACTCATGTCTAAAACACATCTACATGTTACAGTTATATATATCACCATGTTTCCGAAACCTTAGCATTCCTATTCCCCAACAAAGCAATCATGTTATATATACTGGAATTCATCAATGGAATGCATTATTTGTACATTTGTTAGTTTATGATAAACTACACACATTTAATAGGTAACATATGGCTTAGGATACAAGTGTTCCAGCTAATACAATATTTTGAATTAGACAGTTCAGTTGTAATCTAGAATCTGTTATACATGATTACATTTAAGACTGTAATAACGTTAATAACATTTTATTCAACTTTAAATTAGAAAATGTAAAATTAAAATCAAAATAATTGTAATGTTTTTATAATTTTTACTTGACCATATGCTTCACTATGCTCAGCTATGATAACAGTTCAACTTTTACTTAGCAACATACATATGATCCTGTTTATGATAACTACTTAATACGGTGAGAGCCTAGTCACATGATCAGTTATTAACAGAATATTTAATTAGTGGAATATTCCAGCTCTGATAGTATAGCATATCTTACTATACAGCATTTAATATAGTTACAGCAGGATACCAGTCTCTTTGAAATGTCCAGATCAGGCATTCAAATACGTGTCAGGATTAAATCTTACTAGGCACTTGGAGGCTTTGATTACAAATTAATTAAATAAAGAAATGTTCGGTTACAAGTTACATCTCATTAGTATTTGTTTGCAAAGTTGTTAAAAAAATATGCAGTTATTGGTGAAATCAAAATGATAAATAACTGATTTTGTTAGAAAAAAATACATTTATTGTTTTATCCCCTCAGAAGAATCAGCACAGATACTCACCAACTCGGTCTTAACTTCACTGGAGAGCAAAATGGCGTCAGTGTCCTCTCTGAATACCTACCAAAAAATGTGTTCTGGTTTGAAGCAGAAGCACTACCTGGCAACTCTGTTTTCCCTGCACAGGAGTACGCCTAGCAGAGATGTCCCCATTGCTTTGACTTTCAAATACTGCTCTTTTTGAATGCAGGGAGGAAAGACCTCCTGAGGGCTTGGTTATCCTCTTTGGTTTCTTTGAAGACAGCAGTCCCTTTTGCAAATACATGCTAAGTCTATTTTCAATGTAAATCTCCGAATGGGAGGCAAACCTGTTTCCTGAAGCAAACATCACCATAACTAAGTTTCTTTAAATGCAGGGCGTCTTTGTAAGCAATGCTGTGTAATCATCTATGTCAATAATGATAAAATAACATAATGTCTCACACCTGTCTTTCTATGAAGGATTTTGTGTATACATATAGGATAGATATAGGCGTTTTAGGTGGGAAGGGTGATTGTTAATAAATAATACTATAAATCAATAATAAATCAATACTATTTAGTATGTAGCATAAAACCTGTTTTATATGATAAGAATCAATAACCCAAAATAATCAATAATTCAGTGTATGTTTATTGGTTATAATAAAAATAAGCTTTTGATCAGTAGTCATTGGGTTTCTTCTAGAAGTGCAGAGTGTTGACAGTCCTCCAGTGTGAATCGAGAGTCAATAACAGACGCAACACACATCTACAAGAGCACCACATGTCATTGCCTTTGAGTTGCAAAAGCTGCTGGTAATGGCTTCTGAGTAAATCTGAGGTATAGCAGTTTCCCTTGGTCGAGCTGCGTGTTAATCTGCAACAGTCTTCTTAGAGCGTCACTGTCTGTCCTCGTCTGAAGTCCTTCAGCAACTCATCATGACTAAGCAAGTACTGAAAGCAAGAAGTACGAGGTGTTGGTGTTAGTGGGAAGCACGGCGTGGATGAATTATCGGCTTAACACTGTGTTGAGACCCTTGGAGGCTAGTAGTTTAACAAAATATAATTCTGGTGAGAGACCATGTATCAATTCTACTTCACCCACTGTTGCAAACTGCTTATTTTGGCTCAGAAGCACTTAGCCCAAATATTATACTTATATCTAATAAACTGCAGTTTAATAATCTGGAGTGTATTCTGTGCACGATACATTCTTTCATACCATTTTGCTTTTCCTACACAATTGGTTCCATCATACCCAAATCTGAGGTCCAACATGAGCTCAACATCTTATAATTATCCACCATATTATGCTTACAATATTAGGCTTATTATTATTATTATTATTATTATTATTATTATTATTATTATTATTATTATTATTTATTTATTTATTTATTTTTTCTTGGCAGATGCCCTTATCCAGGGCGACTTACAACATAAGTCTTATTTGGCAGTGATGGCTGTTGCTTGGTTACATGGTTAAATATTAATTAAGTAATTATTGCCACAATAAAAAAAGAGAAAGAAATGTAATTGTGATTTGCATTGGTCTTTGTGTTTCAGTCTGGGAATACTTACTGTAAGGTTATTTATGTCTGCTGAGAGAGCCCCTATTTGCCGTGCTGTCCCTTCTGTAATCTCCATCTGTAAAATCAGGCAGCAACAGCATGAACCCAAAACTACCACGGCTTTTATCATTTATTTCAGAATTGAAGAAAAACTCTGAACAACTCATCCGTGATGATAATCTAGTAGTTTCTCAATGTGCTGTAAATAAGAATTGCGACAGTTATCTGCTCCTACAACTTTGCATTTCAATATTCCCTTTATCTTTATTTTCACAAAACCGGTTTGTAACAGTATGTTATTGTGGGGGTGCAATCATTAATCTCGCTACATCACCTGCTTTCCTGTCATACTGTATGAGATAAAAACAATATAGGTCTGAGGTTGTATGAAAAGTGATCAATATTTTAAAATAAAACCCATTTGCTAGGCTTCTGCTAAAGACAGTATAGTTGTATGTATCTTTTTATAATTGAAATGCATACATTTACTGATCAGGTTTAATAGATGTAATTGTATCACGTCAATCTTGATGACAGACCACTACAGTAATTAGGTCATTTGGGATGATGGGAAATAATGCTTGAGGACAAAGCACCGGAAATGAGTGGATGGAAGCAATACATCTGTCCTCAAAGCTGCGGTAAAGTTCATACCTATAAAGGATTCCCCAAATAATCCATCATGGCATTCTTCTTTTCCAACATGCACTTATTCTTCTTGCACAAAACTGACATTTCAGGGTCAACAAAAGCACTAACTGACAGCCGGTTAGAGAATGATTATTCTTTGTTAATCATGCGCTGTAAAACAAGGCTGTGTCCTGGGTTACTTTCACAACCCCACACACTTTGATTGACAGGCTTGCAGAATCTGTTGCAGTTATGATGTCTGATTGCATTTTAGAAAAAACAAATATTTCAACTTCAGGCATGCTTAAAAAAAGATTTTCAAGAGATTTTCAAGTTGGAACGGGGTTTATTTCTTAAAGAACTGCTTAACATGCAGTGTACAAAAATACAGTATATTGTTTCATAATACTGAGGAAAAAACAATATGCACTCACCTCTGTTGAGATTCATTTATTATTGTAATCCAATTTATTTTTTAAAATGCTATTTACAATGACATAGGAACCAAATACCTACTGAATAACAACAGCATACCTTAGTTTGCTATAAAAAAATAGTTCAGGTATTATGTATAGGTTATATTTATAGCAAAATAAAAGCGTGTGAGAATTAACAAAATATTTTTTCTAAAAACGTGGACAAAGTTGCAGGATGTCTTGTGGTTATGTTGTAATATAATACAATTCCATTACAATAAATATATCCCCTCAATGTGCAAATATTGCACAGTTTGCATTTCAAAATAACTGTCTGGCAAACAGTAAAATGACCAGTCTGGAATTTGTCCTTTGCAAAATGTATTACAAAACACTGTAATCTGTAAGAAATATTTATAAAGTCTTAAAATGCACAACAAATAATTATATCATATTAATAAAAAAAATGCATGAAAATGGTGTATTAAACTAATGAGACAAATGGTATTAAACATCAGTACTAAAATACTGCATCCACAATTGTCAGGATGATTAGAAAGTGACAAGACTGCTTCCAGCGAATTTCCATTTTAGTATGTCCTGAACAGTATTCATGCCCATGGGTCGAGAGGTTTCAGTGTTAGATGATGGCACAGGGTTATTGTTTGCAAGCTGTGATGGATCCCATTCGTGCTGCATCAGCTGTTTTGTCCCACCTGCTCCAGTCTCTCCACATCCCTGTCAAAGATTGGACTCAGTCCCCTGAATCCCCCAAAGCTCCTGTGGGCTCCATTGGTGACAGGCGGGGCAGTGTCCATCGGGCAAATATAATCCGTGGAATCATCTAGCTTCTTTTTCCTCAGCTGCCCAAAATGTGAAAATCCCAGTTTCTTTGGCTAAAATGGAAAGTAAAATTTTGCCAAAGTGGAATCATGTCACAGAAACGTCCAAGCTGTTATAGTTATTATCCCTTCAGAAATGATGACTAAGATGATATTTAAAGTATATTTAAAATTCCTCTTCACATAAACAGAGCTACACAACATGAAACCTAAGAGTATATAGGGAATGAGGCTCAAAATGTTAATGCTCAAAGACTAAATCATTTCGGGTTTTGCTGAGGTCAACTTGGTCGCGGTTGCTTATTTGCTCACATCTCAAAAACATCAGACGATTTCACAACTTGACATCCTCGGTTCAATCTTTCTAGGTCAGGGATGTGAATCATGGATTGTACTCCTAGACCTATGATAAAAAACCTCTCTTGTTCTTTACTGGCATTTCACATAATGTAAAGCTGTATTTCAACTTCATTAACCAAAATAATAATAATAAAAACCTCCCAGTGAGATGAAGCACTTACCCTGACTTTTGCCGTGGTTGTCAGAGGTGTGTAACTGGATGACTCCATGAAGTCCCGTTTTTCTTGCTGTGCCTCTGAGCCGATCAGCATGTTGAAGTTGGTCGTCAGGTGCCTCCTCAGAAGCGTCTTTTGCGGGGGAATGTTGAGCAGCATCGCTAAGCTGTCCGAATTAAAGCGCGGCTCCAGAATCTGCAGAGCAAATGCACAAT
Organism: Amia ocellicauda; assembly: GCF_036373705.1. Lineage (NCBI taxonomy): Eukaryota > Metazoa > Chordata > Actinopteri > Amiiformes > Amiidae > Amia > Amia ocellicauda. The sequence goes on from NC_089853.1 coordinate 2,032,767, forward strand.
TCAGGTACAGCATGTGGGCCATATTAGCCTATTTTCGAATAATGTTACAACATTTAAATAATTAAATAATATCAGTAAATGTTCACAGTACAGCTTGACAACAAGGACTGATAAAATGTGGCATCGGCTTCAGCACATCCACGTATTACGTGCGTTTGACTGTGATACTCACGATAAGGCCCCCGTGCACCCCGCTGCCACGCAGGTTCGGCGCGTATTCGGCCAGATCCACCGAGCGCAGCCACTCCATCACCCTATGGTTTGACCACTGCACCACCTCAGAGGGGGAGGTCTTATTCTGGCGGACACAAGGTCACACAGCAGTCAGTTTGTTGCAAAAGAGAAAGTAAATCAAGTCCAGATATGAATGGCACTAGACTGCAGACACCATTCAAAAGCCCCATTCCCAACAAGGTCAGCGTCATCTCTCTCAGGAACCTCTACACAAGAGTTCTTTAAACAAATATTATTTTTATTATTTTTATTTTGAATACTCTATTTTAAAATCCAAATGTTCTTAGTTTGTTCATACTGAAAGCTAATATGACAGGGGGAGACTGAGAGCAGGTACTGTAGGCGTCCCATCTTACCTCATCTCCAGGCCTCCGCCTCAGGCAGTTGGGGTTGAACTTGTTGACATGCAGGACATGGATGGCACATTTAATGCTGAGGTGATGGAGCTGACTTGTGACTTTGAGAAACAGCAGGTCATTCTGTGAATATGAACCAGAGAAGTATGAAAATTCCTGCAACTGCCCTTTGAAATTAAACTACATATCTCTTTGTACAAAAAGTCCATATAAATATGAACTTTGATGATTAATTCTTCCCCAGGCAATGAAATGTGGGTTTCTTACCACTGTTAAGTACTGAAGCATCCTGCCATCCACTCTGGCTTCATTGAACTGATCTTTGTACTGAGGTAACCCTATGTCATCAAGCCAACCTGAGAACAGAAGTTACAATATCTGTTTATTTTTTGTACCAGAACTTAAAAATGTTCTCATTCAGTCATAAAAAGGACAATTCATAATGTGACTGATAATTCACAGATTAAGTCAATTTGATCCAAAACTTACGTGTCACCCAGATGTGGTCCAGGTCGGCTGATTTCTCGGACAGTTTAGTATTGAAAGATCTGACAGCCAGCTGTAACTTCTTTCTATGCAGGGCATGTTTTATTCCCATCTCCTGTGATTGTTTGGAAATTGGATATGAATTTAAAGTTTTATGTTATAGTGAAATCCTTTTGTTAGTTAATTTTTTAAGAGGTTTATACAGGCAATTGTGTGCAAATAAACTTCCCAAATAATACTGAAATATAAAAGCTTTTGTTTGTGTATATAAAGCATATTAATGTAAGTTCTACTGATGGCCTTTAGCTGTTCCTCTAAACAGTCTTGATGTTTTTGTATTTCTGGAAAGGTCATGGCCTTTATCCATCAGTGGTCAAATTACAAATTCAACAAGATGCTAGTATTATTTGCCCTGATATTAGTTGGGTGATATTTAGGAAAGACTCCACTAGTGATAGATTTAATGTACCTTTTCAAGCTCCTGAGGAGACGCAGTTAGGAGTGTCTGTCCAGAGCTGACCCAGTGCCTGGCGAGATTCACGTATTGAGCCAGACCAAAGTCCTCCAGCCAGCCACACACCTGCTCTGTTGTCCACTTAGAGAAGGGAGTGTTCAGGTCACTGCCGGACAGAATCGGTTACATCATTACGTATCTAAATGGCTTAAACTCCAGCTTCCACAACATGCTCAATTTAACAGAAATTGCTTTACAGAATTTTAATTTCTAAATGTGCAAAAACACTTTGTTATTTTGGGGAATTCATTTTGTGTTCGTGAGACAGTTTGTCTCTTGCAATTAAAAGATATTGCAGATGAATGTTTTGGTTAACAAATGCCATTCACGCCACCCATTACCCTTGATCAACTGGAATAAAATTTGAATGATAGGTGATTCATTATTCACTGTTTTACTATTTTTACTGCAGTATAACAATGTAGAGGAAAGGCATCTAAGTATTTCTCAATAAAAATATCATCCCTAACAAGAAAGGAATACAATAAAGTATTTATAACAGTTTGTGTTTTCAGGCTGTGGGCAAATTACACATTTATACATAAGATACCAGTGTAGTAACATATTGCACTGTAAAACATCGGGTACTAAGGATGCACTATAAATACACATGTTCAGTACTATTTTATATAGTTACTAATAAAACTGGATTGTTGTAACAATGTTTCTTTGTTTTTAAGCCTCAATAAATCCAGACAGAAAGATCTAGTGCAATGGAGTACCAGATTGTGCTTCCTGTTTCTTTAGTCCGAGCCAGTCGGGGCCCTGCTGTGGCCCGCAGGCCTCCTCTCCTGAACTCAGACGGCTCCAGGTCATCTCCCTGCAGAGTACCAGACTGGGTTCTTCTGATCCTGAGGAATAAAATTGTGATTGGTACGTGTTCAGACACCTGCAATGTTGTATATTGTAAACTAGCCAACACCAGTATTGGTGAACAATGTATTCACCATCCCAGGAGTTCTGACAACCCCAATACACGTACACAGTTGAAGGTAAATTGAGTTTTGGCCTAGACTCGCTTGACTAAGGGAACGATGACCTTGCCATGAGGACAGTGCGGCCATTGGAGGTGTTGCAAAGCTGCTGATTGGGGAGGAAGAGGGATCCAGAGCAATACATGCTGGGAAACTGCGTTTGTTGCTGGATACTTATATGCTTGGTAACGCATGAGATTGGGGTTGTACTCCTTCTGAACTTCAGTTTAAAACTCCATTAAAACTCAGTACTCATAGTGAATCATTTTTAAATAATATCCTATTACTAAAATAATAATAATATGTTGTGAAATGTATAGTAAATATACAATCTGTCAAACTCACTTTCCCCAGAATTTCTTGATGCCTTTGGAATTCTTTTTGTTCTCCGGCGAGACGGGAGACTGTTGTCCCGAGTCAACGCCCGATGACAGAGGTGAAAGGTCAGATGATGTTGTATCATCCATTTTCTCTGTCTTTCCTTAAAGATAAAATATATGTATACAGTTTACTCCTTTGCCAGAATAACTTATTTCAGTTCAGTGAACTAAAATAAATGACTAAGGGCCAGATTTAATCAAACCTTTGACCCACCCGCTAATAGAAAACTACAAACCTGTACATCATAGCGGTTACATTTATGATTAGAAGAAAGTGACATCATACTAAAAATGAAGCCGCAACTGAGTAAAATTCAGTAGTTTTCTATTAGCGGGTGGGCCAAAGTTTTGATTTAATCCGGCCCGAAGTCTAGCTTTGTGAAATAAAATCAATACACATGGACACTTAAAATCAGACTACAACCCACCACTTCCAAAAAGATCATGTTTCCCACGAGATCCTGGCCAAAGGTATGCAATAAGAGAGGCACAGAAGGAAATTTAAATTTAAATACATGTGTGAATCATTGTGAAAAACTATTTCTGAAACAATATTCCAGATTAGATCAAATGTACGGTAAACAAAACCCTTTTTCTACTGTAAAGTGTGATATGCAGTTTGAAAAGGAACATTTTCAATGTGGAAAGTTTGCAAACTAGTCAAAACATATTTTCATGAACATAAAAGAAACCTAACACCCCCATTATTTTTAAATTGAAAGCAATATTCATCCTCTTAATGTCACACAATGTTGCAGGGATCAGTTTACAGTATAACCATGAATGTGCACTCATATGTTTTCATTTAAACTTAAAAGAAGTGTTTAATGTGCTAATTTGAATCTCATTTCAAACTTGGGGTGGGGTATAATAGTATAATTCATCTAACCTCCTTTGGGGTTATAAAAGGTTATAGATGAGACAGATTTTTTTAAGAGGGCGACAATTCAATTTGAAGCTTATTTTATTTTTAACCAAGGATTACTGTATTTATCTTCTATAGAAAGCCATTGCTGTACACAAGCATTCATCTGTGTATACAATACCTAAAGCTGGAGCGCTGGCGCTCCTGCAGCGATCTTCAGCCATTCCAATAAGCAGAAAGCATCACGTAAAAGCAAAGAAGAGACAGTAGCAAATTAAAGAGTTATGGAAAAGCAAATACAGAAAACCACAACCCATGCAGAAACTGTGCAAATAAAACGACTGAATATAGAGCCGTTAACCAAGTATCATATTAGTTTGCAAATAAAATGAGAGAAAGAAATCAGAAAATTTAAACACAAGCATTTTCATAACCAGTTCTGATTTTGTTCATAGAGAAATATGTTTCTGTATTTGTGTTTGGTCATTATTTCTGGTGTTGAAATCGAACACATGTAAGATTTGATTTGGTTTCTTTGAACAATCAATGTGATTATCAATACAAATGTAACAAAATTATTGATATACAGATATAATGATTCTATTTAATAAACTAGGAAATAATTATAGCCTGGTATTTTTATAATAACCAAACACAAATACCTGTATTTACTAGGCATGAAAATGTAAATGCTTAAGCAAGGAGGAAATATATCAAAACATTATAATATTAAATTGAAAGAGAAGCTTAAAATCACAATTGTTTCCAATATGTGATTTTGGATCTTACAAAGAAGATTATTTGTATATCCTCTACAGATCTGAAAAGTTTAATTACAGCATTGGGAAGCTAGATTAATTATGAGTATTATTTTCCTCAATGAGGGGTTTACATAGTTTATCTGTGTGAAAAGGGATAAATACATGAATGCTCATAATTAATATAATTCACGATCCATAATGTGTAAAGCTGGCAAAGGTTGGTTGTGTGTTGTGTAGATGACTACAGGCATAAATATGAGGCTGAGGGTGGCACTGAAAAAGTAACAAACTTTAAATTAAGTAAACACAAACTTTTTGAGATGTCTGTATATCATCTAGCAAAGGTTCTATGTTTTAGCTTATTGTACCTTCAAATAAAATGTTACATTGCTGCACATAAGTTTGCACATACTTAAGTTGAATTCACTTTCTTCAGCCTCCTCCATCGATGTTTGTACATCAGGCGACTTGTATTTCTCTTTATCTCCATTTTGGTGGGATCTTGATAGTTTCCCTGGCAAAGTCTGGTATTTGTAACTTTCTATAAGTTGTGGACTCTGTCAAAAGCAGATTCAAGGTTAACAGCACATAATAAATTGTATTCTTCTCTGAGGAATACATATAAATATAATATTGTACATTTTACTTTACATTACCTTTTATGATGAATACATAAATGCACAATATTATGTATATACTAGACTAGACCACATACAGACTAGATATAAAAAAGAAATACACTTTCTTATGTTCTTCAGAGACAATTAAAACCAAAAAAATTCTACATTAAATAATGTTTCCTTTAATTATGTATTAAATGAATTGCAATGAAAAGAAGGGAGAGCATTCAGCGGGTGACAGGTTAAAGGTTAAAGGTTAAAATTACATCATCCAATTAATGTACCTCTGCTGATACAACAGGTTCTACTGGTTCCCCAACTACATGCTATGGGTTGTAAAGGGTGGCAATGAAGGAACAGTCAGTGCATGTAATGAAGAGAACAGACACATGGTTAGTAAAATAATGTGATAATTAACGTTACAAACACACACTTATGTATACAATTCTAGAGATTAACTTACATATGAATGCTTAGCTGTAATCCTCTAGTAAATGTTTATATGTTTGCCAGTAGTTGTAATCCTAAATAAGACTGGTTGAATGGTGAGATGTTAAACTATGTTTGTTCTGCACTTCTTTCAGTTTACGGGATCGTATCGTGTGTTATCATCAGTGGATTATTGTAATTAATGGTGTATTTGCATACATTTTTCCAGAATGCTGGTCAGTTGACTTGATAAACGTTTTGATTGATAAATGGATATGTTTCAACTCTTCATTAGAGTGATTGTGGGAATGCCAATAACTCATTTCTAAGGTCTCATTGTGGAGTTTCATTGAAAATAGCAGTGCATATCTCCATTGGCACAATATTTAAATACATATACAGTACTTCTTTTTATTTCCTTGTTTGTTGTGAACAGTTTAGTCCACATGTTAGTGCACAGATAGTTAGGAAGTTAACCCATTTCAGTAAAAGAAACACCACAGTTTTATCCCCAGTTATTTGCAGACAGGTTATTTACAGAGGGATTAGATAGAAGGAACTATTTTCATATCTGATTTAACATCTCTTACAGTATGGGAAACAATGCCCAGTATTCGCTATCTTGCAGTTGTGCCCCCATGAAGAGATTATGTTGATGCAAGCTCAGGATGCACGTTATTGTGGTTAGTTTTATGTGACACTTGATGCAACTTCACTTGTTTTATTACTATTATAACAATAATAACAATGACAACAACAACAATAATATTAATTGTCAAACCTTTTGTAAAGACCCACTCTGTAATTCTTCCAAACTACTGGATAACATCCTTTGTTGTGCCCTGTCAATAATGGAAAATAAATAAACATATGTTTCAGAAACAGTGGTTCATGTTGCATGCAGTTAGTGTTAAATGTAAATTACGGTGTAGATTCATATAATTCAGAATTAATACATGAAAGAAACTAGATTAGTTTGTCAAATTATATTTTTCCTTTTAACCTGGATTACAGCCTTTGGTAGAATATATACTAAAAATGTGACTGGTGAACATTTCGTCATGAAACAGAGGATTATTCATCAAAACAACATATAAAAAAATAATGTAATGTAGTGGTAAAATCTGCAATTAGTAGCACCCTGGGGAGTTCCTTGGGGGTTAAAGAGATATTTATAATATTTAGGGACATTCAAATCAAGCTTGAGATTACATTCTGTATACAAGTAATCTTCCATCAAATGTGCTTTCCCTTTCCCGTCTAACTACAGGAGAAGTCTGCAGTTTCATCAAACGATTTCAGAGTTGTCACCAGAAAGTGCTCTGTGTTGTCTTTTACCTTACAAAGAAGATTCACTTTAATATGATTTGACAGTAATTGCTCAGCATTAAATAGGATGGGTTATGTGCTCAGGGCAGGGTCATCAGATAGGGTTTTCTTCTAATTCTTAATTAAACCAAACCCAAAGAAGTTAGAAGTATCCTATTGCTATTCTGCAATACTTGCCATTGTCCATTGTTGAAGTGGGCATCACAGGGTGAAACTGCAGGTTCTGGAGACATCTGTATACTTCTAGAGCTGGAAATGGAGTGAGAAATAAATGCATCAGTCGAAAGGTACTGCTACAGGGAGAAAACAAACTTCCACTGTTTTATTGTTTGTTTTCTTCCACTCTGACATTACCTCACCGGTACTGGGATGAAATGAAATGTTTACTCCTTATACTAATAAAACTGATTGTGCTGTTCATTATTGTAAGTCACATTAATCAACCAATTTTTATTAGATCAAGTCTCTTTTCAGTTCCTAGTTATACATTCTCAAATGCAATTGTCTGCAGAACTGATTGTAATGACTTCCGATACCAAATAAAGCCTGATGATGCTATATAGTGTGGCAAATTGCATTTACATAAGCACTGTGCTTACCTGGTGTCTGTCTCCCTTTGTATTGATGAAGGGGAAACTAAAAGTGGTGAAGAACCTCTGGAAGACATCTGAGATGAAAGGGAACAAAACTAATAACACACTCTTTATTAGCTTAGCTCATATAGATGTTCTGTACTGGCAAGTTATTATGAGGTTTCAAAATGAACGGGAGTTTAGCCTTACCTCTGATTGAATCTTCTCCGAGTTGCTTTTGTGGACTGTGTTCCTCATCTTGGTGTTTCCATTGAGTTCCTCCTCACTACTGCCAGACAGATTTCTCTCACTACCGCCTTTGAAAAGTCATGGCAGAACTTATTAATAAAATAATCTTTTTTTTTTTTCTGGGGTGTTTATAAAGATAATTTCTAGACCATAGGGAAAGCACAGATGCAAACTAACTGTTATTAAACGATTGACAATTATGATGTATGCAAATGCAGAAAATTGAACTATATTTCTTTGGTCAGTATATGTATGTGCATTGTGATAGATAGTTGAATAGCAGACAGATAGATAGATAGATAGATAGATAGATAGATAGATAGATAGATAGATTAAGTATATATGAAAGTATATAATACCTTGTGCTACTGCCATGACATCCTTAATCTTTCTATACTGATTTAAGAGAATCGTCAGCTCCTCTATGCGACGGTCCTGCAAAGTGATGAATAGATTTCATATTCAGTACAAGAAAAGACATCTAGCTGTGTTTTTTTGCCAGAGTAAACTATCTTTTATAAAGCATTTGATTAATCTAAGCCAACAGAGTTGTATTTAATCAGTTTATTTCTTGAAGAATCCATGTTGTTGTCTTTGCACCAGTCATTGTGTGCACTGGGTTTACCGATCTTACAGCAGTTTACAAGTTCCCTAGAAAAATACCTCATTATGCCTTGAGTTGGCAATCTCCAGTGCTTCAATTAAATAATGATGCCTAATCAGTGATCAATTATTTTCAAGTATGTGAAAATATCCAATTACCTACTATCACAAGCAATGCTTGAGTCTGTAATTATCTAACTACTCCACATATTGTGATCCCAGATCCAGATGTGTTCCTTTAGATGACACCCTAATCACTTTAAAAGATTAATTTGCCTCTTTGCTCATTTGTCCTGATTACCACTCAATGCTACCAGAGGTGTGTTAAATGTAGCAATTAGGCTTAGTACAGGTTTCACCTGTGTGGAGAAGGAATGTTTGCCAATATGTGTCTGGTGTTTATGCACACAACTCTCTTTTGTCAGTATGAAATCAGTACTGCTTTCTAATTTTGTCAAAGTATTTTGCTGGCACAGTTAAAATGACTCTTTGGTGTAATGTTGATGGACACTGGACAGACCATGCTTCTGCACATGGAAGTGCTGCGATGGAGTTCATTGTGGACACACTGCCAGTGGATTCATGTGCTGAGAAGTATGCTAGTCTTCGATCTAAAGTGAAGATCTCTGCAAGTCTGGTAAGACCAAACCAGTACCTTTTCTGTTTTGGAAGGCTGGCGGGGTTTTGTTTAATTTCCATTCCTTCTCTGGTTTTGCATTAATATGCGCTCATATGCAGGTTGTATATTTGTTTGTGCCCATGAAGGGACAGGGGCCCAATGACTCTTAAAAACATGTACGTTGTCTTTGTGTTGCTTACATTTAGAGCCTACCTTGGCTTGTGCTGTACAGTGTGCTGTAGAGACAACTAGCCTAATCGTTGGCAGGATTGGAGGTAATGTGTTTTTCCTGTCTGATGTCTCACTATCCAGAAAAGTGCAACTGGTAGGCTACTTTGTACACAGTATTTTGAGTATCTTTGTAGGTCCCATATTTCCTGAATTCAAAATCTTCACTCTATCACAAATGTAAAACAATATACTTTATAAAATAACAGAGGAAGTCAAAATAAACACTTTTTCCCTGCAATAAACATTTTATTAACGTACCTTTTCTTCATTGGCTGTCAACAAAGACTCCATTCCTATTTTCAGCCTTTGTAGTTCCTGATCTAAAAGGGAATGTATGCAATAATATTAGTAACAATTTTTTGTGCTTCTGTGTTCAATTTTCGTTTTCAACTTCTTAGTTATGTCATACTTTTTTATTTATTTTATTTTAAGGTTGAACCTTTGTTAGAATCGAGAATTGGAAATCTGTCTCTGGTGTTCAGAGCGTCCATGCATTTAATAATTGATTTCTGATGTTTGAATGTCAAGAGGTAATACCGTAAACTGAAGAAGAGAGATGCATGTTGAGTGATGCCAGGGTGACATAAAAAAGGAAAGTATTCTGCAATTAAACTGGACTGGGGAAAAAGTGAGCAGCCCTGTATGATTTTGCCAAGACTTGCAGCTTTTATGTTAAAAATGATGTAATGTGGAACATGAGAGTTTCAAGATTTCTGTCTATCCAAGACTGGACGCAGAAACTGCACTCTAAACGAATGTGTGATTAACAGAATTCAAAAGAGCAGCACATGAAAGGTAATGATTTAAAGCAAACCGATCTAGCTGGAGGAAAATCAGAGACCAATTCAACATAACATGTTTTATTAAGATTAGTATTTCAAATGCTTTTTTAAAAATTATGATTTTAATATTGCTAGATTTATAGTAATAACATGGTTCACCCATATTCATTTGGGCTATGAATCACTTGTATAATTCATGATTAAACCCCCTCTCCTTCCTTCATTAAAAAACAAATGCATATTTTGCTTTAGGCAGGTAAAACAGGTAAGACGGACGAAACGGGGTGTTGCAATTGATTAGACATGGCAGCAGTGAAAAGCTGGGTGGGTTGGAAACGGGTAAGCATCGCATTAATGCCACAAGAGAATCTCCAGGCTTACGTTTTTCTTTCAGCCTTCTCCTATACACCTCCTCTATTGATGGTGGCATGGCAGGGTGTGAAACGGAGAAGGTAGAAAAGTAATTGTTAGGAATGGTCTCAAACATGTGTGAAATGCATGCAAACCAGAGATGGAAAAGATGCTCAATAAGTTTGGGCTCTCTTATTGTCTGTTTGTGCGTGTTCCTGTAAATATTCAGGTCTTGGCTCTACTATTTCCACTCAATTACCACTTGCAAATCTGAGAAGAACATGACTGGTGTGTTTATCTTTTTCATCTCTGGTAGGAGTCATTTCTTTAAAAAAGAGCCTATTATTACTGTACTAAGAGGCAAATTATGTATCTTTTAATTTAAACGCAACAAACAAAAACACAACGAGCTGTAAAATTAAACCTGCAGTGCAATCTGTCTGAGTACACAAACCAGTCTCTTCTTGGATGACACTGATCTTATATTTTTAAGGAATAAATTCCAAGTCTTTTTGTGTGATGGCACTAAGTGTAATTGCTATTAAAATAAGTATTTCTTATGGGAACTAGTTTCTTGTCCTGTCTAAAACCTCAAATTGCCCCTCGTACTACTGTCATTAAATTGATAAAAAAAACTACATAATCAACTATTGTCTCAAAACTGAAATTCTGTAAGTGATAAGTGAAATTTGCAGGCCCATGCTATTAAGAGTTTGTTAACAATACACTATTACCATTAAGGCCACGCATTGGTAGGTATTCTCTGCTTTGAAGTTACCTCTTTCTGTGATATCATTGGATAACGGAGCTCTGGACAACAGCTGACTTTGCAGACATTCAATTTCTGCATCTTTTGTTGCCAGTAGGTGCTGAAGATCGGATATTTCTGCCTGTAAAAGAATGAAGTGATGATCTGGATTCTTCATACCATGCATTATAAAAAGTGTTTGTTTACGTTGTAAGATACAAGATGTATATTATTTTATTGCTTCGATTTTCTGATGCATAAAATTGTTTCCCTGGAATTCAATCTCATGTGATGACTTTTACCCGCTTTAAAATTTGCTACTCTGGAGGGTAAAAGATTGAAGGTGGCATAATAATTTTGTTTTCCTTAGAACAAAAAAAAAAAGCACTTAGTATGGAACAAAATTCAAAGCCTGCCTTTTATTTATTTTTTTAGAGCTATTTAGTAAGTAAATAAAGTAAATCTGTCCGTAATCCTTGATGTTGGGGGATTATAAAATGAATGTGAATTAAATCTCTACAAGATTGTGAATGTCGTTGTTTCCTTGTAATGTAACTAATTTCACTTTAGTAATGAAAACTGAATGTGCAAAACATAATGGAAAATACATATATTCTGAATTGTATGTCACCCTCACATGGAATGAAAACCCAGGCATAGAGTTCAAGTTCTGCACAAAGAATTAGACAGGGCCTTCAATAATGTTCATTAAGAGTATTAAAACACATCAAAGGGGAAACACTAATGTAGTGCTATAAAAAGACCCTTGTGAAAAGCTGTTAAATAATAGTGCACATGCACAATAGGGAACCTCACTAAGCCAATGAAATCAACATATGCAAATTTATCTGTTTAACTTGAGGTTGCATTTTACATGTATCCTTGCTACGGTTTCCTTTCTATTGCAATACAATCTGTAATGACTGGGGCGATTCCCTAGTGGTTACTCTGTGGTACAGCCAGTAAGGGATACGCACTGACCATACATGTATTTTTCCAGTCAAGATGCTTATTGCCTTCAGCATCAGCTGCTGTAGATGCCTTGATTTACAATGCATGATGGCCATGGCTTGAGGGTATCCAGCAGCAAAGATGGAATTCATGTTTGTGTTCAGGCAGTAAATCAATCTAAAAACATGCTTTTATTCTTTGATCAAGTCTTCTACAATTATAAATATTTATTCAACCATAAACAATACCTTGGTAATCTGCCCCAAAGCATTGGACACAGAATAAACCTCCCACTGCCTTTATACAGCTAAACACCACAGTAATATGTATGCCAGAATTATATTCTGTACATTGCATTACACAATAATTTGTTTTGATTTATTATACTGAAAAAGCACTATCCAGAACATTGGACTTTACAGACGGAAACAATGTCTGAGACTCTGAGCAAAGGATAGTATCACTTTCTAAGAGTGACCGCTTTTTCCAAGCAGCAAATCGGTAACAAGCATATATTCTTAAAACAATCGCCAGCAAAGCGCACTTAATTTCTCCATCTGATAACCCCTGCTAATCTAAATGCATAACCACATTGGATGAATGAGATTCCACCATAACAAGGTTAAACTCAAAAGGAACAACATCCACAAAAAGGTCAACACAATACTTTTTCCCAAAGTAATGTGATGAGAGATGAAAAAGCACCTGAGCGATTCTGTATTTCTCCTCCCAATGCTGTTTCTCTACCTGCATGTGTTCAACTGTGACTATCAGGCTAGACAGCTTGGTCATTAAGGACTGGTAACAGACATGGAGAGAGTAAGAAATAGAAAGCTAGAAAGAAAGAAAGAGCCAGAGTGATGGGATATAAGCTGGAAGAAAGGAGAAGAATCACCTACTGCAGCTAAACAGCCAAGCCAAACCGCACTAGCAAGATGGTTTTCCAATCAATACAAAATGTACAAATGTTAACACTTTAAAGTTTACATTTGGAACTGGAGTGCTGCGATGACTGATTAAGCCAAGCAAAAATAGTACACAATTAGTACGTCTCAGAGAATTGCAAATTAAAAAAAAGACCACATTCTGACATGGTTAGCTCTCTTCCACACCGGTCACTGCTCTTCTTACCTTGGTCGCCTTCAGTTTTCTCTCGTACTGTGATTTTTCCCCCTCCAATTCATCCACTTTGTTCTTCAGGAGTCTGAGTTCCTGCAGCAGGCCCTGAAAGTATCAGAAATCTCACTGAGGTCTTTTGCTTGATTCTTTCTTACAGGGATACAAATATATTCAAACATAAAACCAATCACCCCCCAGTACTTAAAAACCTAACGATCTATAGTATTTTGTTATTTTGCTGCTGTTGTAAATGTTTTTTGTTCATCTGCCTGATAAACTAAAATAACCCAAAGAAAAGATTGAGGGACAGAGTGAATGTAAACATTGTTTTTCAAATAACTTTTCAACATTTTAGCAACACCATACCACTGTTTTCTTTCTAGTTTATTATTATTAAGTTGGTTCCGAATATAAAGAAATGGCTGAACACAGCGTTTTTGTACATATCACAATAATGCATGACTTTTCCCCTCCACTTTTGAATAACCAAATATTCGCTCAGCCACTAAAAAGATTAACTTGCACGTGTGCTCTGAAATGTGCAGTTGCACAAGCTGCTGCTTTTCACACTGAGCAAAGAAACATAACAGCTGTGATTTTGTTTCAAATAGACTGAGGCAGGCTTACTGATAATGCCCTCGACTGACAGGTGCTTAAAGCCAGCCAAACAGGGCAGTGGTGTGCTGTATAGCCAGGAGCTGTTCCCATCTAATCAGCCCTGGTGGTGCCTGGCGAATTGTGTACCATGTGACCTTGGAACGTCTTGTGATAACTGTTATCTGTGTTGCCTGGCCTGCCCTGAAACTTGCATCAAGTACCTGAATCGCCTAAACGTTGGCTGATTCACATCTAAATCGCAACTCTGATACTGAGCCCTTTACTTTAAATTTAGATTTCTACATACAATATATGCACAAGAATATAACATCTCATAGTCTTCCATGCCCAAGAGTGATGGCTCAATGCTCTCCAAAATTGACAGAGAAATAGTGTTGGATGTTAGCCAGACTGAAAAGGTGGATTGCTGATAAACCTCAATGAGAACTAACATATTCAATATAATAAATGGTTGGTTCATTTTTATATATACATCAGATCAATATTATAAAGCTTTTGAGCCATCACCTATCAAAGGATAGTCCACTGAAATCACCCAAGTTGTTCATATGTCCAACAAGTCTCATGCAAATATACCACACTGCTTATATTAGATTTTAAATTGGAAAAAGGTACCCAAATAATATGTAATCACCTCATACTTAAACCACGGGATTGCCTTTCAAATTGTTTACAGTCCCGGTGATGACATATCATTAAGGCACTGCTGAAATGCTATTAGTATGAAAGTACAGGATTCCAGAGAAAACGTTATTTGGACAGTAGTTGGAGAGGTTAGGTCAAGCAGGGCGTGCATCTGCTTGTGCACAAAGATTTGCCTACATTCTCTCCTCTACAGCAACAGCAGTCCTCAGTGTTTGAGCTGCCTAAGCTTGTGTCTGTGCTCTGGTGTGGCTCCTTAGCTTTAGTGTCAGCATTACTTTCCAGTGCCTTTTTCTCCTGGATTCTTGTATTGATCTCCTGCTGAAATTTACACATCTGCTCCTGTAGCTCACTAATCAGATTTACTACATACTGGAAGAAGACAGACAAAGATGAAAAGATGGAAGAAAGAAAACAAATTAAGGTGGGGGAGGGAACAAAACAAATCAGAAAAGTACAATAATAAGTAAAATAATGCCATTTAATGTAAATGCTTATTCACTATGTTCTGTATTCCATGTAAATTGGTATTGAAATCATTCTGATCTGCTTCCAAAATATTGAGAGAGAAATTTTAACAACCATGAAATGCAGTTTTCGTTATTAATTTGAATTTTAAAGTGTAACTATACACTGTCTGCCTCGAACTTGAAAAAAAGTTAACCAATCCCCTTTTTTTAAGCCGCAACAGGCTATGTATCTGGCAGGCATGGACAGTAAACCAGTTGCAGGCTGCTAGAGAAAGTTGCTGACCGATTTTATAAGCCAGAGAAGTGCCAACGTGAATGTTTGTATGGTTGCCAAAAAATGTGGTTTACTTTTCAGGGTTAATTTCAGGGTGACAAAGATTTAGGACAGATCTTGATGCTGGACTGGAATAAGATAACTGAGGTCAGTGAAAGAAAAACATTTTAAATTCTGAAATGCAATGAATGCTTAGGATTCATTAGGCCATCCACAGAGACATGTTATATTGCTTTTAAAATGTAATATTTGAGCAGAGTAAACTTGTATAAATAGAAACATTTATGCAGTTTTGTGAAAGTGTAACTTTTGCTGTTATAGTAAAAGCAGAAGCCACTTTTTCTTGATGTAGACATAACAAAACTAAAAAAGGCAAGTAAAACAAACAAAATATTTTACGGTAAATCCTGCACTTACTTCACCATATTAATTAACAAAACCAAAACTATAACACCCATTCACTGTGCTCATGAATTAAGTGAAAGAAATTGCATTAAGTAGATACTTCTGATATTTAGCCAGTTAATGAGGAATTTCTCTTCTTAATATAGAACCGTGTGTAGTGGTAACAAACCATTGTAATTTCCTGTGTGATTCTGGAATGGCCGAAACACATTACTGTCATTCTTGCACACTGACAAAACCCCAGCAGCTGGCAGGTCAGGGGACAATATTTGTTGATATAACAAATGTACACTCGATTAAGTTACCCATGTGGACTAGATCTGAAAAAGGGAAAAACAAAATATATATCCAGACTGCTTTCATTTATGGTAAATGGCAGCGGGAAAACAAGCTACATACACTGACAAATGTGTACATAAATACTTATTAATCGAATGTTCAACCACACCACATATTCTGACTAACTCTGAATTCTGAAATAGCATATAGAAGGGAGAACGTCCATCCAAAACTGGCTGTAAAACAAAAACACACTAACTTTATCTGTGGTAACAAAATGCTTGGTAGTATTGTTTTAATTTTACACCAGAAATTGCTATAAAATATTTTTGAAAAATAAGCAAAGTAACTTTTTTTTGTTTTTTTCTAAATATTTTCAAACATATTCTGGTGTAAAAGGAAATTATACCAAACTATTTAGTTACAATCTGAAACAAAGGAATATACAGTATTCCAAAGAAGTCGACTATCACTCTCTCAATTTCCAGATTATAGCATCACTGCATTTCTGGCAATGGCAGTTTCCTGAGATTCATATCCATCTCTGACAATCCACGCAGAATGCAGGCTCTGCTGTCTCTTAAGTTCTGAGTCACATAGCAGTTGTTTAAATATGTGTCTATGTTTGACATACTCAATTGCTATTGTGATATACTGGTTGATGTAATAACTGCGCAATGCACAGAAGAACGATAATCCAGGCTAAATTAGAGAGCTTTTGCCGACTAACCTATTTCTCAGGGGCATAGGTATGACTCTCCTTTGCTTTGTCGAAAGCTATGTATAGAATAATGAAGGAGTGTTTATTTCATGTATTCTCTTTCAATGAAGCACCCGGAACACTACCCCACCTACTGCCCCAGAGCAATGAAGCAACGTATAATCTGGAATTTCATCAACATGTCCATGTTTTTCAATTGCTCAGTATACCTCTTAGGTTATCTATGGTTAAGTGTGCAAGTCTGCAAATCAGTGACATTAACCCCCAGGATCATCACATGATGTATTTGTGCGTGTACATCAGAAACATCCTTCACAACAAACGTGACTCTAGTGAAGCGGTTCCTCACCCATGAGATATTAGCTACATTGTGCTGAGCTTTGTACTTGTACTACATGATTTCTGCATACATGGGCTCTGAAGGCCTGGGTAGAGCTCTGCCTCAGCTTTGTCACATACTATACGTGTGGGATTCGGTTAATGTCACAGTATTGGCTTGCAAACAGTAGGAATCCTAGTCGACATAAGATGAACTGTGTCAAGCAGCCCCATCAGCAGTAGGCTGGTTTAGAGCAGTGAAGAACGGGCTCGAGTCCCACTGTGATGTATGGCAGCTAACTGACCCCTTTGCTGAGCATTGGATCTGCCACTAATCTGAAAGGCTTCAAAGGCCTTTTCTATTCTTTACGATCAGGGGTGGATGTAATTTAAGGCACCGCAAAACCATAGCTTAACACACGCCAGACTTATTTATGGAGAAATGGAGGACTTTCATTTTAAAAATAAATTAAATCTTAAGCCAATGTTTATAGCAGCTTATATAGCATGAAAGACCCCCAAATAAATGTATTTCCTAACATGGATACATTAAATAAATAGTCTGTTTTACATATGTATGTTATTTTGTGTAAGATTGATTGATTGATTGCAACCAGTTTCACAATGCATTGGAAATATAGTTTTCCATGTTTTTTCTTGCATGGCAGAATCTTAATATCTATCACTACAATCTCATTAATTATACATACTCCTGTGGCACTTTTCTTTCTTTTTTGGTATCAAGGCGCAATGTCCATGAGCACAGATGGAGCATTGATACAGACAAAAAGAAAAACTGCCTGGTACGTTAGGTCAAAATTCACAGCTGCCTTCATGTTACTTGCTACCAATGGAATGTTATTTTTGTGAGCACATTTGTCATTACAAACTGGTTTTAACTTACAAAAGAAACGCATGAAAGAAAGTTCCTAAAGGGATCATGACAGCTCGACTAGTGCATCATGCGTTAATCCTTCATCAGTGAAATGTACAAGTTAAAGCGGTTTCTTCGTTGTCCTTTCTTTCCCATTTAAATTTGACAAATTTCCATCTGTACAACCGAACTCCAGACAGTCTCGTCTCTGTGATTATAGTTGCATCCGCTTAATTAATTTTCTACAGGGGAGTTCACTGCGGTACCTACCTCGGCTTTGTGCTGCTTGTCCTCACAGTCGATCTGTCCCTTCTCCATTCCGACCAGTTTCAGTTTCAGATATGAAACTTCATCCATAAGATCCAGTTTCTGTGTTTCTAGGGACGTTCTGCTCAGCAGCTCCTGCCACCAGAGACAGAACAGTTCAGTGACTCGCTCCGCTGAGCACAAAGTCAATCGAACAAACATTTCAACCAGGATCCACAAAGTCTAAATATAAACTGCTATGTACGCTATTTATATTTTCACTGTAACTGCCCGACATACATGCAAGCAAGCTAGCAAGCCAGAACGTCGAGGGCTATCAACACAAACTCCATGAGTTTAAGAAACTGTGTGGGGACAATGGAGGCTGATCCTAGGTTCCGTGCAGAATATGGTGAATTTATTGTACATCAAAATATTTGGTTAACTGTTAATTTAATTATTAGCCATATAGATGAAAAAAGAGGCAGTTCAAGTCTGTAGACCATATTGTAATAAACATTTTAATGCTGGAAAAACAGCAGATGTACAATATATGGTTGGAAATAACTAGTTGCATACAATAAGTTTTAAATTTTGCATAAGCACATAGCCTTCCCTTAATCAGGAACCTTTAATGAGAGCTATTGTGCTTCTCGTCTTGTTTTCAGCATGAACTATATCGCACTGTTCTCGACCTTCAAGAAGTTTAATCACATTTCATATTGCATTTACAAAACCTCTTAATAGCTTAGTCGGTCTGATTCATGCAAGCATACCCACACCTTCAGCAACTTGTTCTCACCCAAATCAAGTTCAAACACCAATGGATAACTGACTTATGCAACAGTGAACAAATATCCCAAATACAAAGGCCAAGCTGCACTTAAACTGACCTGAAGGGACCACACGCTATACAAAATATGCCACACCAGTGTTTTATAATAGGAGTTGAAATACTTCTGCAGACATTCAGTGTTTGAAACAGAAAGTGGAATACTTCTCTACGGTGAAATAATGCTTCAACTGTTTAGGTGACCATAGTTTGTGCTACAGCTAGTCCACAAATGAAAAATAACAGAATTGAGTAAGAACATGGCCTGTGCTATGCCAAATTAATCCACATAATCATTTAAAAGACAATACACCAATTTAATCCATAAGTGCAATACTACTTAGTAACAGCATCCACGTTAAGACCCTTCTTTTGACCACACACAGATATAAATGCGTTCTCTTAAATATTTAATCAGCTAGTACTACGTTTTTCTCAAAATTGAACATTTTGACTATACTTTGTACTTAAATTTAGTTTCCTTCAACCCCCCCCAACACACACACACACACACACACACACACACAGGAAGCTTAATAACCAACAAAACTGTGCTTATTGTACCTGCATGAAAGGAAACACGGATGAAACTGGAAGGTAGATCCTATCTCATTTTGCCAGTCTGTCAATAGTCCTTTTACCCAGCTAAAGATGTCCCAACTCTGTTCTCTCATTTTCATAGCTTAGAAGCGTCCCTGACTCAGAATTATGACTTTCAGACTGCGTTCAAAGTGCAGACGAGCAACTGGAAAGCTTGACAGTGAACTCTCATGCTTCTGAAACAGAAACTCTCACGAAGATGAAGGTGTGCCTGATCTTACAAAACAAAAGTACTGTTTACCTGCCCAGTCAGGCATGGTATCAGGAAGAGGCAGTGTCTTTATGGGGCTTTTGAGCAATCCTTACCTACTTAAAAAGTAAATTATCCCTGATATATCTCGATTGCAAAGGTAATGTACAAACCAGCTGACAGGAATTGTATTCAAGGAATTCTACCCCCAGACAATTAGTAAAGACATCCATTAAATTGTATATTTTTTCCTTTTGTATTTTAACTAATGTGAAATCCCCTGAGAGAGATTTATTAAGAATACTGTAGCAGAACACAGTCCTAATTAATTTCAAAACCAATGCAGAAGCCAAAGGGAGTGACATAAACAGTTTTACGCCTGAATGAAAATGATGGAATGAAAAACGTTCAACAGCATAAACAGAAATTCTTCTCCGAAACATTATTATTACTGGTTAAAAAAACAGCCCTCTTTTCAAAGCTGAGCCTTCAAGTGAGTAGTTCTAGTGAGAGACAGCAGAAAAATAATCTAGGATAAACCAATGCCAGGCCAAGTGTATATTAGTTCAGAAAAGATGGCCAGCTGATTTTCAGATTAGTTTATTTGTAGTTCTGTAAACAATTTCAAACTTGAAATGTCTCTTCTTGTGTTACCTCATCAGAGTCAGAATTTCCATGGGAAAAACTGACCACAAATACCATTGCTCTATAAAGTAGGGGAATTACACTTAATACTCCAGTCATTACATTTATCATTTTGATAGTTTCCTTCAACTCAACTAGGCACACGTATAAATACATCATTGCATACACACACCAGTTTGGGAAATAGTTACGTGGTAGTAATCCTTGATATGGATTTACATTAAAATACTGCCAAATGCCCTGTATCAATATCTTAATTTCCACAATGTTTTAACACTACTTGAATGATGCATATTATAGGCTAAACATAATGCATATATAATATATGTATACACACACACACAGTTGTTAATGTAGAAGTCTGTTCATTTGTTGTTTATGAGAAACAAAGGGTCGGCGTTTAGGTTTGGAAGGAGGGTAAAAAGCATGTGTTTGATACTTGACAGTGTATTTCTATTAAACACAAAGAAACTACTCTTCTACACATTTTTAACATTTAGAAGGAAATTGCATTTTGGGAAGTTTCACAGAAGCCATTTACTGTCACAAAGTCACGAACAGATTTCTATGAAAAAAAAAAAAAAAAAAGACTCTGGTCATTCCAGCAGCCCGGGGGCATCACTTATTAACCTGAAGAACCGGCCTGGACAAGTTTCACAGTCCTTCTAATGCAGACCTACTTAACAACACACAAATGAACAGTCTGAGTAAATAAAACGCAAGATGAAACCAGAAGATTAGTGCTCAACCTATACATGTAGGAGATATAACCCACAATGCGTGTGCAGTTATTGAGCAGGAGATGCATAGTGTTAAGTAAGGGGTAGTTAAGACAGCCCATCTGATCATTAATATTTGAAAACGAGATGATTTAAAATAAACTGCCAATTCCATCAACAAGTTAGTCCATAGTCAGATAAACAAATATTTAACATCCTTTATTGTACATGTTGCTTTGCTTGATCAAATTATTTTTTTATAATGCCTAGAAACATCCTACCCCAGACGTCTCGCATGTGAAATCTCTCGGATGATGTTTGTTCAGAGACGGTTAAGCAAACAGCAGGAAATGAAAATTAAACTGGAACATGATTATAAAGACATTCTTATTCCTGGCAAGTTATACTGCATATCACACGCGATAAAGGCACGTGACCCTGAAGTGACACTTTTCGGCTTTGGGATTTGCTTTAATGGCATGTTGCATAACGTACTGAAGCAAATGGCAGAGAGAATTTAATCAAATTAATGGGCATTCAACTCTGGCCTCGGAGAGCAATCTCACTGGGAAATCAGTGAGCACAGCAGCTTCAAGCAGCATGCCAATCACCCATTGCTTATAAGAGCTGAAGGAATTTAAACCTTAAGGTTGTCTTTTCACTGTTTTGTATTGTACAACAGTAATGTTATTAAAAAAATAAAAAAACAACAACGAACCCTACCAAAGATATTTATGAGAAATAACACGAGATTCCTTAGTGCTTCAGTCACCCACTGTGGTGCTGTGGCCCCCTCATTCGAGAGCACTCTACTAACCAACATGGTTGAAAATAATGACATCACCAGTTTTTGTGTGCTATTACACTACTTGTTATTTATCAAAAAAATTATCACATTGACTTGCACAAATTGATACTGGTTGATATTTATTATATGGCTGGTTGTTATTAGGATGCGGCAGTGGATGAAATGTTTGATCTGTTGATATTATGTTACCAGTGATATAATTACAATGTTGCTGGTTGGTACAAGTTCTTTGCCAGTTACTAAAGAGCAGTACAACCCATAGTTACTACCCACCCCAGAGCTCTAGACTGTGATTAAAGTGTTCACTAATCCCAAAACAAAACAAGTAACACTTTATTTGTTAGTTTGTTTTGTCCAGTCAGCAGTAGCATTAGGAGAGGTTTTTCTTATGCATAAAGAACCCACACACTTTGTAACTGTTAAATTGTATTGAGTAGCATAGATTTCAGGTTTGATATTCCACACCTCTATCTCAATCTACAGGCAGGGGTGGTGTCTGTAATGTCTTAGGGCTATTAACATTATAACCTTTAAATTCAAAGCCTGTCCTGACATTTTCCTGTGTATGTGGTGTCTGGTATTGTGAATAAAGGTTTTTATTTGGCATTTGAGTAATTGTTTCTTGTTTTGTACATCTCCTTCAGGTGCTTGATGAAGTAACTACTTCTGTCTGCCTTCAGACTTGTTCTTGTTTAGATGCTGCATACCTACTTTGTGAGTCAGCCTGTGGTTTTAACTTTAACCTTGGGAGCTTTGGCTTCTTGTTAACATTTCCCTTTCATGTTGGAATTTCTTCATGGAGGCCTTTATCAGTATTTTGCAAGTTTAATGTAATTTTTCTAAATGAATCTAATGTCAGTCCTTGCATTCTTTATAAAGTAGGTTACACTTGCCTTTAGCCTATTGTAACACATGTCATTGTAAGCTTCTTTGACAAGGTACTCCATAAAATACAACACAACAGTTTGATTTAATCAAGATAACGCGATGTTAGAGCCCACATGTCTGCATACCTCGGCTAAGCTGGGACCACAGACAGGTTTTAACTACAAACTAAACCACACAACAGCAAGCCAAGGGGAAGAGCCAGTTGTTGTTTTTAAAGTCTGTATTGACATAGCAGTGTTACAGTTAGGGTAATTCATAAGATGCAAATCAGGGAATAACTTTAGCATACTTTACATAAATGACCAAAATGTGTTAGTCATTCATTTAGCTCTTATACAGTACAGATTATCTGTCTAGATCCACATGTGCCCTATGTCACACTATGCATGCTGGATATCAAAAGTAACATAACACACATGCTTCTGAGAGAGAGGACTTTGCTACAGCCATTCTAGCAGGTGTTGCCAGCATCTCCCCTGGTAGAAATTTCAACAGGATCCTACAAGATCATTTAGGATCCCCACAGGATCTTGTTCAGGAACTTATACAATCTTGTAGGAACCTGCACCTCTGCTGATGTCTACAAGGTTGCAGTCAGCCATTAATCAAAGCAAAACAATGATTTATGTTAACTGTAAAGAAAGCAACCAACCTTGCAATACCAGGATACTAAACTTAGACTTGATTTACATACCCTAGTCCCTTGTGATATTGTGTGGGAACTAACTTAATTTACTTATTTATTTGAAGATATATGAACAATAAGGTAAACCTGTAAATCCAGACTGTGTTTATTACATTGAGTACTAAACTTAGCTTTTTAACTGCTTGGAAGATGAGCAAATATCATTTTTCTTTATTCTTTCATGTTGGTATATTTACATGTTTAATAAAGCTTACATTCTGTAAACTGTATTACTGACAGTTGAAAGCTGGAATTTAGGGTTAAATGGTAACTAGGGCAGTTTGAATTAGACCACACCCTCTATTATCAGTGAGCACCTTTGAGCAGAGAACAATTCCTCCAACAGTAAACAGCACTAAACAGCCGTTTCATTCATCTACTTGCTCACAACATGGACTCACAGTTTCACAGTTGTAAATATTTTATTCCCCCCTCCCCCCCTTCCCCTTCTAATGAACAAATGAATAAAAATAATAATAATCCAAACACAACTTTGGAAAGATTTACATCCAAGCCAACAAGTGGTCCTGTAAAAAAAAAAAAAAGTGTGTGTGTGTGTGTGGGGGGGGGGTCTGCACAAACCACTCACAGCCTGAGCACAGAGCCCTTACCTGTTGCAGCATTTCCTCTGTGGAGTTCAGTTTCTGATGGTGGTCATCTAAGGAAGTCTCCAGGTCTCGTATCTTCTCTCCTTGAGCCTCCACCTGGTCTGTGAGCACGCTCACCTGTCAGGGCAAACACAGCTCGCTCTCAGGCATGACTCAATGGCCCCCCATAAACCCACCCACACAGCCCTCCAGTGACCTCCCAGCCTGGGAAAATATGCTAATTCTCCCAGCAGGCTGTCTCTGCTTTGTTGGCTCTGTCTGCACAATCCTCTCCTCCTTTTAACTGTTATTCATCTTAAAACATTTAAGTTCTCCTCATTTTCAGATGAGTATACATTGAACAGCAAATGCTCTCGTTGGGAAAGTGTATCAAGCGGCAGCATGTCAATCGGCCCCTTTCACTTTGAAGTTTCCACCGTTCCACAACTCTGTGACCCACCGAAAGCTGGGAAAAGGGAAAGCAAACCACTCTGTGAAGGACTGTAGCCAATCGGCTCTGCGGTAGCTCAACACGAGGAAAGTTTCACCTATCGTCGGTGTCTTTCGGATGTGGTGAAAGAATGTGCTGCTGTGTATAAAAGGCATGTATTGGCACCTGACTGAGCATTTCTCTGGAGCTTTTCCAAGACCGGCAAGCTGTGACGTGAGTGAGGAAAGGCCTGGACAACTTTTTATTTTCTCTCTCTCCTCCCCACCAGCACAAGTCTATGCTTAGATAATTGGATCCATTTCATTTTACCAAAAGATTAACCAGGAGCAAATGAGGTGAATCATCTAGATTACAGTAACTATATGCTTTAACTACAAACCTGTGTGAAAAGGCAAATAAAGAAACGCTTGGGAACACTAAAAATGAGACTTGTAAAACGAGCGCATGCAGGGCTAATTTGGGCTTTGCTTGTTTGATTCATATTTACAGCTGTTGTACTTGAATCCCTCTGTAATGTAGCCTTTGTTGCATGTGGTGTATATAAAACTGTACCTCCCACACATATCTTCACTTTCAAATAGTCATGATATATAATACCCTGTGGTTTATATCTGGCAGGACAGTTGGGGCACCTGGACTTTCACAAGCGTGTATTAAATACCACTGCTCTTCAGTGTGCATTAAACAGAAGAGCAGGTGAACCAACTGGCAGTTACAAAATATAACTACATTTGTGAAGGGCAAATGTGTTAAACG
This sequence comes from Amia ocellicauda, assembly GCF_036373705.1. Taxonomy (NCBI): domain Eukaryota; kingdom Metazoa; phylum Chordata; class Actinopteri; order Amiiformes; family Amiidae; genus Amia; species Amia ocellicauda. The sequence goes on from NC_089853.1 coordinate 2,057,948, forward strand.
CTTTGAAAATGCCATGAACCTCAAACAAAACCAGTGTTTCTTGCGCATTAGGAGAAAAAATAAAGATTGTGTGTCGGCAGACCCACCTGGAGAACCAATGACTCCTTATCGCCTTCTAATCGCGTCAGACGATCCTGATAGCTTTCATTGTTCACTGGAGACCGGAGATTTACCTGGACGGGGGAGAGAAAAGAAAGCAATGTTACGGTCATCTACACAATGACCGCAGCTACTGTATAGAGAGAGAGAGAGAGAGAGAGAGAGAGATCAGGAAAGGGATTTGTTGTTTATCATGTATTTATTCAGTGATCTTAAGAATAATCCAATGCTAATAACATGTGAATGGTTATAGAAATAAATAATAAAACAAACTAATCTGAGTAATCTAACAAAGTAAGCACTGTGTTGGGTTGGACTTTTATAAGAGCTTTAGTCTCCTAATCTTGTCATAAAGGTCTTAACTTGAAAGCTTTGTTGACTCAAAACAATACAGAGTGCCGTTGCTTTACGGCTCTTTAAGAGGGAGGCTGGCTTTGTTGAAAACCCCACCAGTTTTAAATGTGAAAGGCTTATTCGAAGGTGTAATCATGTGCATTTTCACACCTGGGTGAGGGTGGGTGATTAAGGCAAGCACTGTAACACTACTTCAATATCAAAAGCTTTTAAGTCGGCTACGGCGGTGTGGGTATTTTTGACAGGAGTATAAAGATTCAAGGACAATTTTAGGCATCTAGTGTTATTCTAGGTGTAAGGAAGCATTGGAACTACACACAAGAAATAAGAACAGCACATTTGATTTTGTACTAGCATTTAGAGATCAAACTAGAGTTAAGTTTTTGTTTGGGGTTTGGTTTCCCCAGTAAAACTGAACTTCCACAAGGGTTAGGTTTGTGTTTCTACTTGATCTACGAAGATGTATTGAGTTCCAGATTGGTTGTATCTGCTAGAGGTATTGGTGAGGGTTGTGATTCAGGCTATTGTGAGGGATATTAATGTGGTGGCTACCCTATGGGAGTAATATAATGGCATGTGAAATAATTTTGTTTGCAATTCAGAAAAACAAAGATAGACTAATTAATTTAGTATGTCTGTATTAACTGCTGATTTGAACAAAGGAAGTCTGAAAATATTAAAATGCACATAGATTAAAAAATATAATGGATTACACTATAAAAAGATTTCAAACTGGTTGGGTCATTCCTTAAATGATACCATATGATAAAACCTCCTGGACCACATCCTACTAAAGTGGGGAAGAACAGCACAGCTAGTTATGCTTCATATGTATTGCGATGATCCATCTTAAATGCTAAAATACATCAAAATGGAAATCATCAATTTTGTATATGCTGAAAAGGACTAGCGAGTGCAATTATCCCAAGACAGCCATGAAATTACCCAGTTTATTAAGATGTATAACTTTTGAGATCTTCAGTAGACGAACGGCATGATTCTCAGTCCTCTCTCAGCACCGCTTAAGGGTTACTAATCTAAAGCATGTCATGATATCTGCTGAGCAAAATTTGAGTGACACCTCATCATTAAAAATTAGTTGAGCCTGTCAGCAGTTTGCTTTGAAGCATATACGAAATGCTGCTGTCACATGAGATCATCCCTTTTAACAGGGGCAGAACATCTATTGGTGGCAGAAAGATTAGAAATGTCACTTGTCACTGCAAGGCTTGTGTAAGCGTTGTCTTGTTGGGAGACCCTTGATGAAGTATGCATTATCCTGTTTCAAAAATGGTAGCACCCATCACAAAGGATTTTTAAAATAAAAACAAATGAAAAATAATCTGAAGTGAATGTAAGGGTACGTGTCTGGAGCTTTGCATGTGGTCTTTTTATTTATAAACGTATCAAACAAAAGTGCGTATTACTCATTTAATATAATATACATTTTTACATTTCAAAAGATCACGGCTGGATGATGAAAATGTTTTTGGAACATTGCTCATTACATGTTGTGGATTTAAACAGCCATGTGCACATCTTAAGACATACAAAAATAGCCACTACGAGCATGACCTTAAACTTTGTTACATTGCATGATTTGAGTTATTTATTAATATTGATCCACATGCAAGATGCTACTTTTACAGCACTTGGGCCTATAACATTTATGCACATCGCATCAGACCAAGACAGCGATGATGATGAATGCATGCCCCTCACTGCAGTGCCAGCGTTGCCCTAACTCTGCCCCGGAGGGACAGTCTGCTCAGTTGATGGAAAAATTGCAAACCACGGTTTAACCTCTGTTTTAGAAAGTGCTTCTGCGATGCTCGATCCCAATCGCATCAAACCGAGTCTTCCTTTGCGGCGGCACAGTTCTCTCTAAGGTTGTCACAGGGCAGACGGGCAGTTCTAGTGTAGGATGAAAGTCAAAATTCTTGTCGTATCAGTTTTTATATAGTTTTGGGAGAGAGAACTTGAAAATAACTCCCGTAAGGCAGCAAGCCTGTCCATTGCCAAGGATGGATGAGGTGGTTGAATGTTTAACGCATAATCCACAAATCCATCTGCGAATGTGCCCTGGGTATGGATCTGAGCAAATCGCCCTGGCTAAGGCCATCTGTTAATGAATAAATAATAATGCCTTTTTAGATGAACACCAAAAAGGGGATGGGCTTTCTGGTGAAATGTGCTAAACATCAAGTGATTACATAAACAAACTTTCCTAACAGCATACAGTGTATAACTTTCGCTTTAACTGAGGGAATTCCTTCTCTGAGAGCACAGTGTTGTTTTTTTTGTTATCATGAAACTGAAAATTGAAAAAAGCTCTCAAATTCAATATTAAATTCAAGTTCCAAAACTGTTCTCTCTCCACCCCCCCATCCAGTGTCCCAATAAAGGAAATCACGTTCTCTCTCTTTCTCCTCTATTAATGTCCGCCTGTTAACAATGTGCATCTTTAGAGGCTGTGGAGCAGCACATGAGCTGTGAGAGGAGAACGAACAAAATCTGAAACCATAGAGGCCCTGCTTTCTGATGCGAGGCAACCCACAAGCAATGGAATTTCCCATAACCCATTAGGGTCTCTGTTTCTGAAAATACTTAAAGGGATATGGATATATTTTTTCTATTATTATTATTACTGGTGATCTTAAATTGTTTTAACAACCCATAATACCAAATGAAGGAACAATAAATCATAGCTACAAATTAAATTACACCAATAATTAAGCTCAAAACAGCACTGACAAATGTTTGAAAACTAAAACTGAAAAAAGTCTCATTAATCGTCACATTTTTCAATAGTCATCTCCTAACAGATTAAAGAGAACATCCCGTGTATACAGTTACACCTACGCATATTCCTGCTTCCTCTGCATTGACTCCGAGACGATGAAGTACCACCTCTTGACCCGGACCAAATACCTGTCACATGCTCTGGTTACTGACACCCCTGCATACATTTGCTTTTTTGGTTTTCTGATAATCATTTAACAATGAAAATTAAATACATTTCAATATTTGCTTTTAATATTTAAGATATTTTGATTTGATAATACTCTGGTCATAAATGGTCTAAATCTATTTTTTAAGTGTTTACTTTAAAGCTCTTCACATGCTGAAGTACATGTCATCCCTAAAAAAGTAGATGCAATCTTCACACACAGTAACCTATACGAGCACAGACCTAGCTGTCACTGTATAATAAAGGCTAATTGTTTTGTTACGGTTATCGCAAGGCGTCTAGTGTAATGCCTGACTTCATTATAATACATTCATAAAGATGGAGAAATTAAACCTCACCCATTAGCACACCTTCAAAAGTCCAGATTAATTTTAAAATAAAAATAACTGAAACATTCGCATGGATGATGTATTCCTGGTATTTGATTGCAGGCTGGGTTACAATAGGCTACTAGCTTTTCTATGTGCAGTCTTTATGGGGGTTTCTGCATTTTCAGACACACACACACAAAATCTCACGAGAAAGACAGATGATCTTTGTCCCTGTGTGCTCTGTACAAAATTAGATTCTAGTGAAATACTTGGCGAAGGGATGCGTTTCATACAGTCCTGTTTTTGGACATGAAAATAAGCTTACTGTTAGAACATAATAGCTGGATAACTTCTGACAAGCAAAATAAAGTATTGGATAATGTTGTACTTACCTTTTTAAGCCACGTAAAATGCTTGTAAAAATCAATATTACTGTCCATGCTGCAGGCCCATTATTGCCTTAACTTTGCTTAAGTCTAGAGTAACTTTTTCTTGGCACGAGATAAAGAGCTGGTCTGGAGCACTCAAGTTACTTTGTACTACTGCTTGGAAAGATCCTCGGCTCTATTTATTCCACGGATTCTTTCCTCTGCACCTCGGCGTGCTTCGTACTCCCTCCTGACGCAAAGCAGCAACTGTAAAAACCCAGAACCGAATGTGTCCTCCGGTTCAAGCTACTGAGCATCTGGTTTTAAGTGCAAAACACAAAGCTAAGTGACAAGCTCTAATATCAGGCTGCAGACTTTGAAAATAAATCATGCCAGCTGGCTTCTTTCGAGGAGCTGCTCCTAATAAACTGAAGTTTTAATACAAGTCTAAACTTAGCAGCGTTTTAGGTGCTGGTTGTTGGAAACTAAGGAGAAGAAAACAACTCCAGCATGCATTCTGTTCACAAGATAGATCCATTAATCAGGAGGACTGCTCTGGCTCTCAGTTTAAACACTGGCTGGAAGTCATTATCCAAAGACCTTGTTTCCTGTTGAAGTTTAGTTACTATTCTGCATGGCACACACATCCCCCACAGTTTGCTCCTCTTGAGGGAGGATGCCTAAAACAATCTGCTTTACACACATTTCAAAAGAAACAAAAGGAGCTTATTTCAATTAAAAAAGGGTTTGCATACGAGTAACGAGTAGCGAGTCTTATGTCTTGCACCGGAAACAGCTATTAATTTATATTGCTCCACACAAACCGATGAATGCTACACTAAAACAAGACCTGTCACTCTGAACACAGCCAATGACAGAATGAGCGAAGTGTGAGAAGCCGTGCAATGGGAAACTAGTTACAATCTCTTGGATTTTCCTGTCAGTAAGCTTCAACCTTGGCATGAGCAGCATTTCCCCAGATCCCCATTACATTCTCAAATTCCTCTTGGTGTGGAGGGTAGTTTCTGAGGAGAACCGCCTCGGAGCTACTGAGTCAAGCTTCTCATCTAGGATTCTTGTTGATGTGGAAATAAACTTCTAAAGCCTCTAAACTTCTATAAATTGAAGATAAAAAAACGGGGAATTGTGGGTATTTAGGTTTAATTGACTATATGGGACGTAACGATCCCTGTATTCATGCCTCGGATAAATAGTTTGGAAAAACAGTGGTGTTGTGGCAGTACTTTCTATAAAGCAGTTCAACAGGTGTGGGCCTTGAATATAATCTAAACCAGGATCACACAAAGGCTTGCACACTGTGTAAAGTGACCTTTGTGAGACAACCTCCATTTCTGGACATCCTTGCTTGGTTTTGTTAGACTGTAGGAGAAGAAAAAATTTACACTGCGTCACTTTTTGAAATGAAACCATTTAAAGAGCAGATCTGAGTGACTGTGAACGTGTTCCTAATATGTCTCTGGCACAGGATCACACTGTGCCCACACCTGTTTTGTGACCCAGTCAGCTGCTGGATGCAATCCTGACCTGCTCTAGGCAAGATGTGGCTGATCATTCGGTATCCTCTGGCATTCAATACTGTTTACAGAATGCACCTTCAAAACTTTCAGTCAACCTACCTGAAAAACGAGGTTATGGTTTTCCAAGTAACTGTGCAGAGCAACTGCTAGCTATTTAGAGGAACTAATGAAGGATACATACTCATGCTGTTAGTGCCCTGTAGTTTATAAAAGTGGCCACAATTATAACATTTTCATGAAAAAGATGCCTGTATTTAAACTATTTCCATGCCATTTGATGATTTCCATGCTTCCAATTCTGCTTCAGAATTCATACGGCAAGAAAGTCAAAAAACAAGAGAGAAAAACATTTTTCTTCAGTTCCCTCAACTTTCCCAAAAATATCTCGGGCACTGACCAAAGAAGCTCGTGTCTTTGATCCAATTCTTGGCCAGAGGGACATTTTTGCTGTTGTTGTGAAGTTCTGTGGTGAACGAGACCCCTGGGGTATGGAATGTGGTTATACACACAGCACATGGTCTATATGTGGAAACAAACTCCCTTTCGTCAGTTGCTTAGACTCGACAACAGGTTGTTAACTCGCGCACGTTAACGCAGCTGTCAAGTCTCAGAAACCTTCGATTCACAGAGTTGCAGTGCTGAAGGAAAGAGCAACAATTCTGAAGGTGGTCAGGTTCTAAACACAAAGGAAAAGATAAATGGGTACAGCATCTACATCTATCTTCCATTTTGTTGATTATCCTTTAGGAAACTTCACAAAGCATCCCCGTCTCTATTTTATTTATTTATTTTAAATAACAATCTAAGCATACTCTTTACATTGTATATGTAAAGGTTCTGGCCACCTTAAAAACTTTTTCATTTAAAACTGAATGCAATGCGTTACCGGAATATGTATTTTCATTGGAAAGCACTACACAATGTCACACTTGCTATGCACCACTGACATGCATCTTCAAAAGCTCTTGGATGCTGAAAATGTATATGAAAATACAAACCCACATATGGGTTGAAAACTCTACATTTTAAGGTTAACAGATTGAAACTTACACGTTAGATATTTGTTTTCTGTTTTTTTCCAGTGGTACGGTTCTCTCTCCCTCCCGCAAGCTGAACATCAAAGAGTAGCAGAAATAAACTGACACAGACACTGAAGACACTTAAACAGTAACAGCTGCTTACAAAAAAGGCTGCTTTCATTGCATTAAAAGTCAGAGCAGTCAAAGATGCTCTGCCTTAGCAGTAAGTCAGACCCACTTAATGACCCATTAAACCCCCATTCTCCAAATTAATTTCCTCCAGGTCCCAGTTCTAACTTATCCTCTCGCCAGGGGAAGGTGCAGAAGATCTCACAGTATTTGGAGAGAATGGGAGTGAGAGAAGGAGTTACAGGAGGAATAAAACAGGAAGTTCAGAGCAATCCCATAAGGGTCTGAGTGGATTGCATTGAATTTCTACCACATCCAACTTTCCTCTCTCAGAATGAGCCAAAATAAGCTCCAGCCACAAAGAGAGGGATCCACATTAACACGTTTACGTGCGTGTGACACTTGAGCCTTTCTGTTTTATATTTAAATTTCTCATTTAAGTCAAACACAGATGGTTCATGGTTTTAGGTCTGCGGAATGCTCCTTTTCATCTACTGCTTATCGCACGCAGATTCAAAAAGCATTTCTAGTCTTCAAAACCAGCTGCCAGTTCCCGTTAACTTGCTGATGGTGCTTACCACATTTCATGATTTCTGGATTAGGATTGGGCATTTACTATGCAATCTCCCCAGTGGAAAAACACAGTTCATATTTTGAAGGGCCACAGAAAATGTAAAAGCCAGCCATTAGATGTCTTCAATTGAATAAAGTAAGTGGTGTCTAGTGGACGACCACACCTTTTCTCAAAAACTCAAAACCCACCAATACGATCACCCAATATTCACTACAAACAACTGCCTCCTTAAAAAAGCTTGTGTTTCTAAACACATAATTCATTTTCCACTTGTTGTAACTAGTAAATATTTCTTCTATTAGATGTGGTGAAAATTATAATGATTAAAAATCGTTTTAAGGATCCTCGAGTTTCTGGATACTTACTGTGCCTTTCCCCAGCCATTGCAACAGATATTGGGCTGTTGGCGCTGGCATCTGGGTTCTTAAAGACTCTTTCTCCTCTTCACTCCCCTGCAGTTCCAGAGCCATTTTCAGGTCTTCAGCAAGCTGTAAAACCTGTAGGGTTCCCAAGTAGCCTGGAGACCCCATGTCAAAGATGCCATTGCTGTACTCGGCAGCAGCTTTGGAGCCTGAACCAGAAGACAGGATTTCTGTTAGAATATTTTTTTTCAGCACCGTAGACACATCTGTCACAAAATATCCTGGATCCTGTAAGACTGCAGGAATAGCCAATTCATAATGTCACAATTAATGTGGTCCACGTGTCATTCGTTGTAGTCTAAATACATCTTGCAACTACTGCACATTGGTATTGGAAAGAAAATAATGGTTATGCAACAACAAAATACACAAACATCTGGAAGATATTAAACCACTACTTTCTTGCATGTCCAAATGATTCTACGTGGACATTTTTGGTGTTTTATCAGTCAAATATATGATATTGTTTGTAAATGTGTCCAAAACCAATACTGTATTCTACCAAAATTAAAACCTAAAAAGCTAAAACAACAATATGATGTCCCCGCTCCCCTGTCTCTCTTAAAGAATGACTACTTATTTTTGTGCACCAATAATTCCTATGATACACACAGTTTAAAATTATACTGTCATCTGCATATGAAGAAATACCATTCCTTTATATTAAATGTGTTTATGATACATTAATAAGGTGACTCAACCTTAATAAAACTGGTTCTTCTACTGTAGTATCTGAGATGGAACTTATCGGAGGCCTGAATACATTCACAGGAACTGAAAGCTCAACAGGTGCGTTGATACAGGTGTTGCCAGACAGTTGGTGTCTAGGTGTGCTAGCTGAAACAGGTCTTGGCTTAATACGTGGCAACTAAAAATGAGACTGTTGAAACTGTAATGGGAAACGCTAAGCTTGGTTTAGGTGTGTCCTTACGCTCTGCTCTTAATTAGTGATTCAAATTAATTTGAACCGTCAGTCTCCGATCAAGCAGGAGTTTGCTCCTTGTTGTTTGCTTACTGCATCCAGGTTTGAGGTAGATGCCATTCAGTCAAATTATCCTGATCAGCTACGCATCACACATGTTTATCAACAGAGCAGAATTAGAATTACTAAGGTATGACCAAGTTTCAACTACAATTACAATGAATTGCACTATTCAGTCAGTGATTGCCCCAGGTCTGGTGTTGACCAGCTGTGGGGCGCTGCTGTAATAATCGTTGCCGGTTACAAATCGTCCATGACTATCCTGACATGCTGTTGACATCAGTTTTGTCGATTTTCCTTTCTTTTAAGGAAGTTGTTGACTCTGCCCTCAGCATTTAAGTGCTCCTGCTGTATCCTATTACACTTTATTTGACCACTATCTGAGAATTAGTAGAATTTAGTTTTTTTTTTTCTCTACACTCCAGAAACCAAGAAACCTCTTCCCGATGCACTTAATTTAATTTCTTTAATTATTTCACTTCATGAACGTTTTGGTTAAGAGACCTTTCCTTAAAAAGACATCCAATACAAAACATTGTGATCTTGCATCCTACATTCATCCTTCATCAGAGACCTCACTGACCATTTATTCTTGTTTGTATCCAGGCACTGTTCATAAGCTAATGATTGTCTGTGAAAGCATGAATTGGTTTTAAAAACAAGAATTAAAAACACACAACAGATGAGTATATACAAGTTTTTTACCTGAGGGTTAGAAAACTGCTGAAAGCAATACACACAAATGACTTATGCAACAGAACTAATTGCCAACAGTCCACATAATAATCATGACCAGCAATCTAAACTAATGCATTTGTGATCTTCCCCAAATGGATAATTCACATTGTTGCATAAAAATAACAAAAGCAATCATCGGTTTAATTTATTTAAATATATAACTAGATTCAATATGCAGAAATATAAAAAGGTGAAATGATGAATGAAGTTTTTTTGTTAGTTAAAGTTACAAAGTAATATGTTCTGAGTGAAGACAAGGCACACTACCCGTCTCATGATAATTTATTTTGAACATAAAACTTAGTATTATGTATATCTGATTCTCAACTTTGTAATAAATTGGGGGAATAAATCAATACATACATCAAAGTAATAGGGTTATTAAGTAGACAGCTGCAGACATGTTTCTGTTCCTGAAAAGAGAGAGAATGTCACAAGTCTTATAGGCTAAGTCAGCAGTTGCTTTATACCTGGAGCAAACAAATGTGGACCAATTCAGCTCTACAATTGTATAACAGTGACTTCTGTCGCAAATTCCTTTAAAATGATCTGGGATAAAACTAGAATCAAAGCACATATCATCATGTCTGAACTGTACATGTAGTACTACCAAGTGACCAGAAGAGGGCCACATTTTAAATGAATGTCTAACCATTTCATTGTAGAGATGTCTTGGGGTTGGATGGCCATAGGGGTGACAGCAATGATTTCAAATAACATTTAAAAACATCTGAAAGGATTTGTTCATAAATAAATTATTAAAATGAAACCCTTTTATTCTGAGGCTTAATAATTTTTAAAAGCTGTGCTCTACCTGCAATTTAGCATATTATTCTCATTGCACGTTGCCTCCTTCCACATTTAATTGCCAAGTTTAATCGCATTAACTGATTTCTGAAGATTAAGATATGGTAATATATTGCAGATGCTTAGCAAATTTCAATGTTATGAGATAGAAATCAAATTCTAATTAGTTCATTTTTCTGCACAAACTTCACCTTTTTTTAATTAAAGTCATACAAAATAGAAAGTCTTCACTGCTAGCTCGGACATTGATTAACAGTATTTTGGAAAACCTATAGAACACTCTGTATGAAAACCTCCTGAGAAGTAAACAAAAATTCAGCAGGAGTCCACCTGCAGAGGAAAGAGGAGGACGGGGGGTTTGCTACTGACCCTGTAGGCATTTTTGATTTGATTTGCTTTGCTATGTGAATAATTTGTTTCCTGTATTAAGCATCATCTGTTTTGTTTTTGTTTTTGATTTGTTTATTTATAGAGAAACTTTTTTTAATTATTATTATTTTTTTTTTACAATTTGTTTGCTTAATATTCCCATTTTATTGATTTAGGTATTAAGGATAATGTAAGTGGCAAGCAACAGTTCTGCCATAAATCTGATGTTAATGTCTGGCAAGAGAGAGGGGATACTAACAAATTTTGGAAATGTATCTGTTTAGAGCAAGAAAAAAAGCACATTTTTAATCTGTAACTCTCTTAGTTTTCTATATGTTTCATATTACTTTTTTCAGGTTTACTAAAGAGGTATTTAATGCAAGATAGAATACATAACTCCTTATGTATTGTTCAACATACACACACACACTGAATACATTATACATTATACGTGTATTTACCATTAGTGAAATCGTTTTGGCAACTGCTAAATGTGCTCCAGGAAATGCAGCTTCCCCAGCGTGGCCTTACACATTGTGCCGCCATAGGCAAAACATAAAAGTGCCCCCCCCCATTGGCAAGATATAAACACAGTGCCCTCCCCCCAATCTTTCATTTACACACACACAAATGCAACTCTAAATCAGTTAATTACCACAAAATCATGTTGATAATAATATAAATGTACCAAAATGTTGAACAATTTTAGTAAGAAAACAGTATTACCTTAAAATTACTCAATTTAATTACTCAAAGGCATGCAGATCCAGGTTTTGTGCAAGTGCATGTTCTATTGAAATGATCGCAAGTCAACCATTCAGCCGATCCTGTCATTGTGGACCGCAAATCATTTCTGATCAGTTTCAACTTTAAGAAACTGCGCTCCCCAATCGCAACAGTGACGGGCAATGCCAGCAGTATTGTGGACAAATGGACTGAGGAAGAGAAAGTTGTCCAATTAACTGCAGCTTCGCTTGATGTTACCAACAATGAATTGTTGGAATATAAGGCTGTCAGTCTAGCCCTTGATTATCACTTTGGAGCAGCTGAGCCAGCCCTCATCTTGCGTCATCGACTTGCTACTCTTTTCTGCTGTCCTGGCGAACCTCTGGGCCAATTCGCCGCTGCTGTGCGCTATCTTGCCTGGCATGGATATGACAGTTTCCCCGCTGTGGAAAAGGAGGACCTGGCAACCAAGGCCTTCTTCTGAGGACTCACCACTGAATAAATATGACATTCAGACTGCAGATGACCCATGCCTGTCAGAGGAGCCCGAACCTATAATTTGATGGTGATGTGGGCAACCCGGGCACATTCAATGCTGCTGTCAGGTCTCCCTTGCTGGTCTGCCACCCCCTCCCCAGGGAAACGAGCTGGGACCGGTGTTGGGGACGGTCCGTGCCTCTCCTCCACTCAGCTGCCTGCTGTACCAGCCCGCACCGCACCGTGAGTCAATAGCGTCCGACCTCACTCAGACCCAGTCCGGTCTGATAACTGCCACACAGGAGGGGACAACTGTTATATTGTGATTGAGATCGAAGGAGTCTTCTGCCACGCCCTGACTTGTTGCTTGTTGTTGGGGTCATCAAGGGCACCACTGACCACAGTGACTGGAGAGGAAGCTGCCATGAGAGGACGGAAGCGGATGCGGATTAATATAGCCAGCTGTTCATTCATCCACATGGTGTGGGTGGCTGAAATCCAGAAGCCCTGCACCCTGGGACTGGACTTCCTCCAGTTCACTGGGGCAGTACTTGAAATACAAGCTGGCATGGTGCAGTTCCACAAGGGGCCGCCAGTGCACCTTCAAGCCTCCAAATCACTGAAAAGAGGTTCTGGTGCGGTCACACATCGTGTTCAGTCCCACCCAACCACCGGGCCCTCTATGAGGCGACCCAGCAGCTGAAGCCGCCACTGCCACCGCTCACAAGCTGTGGACGGAAAACTGTGAAGGCCTCCAAGCTGAGCAGTGCCAACAGCTCTGGGACCTAATTCATGAGTTCCGCCACATCTTTGCTACCACTCCTGGGGATGTTGGAAGGACCCACTTTGTCCAACACCCCATCAACACTGGGGATGCCCATCCAATCGAGCAACGCCCTTGACGAATGCCACAGGCCCGCCAAGCTGCTGCTGATCAAGCTCTGGAGGAGATGAAGGCGGCTGGCATCACTGAGCCCTCCGACAGTCCCTGGGCGTCACCTGTGGTCCTGGTCTCCAAGACAGACGGGACATGGAGATTTTGTGTGGACTGTCGCAGGCTCAATGAAGTGACGCTCAGCGACTCCTATCCCCTACCACAGATTGATGAGTCTCTGGATCTAGTTTCAGGGTCAAAGTGGTTCTCCTCCCTGGATTTGAGAACTGGCTACTGGCAGGTAGCTCTGTCCCCTGAAGCCAGGCCCAAGACTGCATTTTCTGAGCCATGCCGTTCATTTGAACGGCTAATGGAAAAGATGTTAGGGGGGTGTGCCCCCGACACGATGCCTGGTTTACTAAGATTACCTCCTTGTGCATGGGAGGAGCTTTGAGGAAGCCCTGTCTGCACTGAGGGAGGCGCAGGAGAACAGGGTTTGAGTACCCTTCATGGGCAGAACCCCCAAATCATTACAATACATTATATCACAATTTATTGCAATCTGATTACTTTTTTTTTTTTTTTTTTTTTCCCATGTTGCCGCCCCTAACTTTTGCTGCCCCTGAGTTTTGCCACCCTAGGCATTTGCCTACTTCACTTACCCACTAAGCCTGGGCCTGAGCTTCCCACTGTGAGTTTCCCTGTCAGTTTGGGAACTAGTAATTAAAATGTTAATAAGATATGACGATATAAACAATAGGTGGGGGGGGGGGAGTAAAACCCATTAATATATCAAATACAACATGTATGGTTTGAATACAAAACCAATATCACGGTTTTGTACACTTAATACTTTCTAACCCTTAGGCACTATTACTTTCAGAGAGAATAAGGTTAAAACATTTGCTTGTGAAAATCTGTAATCCCCCTTCTATGCAAATCATTGTACAATTCATTTTAAAAATGTTATGATATTTGTTTAAATGTAAAACCGTATCTTTAAAGAACTGTTACCATACGGAGCACGAGATGAGCGGATTAATGGCAGAGTTGCATCACATTTGACTCCAATTCTGTGAATATTGTTTATCTTGTTATAAAAATTCAATTAAGTCCATTACTAGACGGCACATTTCTTCAGCATGAGTGGAGAATGTTTGATCTGACCCCAAGGTCAGAAATACGAAATAGGGCATGAATTCCAACAAGAGATCCCCATATTTAAACGAGGCTCGCAGACGATTCTCTGTCTCTTATGTAAATGCATTGTTCAGAATAATGCAAAATGCTATAGACAAAGGAATATATATTTACAGTATACTGGTACGTGGTATCATAATTAATTCAATAATTCATCTAGACAACGAATGAACTAATTTGTAAGATCTGCGTCACCTTTAGTTAATTCATGCACATCCCACCAAAATAAAAATGGAAATCCCAAAATGCAATTAATAAGAGCACTGATTTGAGACTAAGCCAAATAAACGCACACTTTCTGTAAATATATATGTATAAATAGTTCTAAATTTAAATGGTTATACTAAACGTTATCTCTTAATTGAGTAACTTGGTATAAAAAATGATCTGATTCACTGATCAGTAACTGATTTGGTTTAGCTGCGGTTAAACTTTTTACTGGAACAAATAGTGTAAAGAGTATTTAAGATTCACATTGGAGAAGAGAGCTTTGCCTCTATTTGACCTGGGTTCCTTTGGCACAATGGTGACCCTTGAAGCTTCTCTGGCATTGGTGATTTTGCAGCGTTATCAGTGCTAGCGATGGTGTTTCCTACAATCTTCCGGTTCTGCTGATTATGCCGAGTATTCAGTGAGACAAAACAAAGTCCTGAGAGTGCATTACTGGGAGGACATGTACATGTATGTGTCATCTTCACCTCCACTGTGGCTGTACAAAGGTTGTACCAGTCAGCAATAAGCAATTGCTGACTCCAAATTCAGAAGGGTATAAATTTAGAATAATAAATAATGTTATAAATAGTTCTGTTATTGATGATTTATGTCAGTAAAGATTAGAACATTTCTATACCTGAGTGAATCGCTGCACAAATCCCCATTCAGGAGAGCAGCCATCTAGCAATTGTTTATTATAACAGAGTAATTATATAAAAATTAATATAAAAGCACTGCAAGACTGTGTCCTTATCAGAACTGTGAAAGCAGTGCTTGTGGTTGTTAACCTTTACTATTTATAGCTGTTTTTTTAATTCGGTATAGCACTTCAATGCGATTTGATATCCTTGTGCTGGTTGATAATCGACACAGTCTGAAATGTATCACTAACGCATGAAATGGATCCAACGGAGGCTGAAGGAAATGTTTCCAATACCTCAGTACATACATCATAATTGGTAAATACACAGAGCACAAAGGTTCACTAAACTAAACCAATGAGGCGGGATGGTGGCTGCAGATTTACTGCATGCTGTGATTACATGAAAACTAAAGGCAGGATACCAGAAAAGTAAAAGTATATCAATTACACAGCAAAAACTTTGATAGACTTCAAAATGCAGTTAAATGATAAGATGTATATTATGAACCAACAGTATTGGCATTAACTCAATGAGGAGATGAATCGTTGGGTTTGTACACTATAGTCCTTAGGTTGTGATATGTAAACGACAGCATTTTTGGTAACTACAGTAAATGTAGCAATGTTGCCAGTATATGGCTCTTTAATCACAATACTATTACTAATCAATATGTAATTAAATATTCATGCAATTGAAATTAAATATCAATGTATCTATATATGTGTGTATATGTATATCTTTTCTTTTAGGACACAGATTTTGAGTTCCTCTTCCAAGATTAAATTGGTCCAAATCAAATCTGATTTTGAAATTACCCAGCAAGACCGGATGAAGTCCATTTTCCACAATCAACCTTCTGAATCTTGAAAGAGACGTCTGGCATATTGTTTAAAAAAAGAAGCATCGAGAAGAGGTGGCAGATATGTTACTGCATCCATTACAGCAGGAAGAGATTACGAGGACTGACACGAACTACAGACGCCGCACTTTAAATATCGTCTGCACCTACGCTTTTAATGGTTCTGTACTTCTCCATCATTCAGAGCCAATTGAAACTAATGATTCACTTCCTTGAAGGTGTAATTAAAACACTATTTGCTGCTTTGAGAAATGAGTAATATTATTAATTTCAGATAACATGTCCCTTAATTAATGATGATTTGTGCTGAGCTGTAGAAAGAAATGTTATAAAAGACACATTTTACATGTCGTTCATCTTTGTGAGTTCCTCTAACATGTTTTTGTTCCCACATTTGACAGAACATCTTCTTTGTCGCTCTTTTAACTATTAACAAAAATCACCAGGACAGCAAGATTTAATATACCCCCCCCACCTCAAAATAAATAAAAGCATGCGTCCCAGGCACAGTACTCGATTCATAATCCAATGGCATACAGTGAGGGGAAAAAAGTATTTGATCCCCTGCTGATTTTGTACGTTTGCCCACTGACGAAGAAATGATCAGTCTATAATTTTAATGGTAGGTGTATTTTAACCGTGAGAGACAGAATAACAGCAAAAAAATCCAGAAAAATGCATTTCAAAAAAGTTATAAATTGATTTGCATGTTAATGAGGGAAATAAGTATTTGACCCCTTCGACTTAGTACTTGGTGGCAAAACCCTTGTTGGCAATCACAGAGGTCAGACGTTTCTTGTAGTTGGCCACCAGGTTTGCACACATCTCAGGAGGGATTTTGTCCCACTCCTCTTTGCAGATCCTCTCAAAGTCATTAAGGTTTCGAGGTTGACGTTTGGCAACTCGAACCTTCAGCTCCCTCCACAGATTTTCTATGGGATTAAGGTCTGGAGACTGGCTAGGCCACTCCAGGACCTTAATGTGCTTCTTCTTGAGCCACTCCTTTGTTGCCTTGGCTGTGTGTTTTGGGTCATTGTCACGCTGGAATATCCATCCACGACCCATTTTCAATGCCCTGGCTGAGGGAAGGAGGTTCTCACCCAAGATTTGACGGTACATGGCCCCGTCCATCGTCCCTTTGATGCGGTGCAGTTGTCCCGTCCCCTTAGCAGAAAAACACCCCCAAAGCATAATGTTTCCACCTCCATGTTTGACGGTGGGGATGGTGTTCTTGGGGTCATTCCTCCTCCTCCAAACACGGCGAGTTGAGTTGATGCCAAAGAGCTTGATTTTGGTCTCATCTGACCACAACACTTTCACCCAGTTCTCCTCTGAATCATTCAGATGTTCATTGGCAAACTTCAGACAGGCCTGTACGTGTGCTTTCTTGAGCAGGGGGACCTTGCGGGCGCTGCAGGATTTCAGTCCTTCACGGCGTAGTGTGTTATCAATTGTTTTCTTGGTGACTATGGTCCCAGCTGCCTTGAGATCATTAACAAGATCCTCCCGTGTAGTTCTGGGCTGATTCCTCACCGTTCTCATGATCATTGAAACTCCACGAGGTGAGATCTTGCATGGAGCCCCAGACCGAGGGAGACTGACAGTTATTTTGTGTTTCTTCCATTTGCGAATAATCGCACCAACTGTTGTCACCTTCTCACCAAGCTGCTTGGCGATGGTCTTGTAGCCCATTCCAGCCTTGTGTAGGTCTACAATCCTTGGACAGCTCTTTGGTCTTGGCCATGGTGGAGAGTTTGGAATCTGATTGATTGATTGCTTCTGTGGACAGGTGTCTTTTATACAGGTAACGAGCTGAGATTAGGAGAGTCCCTTTAAGAGAGTCTCAGCTCGTTACCTGTATAAAAGACACCTGGGAGCCAGAAATCTTGCTGATTGATAGGGGATCAAATACTTATTTCCCTCATTAAAATGCAAATCAATTTATAACTTTTGAAATGCATTTTTCTGGATGTTTTTGTTGTTATTCTGTCTCTCACTGTTAAAATACACCTACCATTAAAATTATAGACTGATCATTTCTTTGTCAGTGGGCAAACGTACAAAATCAGCAGGGGGTCAAATACTTTTTTCCCTCACTGTATGAGATGTACATCGCACCGAGGTAGCGTCTCGGACAATCATTAGCTTATGAACAGTGCCTGGATACAGTACTTAAAGGGGTCTGTCTGTTGGTAGGGTTTGTTTGAAAGTGCACTGTTCTTAAAGGAAGAGGTATTAATTAGTCCTACTTGGTGTGATACCCTTGCACAGCCGTGGTATTTCAGTTAGGTGTACTTCACCACACCTGCTGTCTCTCACAATCAGCCACTCCCTGTGAAATAATTTCAAAGGTGATTGGATGGGATTTGGGAAGAATTATAAACCGTTTAGCTGTTGTGAATGTAGGCCTACTCTGCTTATATAAGACGGTTCAGCAACATGCTAACCTGAATAAAGAAAGCATGTATTCATTAACTGCCAGTTGGCACAATACACTTATTTGATTTAATATATTCCTAAACGATACTAGGATTGAAAACTCAGTCACCTATCATGTGAAACTTAATTTAATTAATCTTTTTTTAATTATGGCATATAGTTATCTCCAAAATGATGAATAAAGATGAGCAAAGAAGGCTGTATAAAATAAACACTGGTAATGAGCTATATTGTAATTCTCCAACATATATTGTGCAATATATTCTACTTTATTAATGATTTCTCAAATTATACATGTATTTCCATCTTCGCTTTATCAACAGTGCCAGTGATTTTGGAGGTGATTTGGTGTGAGTGTATAACCTCATTTAACTAAATACATTCACTGAAAAAAATTATAAAAATCATGCCAGTTAAAGAACATTCAGCACCCAAAGACTAAATGACAGAATATCAACAACCTAAATTAGGTGAAAATAAGAATACCATATAGCTCTCACATCCTTAATTTTCACTTTCTCATCAAACTGTAGGGTGTTAGGCTTTCCTGTTATGCATGTATTTTTCAGCGTAGTATATAAATATACTGGGCCACACGATGAGTTCAATTGGTAAATGTGGTCTTGCATATTGAAGAGTGACCTAGAAATATGCTTCTGAACAGAAATATTGTTTTTAAAGGTGCCTCCTAAAACACAGATTTTACCTGCAATAATGTCATCCATTTGCTCCAGTGCTGCCTCCAGCATATGGCTAGCATCTGATGTCATGACGATGCGTTACAGCATCCGTTTTTCTACTTCACTTGACCCTGCAAAAAAAAGGACATTCAATCACTAGTCATAACAACATACATCTTGATTTTTGAAATCCATATGTCTCGTGGCCTCTTGTATAAACACAACTCGGCTACAAAAGTTGAAATAAAGAGAATGTCTGTTATGAATGAAACCCTCAAATGGCTCAGAACATGGTGGTATGGTGGTGTGTGTTTGTGTTGGTGGGTTACAAGCTGGAGCATCTTGAACACAGAAAAGCAAATGTATAAGTATATACTGACAGGCACACATCTATGCAAATGTCCTCAAGAGAGGCATTAAAAATATTATGCTAATAACAGTAGCTAATACATTACTCCCAACTGAAAGTAACCATTTCAATAAAAAAAAAGTGCTATGCAATACAAGTCTTAATCCTATCCCTGCTATTGAAGAAAAAGTATATGTTCAGCAGGAATGTCTGTGACTGAACCCCTCTGGCAAACTACATCTGTGGGGAATACATTTAATTTAAAGAGAAATAACTATTATTTTACCTTTAGAGAAATCAAAGGTTAATTAGGCCTCACAGGAATGTCGATCTGGTTTTAGTGTCAAAAGAGAGGTAGAGATTGCCTGTTCAGTCACAATGCCTCGCAGTGATTTGAATCTAATCTCAAAATAGCAAGTGCTGTGCATCTTATAACATACTGTCTTTTTCCAATGTCAATATCCTTGCCTTTGACTGCCTCATGCGCCCCATGGGAGAAGGGTGTGGTATGTGTTATCATGCTTGGAGATTGTTAGAATACAACTCCTAATTTTGGTTGCACTTTAAATAAATAAATAAATCCTCCATTATAACTTCAGTAATTGTTCTCGCATACTACATCTGAAAATTGAATGTTTGATCTGGTCCAGATCTTTGTTTAATCCTAAGAAATGGTTGTTGTTTGATACATCTTGAGCATTGGATACGTGTTTTCAAACCCTTCAGTTCGCTTCGGCTTACAGTCCTTTGTCAGACCATTATACCAAATTGAGGTCATGGCATGTCTACTGCATCTGAGGTGCTTTGCAACCAAGGCCTATATTTCAATTTACACAAGACCACAATACAGTGTCTCATTCAACATGCAGATGGTTCATTTAAAACTGTAATTGATCAGGATATGACTAAATATTAGTGTGCGAGTTTAAAAAAGCAAAAACAAATAAACACAAGTATGAAGTTAATATGAATGTTGCATTTACGGAAATATACATGACAATTCATTGTGTCTAATAACATGCAAATGCCTCAAAACAAAAGACAACTGTCGCTAAATAGCATGCTGAAAGGAGCGTGTGCGTCAATGGTGATAATTATATAGCCACATTTAGTTTCACAACAGTGAGAGTAATGGTTCCATTCATGACTACTGACAGTCATTCTATTGAGCAATTTTGGAGAACTGGCTATTAACAGAGGCAACGGTAAAAGAATAATCACTGCACTGATAATAGAAACTGAATTAAAGCCTTTAGTCAAATATTATATAAAGGTCAGCACCTCCTAGTACTGAGTAGAAATAATAGATTCTGCAGTTTGAATACACATTTGAAGTAAGAAGGATGTTCCAGATGTTTAAAATGGTGCTTCTCCCAAAGTTAAAACTGTCCTATCCATCTCCCACCCTTGTTGGTCAATTTAACAAAACTGGCAATAGATGTCATTCAGTTACAGCTATAGAACGCAATGTAAAGGTAAAGTGTGTTTGCTATTTTAACATTTCTTTGTAATGAAGATGTTAAATGCTGTATTCCACGTACCTTTTTACCTTGATTTTAACCTTTTGTTTTAGTCTTCTGTCATTGTATGTCACCCCACTAGTTTGTCTGCAAATTTACATCTCGTTTTATACACCCATGTTGTCATTCTGGTTTTTCAAGATTATGCTTTTGACTCACCTACTCGGATCAGATTTATTGCACCAACACCAGAGTATCATGCATTTATAGGAGGATTTCGTCCACATATCTACACACCCTATTCCATACTGTTAAGGGGAAAAAAGGTTTTATTGTAAAATATATTAAAAATACAACTGAAATGTTATAATTGGATAAGTCTCTACCCCCCAGCTATTTCAGTTCACCAAGTTAAAACAGGGTAGATGCACCTTTGGCAGCAATTACAGCTGAGAGTATGTTGGGATAGGTCTCTACCAAACTTTCACACCTAGATTTGGAAATATTTGACCATTCTTCTTTACAAAACTGTTCAAGCTCTGTCATGTTTCTTGTCTGACCCAATTTCACTGGCTTTCCACTACAGTAGTTCGATTCTAAACTGTAGCTCGGAATGGCTCCCTTGTCATTATTCACCATCGTATACCTTGCTGTGCCTTAGCATGGTCTGATCTTCACTGGGCTGTCCTATAGCATAGGTTTGCAATGACCAATGCAAAAGCCTTTATCTATTATCTATATCACTCCATACAGCTGTAGAAGATGCAATTTTTAAGCAGTCTGGAACACTTATGACAGAAGGAAAAACAGATACAATACTATTTGCTGTTTTTAGCAATTCTGCATTTTCATGGTGAATTTCAAAGACCACCCCA
Source organism: Amia ocellicauda (assembly GCF_036373705.1). Taxonomy (NCBI): domain Eukaryota; kingdom Metazoa; phylum Chordata; class Actinopteri; order Amiiformes; family Amiidae; genus Amia; species Amia ocellicauda. Next base: position 2,079,425 of record NC_089853.1, read on the forward strand.
AGCCAGCAAATTCAGTCTGAATTAGTGTTCAGTACATAGCTGTGGTGGATTTAATCTTGGAGGATTGAAGCCACAAGCCCAAACTACCCCATTCTCCGTGAACTGGTTTAAACAATGTTACTGCCCATGCTTATGAACAGGTTTTTTCCCCTACTTTGTTTTTAAAGCCAGTAAGAGGTCTGTCTTCGCAAGTAGAAGCATGTCAAGGTTTTGATCATCCTGTGCAAATAGGTTGTTCCCTCAAAATGTTTTTTTACCACATGATTCAATATACCACAGCAAGTTAGATAAATGTATTTGTAGTTGTGTGGGTTACATAAGGTACATTTATAGCAGTAAACAACAAGGACACATTTTGATGACACCAAGCTAATGCTTAAGCTATTTACTGACTGTTTTTCCAACAGTTCACTGTTCTAATAAACAGGAGAGAAGTTGAAATTATGTATGTGCACAACATAAATGTTTTTTCCTGACCACATCATTCAATCAACACTGTCTAAAGTCATCTTTAGTTTGGAAAGCATGTTATTCCTAATGATACTGCACCTTAATTCTGTACCTTAAGTCTTGAAACTCCCCCTTTCCATTCACAGCACATGTATGACAAGAGAATTCCTGAGCTTCTGCAGAAACCCCTCACAGCAAGATTAATTGAGAAGAACTTGCATTGCAAAGTTGGGACTGGGTTACTGAGAATCTCCAGGCCACAGTGGGGCACTGCTGCTATCGGCAAAAAAGATTAGTGACACTGTGGACGTCACATGCTTGATAGTGTTGTAAGTGTATGACGAGGCCCCAGCTTGTATTTGAGTATCTGGTTTCTAGATATCAGGCAGGAAAAACCTTGATAAGATTTGAGAACAAGGTCTGTGAAAAAACAAGAAGCATTTTGTGTGGAATGATGCATAAATGGGTCTCTCGCTAGAATTACTTCTGCTTATATTGTTGGTTTGTTTTTCTGTGAACCCCTGCTCCCCCAATAAAGAAAACAATACTTTATGAAAGTGAATTAAAATAGGAATCTTAATGTATATTTTAAATGTTGACAATGTACACTCACATAAGCATTATTCCCCCAGCCTTTTGCAAAATGTCTCAATGTTTTTCTTGCCTAATTAAAATCTCATTCTTCTGGAGGCGTACTTGGCATGTTTATAGCAAAATCCACTCTGTAATTCAAAACCAAAGGATGTTGTTTGTTACCTAACTATAGCAGTTCCCCCACCTGGCCCATACCACTGGTATCTTGTGGGCAAGGCTTATTTTTTGCTTTTTGGTTTTTTTGTTTTCCAAATGTATTCCCTCTACACTAAAAGGCTGAAAATGCATCATGTCAGCACAGTCCTTGGCACAGAAGGACTATGATATTAATTAGGCCCTTGGTTATTTTTGTTTACGTACATACTGTACATATGAGTTTGTTTCTTTTTGTTTATTCTTCATCAGTTAATCTAAGAGAGGAGACTGCTATATCTATACAGGTTAATAACATCCATTGCTCAATGTAACAATGCACAAACATCCAGCATGAAGGGGTCATTTAATAATTAACAACACAAGAAACAACCAACCAAAAAATGTTAAAACAAAGTCCAACTGGAAAAAAACAGACAGATCATGGTACATGGCCAGCCACTGAGCTAACCCTGCAGAGATAACTGATCCTTTCCCAGGATGCAATGTTGTTGTTCTTAGCTTTATAAGTGACCTTTACTGTGAAATACATCAACAACCAATTTGTTGGTGACAATAAACATTTTAATCCAGTGCATTAATTAACATAAAACAGAATTGATAGTTAAGTATTATTTATGAGGATATTACCTCTGAATAAAGTATACAAGATGTTTTTGTCAAAACATGAGATCACTGCACACCTGAATGTATTATCTGTACTGCAAGGAGATTTCTCATATATTTTGTGTAGATTAACTAAAGCCAGCAGATAGAATTACACTCAACAGTGTCTCGTTCTTAACGCTGTAAGCTTAGTCAAACGTCTGCCTACGTTTTATCTCCAGAAAAACAAAAACTAAATGGCAGTTGTGGAAAACCTGTTTGCAAAAAATGGTTTAACTGGTTTAAATGGTTTAAATGGTTTAACTATCAAGTTAGGAGAAGGGAAAAACAAAACCACAAAATAGACGCATAGTAGTAGCTTGTCCATTACCAGTAGTCAGTACAAACCCGAGTAGTGAAATGCTTAGAATTATTGTATATCTTCAAGTGCAGAACTGGAGGCCAGCTCAACCTTGTAAAATAGCATTTAAAAAATAAATGTTATAGTAGTACTCCACTGAAAGTTAGTTTAAAAAGAAAATATATATAATTGTGTTCAGAAGTTCTTTCATTCAAATCTGATGCATAATATATAAAATAAACATGAATCATATTTAAATCATTTATTTGCCCTGTACACGGTCTCTTGATGTGACGGACGCTTTTCTAGGATTACAAAAACTGACATAATTTTCCTTTATTTATTGTTTTAAGTGCTAATTTACAAAGGTAAGCAAACTATTGAACATTTGTATCATTTCATGCAGGTTAACTTTAGCCAGCCGGGCAGAAAATCTTAATATGAAACGAAAGCAGCCGTGAATGGAACCCAAAGTGCTCCAAGATTCCCCCCTACCACATACACTCCATTTAATTGTGAGAATGCACAGGGAACTGCAATAAATAACTCGCCCTGAAATCCCTACTTATTGAAATCTGAGCAGCCCTTGTATCTTTTCTCATTATTTTTATCTATAACTAAAATAACCACTAATATCATTTTTTTAATCTAGGTGTTTACAGTGTTACTGAACCCCAAACCGTTCCATCTGACTGATGTTGTCAGGGTGGGACTCATCCTGCAGTTATTTTCCCATGACATAAACAGAACAGAAATCCCTCATTATAAGAAACAGTCTGAAAACATACACAGATCAGCTCAAGCTCCTGATAATCTCCTAATACCTTCGACAGAAGAAGCGCCGTGCTTCACTTCCTTGCCGTTTTCTCATAACATCTACAAGAGGTGATGCCTGGGTATAAATCTATATTTGTATGCCAATTAATTAATACACTTTGAATTGTCCTACTCAAAGTTGAGGGATCCAAGACAAATCCAGTGGGGTAGACATAACTAGTATTGGCTAGTCAGAGCATAAATAAAACCACTTGGGCAGGAAGTAGTTATTTTTATGCTTTCTATTCTTATAATAACATCCTTTGACTGCTGGCATTTTGTGTGTTGGTTTTTCCTCCATGGCTACTTTCAGCAAGGATTTTCTCTGCTGTTGTACTCCAGTATTTCAATTCACTTTTATTTAAGTGGATTAACTTTAGTTTCCACATGTTCATAAGAAAGAGCTTGATAAAAAAAGAAAGAAAACACATTGAATATCCAAAAACAGCTAAAAGGTTACTGCAGTTAGATAAGTGTATGGTTTTGATTTAAAATGTGTTTTCTCATATGCGATGCAATTACCACCATATATTCCAGCTATCCGTTTTGATTTTTTTCTACAGCATGTATCAGGAAATAAGTATTTAAAAAATAAATAACAGGATTTCATTTTCCCTTTTGCTTCCTAGATAGTTGCAGTTTGTAGCCAATATAAATACAGAAGATAACAAAACTTAATAAATTAGACAAAATAAAATTGGCCATGCTGCGAGTTCTACATTGCAACTGCTCGCTTTACTTTGAAATGGCCTTGTTTTATGTATAATTAATATAACTCAATAGCTTTTCTACTTGACAGTTTGCATTGTCATTAAAATAGTTTTGAATTAATTAATTATATTTAAAGAAATCACATTGTATGTCAATCATAATTTGAGTTTGGGAGAGCTTTCAGTGATCTTTAGACATGCTGTAAAATCCAAATAATTTGCAAACCACAAGTACAAGTATACATATTGTGGCTTTTATTCTGCGCTTGTTAAGTGTTATTGCTGTAATGTCTTCTGAATTAAGCCCTGGCTAGACTTATACTTGTATCTGTATGTGCATTTGGCACTGAAGAATATGAGGACATCATTTAAGTATTACAGTGATTCACACCGGTCGATTTCTATGGATTTAAAACAAGGTTGCCAATAAATAAATCTAATTTTTAAATCCTTACATTCTTTTTTTGTCATTAACAATCACAAAAACAAAGACCTCATTGAAAGGTAGTGCAAATTATTTGTGAAACGCATAAACAATATACCACTTTACTATATCAGACGTTCACTTATCTGTAATGTGAAAATCCTGATGCAACCTTGAATTTGCCATTCTCTGTCAAGCCTTTCCAGCTTGTCACAGGAATGTTATTTGTTATCTAAAATGTCAGCATCAACATAGCCAAGTGTAATGTTACTGACAGACGACGACATTGTGCGGTACACCAGTATTTGTACCAGCAATCAAGCCAAATGAAGTTTGGAAATGCAGAGTAAGCAGTAGATTTTGTAAGCAACACAATACTGCATTCTTCCTGCAAAGTAAATCTGACCATTTCATTTTCAAACCTTGTATCTCACAGGCAAAAGTTACCTCCTTTGATACTAAATGCTTATTTTGTACCTGAACTAACAGTTCTTGTGAGCGAAACCTGCACGCTTAACCCAAATGATCCAAAGTGAAGGGTGTATTTTTCTGTTGTGCAGCTACTTCCTGTTCTGAAATCTTTAAAGGAAGTGTGAATTAACTAAACTTGTCCTGTGGTGAAAATAATATTTTTCAAAATAAACATGAATATAGAAGCAAGCTACTGCCCCAGTTTCAACATGGGCCCTTATCAGACGATGTCAGTTATTCAGTTAGGAGACCAGTCTAGGTCTTTCATGAACTGCCTTGAAATTGTAACTGCATGAAATAAAATGTAAAACATAGTACAACTTTAAAACCATTGTTTCCTTTCTAAAATAACTTTTTATAAAATCTTTCAAACACAGAATTCCAGATTCACATTTTTTAGTTTCTAAAGTAAAACCCAGGTTGTGGTGGTGTTAATGGTTATTTCAAAACATACTTTCTGCTGATTTCACACTTAAAACAGCAATACAATTGTTGTGCATTTAAGTGTGCAATGCTTTGGGAATGTATTCCTGCGCATGTGACAGATATGGAAAAACAACATCAGAAGGCAGCATATGACACAAGCTTGTCAACACAAATTAATATTTTTACATGAAAGGAGAATTCATGAGCAGCTGCTAAATAATGCAGTAATGACATGGAATTATATAATGCTTTTATCCATATATTAAGAGTGACTCTTAAATTGGGATTTTAGGATTCTAACCTCCTCTGAACATGATTTTTGCATATCTAGATCTAGATCTCTCACACATTGGTATTTATTTATAATATATGGACATCCAAAATAAAAACAGTGATAGTCTTGCACCAACATGTAAAAAGAACATCTTTCCAGTTTGCGGCTGTGAGAATGTATGTGAAAGTCAGTATGGGAGGTCTTGTGATTTTATAATACACCAACATTTAAAATTATTACAAAAAAGCCCACTGTCAGTTTTATATCTTCCTTTAAATCTGTATTTTTATTAATAAAATTTAACATGACATGTTACGTATGCATCTATGTATGTATAACTGTGCTTTCTGTACAAATCTATCCTTAATGGAAACATCCCGTATGTATTAGGTCTATTACATTAAAGTCCACCAGCTTCCTGTTTGAAGATTCCCAAAGCTCCCTCGGACATCCCTGCCGATTCCCTCACCCAGACCCAGTCTTGCACGCTTACCTGCCACAATCTGAGCTGGCAGTTCTGACGCACAAGAGGATGTTTCAAGAAGGGCATGGAGATATAATTTGAGAAAAGTGCACTGATGTGAAAATCATTCGCAAGAGCAAATGTCAGAAAACATTTAAAGAAAGTAGAACAGTCTGCGGGAATGCAATTCCAAGTGACTCTGTGGATTCACATGAAGGGTCTCCAATTTTCATTCCTCTGGAGAACAATTATCTTATGTATTATTATTTGTTATGTTTTCTTGTAAAGAACAAGCAATGAACAAAGTAATTTAATTGATATTGAACTGGAGGGGGTGGGGGTGGGGGTTCAGCACAGGAAGTTTATAGGACTGATATTGAATTGCTGAGGACATGCTTAGTCTCTCATACTGCTGGTTTAAGATAACCCAATGGAAACTGTCTAGGTAAAAGCAATGTGACTGCTGGATGAGACAAGACTATAACACCCGTCATTGTTTACATAGATCATAACATGTGGATTTATGTTAGATGGGGATGAATAGATCTAAATTATCTAGTTGACAAATATGTTCCCCTTTCTCAAGTTGCATTTATGCCAGGGAATGGGTTATTGTTTGCCTTGTAGCCACTGAGGAAGTGATGTGTAATGTATTTTTAACTTGTTAAATTAATAACAATTGGATGTGTGCTTGTGAGATTTCCACAAATGAGCCATTCTTTTCCACATTTAGTCTCTACCATCTTCCTTTCACTGTTGGACCCTTTGCCAGAAATGCCTAGCAAAGCATCATATTTCACCCTTACATTTGTAGCCCATTCAAAGAAATATAGTTTAATGCATTGAAAATAATAAATTGACTACATACACCGCAGATGTTTGGTCTTGTTTACTTCTCACCATATGTGTAGTGGGTAGTAATTCATACGATAAATAATTAAGTATAAACCTGTCAGCCTCCAGTGTTTTTTAATCTACAAATATAACAGAAGACTTATTTATTACTTCCACTAGTTACGGTCTGTGTTTCAGCTTCAGTGACAAGATCCCGCTATTGATTTAAGAGCCAAACTTCCTTCCAATCTGCCCCCTTTGAGAACCGGCCTTGTGTAACTATTCCAGTGAGTCATTCAGTAAGGCAGAGATGCACTATTTACTGAAAATGAAAACGAAAACGTCTCAGCCCTGCTTAAACGCATCAAGTATGACTAGCGTGGAAATGTCTTCATCCTGTGTTTCTTTTCAGAGAATAGTATTGTCTCCCTGAGAAAGTCCATTTGGTTCCAGTGAATTGCCTCATGAAGTTTATTTGAGAGCAGCATGGTATTTTTAAAAGCATACCACATGAACAGTGTGCTTACACTGAAAGTATTATCAAATAAAGCAATTAACCTTTGGGTAATTTGGTAGTGGATTTTAAAACGACGAAGATTATTTCCAACATTCTCTTCCTACAGACTTGTCTTATTACTATATATTTTTTCCCATCCCCCATTTAAAATAATGATTCCTCTACCCAAGACATTTGACAGCTGCAGTATCTGTATTCTAATTCTTGCTCAGGACAGAGATGTTGTCACAATGAAGACACACAATCGTGCACTGTTTACCCTGCAAGCAGAACAAGGCGAAAGGTTAGGCTTCATGCATTTGCTACAGAACATGATCTTCAACATAATGCCTGTTTCCATATACAGTTCATATCAACAGCACTTAATTCAGGTTATCCATTTTCCCAGAGCGAAATTGGTAACATTCAACTGCCAGAGCAAGAAAACGTTTTTCCTGTGAAACTGTAAAAGGTTATTGTTCATCTGTGTAAAGACGGCTTCTCTCGTCCAGGTCAGCAGACGCTGGGAACACAACACAGCTCCAAGGCACTGATGCAGTGATCTGTTTATTATTGGACTCCTAGATTTGAATAACGTACCAGATTCTGGATGATAAGGATGTGCTTATCGGTTTATAAGTCCATGACAGTCATGGTATAAGGTACTTCCTATGTATATGGAAATAAAATATGTAATAGAATATGAATCGATGGGATGTCTGAATACCACAGTATTACATCTTATCCAGAGCATCATTACCAGAAAGTAGGTTGTGAACTATTCTTGCCCTTGTGTTAAGATACCACTGCCTCAATAAATTATATTTGCTGTAGTTGAGAAGTGGACATGTCCTTTATTTTGCTAATGAATGGGAGGTAACCACATTTCAGGTAGCAGGTTTGTTTCTGTCACACCCACATTATAAGTTTAAAAATTCTGAGCATCTTGGTTTTAGTTATTTTTAAATCCTTTGTACAATAAATACTGTTCAGTGGATTGCCCAGCTGTGTAAACTACATGGACTGATACTGTGTATATAATTCACAGCACAATCATTTGACCAAAGCCGGTTGTCTTGCTTTAATCACAGTTCACAATTAACCAGCATGTCCCCTTCCTGAATGTAGGGGACGATAATCTGACTTGTTTGCACCGCATGGTAAAGATGAGGACCTAAGGGCAAATAGCTTTCCCTTAATATCAAAATGTGTAATACAATACTTTTCTCACATTAACCTCCATAACCTACTGTTACTCTTTTATAATAAAGAATTCCAAAGACACAAGGTACAACTCACAAACAGAAGCTCTCCCATGTCCTACTTTAATCTCAATTCACTTTCATTCAAAGCCAGACCAGTTTCAGTAATTTTTTGTTAGTACACTGTAATATGATAGTCTTGCCTCCATCAACTCTGCACCTCAGATATTTCTAAAAGGGTTCAAAACGTGTTACAATCAAGTTCAATGCCAGCTGTTCAGCTCATACCGGTTTTCTTGGAATATCCGTCACAAAAGTACCTGAATAGACCATGTTTAGAATCAAGCAAACTTGCTATATATGAGAACCAGCTAAAGGCACAGAGCAGACATTGCATTTTCTACTTTCCACACTGAAACAAATGTCTAATTTCACTACAGCACACAACATGTTGAGACAGGTGCTATAGATCTACCTTCAGCTTATTACCATGCACCTGTTAGAAAAGTGTAGTATTTCTAAAATTATATAATTGTGTAACATTAAAAAAAAAAAAGTTTTTAGTCCTTGGCATGTGAAATGTGTGTGTATACACATAAACAAATGAAGACAGATGCACAGACGTGCACTAACTTAAAAACATGAAATATTAACACTGGGGGTATGTTTCTAAAAAGACTTGCATGGAAGGTTATGCGCCTCCGGTGGCTCTTTGCACTTAAAAGAATAACGCATTGAATTGCAATTAAAAGAAAACGGTTTAAAATCATTGAATAGTTGCAGAAACAACAGAAACAAGCACTCTAAAATCGCTTCCTATACTATTTATATAGTCATACCAAATATAAGCAAGCACACGCAAACAGTAAGTTTAACAGTAAATGAATAAACCAAATATTTGATCATTTCAAATAACTACTAACCTTGTGACTTTAATGCTGTACTTTTCTCTGTGGTCAGACACTGCTGATGAAGCTGGCTCATGTGTCGGGGACTTCGGGCTTGTTCAGGTTGCTCTGCGCAGATCCTGCCAATGCCTGGCAGCTCTTATTGCCGGTCCCACTGCGAATGTCTGTCGCCACAGTTCAATAGCCAAGTCGGTCTCCAATCACCTGTCATGTGATGAGAGGCGTGCCAGGCCGGCCCGGTGCAGACTGCGCAGCGCAGCGCTACTGTAGCGCAGATGTCCGCAGCTCTGCGAGGGTCTGCGCGGTGCACGAATGGAATCGGTGGAATTCTGCAGATCTGCGCAGCACTGTGCAAATGTGCGCTGCAGCAGCGCGACGCACTGCACTTGTGCGGTCTGGGATAAAGACGTAGCAGTTCCGACTGTATCGTGCAATTGACAGCATGCTCTAACTGCCGTTCATTTATTACAACTTGCTAACCAATGTCTGTTAGTGACTTCAGTTACACTATCGAAATGTGTGTTTCCAATTATTTCCTTATAGTAAATAAAACCACCAGAAAGCCTGGAGCACGTTTTTCACGTACAGTAGACTATAGGAATCATCATACCATGGGCCGGACTGAATCAAAACTACAGAGCTGTACTGAGTTGCGCTTCATCTTCATAAGATGCCACTTTCTTCTAATCACTAATGTCACCGCTATGAGGTACAGGTTTGTAGTTCGCTATTAGCGGGTGGGTCACAGTTTTGATTTAATCCGGCCACATGTTAGTTTCTCCACATCCTTTGTATGGAAACAATTACTTATTAACTGTCGGTCCTTAATTCACAAAACCTGTTAAACTGAATAATTATCTTGCCACATAGTTTAAATGCAAGGCCAAGCACGATCGAAGTGAGGAGGAATATTTTGGGGAACACGACAGTGCCATCTGCTGAAGTTTCTTCCTCATTTTTTGTTTTTGTTTTCAACATATGGATTCTAGTGTCTATATCCCTGCCAACAGTAAAAATAAATACACTCAATGTTGAAATAAATATATGAATTAATAATATCCATTTATTTATTTAAACTGTTTGATTCATTTCAATATTGTATTAATTTTGTGTTATTGATGTATTATTTTCTCTGTGTAATTATTTTTAATCTTGCATGGTTAGTCCTCCATATATATGCAATGAATGTCAATTATAGGAGGATACATCTCCTTAGAACAGGGGATGTGCCAACTGATTGGAAGACAGCAAATGTCAAACCAATCCACAAGAAAGAGGACAAAACTGAGCCAGGAAATTACAGACCAATCAGTCTCACCTGCATCACCTGTAAAATGTTGGAAAAAATGATTAGACAGAAAATAGAGGAGCATCTTAATGAAAACCATATTCTTGGAGATAGTCAACATGGGTTTAGATGAGGCAGATCATGTCTTACTAATTTATTGGAATTTGTTGAACGTGCAACTGCAGCTGTAGATCACGTGAAAGCAGATGATATGATATACTTAGATTTTCCAAAAGCTTTTGATAAGGTTCCACACCAAAGACTGATCCTCAAATTGGAAGCTGTAGGCATTCAGGGTAATGTAAGTAGATGGATTATGAACTGGTTGATGTCTAGGAAACAGAGGGTGTTGATTAGAGGAGTCGCTTCTAACTGGAGTGAGGTTGTTAGTGGAGTTCCACAGGGATCAGTACTAGGGCCTTTGCTTTTTCTAATCTATATTAATGATCTGGACTCTGGGATAGTTAGTAAACTTGTCAAATTTGCAGATGATACTAAAATAGGTGGCTCAGCAGAAACAATCTCGGCAGCACAGGCTATTCAAAGGGACTTAGATAATATTCAGTTGTGGGCCGACACCTGGCAGATGAAATTCAATGTGGACAAGTGCAAGGTAATACATGCAGGTAACAAACATGTCCACTATAATTACACTATGGGAGGAACAGAACTAGATGAAGTAACACATGAGAAAGACCTAGGAGTCTATGTGGACTCCTCACTTTCTCCATCCAAACAATGTGGGGAAGCAATAAAAAAGGCAAACACAATGCTGGGGTATATTGTCAAAAGTGTAGAATTGAGAACAAGGGCAGTGCTGTTCAGACTGTACAATGCACTAGTTAGAGCTCATCTGGATACTGTGGACAGTTCTGGGCTCCACACTTCAAGAAAGATATCGCTGCTCTAGAGGCAGTTCAGAGGAGCAACCAGACTTATTCCAGGTCTGAAGGGAATGTCCTACTGAGAGACTGAGGACCTGAACCTTTTCACCCTGGAACAGAGGAGACTACGTGGGGACTTGATCCAAGTCTTCAAAATCATGAAAGGCATCGACCACATCAAACCAGAGGAGCTTTTCCAGATCAGCAGGGACACACGCACCCGGGGACACAAAAGGAAATTGGGCTTCAAGGCATTCAAGACAGAAAACAGGAGACACTTCTTCACACAGAGAGGCGTCACAATCTGAACAAACTCCCCAGCGATGTGGCTGAAGAGACAATTTGGGAACATTCAAAAACAGACTGGATAGGATCCTTGATCACTTAGATATTAATGGACACCAAATGAGCACGATGGGGCGAATGGCCTCCTCTGGATTGTAAACTTTCTTATGTTCTAATACTACTGAAAACCTGTTTGCAGTACAAAGTAATGTCTGGTTTAAAGCAGGCTGAAATAAGTACATTTACATATATACATTTAATTTATGTTGACCACGTCTAGTTCCTAATAATAACAGCAATACAATTTAACCTTATTGAGCAGGACTACCTCATTAACCAATACTTTTATATTTTTTGTTATTCAACCTATTCACAGCACATTGAAACTGGGACCCAGTTGAGTGCTTATTCATCATATAGAAGGGTAGGAATCTGTTTAAATAATGTATTGATCCCAAAGTGTGAATATATAAATTTAATAGAAATATACGTATACATTCCTAGTTATATTCTTCACTATATTTATTTATTTGCATCAACATTCATAGTAATGTTTTATTTTTAATTTTGTCTACAAGGCCTAATTCCTCATATTTGCGAATGAAGATGTTTAAGAAATAGATGTTTAATTTTGTTTTCCCTAACAAATGAAAAAATCCATAGAGTTGTGGGAATGTCACATAAAACTTTCATAAAAGCGCTTTGCTGTAACACCAATGGTGGGGAGTACACAACAAATCCACGGTATTAAATTAATCCAAGGCAATAAGAATGTCTTACAACATAAGATTTCCACTTTAGTAAAACATACACACATACATCTGAGTGCAGAATATTATCACACATAGGCCTATATTTTACTTTAGAACCACAGCGTGCATACTTCTGACTACACAGGTATCTGGCTCCCTCCTCTGGTAGAACTTAAATTTGCTTGATTTAAAAAAACACTACTTACAAATGGCCTTTACAAATCGCCAAGTACTACTGTATAAAGTAAACACACCTTACATTGTCTTGAAAATCAACAAAAAAATATCGATATTTAACTTGACTTCATATTAAGTCTTAAAATGCATACTCACTACAGAAGCCTTTGTCTATCTGGTAAGTTGCATCACTGCAAATGATAAATGATAGGAAAGTATAAATGACACCTTTTAAACTGCATATATATGCAGATTGTCAAGGCTAATATTTGTAAAATACCATGCATTTGTGTGAAAGATTGGGTATGACATGTTTAAGGTAACTTGTGACACAATTTGAGTGGAGAGGCTGAGAATTTCAATAATCGGTAACAGGCTGCCCTGCAGTAATTGGAGGTCAGATCTGATTTTCAGGCACAGAGATAAAATTAATCCTTTAAAAGTGATACCCCATGGATATTTTTTTAACAAAGGAAATCATTTCATTTTATGGCGTTTGTTGTGCCTTTGCTTTCCAGTACACCGCAGCTTGTCATTAAACACATTCAAAGGAGCACACCAAAGAGCTGTTTCTGCAAATCTGCAACTAAGTAATTGAAAATGTGCCTTCTGTTTTTGAATTTCACATAAAAATAATCAGCTTTGAATTATAAATCTACTAAAAGTTACCTCTGTGGAAAATGTCAGGTTTTTATGTTGTGTGTGTGTGTGTTTATTTTTAAAAGGTGTTTATATTCATTAGTGTTCCTCAATAAATCGCTTTGATTTGGACCATGCTGCACTATAAACCTGCTCCTTGTTAGTTTAATGGGCAAGTTCTTCAGAAAGGAGCACGTGTTGAATATCTCCTGGAGTTTTATTTTACAGTGAAATGCTATGAAATGTCACTACCTGTGGAGAAACAGATGGAAGCCACATGAGAGAACTGTAGCAGATGTGGTTGTGTAACAATAAGGCAACCTCAGCTTTCCATATGACACACACAGTGGTCATTTTCCAAACAGGCCATCCTGGTAGCTACCCATCCAGATGTCACTCTGTTCCATGAAGTGTGTTTAATTGGTGCTGTAGGGTTTCTAAGCTTAAGAGCCATCCTGTGAAGACAGTTGTTATTCTGAAAGTAAAATGCAGGTGCCACTCTGTACGTGTCAGTGTGCATTTCATGATGGTACATGTTTCCATTCTGAAGCTGATTAATGTTCTTATGCTAAGAAAACAGACACATATCCTATAAAGGTCTTCTGAAATTACAATACCCACACCCACCCTAGAAAACTTTGTGCAGTATTTAGTGAAATATTAAAAAAAAATACTTTACTTTACTGTGCTCAAACATTTACCTGTTTAAGATTAAAGAAAAGATGAATGACATTAAAACAGATACACAGTATTTTTTTTAATCTTCAATTTAAGTTTTTATTGTTAAAAAAAGTTAAAACACACATTGAAAGCAAAGCCTGCTTTGCTCTTATAATACAATTTGATTTAATTTGGAAGTCCTGCTGACAATGCACAATTTACTACCAAGCACAGATATTTATAAAAACTATTGTCATATATTAAAAAATATGTATGTTTTGTAATGCAGAAGCATTTACCAAGCAGGTCTGAATGCTACCAAGATTTGAATTGAAGCTGATGTCAAATACTGTATTTTAAAAGCAAATATGTTTATTAATTGTAAATGAAAACCAAATTATTTTCATAAATATGTAATTTTTATTGTTTATTAATGTTTATTACTGTTGGTTTAATATTAACTGACTGTTGACATGTTTGGCATTATATTTCAGTGTAACTAATTCAGGCAAACATTAGTGACGTGCTTTTTTGTCTATTTGTGCTTCTTCATACCATTTTATACATAGACTCATACAGATTAATCTCAGAAACTGTGTTGCAAATACAAATGCTTCTACCAGAAAACCAGGTACTGATTCACCCCTTAACCCCTTAAAATAAGAGTATTTACTTATGAATGAATCAACAGTCTCAAGAAATGACTTTTTTTTTCATGGTGGCCAGTTTATAAATGGTCTGGTACCCATCGTCATCCCATGCGTATAACTGCTTCTCCTTTGGGTTGTAGTGCAGAACAGAGTGGCGCCCATAGCGCTTTGGGAAGTAGAGAACGGGGGCCTCGTCGTTGCTGATCACGTCCTGAACGTCATACAGACACTGTATTCTCGACCGCCCCCCTTGGTGCGAATTGTACACGACGTACAGAGTCCCACAGATGAAAAAAGCCCCTTCGGCGTCTTTGCTGGTACACGTTGTATCCCAGTTGTGTTCTACCGCCATATTTGCTCTGTCTATCTTAGTGATCACTAAGTTGCTTCCAGTGTCTAGATCAGCGTGAATGGACCACAATCCTAGTTCGTCCACGGCCAAATCAATGAATGTATGTGGAGAAAGAGAATAAGCAGGAGTCCTACCTGCTCCAGGCAATAACATGCGGTCAATTACAGTCCTATTGCGTATGTGCACTTTAAGGATCTCATTTAGAGAGCCACTCTTGTGAAAATACAGGAAGCCATTGTACACCACCTGACCAGTTCCTTGCCAAGAGAAGGGTAGAGTTAAATTCCGCGCTGCTTGTAAAAAGGAGCTTTCAGTGAATTCTTTAATGGAAGGGAATTCTAAGAGAGTGTTGTTTTTGGTTCCATTGAAAAAATAAATCTTCTGGGAATTTTTGCTTGGGTCTTTCATCCAAGAGCCGTGGATGTCTCCGGCTTTTTTAACAATCTTTATCGACTTGACACTTGTTAGCATGACATCACAATCTGTTGAGACAACAATAAAAACATCACTACTTGTTACTTTTGATTCTATATGGAGGTATTAATTTAATTCAGTACGCAATACTGAAGAGAACAGAATATGGGCTAGCAGGTTCAAACCATGCATGTTTGTAGTGCCGATGCTTGTGTGCACCTGCTTTGAGATGTTCTATACCTTATTAGCATGTTAATTTTAGGGTTTCTATTGGAATTATGTCAGATAGAGAAACAGTAGAGTAGAGAAACGATGCAATCATACGAAAACTAATAACCAAAAATACGACGGTAGAATAAAATACAAGGTTTTCATTCTTCATCACAGACCGTAATCCTGTTTTCTGTTTCATTGACATGAATCCATTTTCCTAATCCAAACAAAATCGGTAAAATGTGGTCTAGATTCCCTTGTCGCAGATTGATTCTCTAAACTCAATTGTTCATTGTCAACACCCCCACACACACCTTGGTCCCTTGTTGCCACTGAGAAATCCTATTCCATTCATAGCTGATCCTATCTTTTTAAAGAACAAATCAATCAATATTTCTACAAAGGAAAATGTGGTAAAAAAACAGTTTAAACTCAGTCAGCAAAGGGAAACCAATAAGTCTATTGCATAGTAGTTTGATTCAGTTTTATAAGAGATGGAAAGAATCTCATTTTGTTAATTTTGAAAAAAAAATGTTTTTACCTTTTTTTACTTCTTTGGTTAGATGTTCAAGCTCTGAGGATCTAAGCATTATTGTTTTTCTGCACCATCTGTACAATTCATACAACAACCAGCAGCTCGTAAAGCGTGAAATGAATCAGACTACTATGCCCTGGGATTTCTATTGAGTAACACCTTTCTTTTCATGTTTCTCCTGTACCTCCAACCCCCTTTAGCTTGGCCTTCTTCTTCGTTTTGGCTTCTTTTACTTGTTGCTCCAGGAGTTTGTCATCTATCTCCACGCATGGCTGCAGGGGATTCTCCAGGTAGTCGATGTCTCTCTCAATCCTCTCCACTCTTGACACCACGTCCCCCACTTCATTTTGGAACTCGGTTTTGGAAACGCTTAGACTATCCAGCCGAGTCCGCATTTCCTTTGAGAAATCATACAGCTCTCGTCCATACTTCATCATGTCTTGGTCGCATTTCATTAGCCGGTCCTGTGTAAAGCATTAGACCAACAACTTAGCACTGCTCTGAAAATGTGTAAACCTGTGAATATTACAAGTACATGATGATCTAGAGACACAAAATGAAGCCATTATTTTAAAACTCTATTAAGTCTCTTTTTGTCTCTTAAATGCATTCCCTACTTAGATTTAATGAAAACATGTTGGCCTTACACCACTAGCAACATAATTAAGCTTTCTTTGCTAGTTATGGTTTCAAAGAGCAAAATATTTTACTTGTGCATTAAGTACATTTGAAAATGCACCCTGACTGGATGATACAATCTAAACTATATATCCTCAACCTATTAGCCTTCTTTTTCATTAGGATCAATGTGCAAATCAGAGTTTCAACATCAATGAGTACTTTCCTTGCACAAATTGGCATGAAGGATTAATAAAGTGCACCTGAGTAACAGTTCTGATAATTTGTACTCTTGACATCAAACATACATGAATATGCTTATTTCAAAGTTGTTTTTCTTATTTCTCTCTCTCAATAAAGTCTTATTCTTACCTCCAGCTGCGCAATTCGTCTTTCAAAGTACTGCATCATAATGATATCTTGAGTGATCCGCTGAGCATTTCCAATTACTCGACTCATAAGTAATACCGTCAACAATTTGAAATACCAGTTATGCATTTCTGATGTGTAATGGTAGCAAAAAATATAATTAACAAAAATAAAATAAAGTAAAAGGCAGATTGATTTTCAAGCCACCTAAAGCGTGCTCTGTGTCTTTATCATTAAATGCAATTTTGTTTGATGCTTCTTCCCTCGTATAAATCTTGCCACATCTGGCAGCTGGTTATTCACTCTGTAACAGTTCCTGTTGTGCAGCACATCCAACGGATCCACGTGATCAGCATATTTCCACAGGCAATTGCATCTTTCCAACTCCTGATCTAATCCAGATGTGTGTGTGTTTGACTCCTCTAAACTTTAAAACTCTTTGCATTTAAAAAGAACCACTGCTGTTTGGTACAAATAAAATGTTGGACAAAACTGTAAGACCTTGAAAGTTCTAATTAAGTTACAAACTTTAGGAACCTAGTGTTTACATCAATGCCCTAAATTGATAAACAGAAGAGAAGCACAGATGACTAATTTTGCCCCAGGTAGGCTGAGCACTGAAGTGTTTGTCTTGCCAAGTTGACCAACAGTTGATTTTGGAGAAGGATTTGAAGAAATGGAAAAATACAGCCTTTTTCTTCCTTATGCTGACCCCTTGAGGAAATTCACACCAGGAAAAGCATGAGCGTAACAACAATTTCTATAGCCAATACTGTCCCTCTGTCTATAAACCTTGAATAGACTGTAGAACCCCCCCCCCCCCCCCCCAAAGAGCTATACAAATGTTATCCCTATTATCTTTCTTTCTAAGACTCTTAGCCTTTGCATTTCAAATGTGAATTATAGTTTAGTAGTGTTCTGGTATTCCTTAACTGAAAGAATCATCTGCTTATTTATTTGCCTTTTTCCATAAATATATGCTTTAGTAAAATGGTATAAATTGACATGCTATTGACAAAACTGTACTTGGAAGGAAGCTCTCTGTGAAATCGAACAGGACCTACAAGCTAATTTTATAGGCAGCACTATATAGGCATGACTAGCAGTTCTGTCTGAGTGTATGGACGCCATTTGTGATGTGAAATTCCACAGATGACATTTAATTCCCTTTTATCTTCCCTTTCAATGATACATTGAAGCAAGATGATGTTTACTCTGGCATGTTTTGTAGAAAGACATTCTTGGACTTATTGTTCAGCATTGTTCCCTGACCGATTCTCAAAACTTTTCATCACACGTCCCTTGCAAATGGAGACAGGAAATGAGCTGGTGAACTTCAATTTACTTTTTCCTCAAGTAAATACTCTGATAATAACACTGTCTGGGAATAAATAGAATATGATCTTCTCCAATTCACGATAGAAAGAAAAATTTTAAGAGACAATTCTTAAAACTTAAACCCCTAAATTGACTTCAACCTTATTAATCAACTGCCAACTGCCACTATGAGATATTATAGGTACACAGAATCATAACAGGACAACCACCTGTGCCAGAAATAGAAGCAGGCTGGGAGGAAGTATTACATATCAACTGTTCTCAGTGAAGTCAAGGCTATTAACAGCACTGACCTTGT
This sequence comes from Amia ocellicauda, assembly GCF_036373705.1. Classification (NCBI taxonomy): domain Eukaryota; kingdom Metazoa; phylum Chordata; class Actinopteri; order Amiiformes; family Amiidae; genus Amia; species Amia ocellicauda. The sequence continues at coordinate 2,098,064 of NC_089853.1, forward strand.
GTAGAGATTTGATTTGGAATCTCAAGACGTCTTCTGGTATATATTTTCTTACTGCACCATCTAAAGCAGTGGCCTTCAGACTTGTCGCCCTGCTCTGCCAACAGTTAACCAATGGAATACAGCTGAGAATATTCATGTCCCGTTTTACTCTTTCAGAAAACTCTGATCCACATCACAGAACACGTATGTCTAAAAATGTGACATTATATGTCACCTGTCCGTGATAGGCAAACCTATATAGATGTGATTGATCCGATCTTCAGGCCAAAAGCTGAAACCACATGGTATATTAGATTATAAAAGTCTACTCCTCCTCGTAATTCTTGGTTAAAAACAACGCAATGTATGGTTTTTAAGTGTGCATTAGAAATAGAAGTTGCCCTGAGGTGTGAACAGACCTTTTTGTGTAACAGATTTCCATATCTAAAGCAGACAGCAGAGGGAGCTAGGCCACTTGGGTGACGGTCCATCCCTGTCAGTTTAATTTGAAATCCTGCAGCACACCTTTATTGGCAACAATGAAAATCTGTTTTTTATGAAAATACAACAATATAATCCAGAATCTCGAGGTTTGTTTTCCTATACAATCTCATCTTATGTATTTGAAGTTGTGATCTGTGGAATAAAGCATCTCCTTTTCTCCTACTCATATAACATCACTATGCATACAGTTCATGATTACAGCCACGGTGGTATCCATGTATTCAGTGTCAATAATTCTGTTTGTTGCTTTTTATTGTTTCTCCTCTTTGTAAATGCCAGGACATTAAACCTGATGTATTTTCTTAAACAAATATATTCTGATTTGTTATATTAACTATATTGGGCCTTAAGGCAGAAGCTACTTTATTGAAGTTAAGAATAATAATTTGCCAATCAATAATTCAGATAAATTCTAAATGTATTCTAAGAAGCAGTTAAATATGTAAAGATTTTCAAAATCCAACTATTAAAGCTACTTCGTAGATGTCAGGGCACATTTATCTCTTGATCTAAATAAAAAAAATTGTATACATTTTACATGTTGTCCTAAAATATATGGCACATTTTTAAAAATCAAGTCAAGCTTGCTATCTAATGCTGAAACATTGCAAACAGGCGGACAAGGCTTCACTGACAATCTAACAAAGCTTCAGAGACATATCTGTATTTATGCCGTTATTGTGTATTATGAATGAAGTGTGCAGTGCTAGAATTGAAATCCCCACTCTTTGCATATTCGCTGTAAACCGCAGTAGAGTGGTAATGTAGAAACCCCCCAAACCAATCATCTGTATTCAGGTGCTACAGTTAAAAAAAAAGAAAAAAAAAGAAGAAGAAATCAAAGACTTGTAACAAAATAGATTTTTTTCCAATTCACTTTTAGGGCAGTGACTTTCCTGTATGCTTCCAAATACTGGTTTTAAGCCTCTGGGACACTAAAATATATTATTAATGGTTATGTTGTACATATCATTGCGATTCATTCTAAATGCAACACCAATTTATATTTTGTAGACCAAAATTAATAGCAGTTTAAGTGTTCACATCATTATTACTAAAATGACATTTGTGAATAAAAATGGAAGGCAAAACTCTGTTTGGAATTGAGTTTATGAATTATATATACAATTGGATTATGTAATTGCAGAGCAAGTCTGTACCAACGTGAATAATCATAACCATGCAGTACAGCTCAATTTAGCAAGTATTTATATCAGATTTAGTGATTTTTATTCCCTAAGGTGACACCTCAGTTTAAATATATACAGTATGTGTGCTCAGTGTGTAGGCACATACTAATCTACTTATATTTACACATACTTATATATTTTTGCACAGTCTAGTGGATGTGGTTTGGATTTGCCACTTTCACCATCAATCAAACTTTATTTAATGAAAGGCATTGGACAATATATTGCTGCAAGGTACTTCACATGACTAAAAATAGTACCATACGTGTAAGGACAGTAAAACAAAACTCAGTTCAAAATGTGTAGTATATACTTACCAAATGTTCTCTCCAACTGAATCTCTCTGTGGTTTGGTACAAAGCATGTATGTGTCTGTGATTACTGTACAACTATCGAGTTGTCTTCTACTCTACATGAGTGACAGCTGCACATTAAAACACCAGATACCAAACAGCCTCAGTGGGGCAGTAGAAGAAACATATCTATCCATCTTATACTGTTTGTCGTCTTAGATCTAAATTAACCAAACATATTAAACCAACAAACAATCTCGCCCATTCATTGCAAAACATGACTACCATTCCTTAATCTGCTGCCAGATTTGAAGAGTAGGAAGTCTTATCATACCGAGACCAGGTATCATCAGATTACTGAAAGTGTCACATTCAGCACAGTGTTCATGTGAGAACAGGGCTTTGTGAGTTTAAGAGAATTAGGATGAATGGATATTGATCTTTCCTAAAATAAACTGGATGTGAATACCTCTTCTGTTCCTTTTTTCCAGAAGAAAGTGTAGCATACGATCCGAAGGCAAGAATAAATAAAGGTTTGTTTCGTCTGTTGACATTGAAAAATGTTTAGATTTCCTTTCTAAATGTATCAGACTGTTCTAGTCTTGGTTTCTGTCACTTACCTGGCTCTGAAAATGGGTTATTAGGCAGTACAGCCTGAGATGTAAAGAGAACGTAGCGACGCAAGCACTTTATCAATGTAAAAACTGCTTTCATTATACTCAAATTAAAAATAGATCAGCATTCTAGATCGGAATAATTTACATTTTGCAAGTCAGAGATGCAAATAAAAATTCCCTGGCCAGCCTACACAGATGAGAGAGACTTTCAGGAGTCTTGTTTACTATGGCAACAGAAATCACCATGGCATTGCATAGATCTGATGGTCTTTTCATTGAAATGGACTCCTCAAGAATAATGAACACCCCAGATGCTGCCAGAAGGAGATATGGAGAAAGATAACATTTGGCTATGGCTACAAGAAAGGAAAATAAAGTCACAGATGAGAATCCCATGAGAAATCCAATCTACTATCACTACTACTACTACTACTACTACTACTACTACTACTAGATTATTACTTGAAGTGTAATGTTGTCTTGCCTCCCTTTACCACTGTAGAAGCGCTGTGCATCAGGTCTAATTGCTCACACACCCTACCCGATTATTTCAAATTGTGCTTTGAGTCGAGGTGCAGTTCTCGAGAGTTTTCTGAAAAGCTTGGCCCAGCAGATATATTTATATACAGTGTATGCGCTTGGGCTTGTCTGGGAAGATTGGGTTTTCACAGTCAATAGCATTTTTTCCCCCCTCTTTTACCTCCTTATGTAGGTCAGCTATCATTTTGCCTAGATTCTTTCCATTGTGTCACTGCGGAGTCTAACGCAGGTCGGCCCTGGACCCTGAGAGCCTGGCACACTCTCGTTGACACATTTATATGGTAATGCAGAACCAGGGAAAGTCATGAAAACGACTGTAAGTGAAAAACAAAAAGAAAACTGAGTGAACCCACAGAATCAATTCCCGACTGGGTTTCATGTGAATGGGCATAAACATTGGATATAGATCGTTTTGCAACTCCGAGGTTGTTGATTTATTGCCGTTTCAGAATTTCATTTGAAATTTACAATAAACCAAGGTCTTGGCAGTCCTGCTTTTATCATTTTAATAACAGGAACGGGAGTATTCAGTGCTCACGCTTTGGTGTCGAGATGTCATAACAGTCTTCGTGACTCTAAATAGTATTGTTAAAATTCAATTTTAAGCACCCAGTTTATACAAAAATGTCAAAGGACCTATTTAATAATTATTCAGCTTATGGGTGAACACTTGTGGTATTTTACTATAGCCTTACCGACTATTGCTACTGTATTGTTGATAACCACTATAAACAGACATATCTACCATTTACTAAAAATAGTTTCTATATACAAGCAACATATGTAAATATATAGTCCTATGTGATGCTGCGCTGCTCCTGTTTTGGAGGCAGATGAGGCTGTAGCCGGGGAGTGAACAAGGGAGTTACTGTTTTCTTTATCATTGTAGGAGCTATTGTTGGAAAGTGGCTTCTAATGTACCTGCTGCACACAGGCACTGAAAGGCAGTGTATCAGTGATCATGATTCCTATAGGAGGCTTGTATTGTGTAACCCTTTGGCGAAAGCTGTGTTGGCAACAGAAAAAAAACAAGCTATTATCTTTCAGCTGCTGGTATAAGAGCCTTAGCAATTCCCTGCAAGCTCTTCTGAACCTGCTCAAGCCTCCAGTGCTGCACTCCCATAATTGTCCCACATTTCTACAACTCACATTTTGTTTTCTGTCATCCGGGGTCATATACCGTACATGAATAATTATGCCTTGGCAAATCAGTACTTGCATATGTGTTTGACATCCCCTATGGAATCATGTTAGTCCACACTGTTTCAGTTCAGGATTTGGGCCAAATAGCCTATGGAATATAAAACACTGACTATAAAATGTGTGTACTTTTACGATGACTCACAGATGTGTTTTTTCTCTTACAGAGTGAACAATGTTTCTTTGTTTGGGAACATTGAATCACGTATCTTAGGCTTGAAATTTTAAATTAACTGCAAGTGTCATGTAGATTCAGAAAATCATATTTCTCCAGATTTTTCATTATGCATGTGTGTCTGGAGGAATGGTATGAGCATGCCAAAATCTTAGTCACATTAAAAAAAAAATCAAAACGCCAAAATAGATCAATGCCAAATAAATTCTGATGGGTAAGTCTTTGCCTTTTAATTACAGATGTATGACAGATGATTCAGCTTTACTAAGAACAAAAAGGAGTACACTTTTTGCATTCATATATATAAATAATTAATTTATTTTATTATTCCCTGAAGGTGAAGGTTGCTGTTTTGTCACTTCATATGAGTCTTGTTGTCTTACTCTGCTTCCCAGATGCAGAGAGTTAAATTATGCGCATGAAGCCCCCAGTATGCTTTTGATTATAATTTTACTGGGTCAAATTAATATTTCAGTTGGAAATTCAAGTATACTGATATTCTAAGCTTTGGCATCTTATTCAGCATTTAAGTTCCGTTTTGCCTACCAGTCACATTTTAGTTAAAATGTATGTTTATAGAAACAGTTAATAGAGAAGATGGGAATACTAAGGATAAGACCACAGCTGATAGTGGAAAATATTCAGGATATAATTTCAGGACAGAATCCCATGAATAGCAGCTGGAATCCTTTGAAATATGCTTTTAATTAATACGAACCAGATAAGTGTTGCATAAATGACTTGAAAGTGCTTGTTTCACATCTCTGTAAAGGTCTCTGGATACCAACTGGCCTTTCCGTTTTTTGCGTTTTATTCAGAAGCACATTCACACTATGAGATCAATTGACTAAACCCGGCTTTGGTCAAATCAAACCATGTCAAAGTGAGCTCATCCAAGCGTTGAGCTATCTGCCTATGGCCCTCATATTTCACCTGGGAAAGAAAGACTGCTGAATGCCATGATACACTGAACGTTATTATTTGGTGGCTGAGGTCATTCAATTATATATACTGTTGTTTGAATGTATAGGACTAGTGTTACTCTGTATTGTAAGCTGTAGTTCCGTGAAGTTGTTAAAGAAATCACAGTATTCCACATAAATATAGCAGTTAAAACCTGGATCAAGAATGCAATTAATTAATTCACTGACAATATATGCTATTGATTGCATATATCAGTTTTCTGCCGTCCAGGTGTATCTCACTGTTTCCAAGGCAAAAAAAAAAAGAAACGTATGTTTTATCTTTGGGATTCATTTTAGTACTAACCATAAAAATAGTATTTAATAAATACTAATGAGAATTTACTGATTCAACAACTCTGGATCTAATGAAATAATTGATTATGTAATACTACAGAGTAATAGGCTCTGTGGCTTGAATACCTCATGCATGTAATGCACATAATCACAAAGATTTAGGAATCGTTTCTGAGTTCGGAGAAGATGCAGATTGCCGTTTGAAGGGCTGAGAGGATAGGTACTATGTCATTATATTGCTCTTTAAGTTCTCTTGTCCCTTCTTTGAAGTTTATGTTCCACATCAGTGGGCCAGAGAATTGATGCTTTTGATTCAAAGTAAAAAAACTACAGAGATTCCAATTTCTTTTCATTCCTCATTAATGCTTCAGAGCAGCTTCAAGATAACCTAATTTAAACGCTTATTATAAGTATGCAAAAAATATTCCTGACAGTCCTGTCGCCCCTTAACATGGAGGATAACAAAGAACAATTATCTTGTGGGTTACAGCAAACTTTATTGACTCCGCATCTTTGTTTATGGCGTCATTTAAAATTGTATATAAAAGAGGTTGAATTTATACACTGGATGTATATTTATCACAGGTGAAAATAGTTTTCAACTCAGCAAGTTTTTTCTTATTCTTTTTCCTAGCTCTGGCTTTTTCTAAACATATTTTCACCTTCCAAGTAACTGAGGGGGAGGGATGTGGGGGCTCTGGGATAAAATAAAAAAGGCTAAAGCACAGATAGCATAAAAATAGATGTGTATTTCTTCCAGAAATAATGGAGTGCATTTACAAATATCAAAAGCTATTATTATTATTATTATTATTATTATTATTATTATTATTATTATTAATTACTTATTATTAGATATATATGACAGAGACTAGCCATAGCAAAACTGACTCCCTGAACAGAAGAAAAAATATGTGCTTAGTGAAAAAGTGACTGATTTGGTTTACAGGTTCTCATTATGTAGTGAGTTGACTATTCTTTGTGTCTTTATTTATTGATTTATTGATTGGTTTGTTTGTTTATCTGTTTCTTATTTTCTTATTTTAGTAAGGGTAACATTTCATGCTGTTAATATTCTCGAATACTGACTAATTCAGCAGAAAATTTCTACTTGACTTTTCCCCATGGTTAACCCGTGTCTCTTGACAAAGGCAGGCTACAATGCATTGCTTGTCTAGGTGCATTAGATTCCCCTCCGCCTAATGATTGTTCTATGTAAATTTCCCTTCCAGTCATTAGTAAAACTTTCCCCCCATAAGGCACTCTAAACATGTTGAGGGAGTCCCCGGGGAGATTATGCTGTTTAGGTTGATGCACATCACCTTTGGAGTGCCCTCTCAGATATGGCTGTTCTTGTAATGATATCAGAAGGCTAGGACAACAGAGCAGTACTCTTGTGATTTATAGCGGCTGACAGCATGAAAAGTGCTTTCTATCAGACAATACTTTGGATTAATTTAAGAAGTTGGATGAAGCAGTGGTTTTGTCTCTATCGGTTACACATATTCTTGTCTGACTTAAAGAGCATGGTTCTTATAAATATATCAGTGTACATCACCACTTTGTTTAGACAATTGCCATTGTTCTATCTGTTATTCACATCCTGACAGGTTTTTAAACTTAAGTCTAATGGCATTACTTTCAGGATGTCAGTGTGGCACCGCAGGGGTACAATCTGGAGGTTGCTGTCTAGCTGACGTCACTTGCACCTGATGCAGATATCCCTGGGGCTGGAAAATGCATTTCTCTTGCAGCTGCGACTGACATCAGACATGGAGCAGTCTTGTGGACATCCCTAACCCGTGCGCTGAATGGAAGCTGCCATCTTGAAACTCAGTGTACTGCAATTATAGCATGGAAGTCTGAGAACGTCCGAATGGTAATGAAAAGAGGTAAAAAAAAGATGGGTAGGTTACTTGAACAGCACTAGAAACATGATTGCACAGCTCTGTATTTGTCAAAAACCCAAAACTTGTTCTGTAAGGACTCTTGCTTTGCTGGTCCTCTTTTTATTTCTCTTGGGCACATGTATTCAGGTTGACAGTAAAATTATTATAGAAATGAGCTTTGATAGTGTGTTACCCTACAAGGGGTTGTTTCTAAAGCTGAAACATAAATAATTTTGCTATTTGTTAACTGGGCTGATATAATTGGGTATCACCTTGAAACACTATAAATAAATCCATCCCATCCAAAAAGCCATCATTTTTAGTTTTTCAATATTGTCATAAAAGATCTGTAGGGCTAACATAATTTCCCAGTCTCCATTTCTTGTTTTGGGGTGATATTTGGCCGAGGCACAGGCTTGCCTGCCTAATTTGTATCATATGCTTCCCTTGACAATGCATAGCAAAACATGCATGATCAGGGAAAACAATATTCAGATATTATTATTTTGTTTGATGAGCTGCTATTGAGTATATGCCATCGCTTTGCAGTCAAACAGTGGCCTAAACTGGCACTAAAGCTTGCTAGCAATGATTCTGTCAAAAACTGCTCAGTCTCCGTTTGTGTTTTAATTAATCAGCGAGATGTTCAACAGATTTTTTGTTTGACTTTAATCTGTCTGCTTACACACTGCAATTTGCCCGGAGTAGCAGACCTAATTGACTCATTAGATGTAATACTATTTCAGACTGCTGAAACCCCCCTTTCCCAAAAAACGAAAAAGATGAATGAGAGAACAGGTTTTACAGTTGTAAGAGAAAAATGCATACAATTTTGAACAAAGGACAACTTATTTTTTAATTAACCTAAACACAGCAGAAATAAAAAAGTATGGGAACAATTATATATGACGACTTAATTTCCCCATGTACTCTAGTAGACGTCATTGTTACCCAAATAGAAATATCTGTGTTCATTCTCACATTGCCATAGAAGAGTCTTAGAAAGTAACACCTGCTGGGTTTTTCCAACTTTTCTGTACTCTGAATCTGCTTAAATGTTTTTCCCATACTAAAACGTTTTTGATGACATGTTATGTTAGAAGTGAGGTTTCAACGCACTGGCCTATTTAAATCACATGTTCTTGTGCCTCAATTTCCAATATTGTTATGTTTATGATTTAAATCTTTTGCAGCTGCCTGACACCCATTTTTGTTCAGAGCTCAAGTTTACATGCATTGCTAAGATCTATTTGTTTTAAAAGCAGAAGCACTTTATTAGAATAGGATCTACAAAGACCTCCCATTTCTAAAGCAGGGAGCACTTGGCCATGTCTGGTATTCAAGCACAATGCAGGAGAAGCAAAAGTTCAGGACTGAATTAGATTTGGAAAAGCTACGAGTATGAATGACATAAACACGGCTCCTTTAATATTCTAGTAAACAAATCTCTTTAACATTGCAGAATATTTATTTATTTTCGAGCATATGTTCACAATAGACATTTACCAGAGGCAACAAACAGCAGGGATGGAGCAGAGAGCCCTTTTCGAGCATCATCTAAAACATCTCTCGATGTGCAAGCTTTCTGAACCTTAATGCAATTAAACAGCAGGAGAAGGAGATGGCAGAGGATCCTTTGAGAACATAATGCTGCTATTTACAACAGAAGAGGCAGCGAGAGGCAATTGTTACCTGTGCAGACCTATGTGACCCTTTCTGTCTTCTGCAGTACTGCTTATTAAGCAATCTGTAGACAGATAATGGATTTTGTTTTAAATTTACAAAATACAAATACTGTATGTAAACAACCTCTGTACTACTTCTAGTACTGATAATAATAATAATAATAATAATAATAATAATAATAATAATAATAATAATAATAACTAGAATTTATGTGCATGTGACAGTACTTTTAGCATGATATATGTATTTTATGGTAGTATGCAGGGCAATATCAGTGAAAGTTTGCAAAGTAGTAGTAGTAGTAGTACTGTATAATTTAGGTTAGACGTATTTTGCTACAGAATAGTATCTAAAGTTAAGTAGGTTAGTAGCTTGTAGTACAATAGCAGTTCTGTTAATTTTCATTATAGTATGTACGTATTATTATTATTATCGATCATACAATGGAAATACCCCCAAGGGCAATTACGTTGTTTTCACACCATAAACCCTTTATAATATGCAAATACGAGCCCAATAATGAAATGACAGAGTGTGGCAGAAGGCAGATTAAGAGTGTGAGTGTCACAAGGGACCATGGGTCAGATATGAAGCTGTGACACTTTTTGTCCCCTACAAGAGTACATTGTAGTGTGGTGTACTGTGGTAAAAAAATACAATAAGGTGTAGTGTTCAACACATGGTAAAGTATAGTTTACTATGGTAAAAATAGGGTAATATATGATTAAGTGTAGTGTTGTGTCCCATGGTAAAAACATTATATAAATGTGGTAAAATCATGCTAACAATATAGTAAAAACATAGTAAAATTTTTAACATGGTAACACCATGGTAAAATATGGTAACAATGTGGTGAAATCATAGTAAAAATGTGGATGATATTTTATTTCATTTGTTGCTATATTAATTATAACTGGTTAATGAAGTAAAGGTGTTCACTGGATTGAGTGATCAGTGATGCTCACACTACAGAGCTCGCTAAGAGGAGAATAAAAATCACATTCCATAGTCTGTCATGACTTTATTCTTCCCTCTTGACACACTTTAAAATAAATTGGGAGCCGCTTTGTTGCACACTTTCCAGTTTCCTTAAGCATCTCAATGCAGTACAGTAGATAATGAGGATAATATACAGCATGATACAACCTCATGGGGCAATAATTAATGCTCAATTTATTTTATTCCTCACATCTTTCTTAGGGTCACCTACTAGGGAGATGACTTGTTTAAAATACTCTTGCTCAGGAAATAGATGCATTAATGGCAGGCAATACAAGTTATTTACATCTGAGATGGAGAAGAATAAACTGAAAAGTGAAGGAAACCCATTCATATTGTCTTTACCCTGCTCTAAGACAGTACTAGCACGGTTTCTTGCATTTCAGTGGCTGTAATATCTGAGCTAGTTTTTTCTTTAAACGGCTCATTCACTAAATTATTTATTCTTATGCATTTAGCTGGCTGCAATACAAATCTGCTACAAATATTGTATATATTACAGCAACAGTTATTTAAAGTGTTTTCGTGATTTTTAGCAGTATAACACCTCTTTCATTGTTCCGGTTACACTTCTATGTGAAAAAAGACATTTACAGTATGCTGGTGATTTATAACTTATGTTAGAAAAGATCAAATAATCAAATCTTGACTTTAAAAACGGAAACCTCTCATGTACTAGCACCTGAAAAGATTTGCAATTAAATAAATTATAAAAAAAAAACCAATGCAATCTGATCCACGAACAATATTCATGCATTTTTCTAAGATACATGTCTATGGTAATATTACCATAATTGTATGCTGATATAACTAGTTTCCTGCTAAAAGCTATTTTTCACAGTCCCCACATGACACAAATTGTGGGTTAAGTGACTATCATTCATTATACTGTAAAATAAGTGTTGTATGATGGTTTGATAATTACCATTTTCTTATCGTCCACTTGGTTGAAATATCATGACTGCTGATATATGAATGGTATGGCCTCAGGAGTTCTTTCCCCCTCATTGGACTGTTACCCATTTAGTCAAAAGCATCGTGCAGCCCCCCCCCCAATGAACAGTAACATGGTAGAAATGCTGCTGATCTATTACGACAAGGGCGGTAGATTAATGTGTTTAACCAGACAAGTGTGACTGGAGTTATTAGCAACCGTCGAAGGAGCATGCAACACAGAGTGTTTCATACATCAATAATTAAAGGACTAGGGAAGGAAGTCATGTATTTAGGGAGCAAGACATTTGAGGTATTTATCAATGACTAAACATGATAAAATGATAAATGATAAAACAAATTCAGCTATTCTTCTAATTGTGGGTAGATGATGTTTGTTTGCTGTATACAGCAAACAAACATCATATATATAACTGTATTGAATTATACCTCTAAATTTGACATGTTAGATTATATGAAATATGATCATTTTGCATGTTTGTTTTGTTTTAGAGACAAATGGTTCCAAATATTCATACTGTTTGCCATTAATTTCTCTGTAATTTGATTTAAAAAAAAAATCCAGATAACCGGTTAAGTCCCCCGTTAGCAAACCTTGCTCATCTGAGCTAATTTTAATTTGAAAGAATAGAGTGAGGACAATACAAGTAATTAGCTTGATTACCAAGAGACAACAGCTCCATTGTGGTGTTCATGGATGAAATACCAGGGGGACCCAAGTGATTTAGTCCAGGAAAAAAGTCTGTATATGAATAATCCAAGTGTTTGTTTAAAACTGCCCATTTGTGACAGGTGTAATAGCCATATGGGATTCTCAGAAGCCTGATTATTATATAAATTGTTAATTATTAATTTTAAATGCATGTTGTATCCCAGTGGATAAAAATCAGTGCTACACTCTGCAATGTTAAAGTTTCAAGTAGCCAAGGCAGTTCATTTTGTTGTGCCTGGGTACAAAACCTCGGATGGCTTTGAGTTGTTTAAAGTTATTACCGTTGAGATATTACCAATATTCAAAGTAATTCATCTGCTACCTTATCATGCCTGTTTCAGAAATGAGAGATAAACTTAGTGCATCTAATGAGCCCTGTCAGGTCAGCTGCCTGGTACTGTAATACAAGTCATTGAAAATTGTCACCTATTTTATTTATGAAAACATCTGTGAATGCAATAAACATGATTTACTAGAGCCAGCTTCAGCGTGGGCAGAAAAAAGTCTGTGAATGATTAGTGTGCTATCCAGATAATAACTCATATGTCCATTGCACTCTGTTCGGTACAGCTGTTGTTTATACACAAACATTGAATAACTGATGTACTGAAGCACTTGCACATAGTCCGAACCAATAAAATGGTGTTTGATAGGTTGCATGATTTCGATTTGGGATTCTCAACATACAAATTACCCAACAATCCACAGGATGCACAAGATCCAAAACTCTGCTTTGTATTATACAATGACATAACACCTATGCAGCTGGGACAATCAAAAGATGACACTGAGTTTATAAAAAGGCCACAAATGGGCAGTGATGTGGGCTACAGTGGAGTCAAAATGGCTATTAAACTGAATCTGTAGGAGATAAGCTAATAACATTAGTATTAATAAAGACATATGAGGTTCCATACTAGTAGGTTAAATTCCACATCAACCAAAGCCAGCTGTCACAGAAAAGAGTGAAGCTACTTAAAAGCTCACCGGAGATTCAGTAATCCATGAGGCAGTGAAATAGCCCACATTTGAGTCACAAGGATCACCTTAGTCTAAGTTTATTGATTGTGGGATGTGCATCATACAAACTGAACACACACATAGTAAACACCATATCACTGGGACTACGCTTCCACACTCTTCTATTCCTCTAACACTGTAAGACAAAGGCCAGTAATATCAAGACTTCAAAGGGCAGATAACAGGGAGCAGAATGTGTATCCTTGTGATAATTTAATAGGCAGTAACTGTACCCAACACACTTTTTAATTCCTGCTGAATATTCAGTTGGACCCCCACCCCACACACCACACACACGCACACAGTTTTTATCAGTATGTATGCTGACTGACATTTACCGTTCTATATGAATTAGTTGAAGGAGGATAGAAATGTGGGTCATGGCTACCATATGTTCTCAATATGAAGTATTATGCAAATGATTGCGCTGCCTTGCTGTTTACTTTTACCATAGGTGTTAATGAGCAGCGGCATGTCTGAAGTCTGTTCTTGTTTCTTTTCACAAAAGTCACAAAAATACATTTTGGCTTGGGCATTATGGTGTTGGAATGCACCTGCATAAGATTAGATAGTAATGATTTAATTGGTGGTTGAGTGCCTGCCTGAAATGTACATAGGCTGTACTTTCAGTAATTACATCTCCTAGCAGGCCCCTTGGGTAGCTGTAATTACTGTTTGGGAATATAAATTATTAAACAGCATGATCCTTCTGAAGTGCAAAGCAGAGCCATACTGTGTATTCTTTGAACATTTTCTATAAGGTAGTCACACAAGAGCACAATATATAGATAAAGAAATGGGAAACAACACAAAGAACCATGGGAAGAAGCATGCTTGGAATAGCAGGAAGAGACTGGAAAACAAAAAAAAATGGATATGAGAACAAAAAACATGTGAATACATTGAAAGAGTGAGAAATGAAAATGGCATTGGGCCAGACACATTGTAAGAAGAATAGACCAGAGATAGACAAAAGACGCTAAAGAATGGATGCCAAGAGATGTAAAAATACCTAGAAGACGACCACATAAAAGATAAAAAGATTAAATAAGAAGCTATGCTGGTGTGACCTGGAAAAGAGACACTGCTGATCAAAACAAGTAGAAACATCTTGGGGAGGCCTTCTTCCTGCAGTACTGATATATATATATATATATTTTATTTTTCTGCAATTAATAATTTTAATGTAATACCTCTCTGTACGGCTTTATCAATGTGTACTGTAGACTCCAGTTCACTTTGTTTTATTTTTTCTTGATGGATAGCTCTTCCCGACAAATGTGATATACACCTGCTCCCATGATCCTGAATACAAATTCGAATAAATTTGCTGTTAATGCAATTTACAATATTTACAAAGCTATTTTAAGTGCAGTGCATTTCTGTTTTTATTTTTCTCCTTCATTTAATACAGAATAAATTTTTACAGATACCAGATGTTAGTTGTTTGTGTTTCAATCAAATTACAGACGGGTGACAAATTAAAGGAAAAACCCACATAAACTGTCTCAGTGAGGTGTTGGGCACCACGAGCCCCAGAACAGCTTCACTGCTCTTGGCACAGATTCTGGAGTCTCTGGACTCAACTGGAGGGATGAACACCATTCTTCCAAAAGATATTCCCTCATTTGCGGTTTTGATGATGGTGGTGGAGAGCGCTATCTAACACGTCGGTCCAGAATCTCCCATAGGTGTTCAACTGGGTTGAGATCTGGTGACTGAAGGCCATAGCATATGATTCACATCATTTTCATACTTATCACACCATTCAGTGACCCTCGAGCCCTGTGGATGGGCATTGTCATCCTGTCATCCTCTTCCCTCTAAGGGGACAAGTGGACCCAAACCATGCCAGGAAAATGCCCCCCACAGCACAACAGAGCCTCCGGACCCCCTCACTGTAGGGGTCCAGCAGTCAGGCCTGTACCGTTCTCTTGTTGTCCCACACACGCACTCGCCCACTTGTCCAGAACACGAGCCAGTTGAGCATCTGTGTGACTGAAGCTCCTGCCAGTTGTGCCCCAATAATGACCCCTCTTTCACAGTCACTTAGATCCTTTCCTCTTGGCATCTTGATCCAAAATCAAGGTCAACTGGGCCTTTATTGTTACATATCTGTGCACAAAAATCTCAATCATGGCCAGAGTGCACAGATATACACTCACCTAAAGGATTATTAGGAACACCTGTTCAATTTCTCATTAATGCAATTATCTAACCAACCAATCACATGGCAGTTGCTTCAATGCATTTAGGGGTGTGGTCCTGGTCAAGACAATCTCCTGAACTCCAAACTGAATGTCTGAATGGGAAAGAAAGGTGATTTAAGCAATTTTGAGCGTGGCATGGTTGTTGGTGCCAGACGGGCCGGTCTGAGTATTTCACAATCTGCTCAGTTACTGGGATTTTCACGCACAACCATTTCTAGGGTTTACAAAGAATGGTGTGAAAAGGGAAAAACATCCAGTATGCGGCAGTCCTGTGGGCGAAAATGCCTTGTTGATGCTAGAGGTCAGAGGAGAATGGGCCGACTGATTCAAGCTGATAGAAGAGCAACTTTGACTGAAATAACCACTCGTTACAACCGAGGTATGCAGCAAAGCATTTGTGAAGCCACAACACGTACAACCTTGAGGTGGATGGGCTACAACAGCAGAAGACCCCACCGGGTACCACTCATCTCCACTACAAATAGGAAAAAGAGGCTACAATTTGCACAAGCTCACCAAAACTGGACAGTTGAAGACTGGAAAAATGTTGCCTGGTCTGATGAGTCTCGATTTCTGTTGAGACATTCAGATGGTAGAGTCAGAATTTGGCGTAAACAGAATGAGAACATGGATCCATCATGCCTTGTTACCACTGTGCAGGCTGGTGGTGGTGGTGTAATGGTGTGGGGGATGTTTTCTTGGCACACTTTAGGCCCCTTAGTGCCAATTGGGCATCGTTTAAATGCCACGGCCTACCTGAGCATTGTTTCTGACCATGTCCATCCCTTTATGACCACCATGTACCCATCCTCTGATGGCTACTTCCAGCAGGATAATGCACCATGTCACAAAGGTCGAATCATTTCAAATTGGTTTCTTGAACATGACAATGAGTTCACTGTACAGAACTGGCCCCCACAGTCACCAGATCTCAACCCAATAGAGCATCTTTGGGATGTGGTGGAACGGGAGCTTCGTGCCCTGGATGTGCATCCCACAAATCTCCATCAACTGCAAGATGCTATCCTATCAATATGGGCCAACATTTCTAAAGAATGCTTTCAGCACCTTGTTGAATCAATGCCACGTAGAATTAAGGCAGTTCTGAAGGCGAAAGGGGGTCAAACACAGTATTAGTATGGTGTCCCTAATAATCCTTTAGGTGAGTGTATAACAACAAAGTAACTGTTCTATTGATTTTAAAGTTTGTATTATTATTATTATTTCTAAATGGCTGTTGCCTGTTGCATATATTTAAATAAATAAATAAATAAATAAATAAATCACAATGTAAACTTGCCTAGAAAACTAAGTGATGTTGATACAAATGTATAATTAGTTTATGGTGGGGGACATCACTGGTCAGGACAGGAGACTATTTTACAGAAACATCTCTTTCCATAAAGCAAATTGCTGTTAAGTACTGGTTTGTATTATATTGATATTGTCTGATATTTCGTCAACATTACTGAATGATGTATTCATTGTGATGGCATGAACGTTCACCGTTTCAGAGATCAGTGCTATTTTGAAAATGAGAGTGATGCTGTTTGGGTAAAATTGATATATTGCGTTTTGATATAAATCAGGAATGTCGAATGTCGCGTTTTTAAAAAAGTTTTTAGCATTGGGATTACAAGACATATAACTCGTTTTATGTTAAACTGTGTATACTGTGTAAAAAAGGTACCCTCTAGGACTATATCCTAGAAATACCTTGAATTATGTGTGGGATTGGCTATTATCATGTTTTGCCACAAAGCTCTTCAAATGTTTGCTCACTAATAGGGCTGTAACGATTCTACAACTTTTTGATTCAGTTAAATTTTTTATTTTATTTCTTATTTTTCTTCACACACTTGTCTCCAAATTAATAACCTTTAAGCCAAATAAATAAATAAATCGCGACCCCATCTTTAAATTCGATGGTTGAATTCGATCGATCTTCGATTTGGATTAAAAATGTTCACCCTACTGACTAATACTGGTGGCTAGCTAGCCAGTTATCTCACCTCACTGCTGCTGGCCTGGAGGACTGACTCAAATCTTTAATTGACTGACCAACCGTAACATCAGTGTTGTGGGCGGGATGCTGGACATTTCAATGTATTCTTCCTTCATTTATTGGACTATTTGTCTTGTCTATCAACCAATTTTTTTTTCCATGACAGCCTACAACATTTGTACTCTGTAACAAATGCCTTATAAAAGTAGCGAAGTACTATAATTCACTCACAACATACTTAAGCAAAAGTACAATTACCAGATTTGAAAAATACTCACAAAAGTACAAGTACACAAAAAAGCTACTCAATTACAGGAATGAGAGTAATTGTAAATTGTTACTTTCCACAACTGTTTGATATGTCTGCAACATCACATTTTCAGCTTGGATCTTAGGGCTGCTATTGTTTTTTCTGAATATTTATTTTTTCACTCACACCGTTCATTTGAAAACACTCCACAGTAATCTCTGATCTTGATACTGAATTCAGGTTACACTTTGCGGAGACGGTCAATATTTTTGCTTTTTATATTAAAGCTGGCCATAACATAATATAGTGTGGATAACTGTAACACTTGTTAAGCACTGCTGCTATGAGATATTTGGCTGATATTGGTGCTTAATTATATATATATATAATTTGTTTTGAGTTGTATAGTTTTGATTCAGAAATGTATTTATTTTAATATTGATTTATAAAGTGCAGATTCTTTGTGGTGGCCATTGTGTTAATAGGTTCTTGCAGAAATAGACCCTGACAAATTGACCCGAGTACACAAAAAGAAAAGCTTTACAACTCCCTTTAACAATGATGCAACAAGAGAAAAAAATAAAATAACAAACAATAAATAATAGGTTTAAAGAGATGTTTTATTATTTTTAATTTTTTTAGAAAAAAATATTTTCAATAACATTTTACAAACTAGTTCTATAAATAAATAACCACAGTACATTTTACTAGTGTTTATATTATAGAATTCCACAAAACTCAAAACATTAACATAGTCAAAAATGAGAATATACCCTCCAAAATGAAATCATGCACTATATTCAAAGAAAGTTGATACAGATGAGACTTTTTTATATGATTAATAACACTGTGAGATACAGACATGTCATAAAAGGTACACTAGGACTATGTAGAAAACACTTACTTTAAGCTGCAATGCTTCACAGAAACTGTAACAATTTTTCTGTCGGTTCATACTGAGTATAAAAAGAAAGAAAGAATAGATGATCACTCAACATGCAACTGAATAAATGTCCCCATGCAAGGGAAACTCATGTAGGCATAAAAACATTGGTGTTCAAGTTTTTCTCAGTGTACAAATTTAAGATGAACACAATATTCAACATAATATTCTCAACATAATTCTTCTCTCTGATGAGGTTTTGAAATCCATTGTTCCTTGCCTTGTCCTCCCTTTCTCCTTGATGGGATGACAACTATTAGTTTGTGTTGTTTTATGGTGAAGGGGGGGCCTTCAAAGAATTGCAAGAACCGCCTTGGCTTCCACCTGTTGGTGCTTGTCCAACCCACTGGAAAAACAAAATGACCTGGTTTACTCTGAGACAGCTTACTCTGCTTCTCGGCAGTACTTGTGTGTGTGTGTGTTTGGTGAATGTTTGAAATTGTGTTAGTAAATTAAAGATCTGTCAATGACAACGATTGGTTTGGAGAATTAATTTATACAAATAAGAATGGAATATAATGTACGTAAAGACTCTTCAAACCATTTACAGTGTGTGGGGTGGGCTGAGGGGAGAATAAAGGGCCCACCTCTTTGGATACAGTCTATTTATTTTGCACTTAAACATTTGTGATTCCTATCCACCATTTACCCTAACATATGACATACACTCACCTAAAGGATTATTAGGAACACCATACTAATACTGTGTTTGACCCCCTTTCGTCTTCAGAACTGCCTTAATTCTACGTGGCATTGATTCAACAAGGTGCTGAAAGCATTCTTTAGAAATGTTGGCCCATATTGATAGGATAGCATCTTGCAGTTGATGGAGATTTGTGGGATGCACATCCAGGGCACGAAGCTCCCGTTCCACCACATCCCAAAGATGCTCTATTGGGTTGAGATCTGGTGACTGTGGGGGCCAGTTTAGTACAGTGAACTCATTGTCATGTTCAAGAAACCAATTTGAAATGATTCGACCTTTGTGACATGGTGCATTATCCTGCTGGAAGTAGCCATCAGAGGATGGGTACATGGTGGTCATAAAGGGATGGACATGGTCAGAAACAATGCTCAGGTAGGCCGTGGCATTTAAACGATGCCCAATTGGCACTAAGGGGCCTAAAGTGTGCCAAGAAAACATCCCCCACACCATTACACCACCACCACCAGCCTGCACAGTGGTAACAAGGCATGATGGATCCATGCTCTCATTCTGTTTACGCCAAATTCTGACTCTACCATCTGAATGTCTCAACAGAAATCGAGACTCATCAGACCAGGCAACATTTTTCCAGTCTTCAACTGTCCAGTTTTGGTGAGCTTGTGCAAATTGTAGCCTCTTTTTCCTATTTGTAGTGGAGATGAGTGGTACCCGGTGGGGTCTTCTGCTGTTGTAGCCCATCCGCCTCAAGGTTGTACGTGTTGTGGCTTCACAAATGCTTTGCTGCATACCTCGGTTGTAACGAGTGGTTATTTCAGTCAAAGTTGCTCTTCTATCAGCTTGAATTAGTCGGCCCGTTCTCCTCTGACCTCTAGCATCAACAAGGCATTTTCGCCCACAGGACTGCCGCATACTGGATGTTTTTCCCTTTTCACACCATTCTTTGTAAACCCTAGAAATGGTTGTGCGTGAAAATCCCAGTAACTGAGCAGATTGTGAAATACTCAGACCGGCCCGTCTGGCACCAACAACCATGCCAGGCTCAAAATTGCTTAAATCACCTTTCTTTCCCATTCAGACATTCAGTTTGGAGTTCAGGAGATTGTCTTGACCAGGACCACACCCCTAAATGCATTGAAGCAACTGCCATGTGATTGGTTGGTTAGATAATTGCATTAATGAGAAATTGAACAGGTGTTCCTAATAATCCTTTAGGTGAGTGTATATTACATTTTTATCAGCCTTAGCAGATAATGTAAAAGAACCTTGTCTTGACTGTAGTCTGATCTTGAGGATCACTGTGCCTTGAACGAACAGTTCAAACTGGTGAAGCATGAACAGCTCCAAACAAATACAAACAGAATCATTGCTGTCCCTTCACATAGGTTATACAACTGCCAAGACATTTTATTATTAAAACATACTTTTGAAAGAACTAAAAAATAACAAGTAAACCCCATTTGATTAGAAATATTCTGATCAAATCGATAAATCCAGACATCTTTAGATTATATTTAGGAATAACTATGCACTTGATATATGAAATTCAGCATGTAATCGCAAATTCTAAATTTTGATACATATATTTTAATGTTTTTTTCTAAATGAATATTTCACATGAAAATTGGAGAACAGCGATTTTAAACACACTTTGATATGCTCCCATACAAATATGTAAATATCGTACCTCAACCAGGGGATGCCAGTGAGCTATAGGTTTCCTAGGATATGTCAGCATTTCATTCCAGTGATCTCGACCCAGAGTCTCGGCATCGCTGCCCACTCGACACACGCCGATGACCTCATTGTGACCTACACTGTGAAAAGGGGACAGAATAGTTTTTTCTTAAAGTTTCCTGTACATATAAACAATCTTATGAATACTCCAATGAGATTTCCTTTAAGGAAACTAAGCAGATAATTACATATCTGGCAACACAAGATTAAGAGAGACTTACAGAAGGGGAGTGGCAGGGTGGAAAGAAAGTAAAATACCTCTAACAAATCTGCTCATTGCATTCATCCATTGAACTTATACTTGCACTTTCACACATGCCTTCCTTCACCCCAGGGTCCAAAATACCAACATACTCTATGGTATATAAATATAATTTGTTTGAAATACTGGAAAAATACTTGTGGGGGGGGGGGGGGGGGTGTATTATATAACAGGAGCTGTCCGGGAGAAGAGTCAGTCCATGAGATACTGGAAAGTTGACAGCTATGCAGTTATGTTTAACAATTTACAGTGTTTCACAGAATAATGTTAAGCTCCAGGCTAGAAAGCTTATTTAACCTCTATATAGATAGATTGATAGATAGATAGAAATAAAAGTGTATTTTTTCTTATAATAGGAAGTAGCAGTTGATTATATCCCATTTCATCATTTTCTCCAGTTTCATACTTATTCCATTTATTTTTTCATAGTGCAGCAGATGGTGTATTATTCCCTGAGAAACAACAGGAAATCAAGAAGGCAACTATGCAAACAGCATGCTTAATAAAAACAAATGATAAGAGCACTTAAACAGAGCACTCAATAATTATAAAGTCTTGAGCCAAGCACAGTTTATGGATGCCATGAGCTTCCACAATTTAATCAGGGTAAATCTTTGCTCCCCAAGCATTTGTGGACTAAAGCACATCTTCTGATGACTATTATTTAGTGGAGAATTCCAAAGAAGGACAATTATTGTTAGACTGATGTACATACCAGAGATTGGACTTAATGTTCAGGACATAAGAGAGAAAAGAGCACCTTTGTAAATGCTTGGAACGGTATGTTCAATGTGATTTGTTTTTCTGTTTTGTTCTTTAACATGATTAAGTTACCATAGCACCAAATCCCACATCACTGTAGAAATAATACATTCCAAAAATATATAACGTAATTTAGAACAGCCTTTAGTTTGAAACATTTATTTTCCATTTCCAAGGTTTGTGTGTTGATAGTGATGGCCTTTTATGGCTGAGGGGAAACGCAAATTGCAAATGTATATTTGTTATCACTCATGTTTTCTTGTTTGTTATTTTTAAGTTTTTTTTTTCTTAAAATACACACACAAATAATAGTAGTATATCATAATAAAGGAAGTGATAAATGTTTACTAAGAAGAATCTCACCGGTCGTAGTCCATTACAGCTATAAGAAGGCTAATTTGGTCAATGTTTTCTGGAGGAACATCAAAGACTATGGCTTCATTGTAGACGGGGTTTAATGTGTTTCTTTTTGTTGATGTTTTCCTTTTCTTTAATCTTCGTCCTTCACACATTAATGAAACTTTTACATATGGATCTGAAATAAAAGAACAAACACATTTTCCCAGAACATAAATATATGGTATATGGTAGATTAACTCTTAGCACCACATACACGATTACACAAATGCAAAGATACTAACAATGTTTAAATAATCACTCAAAAATAAGATGTGTGCCTAATACATTTTGTATTTAATTTTATATTGTATTACATTGTAAAAATAAATCAGTTTCAACTAACATGAAGCATGAAGTGAAAAATGTTAAGGAGCTTTCTGTTTAAATTCGAATGCTATATAAAAAGCTGGGGAACCTGAATAATACAGTGAGGGAAAAAAGTATTTGATCCCCTGCTGATTTTGTACGTTTGCCCACTGACAAAGAAATGATCAGTCTATAATTTTAATGGTAGGTGTATTTTAACAGTGAGAGACAGAAAAACAACAAAAAAATCCAGAAAAACGCATTTCAAAAAAGTTATAAATTGATTTGCATGTTAATGAGGGAAATAAGTATTTGATCCCCTATCAATCAGCAAGATTTCTGGCTCCCAGGTGTCTTTTATACAGGTAACGAGCTCTCTTAAAGGGAGTGCTCCTAATCTCAGCTCGTTACCTGTATAAAAGACACCTGTCCACAGAAGCAATCAATCAATCAGATTCCAAACTCTCCACCATGGCCAAGACCAAAGAGCTGTCCAAGGATGTCAGGGACAAGATTGTAGACCTACACAAGGCTGGAATGGGCTACAAGACCATCGCCAAGCAGGTTGGTGAGAAGGTGACAACAGTTGGTGCGATTATTCGCAAATGGAAGAAATACAAAATGACTGTCAGTCTCCCTCGGTCTGGGGCTCCATGCAAGATCTCACCTCGTGGAGTTTCAATGATCATGAGAACAGTGAGGAATCAGCCCAGAACTACATGGGAGGATCTTGTTAATGATCTCAAGGCAGCTGGGACCATAGTCACCAAGAAAACAATTGGTAACACACTACGCCATGAAGGACTGAAATCCTGCAGCGCCCGCAAGGTCCCCCTGCTCAAGAAAGCACACGTACAGGCCCGTCTGAAGTTTGCCAATGAACATCTGAATGATTCAGAGGAGAACTGGGTGAAAGTGTTGTGGTCAGATGAGACCAAAATCGAGCTCTTTGGCATCAACTCAACTCGTCGTGTTTGGAGGAGGAGGAATGATCCCAAGAACACCATCCCCACCATCAAACATGGAGGTGGAAACATTATGCTTTGGGGGTGTTTTTCTGCTAAGGGGACAGGACAACTGCACCGCATCAAAGGGACGATGGACGGGGCCATGTACCGTCAAATCTTGGGTGAGAACCTCCTTCCCTCAGTCAGGGCATTGAAAATGGGTCGTGGATGGATATTCCAGCGTGACAATGACCCAAAACACACAGCCAAGGCAACAAAGGAGTGGCTCAAGAAGAAGCACATTAAGGTCCTGGAGTGGCCTAGCCAGTCTCCAGACCTTAATCCCATAGCAAATCTGTGGAGGGAGCTGAAGGTTTGAGTTGCCAAACGTCAGCCTCGAAACCTTAATGACTTGGAGAGGATCTGCAAAGAGGAGTGGGACAAAATCCCTCCTGAGATGTGTGCAAACCTGGTGGCCAACTACAAGAAACGTCTGACCTCTGTGATTGCCAACAAGGGTTTTGCCACCAAGTACTTAATCAAAGGGGTCAAATACTTATTTCCCTCATTAACATGCAAATCAACTTTTTTGAAATGCGTTTTTCTGGATTTTTTTGTTGTTATTCTGTCTCTCACTGTTAAAATACACCTACCTTTAAAATTATAGACTGATCATTTCTTTGTCAGTGGGCAAACGTACAAAATCATCAGGATATCAAATACTTTTTTCCCTTACTGTAGTCTCATTAGTTAATGATTTAAATCTACAGAGTAGATGCTGACTTTGATATGCTCTTGTTTGCAGAAGTTTCACAAAAGGAGAATAATAAATATATTATCAATATTCAAATGTCATAGTATGTTTTCCACTGTGACTCAAACAATAGTTCAGTTATAATACACACACTGTAGCCAGTTTTAAGATTAAAAAGCCTCACCGATCTGAAATGGCATACCGGGCAACACTTTCCATTCTGGGAACTCATGAGATTTTATCTGTTGCATTAAATATTATGCAAAACTTACTGTGTGGCAGTGTTCCCAGGACTTTAATCACAACATACACACCCCGTGCTGGCCTCCCACACACAAACTAGATAAGTGTGCAGAATACTTCACGAATAACATATGTTGTGTGTTACACTTGAGCTCTTCTATCTTTCTAAGCTCCAATGTTGTCTTGTATTTTTTTTAATGAATGAAAAGTCGACAAACATGTTGAATATAGCTCAGAGGCTTCTGTGATTAAATCTATGTAAGCGTGCTTGTATATATCTGTGACTAATGAAAGCAAAACTTGTAAATAATCCAATGATCTTCAAAAGCTATGGCAGCTCTGACGCCATTCGCGATAGAGGGACAAATGTGGATTCCAGCAGCCATTTATCACAGTTCTTACTCATAGATCTTCCACCTAAAGATATGTCAGTGGCATCCCCAGAGCAAAGTTAGTCCTATTATGTGTTCAAAATGGATTCCTTTTAAGAATGAAACAAGCCACTGCACTGCCAAATAGACTGTGATATATTCTGTGCAAGCATTGCTGAGCCTCGTCTAGAAATGGAATGTATACTCTGGAAATGCAATCTCCCGTGCTCAATTGAACAAATGTGCTTTCTGTGATTACAGTCACTAACAAGCTAATTATATAATAAGACCATTCCATAATCAATAACTATTCACCACCCTAGCTAGTCACTTTGTGGCTTTGCTGCAGATGTTATGGAAAGTAATTTAATATATATATATGAGACCCTGATTTATGCCACACACATTCTTTACTGGAAACCTTTATTATAAGTGTATTACATAATGACTTCTTACCTGATGCACCTGTAATGTCCATGGCTTTCAGATTTCTTGCTTTTATCATAGTAATAGTTAATCTTCCAGCAGTTGGAAGGTAACACAGCGAAAACATGAGATCTCCAAGGTCCACATTATCCTAAAAAAGCAACGTAAGCAGCATTACAAAAAGCCTTCACCACAAAAAGTAGTACTTAATTTAACTACATTTAAAATGCATTGTGTTAACAAGGGAATCAATCATTTCCTATATATGAAACCTCAGCGGAGATAGATAGAATAATGCATTCATTTGAAATGTAAAGCACACTCTTGGAAATCCTTTACTCTTCCATTTATAATCGCAAATGTGTGAAGGCTTCATTTCACATATAAAAATGACATCTCCAGAAACAATCCAATTATCACTTCTTAAAATGCAATCTCTTAAGAGCTTTTTTTGTTATTAAACAGTACAGTGTGTATTTTCAGGAAGTCCATATCATAATTAAAAATAACATAGAATATGTTCCTTTTCCTCTAAAGATCATAGATGTCTTTAGAACAAATTACCAGCTCTGGGATAATAACTGCAAATTTATTTTATATTAATAAATAATAGAGAAAGTGCTTCTGACATAAAAAAGGGGGGGGGGGTAGTTCTATTAACTTTAAATTACACTGCATAGGGTACTCCACAGGACATATTAATGTACATACGATTGCATCAGCTGAATTAATACAAATCTATGGTTAACAAATTTGTTCTCCCTCTCTGTCCATATATGCACTTTACTGAAGTGTTTACAGATCTTACTGCTGGATTTAACAGCGTTTTAACTGAAGTTCATGAGGAGGACAACCCCAATCTCACGCCTTCTCTACTTACCTTCTACAGACGTCTACTGGGGTTGTCTAAACTCTTGAACTGTATTTGCTCTGATTTGAAATATAGGGAAAACCAAACCATTTACCATTACTAATTTGAGAATTACTTTATGGTTTATTATGGTAGTTTATTATTTTGAACTTAATAAAACTCTGTGAGCTATGTTTGGCCTGAAACTATGGTTTTAATGTATTAATTGTGTGTGGTATACCTTTACATTTAAATACTTTTAAAAGAAAAACACTGAATGTGAAGTCTGAGAATTATACATTTATTTTGCAGTAATAGATGCTCTATCCAAGAATAACAATTTGTTGGCAATGACATAAATCCTAATTGTGTCCTTCCTGGGGAAGAAATGATCTGATCTAAAAGATTTATATTCTTCTATGTAAGGGACCAGACATGCCTGAGGTCTTATATTGCTGAAAATAGCATTTTACAGATCATGAGAATAGGTCAGACTGGTACTCTGCAGAGATTTGGTTATTATCGAGTGAGGTTACATTTGACAATCTTAGACGCATAAAGTAGATGAATGATCCCAACATTGATAGAACAGTTGTCTCCTGTGCTTGGTAATAGTCATAGAAAGCCTGAAATATTATTCCTCTCCATAGTTATTTTAAATATAGATAGAGAATCCTTACAGAGATGTATTTATTAATGCATTTTGTAATGTAAAGGGAGTTCAGGAAGCTGGCATAATTGCTGTCTAATTAAGTTGTCTGTTGTATGACTATATAAAAGCTTACTGCAAAGGAATAACGGGCTAAACTAATTCAGGAAGTATATGTCTGATGCATAAGGATACCAGAACAGGCTCACAACTTTCACTTAAACTGCATCACCCAATTCACAGCAAAAATGAAGACTTTAATATAATAAAAAAATTATCATTAATGTAGTACAGTTGTTTACTTGTACAAGTGCAGAGTACAAGTTCCCTAACTACTGTTTTTCCTCCCCAAAAACATGCTTATATTCTCCACCAATGGCAGGTGTAGAATCCTTTTTGAGGTCTGACTCCCCAGAAGGATATTAAATTTGATCAGTACTCACAACGGATGGGTCAAAGTTTTGATTTAATCTGGCCCAAAGTTTTAGTAACATGAGCCTAACACTGCAGGGCACACTAAACAGGTCTTTACTGTGTGCCGTAGAGTACAACACGTTCTTCACCTGAAATCTTAATACAGTGTAAATAGTTTTAAAAATGGAGCTGAGTAAATTGGAGTTCCAGGAACACGGCAATGAGCAGAACCAAAGCACTTAGCTCTTTCACATGTTTAAAACGAGGGCGTGGCTGTGAAACCGATTCCTTTCAGGCAAATAATGCAATTACCGATGCACATTTCCCAACTATAGAATGACAGTTGCCTCCATTTTCACAAGCACTTAAATCAAGTCAGTGGTAGCATTAGGGGCAAAGTAGGCCACTTGTATTTTGTCAATCAAATTACAGTTTAGCAATGTGATTCAATACGACTGGAAGAAAATGGAAGCGGTCTATCTTATATAATTATCCATCTAACACCTTCCCTTAAGGCTTGTTTACTTTTTAAAGCTGCTTTAAATAGACTAGAATATACCTCTGTTGTTTTTTCCCTCTCTCTCTCTCTCTCTCTCTCTCTCTCTCTCTCTCTCTCTCTCTCTCTCTCTCTCTCTCTCTCTCTCTCTCAAGAGTTGGAAAGTAAAATGACATTCAAATGGTTCCAAATATAAGTAGGTCATTTTGCTGGATGTTATTGGAAAGCTAAATTTAAAAATGGCCCAAAATAAGTGCATAGCAGCTATGATTTATTTTCAAGTGTTAACCCCTGTTCCAATTGGTTTTAGCTTGCATGAATCATAAATACCAAGGAGTAGAAGAAACCACAGAAACAGTATGAATTATTTGCAAATGGTAATAATAATAATAATAATAATAATAATAATAATAATAATAATAATAATAATAATAATAATAATAATAATTTCAATAGATTGTTTTTAATTGCAATATTCTTGTAGATGTGTTTTTGTTTATTTCATGATTTTAATGAAAGTCACTGAACCACTAGTCATTCAGATTATATATAACTCTGATCTTAATATCTGAAGGTTTTATTCAGCTTTGAGATTTTATATATATTGTAAATATAGTAGTTCCAACTTTTAAACAAAATTATTGTTGTGTGTTTTTTAAAAGATTTAATAAATGTTAGACTTATTGACCTAACATACCAGAGTCACATTTGTACAAAATAGTCTCCTTTCCCATTGGTAACTATGTACTGGAGCTTAATTAAGTGTTTTCATAAATTAAAGAAAAGGGGAGGAATAATACTGGATAATACAGAAAATACAGTTTAATAATCTATATAGGGTTTATTTACAATGTTCTTGAAATGAATGCAATGCGCTTCCATTCAAGCAGTTACATATATACACACAGTGTCTCTTTTTGAATATACCAGATCCATCTAATAATAGATGTTTATCTTAATGGTAATGTACAAGAAAACCAGACAAAAGCTGCAGAATACAAATGCTTACTTTATCTGTGGGTCTCGATCGAGGTTTGCAACTGAACATACTAAGTGAAATACTTATTTATTTAGTTGTAAAGATGTATTCCAGAACCAGCAGGCTAAAGTGAAGCAAAGAAAAGGGGGAAATATATAGTTTTCATATATCGATAGCCGAGCAGAAGAATTCATCTGCAATATCTGGGGGACCCTTGGGGAGTGGCACAATCACACAGCCATTTGTTTTGTTCATTGTCTTCCGATGCAAACTACGATGCCACGAGTGTAGTTGCTGACATCTACTTTGTGCGTTGCTGCCCTCAATCTGTATATTGAGATTGATGGTTTGTGGTGATGGCCCCCTGCATCTGTTTTCCTTTCATACACAGCGCTTTCATCATGATACCCGTGACACACCGCACCAACTGGCCTCGCAGTGTAAGCAGCGCAACCAGCCTTATTAAATGATTTATTCATGAAATCATGTTGGATCCACTGATGTCCCACAAGTTATTCCTCCAGAGGTCTGTCCCAGTTCAGTGACTTGAAAGGGCTTTAGACAGCCTGGAGCTATGGTCCCAGGTTCATGATCCCTTCTCTGGGATCTCTGTCATGTGCCCTTGCCCCCCACATCATAGACCCACGTCTTAATAAAGGTACATAACATTAGCTTGACAGACAAATGGTCTTTGTTCTTGAACATTCTTCTTTTTTCTATTACTAATGAGTTCCAGTTAAATGTATGTACAGTACAAGTGATCCAATTACCAAAGATTTTAGTTCTGTTTCTTACATAATGCAGTTTTGACGAGTTTGTACACTTTTCTTTCTTTTCCTTGAGATATCCTTTAATTCATTTATAATACATCACTATCTTCTGCCTTGAGATGTAATGATATCAGTATTTGGCATTTACTGATCTATTCATGACTGCGAACTAAAAAAGCTATTAAACCCTGAACAACTTCAATTGTTTATGTAATGCAATTATAATGGGTCCTATTGTTACTGATAAATCACAATGTGAGGGGGTCACTTCTTGCTTTACGAGATTCATCCTTCAGTCTTGATCCTGTACTGAGCTATGCCATTCATCCAATTGTCTAATGGTGTCCCATTTTTTTGGTAGTTTCATTAACAGAGGAATCTACCGGCAGAAAGTCTGTGTTTAATTCAACTGCTACCTTGTCTTCACCTCAAGACTGAAAAGATAATCTATCATTGGATGAAAGACCTTGAGCTTTTTTTACTACACTTCAATTAATAAAAGAAAACCGGATAACCTCGGTATTGGTGAGACACCGTTAGGACTTGTAGCGGCATCAGAAATAGAGGACAAAATGAAAACCTTCAGCTGTGCTCATAATATGAATTATAACTGAACTAAAAACGACAGGTTTATATTTAGCCATGGGCAGTGTTGGTGAAGGAAACGGTAGACCTCCAAGCAAACATGGGAATGCTAGAAAATGTAAATAATAAATGTAAATGTGAGTGTCGATTGTATATCATGCTGTCAAAGCATGGTTTTTACTGCCATTTCTGATTTACGTCAGAGCTCTATATACTTCAGGGTGGGCATGTCTAAAATGTAAAATATTTGAAGATCTGAGTACATTTTCATGTCACTTTTTATTTTATCTTGCAGATTTAGGGAAAAAAAACAAGATTTCATTTTGTTAGGCATGCACTTTCTAAATGGCAGGACAATTATAAAATCTTATCAATGCTTAAGATGACATTATATTTATTATTATTATTTATTTCTTAGCAGACACCCTTACCCTTAGACTTACATTATAACACCACTGAACAAAAATATCACCAGACAGATCCTGTGCTCTTGCAGTTGTTGCCTAACCAGGAAGTGATCAAATGACACGCCATCAATTCTGATAGCAGCCACTGACAAGGCTTAAA
This sequence comes from Amia ocellicauda, assembly GCF_036373705.1. NCBI lineage: Eukaryota > Metazoa > Chordata > Actinopteri > Amiiformes > Amiidae > Amia > Amia ocellicauda. Next base: position 2,128,670 of record NC_089853.1, read on the forward strand.
CGTTTAAGTGTGAAAAGTCATTCATTTCATCACTGACAGCCGCTAATTGAACAGAAAACAGATACAGTCACTCTACTTACACACTACTTTGAAAACACGAGGACACACATATATACAGCCATATATTCATAAACTGTAATGCAGCTTTTTATAAGATGCCTATTGACTCTGCAGACCTGGTTGCCATTTGTTAAACTGTATATTAATTAGACACAGCAGACAATTGGAATTAACATCGATTACCTAATTAGAACACATGTTTAGGATGTCAAACATCTGCATGTGTCATTCTGGCAGGTGGGTGTGGAGGAGCTAAACCTGAACTGTGGTGTCATAGATCTATTATTGGCATTAGGGCAGCTATTCTATATAGATGACATTACATATATGAGGGGTATATCAACAAATAGTGTAGCAGGTTGTTACTGATATGCCTTCCCCCTACACACACACACAATGTATGGAGAAACTCTGGCTGTAGTTAGATATACTGGTCCTAAACTCATGAAGGAATTTACTTATAGGAGGAGAGGAAGCAAATGCAAAAACCCAGTCATCTGATCTAAACCCAGCAGATCATGAGTGGCAAACCATGAAAGTCAGGCTTGAGGCACAGCAAGAAAACTAGACTGTTTTGAAATGCATGACTAAATAGGCCAAAAAACTAAACGAGACTTTGTCAATCATCAGGAGCATCATCTACAGTGCTTATTTTTCTTGTGAAATGTGTTTTTTAGGGACCAAGTGCTTTTGTAATCCTTAACAATGTATACCGTTATAAACATGGGATATAAAAAATTACTGTTGTATTTTTTTGTTGCTGCTTAATGTTCCTATTAGTGTAACACACACACGCACACACACACACACACACACACACACACACACAGAGTTTCTGTCATAACCAGTTTTTATTATACATGACTGTTCTGCTGTACTACCTCAGTAAGGCTATAAATGAATGCATTAGATGAATCTACCGGGGTATTGATCTGATATTACAAGGTGTATAATCCACCCTTAACAAGCTCAATTATGGAGGAACAACTGATACAAAGGAGAGAGAGAGATGAAATTCCATGCTCTGCCTCTAAGACAGATTTACAGACCTCTGTAAACTGCAGAATTCGGCGACATGGTGCTTTTTTCTGATTATCTGTCTGTACTTTTAAACGAAGGCTGGAGCCAGACATACAGAAGGTCATCTTTTTTGTTTTTCGTGATCACTAATCTTCCTGACTCAAATCAGTTTATTATTCTAAAGCGGTTCCAGAGAGACCATAAATGAATGAAGTCATTTTTTTTTTCCTTCATAAAGACATTAGCTTCACTGCTGCTCTATTTTTTATACATTTCATTTTGACATATCTAAATTATTATGTGCTAGACCTATTAAATATTGTATTTCTTATTCTCCTGAAGTACTTGTCCAAGTGTTCTATCTTATGTTAATGCGCAATGACCTTTCTTTTATAACTGATTTCACTCCACTGTCTTTAATTTTTAAAGAGTTGATTTTTAATGACCAAAATGTGATAGGTTAAGAGAATACAGCTCATTAAATGTCTGCAACGAATGGTCTGAAACACACTATGCTACACTTTTAAACTCATAAATGTCATATTCTAACTACGGTATTGTATAGACAAAAGTGTAATACCTAATCAATTTTTTTTTTTATTCCAGGTTGCATGGTTAATGGCATATTGTCAGTATTTAAATGAAGCACTTTGAACAATTTGCATTCCACTTGCTTTTTGCATATTCTGAACTGGAATTATTTGCCTCAGATAAAAAACATGGTATCTTAATCATCATCAGACCAGGCATGATATGAACCAAACTGAAGCTCTGACCCACCTGCCAGTTGCCAGCTGTCAGAAGCTGAAGCCTTCGGACTAATGCAAACCTGACGTTAAGGCTTCTAAAGTGAAAGGACAGGGTGTGGAAGTTTTTACCCATAGAAAACAAATGCATATATATTTATTTAAAGGTGAAAATATGGGATCCTTATATGTTTCATATTGCAACAGTTTGCGTATTTAAAACATATGGTATGTATTTTAAATATATTTTAGTTCATCATCCATATATTTAGTTTATAGGTTGCAAATATGTGGTGAGGTTCATTTCTATAATACATTTTCAACACATATATGTGGATTACAGACTAAATATATATGCCATATATTTTAAATATACTATATATATAAGGATCACATATATTACAATTCCCACCGTCCAAAGATGGATGGATGGATGGATATATTACAATTATATAGGCCTATTTGTTTCCATATTGGTATTTGGTCAGTTGTGGCACTACATAAGGAAAGAGTCACAGCTATGGTTAATTCCTGAGAGCCACCGCGTCTCTCCATTGCTTCCGGGCATAAACTGGACCATTAACTATTTTTATTTTCACCACCACACTGACCCAGTCTCGTAAATAGGACAACAGAGTAATGAAAAAGCATGACCAGTTTTAAAAAAGGACTTTGTGTCTTCTAAAAAGTGACAGGGGAAATCAGTGGAGTTCTTATTGCTCTTGAAGTCTTGAAGATTGAGACTTGCACCACCTATTTATAACAGCCAAGATTCCCTTTCACCTCTCCCCAATGGGAGATTTATTTATTTGTAAAGATTCATTTATCAGCTGGTGATTAAAACAGAACAAAAATAACCACATCCACTACATGGTACAATGTTATCAAATTCAAACTAAACATAACTCAGATTCAAGTGCTTAGTCTTAGGAAAAAGATTTTCATCTCTGTGGGCAAACAGTTGCTAGAGTGACGAGAATTAATCTCAATAGGAAAAGTTGGCAAAGACAGTGACTTGTACTGGCTACCAGAGCGAACATGAATAAGATCTCCTTTCGACATGACAGGAGGCATCAGCAGGGCTCATTATTTGGAACTGTTATGAGATACAGGGGAGCAACGAGAGGATGCTTCGTGGTTATGCTGGGGGAGACGGCTCCATGCAATCACAAGATGCTGTAAAGGGAGCTAACGCAATCGCTACAGCAGCAGCATGGGCCTAGAAATTCATTCAATGTGGCAATTGGCTTTCATGTTCAATAATTTACCTTCATTGAAATAGACTGTTCTAGCTTTACACTTATGCACTGTGTCAACATCGTCTCCACAGCTGTCACTAATTCTACTGTTACCTTCAGACCCCTGTCATTTCAGTACAGACACTTGTATGGATGGCATCTGAGCAATGCTGCATTAGCCAGAATTGTTGTTGTCTTGTTAAATTCAAAGAAATGCGAGTTGTGTCAAAACCTGTCCCCACACTTCAAGATGAAGTGGCATCTCTGTAAGTCCCCCAGCCATGTAATGATAATACCTGTCTTCAGAGCAGTTCTTCTTTATTTTTATTTAGATTTTTTAAATTGATGGGGCTATAATTTAGCTCAGCATGGTGACACTCAAATCTCTGACACTGTTCACCAGTGAATTTAATTTAATACTTGATTTCCTTTGCACTGAATATCCCTGGAAACACTGCACTGAATACACCCACAAACAAACAAAAAACCCTTTGCTTTCTTTTTCTTTTTTGTAATGTAATATCTGCCAGTTTGAGCTACTTAAATGTCTTCTTACTGCAGCAATTCTAGAAATTGTGATGCATTTAAACCTCCGTATTCGTCATTAGTTCACTGCTCAATGCCCTGATTCCACTTGAAAAGGCAGGCATTAGCAACTATGTCCTTCTCACGTCCTTTGTTTGGAATTCATGCAAACTTAAAACAAATTGAAAACATTTTTACATTTTTTTTCTAATGCTGAAATAAAATCATGAAACAATTGTTCTTCATAACTAGATCACAACATGTGCATAATTACCATGTCAGAATAAATACCTTATATATATATATATACAATTTCCAGCTCCATAAATCTCTGTGCCTTTCATATATTCTGTTTATATCCAACCAAATGCTCTTTTCCACACAGTATAGCATATTGGTATTTTTGTCTGACATTGTAGAGAAGTATAAAATTCCTGCTGTGGTCCCCCAATGAAACCAGGCTTGTATCACTATGATAGCAGTCTGTCTGCTGCTGTGAAAAACAATTTGACTTAAATATAAGTCAGAGCAAAGTCATCCAAAGTGGGACATGCTAGATGACACCTAAAGCAGATGCTGGGAGCTCCCTGTCCGCTTATTCTTGACACAGTTTTAATACAGATTAAATATCACCAAGTTGACCAGTTACCATTATGTAGTTTATCTAGGCACGTTCAATTTCTAAACCGTATGATATTTCCTAAAGGATATGGTATGGGACTTTTGAAAATGTATCCAAAACAAATTTCAGTAGTAGTTACAGGAATGATAGGAAATGCAATCAACAACTACTATTCATGTATTCATTCTTTTTTAAAACCACTTTTAGTGTTCTGAAGAAGTCAGTCAATGATGAGTCTAGATTGCCTATGCTTTAACACCAGTCCCTCAGTAATGTGTGTCATTTACATTTACATTACAATGTGCACACATCTGCTTCAAGTTTCACATTTTTTACCAGCAGTCATTATATACTGTAAAATGAAATGCCTGCTTCCAACTGTAAAATTCTCAGACATATAGTAACTATACACAGAGGACTTCTCAACTGCTTCAGAAAAAGAGCAATGAAAAAAGCACTTACTGTGGTGACATATTGGATATCCCTCCAGAGTTTTGTCTCCCTTGGAAAATCAGGCAAATCTAAAAAGTTGTCTACTACCACCTGGCCAATCATGTCATGCCTGGAGAATCTGTCAAAGTCGTACACACTGAAGTGCAGCTTTCGTGTGGGCAGCTCGTTGTAGGCCACTGGGAATAAAAACACCTCATCAAACACGGGGTTCAGTGTTTTCCTGTGCACCTTAGTCTGATGTTTTGTTTTTCGATCAGGGAGTAAATAGATTTTGACATATGGGTCAGAGGTGCCAGAGAAGTCCTTGGCAGGCAAGTCCTGTGCTTTGTGGATTTTGACAATCAGCTGTTCCAAGTCACAGTCGTATTTGAGAATAAAATTGAGCTTCCCACAGGATTTGTTGTTGCTTCTCCTGCCGTCGTCTGTATCAACTGACCTCTGTTTGTACAGCTCTGGTTTAATCCTCCCAAGCCCAGTGAGAGATTCCTGTCTTTGAAACTGTGTAATGTTGAAGTCCGGGTTGGAGAGATTTAGTTGCCTCCGTATTGAATTGTGCCTTCGAAGGAAGCAGAGACAGGCATAAATACACTATAAGAGCATCATTAACCTTTCAAAGAGAAATAACAAGCACATTATGTAGTTCTACATCATCTCAGCAAGAAGCACTTTTTTTTTTTTTAAGATGCCAGTTTCACTGCTGAAATTATTGTTTGCTATAATAAATATTTGTTTGTTTACACCTGTGATTTTTTCCCTTTATTGTGTAATACAAACAAAGGATTATGCTATCTGGAAACCAAATTCGAAAGTAGGACTGTTTGACAATGACCAAAATTAGTCTACTTATTATATTTATAGCATTTCTTTGTTGCCATTTTTTACACATATTATCAAATGTTAAATGCAGCAGCTTTTCCTCAGAATAGCCTGCTGACCTCTGTGTGCCAAGACATTTTGTGCAATGCCCTGCAACTCAAGCGACACTTCGGGGAAAGCCAATTGGAAACTCTGCTAAAGTTGTTTAATTCAACCACCCTCACTCTGACCCCTCCTCAACTGTGCTGAAATGTGAAATGTATTCAAAACATGAGCACCCAGGAGTGGAAAAGTGACACTAACCGAACCGAAGAAGTGGGCTCTGTGATCTGCCTCTGCATCCGCGCATTGTGGATGCAGTTCTCCTTCCCCTTGGACTGGGCCTCCAGGGGGATGTCAGGAGACGTGTGACTGATCTTCATGGCCGACTCTGGCAGGACGGGTGGCTCCTTCATGTAGTCCTCACTGTACTCATTGTCGTTGACCTCCACATCGGTGTAGGTGGCCTGCTCCGGCTGGCACTCCTTGGTTCCAGTCGAGAATCCGCGCTCACGCCATGGGATCCAGCACAGCTTCCATGACACAAACAGGGAGACTCCGAACAGAGCGAGTCCGCAGGCCGTTACAACCAGAGACAGCAAGCTCACAGAGACATCTGCAAGACAGAAGACACAGTATAGATGGTCTGCTGTAGGACACGGGCAGGCACCACTAGCACGAATACTGAGCCGCTGAACCCCAAGGCAATATAAAATGCTGAGGAGAGGTTTGTGTGTGCTTGTTTGAGAGGAAGTTCAACCGATAAGGGACATCTTAGGTGTATTAGTAAAACTGTTTATTCTCTGGACTCCAGTTGATTTGATCAGTTGAATATTGAGATCTGTTTGGTGGCAATAACAGTCTGTCCAGACTGACCTGTAACTTGGGGCACACCCTTAATTCAGATGGGGCCCACTTAAGCAACACTATATAAAGCATCTCAAAAATGCATTGCAGACCCATGCAAATGCACAGTACTTTGAATTTAAATGTACAAAACAAAGGGTGGGAGTTAGTATTAAAGACAGTATTTAATTTTTCCTTTTTTGTATGATGTTTTGCATAGGTTAAAATTAATTTTGACAATCAGCCACAAATAAATGGCTTTTTAGGACAATCCTCTTTGTGGACAATCTTGAAACAGGTATAATGTGATGGACAGGGAAGTGCATACTATATGTTTCTTGGAGCATTAGAGTTTGTTTTGACAGTTTAATATCATTACTGTTCCTTTCATGCATAATATAATACACAAACGACCAACTGAGCTTCAAAATCACCCCATAAATATTGAACCCCTCTAGCAATTTTTACATTTGCCACATTTTCGTGATTTTGATAAGCCTCTAGTGGCAAAACACAAATGCAGCAAACATTTAACCTTAAGGCCTCTTAAAATGATGAAAAATAAAAAAATGCACAATTTATTTTCTACATAAACTAAATGAATGTAAGCAATGTTAATGTTTTTAAGCCATGTCTAAAATATCCCACACATCTGCAAGTTATTTGACAGACAATCATAATGGAATGAATGTACTGAGAGGCATTTCTTTTCAAATCTGTGAACAAAAGCATTTCTCAAATGAAAAACGAAATTTCCCAGCTAATACTTCGGTATATTAATGTAAGACATTTGCAAAAAGGCTATTTTCCACCTGATTTATTTTACTCCTTGAACTGTATATACAGAAGGTTTCAGATAACATAATGTCCTCCTACATTGAAAGCAATTTGTGTTGTTGTGTACAGCAGTTCAGTAAGTTTGACAAGAAATATACTACTACTACTACTACTACTACTACTACTACTACTACTACTACTACTACTAATAATAATAATAATAATAATAATAATAATAATAATAATACATAATTCAGATAAATTGATTTCTGTAAACAAGTTATTCTTGGTTAAACTAAATTATGTTTTTCATCAACTAGAGCTTGTGTTTTGGAAACCACTCAATATAGCAAAACTGTCTGATACGAAATGTAATGATATGTTCATACTAGTTTATTTATGAAGCACAAGATACTTAGACAGGCTTTAGTCTGCACTAAATCATTTTCACCAAGTTCTGCCAATGGTCCCAGAAGACTCATCATTTATGTTTGTCCTTCCTCTGATCAGACGGACTCAGACAATTTTATTAGCTGCATCTGAACGAAACACTGTTCATCTTACTTTATATATGTTACAACACAGAAAGTATTGTGTGTGTTTTGGTATCAGTATGTGATTCAGCGGAAACCTCAACATCTGATGATATTTTATAAGAATTTATTAATTACAGTTTGCACATCAAATTCATGGTAAAGGCCAGTGAAGATTAATGGCTGAGGGTGTATCATTAAGCACAAGGAAATGGACACAATATATTTTTCCCAAATAATCAATGATACTGCACAATTATAGGCATCTTATTGACAATCTTGACAATTTGTATTTAAAGCAGGAATAAAATATATTAAACAAATAATTATTAGGTATGAACATGTTTCTATTTCAAACGCGTTCTGTTAATTTATTTGTTTGCTATATCAGACTATCCCTATATCCATCTATCTATCTACAGCACTGAAAGAAATTAAGAGACCACTTAACATTGATTTCTGAACTTGCAGTGGTCTTTAAATTTTTTCCAGAGCTGTATGTATTTATTTGAATACATTTCTAAGGGATTTATTGAGTTTATGGAAACTAGGCACTGGAGTCATCCTAGAGAAATAATATTCATAGACAGAGGATTAATTCAATAAATAATACATTTGAATCAATATTTTTGGACACCTGGCCTCAATAACTCAGCCAGAGCCGAATCATGTAATGTAACAGAATCATTGAAAATCACATTATAACTAATGGTGTCATTAGAGTGCAGTTCCTGGGAAAGCAAATGTCCCCCGAGAGCACAAACCAAACAATAACAGCTTAATGGGCAAGTCATTCAAGCACTTATATAGTGTACAGTGCTCGATACATATTCATACAATTTGCATATTAATCAGTAGTGAAACAATGCTAACCTGAAACTAGTACAATACCAGGCATTTCTGATGGCCTTGAATAAAGTGACACAAGAAAAGTGGTACAACGAAAAGTGTGAACTTCCACTTCCTAGTTCTGTCCCATGCCAGCTTCACCAGCAAGAGAAAGACATTGGGGCATACTGAGATAGACATGCAACTTCAAGATAAAGAGTTGAAAGTTGAACTGTGAATATGGCAAACATTTTTAGACAGGGAGAAGGGGGACTGATTGTTAAATTGTATTAAAATAAAAACAAAAATTTACTGAAAACATATTTTGTGTCGTCAAATCATTTAGTGTGTGATTTATAATAAGTTATAATAAGTTAATAGATGACATCTCTTATACAAAAAGAGACACCCTACACATGACCTTTTAACTTCTATAAGTGTTATGCGTAGAGAAAGAACTAAGGATTAACCAAGATCACAACAATGGACATTATTCATTTTGAACATCCTACTTTGACAGCTGCTTTGAAAAAGAGAAATGCCACGATTAGTTTTCAAGAACCTTATTTCCCCACAGTGTGTCAATACCAGTCTGATTTCTCTGAGGCTGTCTATAGTATATATTGTTACTTCAATATAATTTAAAAATGTTATGTGTTCAGTGCACCTTCGAGAGCAGCTTTAAAATAAAGCTTGATTAAACCGCTCCAGAATCAATGTATAAACAGAAAAGGGTTAGAGAAGTACTAATGTCATACTAATTCCTTTGGACAGGCCTTCCTTGAACTCTAGATTATTTGTTATGCAATTAGAGTTTAGAGTCTATGAAAAATAGCATTGTCACTGAGGTTCTTGTATCTTTATAATAACTGTATAAAAATGTATGTGAATTATTTGGAAGTAATTAATATTCAAATTAAACGATGTCTTTAAACCATTTTGAATCACGAAATTCTGCATCTCTTATTATGTGCGTGGTACCATGAAAGAACGATTACTGATTTCTTATGGATCCATATGACCTCCACCACTGAATTGCAGAGAAATATGTTACAGCTGGCTTTTTTATTTGTGTTTTTGATGCAATGAAAAAAAAAATCACTTCTAAATTGAGTCACACAGATTGCAACTAGCAGGTAGCCTCCCAGCAGGTAAGCAGAACAGAAAACAAATTAAATCAATGAATAAATAAATAAAGCAACTTGTAAAAGGGTCTCTGTTTCAATAACGATCAAGTCCTGAAATTGGACTCTTGCTGACAATGAAACGGTTTGAAGGAAACAGCTCTCTGAAAAGCTCTGACAATGTCTTCACTGAGCCAATAAACTTTCAACCCCACAGTAAAACTGAAAGCCAGCCAGTCCCTTTGATTATCATAAAAAGTATGCGTTTCTGGCACAATCCAGAAAATTAAATATTCCTTTAAAATCAAAAACCCATACACTGGAGTAGTGTAAGCTCACTAAAAGTCATCCCTGTAAGCAGAATTATGACACAGGTTATGTTATGCAAAACACCCCAAGAACAAGCAGGAGCTAAAGACAGCTGCTGATGTCTATGGGTTCAGACTTCAGGCAGTCATTGACTGCAAAGGATTTGCAACCAAGTATTGAAACTCACGATTTAATTCATGATTATGTTAGTTTGTCCAAATACTTTGCCACCGAAATTGGGGGGACCACATATAAAACATATAATTCCTACACTGTTCACCCAATTTTGGATGTAACTACCCTCAAATTAAAGATGAAAGTCTACACTTAAAGCACATCTTGATTGTTTCCTTTCAAATCCATTGTGGTGGCGTACAGAGCAATTGTGTCACTGTCCAAATATTTATGGACCTAACTATACATCTCTCTGTATCCAACTCTTAAATCCATGAGGAACAATGGCCTTTTTGACTGAAAGTATATTCCAATGAGGAAGATGAAGCCACATCCAATGATGTACAATGCTGTATTTCTGGAGTATTTCTTTGCCTTACTAATCATAGAGACCTGCACATGTATAAATTAAATGTAATGTAATTCATTGTGATAGGAATAGTTAACGTGTTAACTTAACTTGCTGGCATAAATTGCATCATCTCACTTTGAAGTTGTTGCTAAATATAGAACAAGAAGAGAGCCAGACTGCCAATGCTAGAGGCAGCAGGATGATTAAACGTGTCTCTTTTTGGGCTGCCCCCCAACCCCACCCTCAAAAAAAAAAATGTTACAAGTGATTTACTTAAAATTAAATTCACACAGACCCTAAAGTAAAATGTTTGCAAGAGAGGATAAATAGCTTCATATGATTAAATAACTTTTTGCTGTTGTTTTATGTATTTTCCCCACTTGGCTTTGCTCTGTTTGTTGCATGCACATCATTCGGGGGCATATATATGTAATTATATTTTCTTTACCCAAAATATGCAATTTACAAGCAGCTCATGCAAAGCTACAAGAGACAGCAAATTGCAAAATGTAGCAGAGGCCAAGAGTGGAAAGGTTATTACAGTCGTATTTCCTTTTATAGCTTAGATTTTGTGAATGCTATTTTAATAATTTATTTAAATCAAATCAAAGGATAACATTTTGACCGGAGTCACACTACACATGCCTTGCTTGTATGCTTTTATATGTATACATATATTGAAAAATGCATTTGAAATTGTCTACAAAGCAGTGGGAATTCTAATAGTGAAAACATAACACGTTAGATATGTATAACCATCAAAACATATCACACTTTAATATTTCCAGCTGTGAGCAGAGGACTGCAACTTTTTATAAGACTCTTGAGGCTATCAACCATCTGCGGACTTGATCTGAAGGATTAGGAGGGAGGGACAGAGGAAAATATATTTTTAGAACTACAGAAAGTCCAGTTGAAGTGTGCAATAGAAAAATAAAGAGGATGAGACAAAAATATATGAATGCAGAGGAATTATTTATTTTAAGGTAAATTTTCATCTCTTTTGACAGAAAGGAATGTATATATGGGAATATACACCTCCGCACCACACCCCACTCGTACTATTTGAACCTAATGTGCTGCAAAATGAGACAAAGGATGCAATTTTCCACCACAGAAACAAAACTATAAACTTAGAACTCTAAGACTTATCAGTGCACTGAATTTGGTCTGCATTTGGTGAGTAAAAAGTACCTTAACTGATATAATTTTCAGAAGGAAATTATCACCTTCAAACAATCAAGATTTTTGTTGCTGTTTCCCCAGTGCAGAAAAGAAGCAAATAATGCAAAACCAACAAAAATCCACTTTGATCTTTTAATGAATAGCCCTAATTAGTTCAGAGAAAATGAATGTGGCATTCACTTCTCAGTGGTTCAGTTTGAGTCAGACTCCAGATAACAATCACTTTTCACAGGCAACACCTCTGAGCAGCTAAGGTCCGCAGCCCAAGCAGGTGACAGATCTGCTATGCCAGCCTCACTGTGCGTGTTATTTCTGCATTCTCTAAAACTCAGGGGGAGACGCATCACATTTAAAAGCTCATATACACAGTGAACCTTGGTATGGCAGCTTATAGCAGGAGTGGAGAGAGTAACTTTTGGAGAACTGATGACCTGACTCATTTTCCACCTCTGCAGCTAAATCGTTTGTACACCACAATTTAAGAGAATAACACCACCCCCTCTGAAAAAATAAGAACAGATACAAAAATAAAATGAATAAATAATCATGTCAAAGGTTACACTGTAGATTTTGTGCATACACCAGAATGACAGCTGCTATTTTGACATGTTTATTGATTGAAAAAAAAATGTTTTGTTGTTGTCGGTACCTAGGCAAAAACAATACCATGGGATCTCTAAATATCTCGGAGAATACATTATCCGAATGTGCAGAGATTGAGATCCACCGGGCCTACTGCTATCTCCTTCCCATCAGATTGTTAACTTCTAGCCTGAAGGTGCGATTGCCTGAGACTCGGGCATTGTAACCACTTTGAACAGCACTTGAAGCTCCTTGGAGATCCTCCTGCTCAGCAATCAGCTGAGCCCACTCCTGTTTGGGCCTTAGAGAGGAATTTGAATGGTTTACACTACAGACATCCAAGACACTCAATGTAAGCATTTGGGAAGGTGCATTGCCCATGCTCACTGCTCTGCAATGGTTTCATTAAGCAATATATTCAGCATGTACAGCAACATGTCTCCATGAATCATGATTCTTGGTCTTATATAAGATTTATTGTACTGTAAAACAGTGTAGTATCATGATGCATAGCCACAAGCACTTTGCAGCCACTTTTATTCTCCTCCTTATAACTTGAATGGTAAGTGAATGTGATTTATAGTGTGAATCTTCTCATGTGAAATTTAGTTGTAGTAGAGCATTCACAACTGAAGATCCATGTTTACACATCACACACCCCTCTCACATATGGCTGTGCGATTTTAGCCTAATGTATCCCCAACAGTCCTGCCCAATACAAAACATGGCTTTTAATTGTAATGCAAAATTGCTGAGGAAGTGCAAAGACTTAGAATGCTAAAAATATCAAATTCTTTATTTTGTCAAATCTACATTAGGTTCACTGTTAAAACGGCCTTTCATATTGATTTATACATCTTTATTTTATAAATATGTTAATAATATTACCCTTCATTTGACTCATTTCATGTTAAAACATCTCCAAGCAATTAAAAACATACAAAAGACAACAAATGGATCAAACAAAAATAATATGCATACATATATATTTGCAAATACACATTCACACACATGCAGACATACATACAAAGTAGGAAGTTGAGTAAGGCTTAAGATGGCCTGTAAAAATAGTTAGAGATGATGAATCTGTTTGTCCTTGGCAGGCTGTTCTAGAATCTGGGTGCTGAGTTGCAAAATGCCCCGCCCCCACTGTGTTGAGCATAGCTACACACTGGAAGACTATTGTCAGCTGATCAAAGTGTTCAGGCATGGCTATAATTGCTGACCATTTCTTTCAGATTTGCAGGACCCATGTTATTTAAACCCTCGTAAATCAAAAGTAAAACTATTAAATCAATCCTAAACTGCACTGGTAGCCAATGCAGTTTGGCCAGCACAGGAGTGAAGTGTTCACTGACTTTAATTTCAGTACAAATTCTAGCAGTGCAATTTGTATACTTGCTGTGCTGTAGCCAAAACTTATTTCGAAGTACCAGTCAACAGGTCATTACAGTAGTCCAACCAAGCAATAAAAAAGCACAAACTAGCTTAATGGACACCAAACAAGCAAGATGGGTCGAATGGCCTCCTCTCGTTTGTAACCTTTCTTATGTTCTCAGCATCAGAAGTAAAATGTTTTGATGCATCCACAGTCTTATAGTCTTGCTTAGCAATCTGAGTCAGTGCATACAGTGTCATAGTAGAAAGCAATGATATTGCTCACACATCCAGTGTACTCCCTGCCACAACTGTGTAATTTAATCATTTGATAAGGAGTTGCACAAGTTAATCATACATATTTAAAAACAATGTAATAATAATTACGTAAGATTTAACACTGATGTGAAATATGATTACAGAGACCTAAACGTAATTTGCATTAGTCCATACCACATGTAAAGCGGTATAAAGAAAAAAACTGCCATTTGATCATCTAATGGTGTTGCAATGAAACAGACAGGGCACGCCAAGCTTTAGAAGAACGGAAACTAATATTATGTTTGAATCATAATGTCAGCCACTCCGTTTTGTGTTTGTATTGATTCATTCATGGATCACAATCACTTTATTGCATTATATTTGGTCAACTGTCAGGATCAGTTATTTAGGGGATTATATGGTAATGCCCTAAATGTATAAATCCTTCATCATATTTAAATGATTTGGACAGTAATAATATTGTTCTCATTGAGATAAGACATTGGCTGCTTTCTGGGAACAATTACAGAAATTAACTTATCTTAAATACTTTGCAGAAAGAGATTTACCATAGATTATTTCCTACTGTTGGTAAGTTTAACATTATGCAAATTATATTGCTTATTATGGATTTAGTTTGAGCCATGCTAGAAGTAGGTTACAGTGTGAATGTAATTTTTTCATTAGTGTTGTATTTTGGGAACCTAAAAGTGTTATAGGAAAATACTGTACCTGTCTAGTATCTACCAATATCTCAAATATGAATGTGCTATAAAACTCTATCAGAAGTGTGTGTATGTATTGTAATGATTAAAATTGATTAATTTAGCTTCAGCTACTTAAAATGCTATCTAACATGACAGCTATCCTGTGATCCTTATTTTGGCTCATTACTTAATATTTTATCTTATTTACTGAAATTGAAAATGTCTGTATTAAATAGAAATGTTATAGACATTATCAGGGAAGGTAAAGATTGCATTACAATATAATGTTACTGGTCCTAATTATTTATATTGAAACAGTTTGCTTTTATTTATTAGATTTTCCAAAGTGAACAATGTATTAGAATAGCAATCAATCCAGGAATCAAATCCGGATAACCCTTTTGACATAAATCCATAATTTAAATTAACCTTCTATAGAATTTCACTCTTCTGGATATTGTGTTAACTGTCCATAACAGAGTGACATACTTTCTCTCAATTGTGTTCTCAAGGACATTTATCAATGGATACAATATTCATCTGCACATGCTATTTTGAGTTTTTTATATTTCGCATTGTGCTTTCTTTAAAAATTGCTCACTTTTAGGGTAATGATTCAGGTAAATCAGATTCATTTTTAAATTAATATGATGAAGTCAGATTATATACAATGTTGTGTGATGAATTACCCACATGAGAGGGTGTTCAAATATTTGTATTTTAACTGTAAATACTGGGATATCCTACAGCAACTGCATACTTATTCTGAGGGACTGCCTGTTCTATTTCACAACCTTTAAACATGTATAATAACAATCTAGCAGAACTCCATATAACTGTAAATCACTGTAAATATCAAAGCAAGGAACAGCAAATATTATTTATGAAGAGAACTGCATTTGGAAGGAGGGGATTGCTCACCCCAGTACACCTTCAATGGACCTTAGCATCTTCCTCTCAGAAACCTTATTGTCATACTCAAAACTGCCAGGCAGGAGGCTTTATAGATTGGCAAAAAACAAAACAAAAAGCCTTTCACATTGGTCTTGCTTTGTTGAATGTGGTTGGGGTGGGGCATTAACAAGAGCCACACTGAGATACTGGGTGTTGTAAAATGAGTTATGAAAGGAAACAAGCATCGCCATTGTCAAAAGCGATGCTTCCTGTATCAATGAGGTTGAAAACCCTGCATAAGCAACAAAGCTTGTAATTATATAATGCACTGCTCCTGCTCTATGCCTTTTTAAGGACTGGAGCACTTGAAGCAGTACAGTGGAGGAAAAAAGTATTTGATCCCCTGCTGATTTTGTACGTTTGCCCACTGACAAAGAAATGATCAGTCTATAATTTTAATGGTAGGTGTATTTTAACAGTGAGAGACAGAATAACAACAAAAAAATCCAGAAAAATGCATTTCAAAAAAGTTATAAATTGATTTGCATGTTAATGAGGGAAATAAGTATTTGACCCCTTCGACTTAGTACTTGGTGGCAAAGCCCTTGCTGGCAATCAAAGAGGTCAGACGTTTCTTGTAGTTGGCCACCAGGTTTGCACACATCTCAGGAGGGATTTTGTCCCACTCCTCTTTGCAGATCCTCTCCAAGTCATTAAGGTTTCAAGGCTGACGTTTGACAACTCGAACCTTCAGTTCCCTCCACACATTTTCTATGGGATTAAGGTCTGGAGACTGGCTAGGCCACTCCAGGACCTTAATGTGCTTCTTCTTGAGCCACTCCTTTGTTGCCTTGGCTGTGTGATTTGGGTCATTGTCATGCTGGAATACCCATCCACGACCCATTTTCAATGCCCTGGCTGAGGGAAAGAGGTTCTCACCCAAGATTTGACGGTACATGGCCCTGTCCATCGTCCCTTTGATGCGGTGCAGTTGTCCCGTCCCCTTAGCAGAAAAACACCCCCAAAGCATAATGTTTCCACCTCCATGTTTGACGGTGGGGATGGTGTTCTTGGGGTCATTCCTCCTCCTCCAAACACAGCGAGTTGAATTGATGCCAAAGAGCTCGATTTTGGTCTCATCTGACCACAACACTTTCACCTAGTTCTCCTCTGAATCATTCAGATGTTGGCAAACTTCAGACGGGCCTGTACATGTGCTTTCTTGAGCAGGGGGACCTTGCAGGCGCTGCAGGATTTCAGTCCTTCACAGCATAGTGTGTTACCAATTGTTTTCTTGGTGACTATGGTCCCAGCTGCCTTGAGATCATTAACAAGATCCTCCCGTGTAGTTCTGGGCTGATTCCTCACTGTTCTCATGATCATTGAAACTCCATGAGGTGAGATCTTGCATGGAGCCCCAGACTGAGGGAGACTGACAGTTATTTTGTGTCTCTTCCATTTGCGAATAATCGCACCAACTGTTGTCACCTTCTCACCAAGCTGCTTGGTGATGGTCTTGTAGCCCATTCCAGCCTTGTGTAGGTCTACAATCTTGTCCCTGACATCCTTGGACAGCTCTTTGGTCTCGGCCATGATGGAGAGTTTGGAGTATGATTGATTGATTGCTTCTGTGGACAGGTGTCTTTTATACAGGTAACGAGCTGAGATTAGGAGCACTCCCTTTAAGAGAGTGCTCCTAATCTCAGCTCGTTACCTGTATAAAAGACACCTGGGAGCCAGAAATCTTGCTGATTGATAGGGGATCAAATACTTATTTCCCTCATTAACATGCAAATCAATTTATAACTTTTTTGAAATGCATTTTTCTGGATTTTGTTGTTGTTATTCTGTCTCTCACTGTTAAAATACACCTACCATTAAAATTATAGACTGATCATTTCTTTGTCAGTGGGCAAATGTACAAAATCAGAAGGGGATCAAATACTTTTTTCCCTCACTGTATGTGAATTAAACCACTTCTTTCAATCTATACAATTTACAAAAGTCATTATTTATTTTTTAAATTGCCACAGTTTGTGTTCTTGTTCCAAATGGAACACAGCCTACACAGATGGTATCTTTCTAAAAAAATAAACACTTAATAACAGCTCACAATGGTTTATCTAATTGGTATAGTGTTTTGGTTTGTGCTTTTTGGACTTTTGTTGTTTCACAAATGTATGTTTTGATGTTTCACCTGGTACACATTAATTAACAATAATATATATGTTTTAAATAATAAAACATGCTTACATGAATCCACAAACAGGAAACTGTTTGAAATAGTAACTGACTGACCTGCTTTTAATATGGATTTGACAATTGGCTTCAAATATTTACATATTCTGTTTGAAACTTTTCTCCCCCCATTGTTAACACCTACGGATATCCATGTTCTCTAAAGGCTGCGTACAAAGTCTTTGGTCCTCAAACATACAGAAAGTTCACATCAATAATTATATTCCCCGGACTGAAAGAACCCTTATTCTGCAATTATACATAGCACTGGTACAACATGAGGGAACTAATGTCATGTGGTGTCATGCTCGGCAGAGTTGTACTCTTTGTTGATGAGATCATTTAGTGAGGTTTACATTTCTGCAGCCCTTTCCTCACACAGAATATGTATAAGTCCCAAGGAGGAGTCTAACTGAGATGTCTTCACAGAACTATCTCATGTGCTCAGCAGGGTGTGTCCATGTGTCTAATGACTGGACACGTATGCAATTCCTTGGGTAGCATAAGCAGAAGCTTTTAAAAAAAGTGCCTCTTTTAGGTTTTAAGTTTTAAGCAGAAATTTAAATATTTTCCTGGGGGCCCTTGTTTAAACCATTGGGCATGCTGTAGCAGTCACTCCAAATGGGCTCTAGAAATAAACTATAAAGAACACCCTACTAGATTGTGTGGAACAAAACTGGTGATGTCTTTCACACAACATGTAAGGTTGTATTGTCTTGTATAGAGCAAAGGTCAGCAAAGTATAGTATTAACCCACTTAAGTTTTGTCTGCTCTATTTGTATAAATCAAACTTTTACTTTCTTTGTTGTTGGCAATTTATTTATTGGACAACCAATGCCAAATCACTGTGCCTTTGTAGATAAAGGCATGCACACCCTTTAAAGAAGGTGGTGTGTGGAGAAATCAAAACCAGACACTGTAGTGGTTGTGACTTTGTTAGATATGCGCAAATACATTTATTTCTATTTATTGTATTAATTAAAAATATATTAATGTACTGTATGGATTATAGTAAAATGCACTATTAATATGTATTATTATAATTATTATTATTTGCACAGAGTATGCAATGTATTTTCCAGAGTTGAATGCTAAGCATGTATAAATGAACTAGAGATGAAAATGTGTGCACATCATGGCAGTAAATAGGTCACTAAACCTTTAGGGAAATGACTGAAAGAACTTGTATGGGATCATGTATGTTTTATTACATTTGTAACACATGGTTTAATACATTAATCAAGTGAGGCTGCTATAATTGTCTCTTACTTAAGATTATGTAAACACTCTGCTCACACTACCATAGTATCAAAGATGCACAATTATAAAACACAATAAAAATCCCGTGCTTATCTGTAATGGCACACCATTGCATTAGAATAATAGTAATAATAATAATAATAATAATAATAATAATAATAATAATAATAATAATAATAATAATAATACAAAAAACATATGATTATGTACATTTTAATTGGTTTCAATTAAGCAAGAATTATTCGGAACTGAAGGCATATTCATTTCAAATATCTATTTCTGGTTCTCCACTACCTCCTGACAGACTAATTTATGGATTAGTCTCCATGTAAAGGGTTTTTAGACTAATCGTATTCTGGACTGCACTTAGATCCTAATGTATTTTAGCAAAGCTATTAACAATGGGTGGGGCACTTTTTAAAACACGATGAGAATACTGACTTCCTTTTCGATGCATCTCAACACGTTGATGTGCATCTCCATTCTCACCATCACCGTTATCATATAATATATGTAATGCATATGTTTAAAATTACAGTTGAATACCCATATGTACGCAATTGACGGATGGGGAAACTATTATTATTATTATTATTATTATTATTATTATTATTATTATTATTTTAATTATTTCTTGGCAGACGCCCTTATCCAGGGCGACTTACAACATAAGTGCAAAAATACAGAGAAATACAAGGCATCAATCATTACAAATTCAACTTAGCTAAAACATAGCAATTCAAAATAATACATTTTACAAATTCCAATTTACAATTTACAAACTAAGTAGGTACACAATAGTTCCTGCAACAAGTTATACATTTGATTATTTTATAATTTTGTTTTTCAGAGGAAAATATTGCAGTTTATGTTGGCTGCGACTTTTCTGTTTAAGGTGATTAATGCAGGCAGGTTACAGAAGCTGATGAATAGCAGGTGCCTTTCTTCATTACCAGTGGGTGGAGTACCAAAGCGCCACTGAAGAGCAGTAAAGTTGTGAATGGACTTGTCATGCAATGTATCAATAAACCCGAAGATAGTAATCAGTAGCTAAGGGTAGGAATCCTCTCTGCCATTTCTTTCGACCGAAAAAACAGCTGTAAACTGATGCAAAGAAAAGTGTGTAAACTATAGACATTGCAGTGACAAAAAATAAAAATTACCTGAATCTGTATATCTTGGTCTGGCAAGATCCCGAAAATAGTAGATGAAATCCAGACAGTTTTCGTTTTGCACTTCGCCCTTAGAACAGAGATCCGACAGGAGTTCCAGCGCCTTTTGACAAATCTCGTCCTCTCTGTCGCCAGGCATTGCCCACCAGCATCCTTCTGAATGGAGGGGCTCTGAGGCAGCACCGCACCACTCCGACCGCCTGACTAGATCCACAACACTCAACACATCTGTGCAGCCTGGAGCACACTTCCCAACAGCATAGCTGGAGCTTGGAGATGACGATCGGGGTTCGCTTAAAACCTTAGCAGAATAGCCTTTGTTGAACAGTAGTTCGGTCCAGATTAGTATATGCAATTACAGTCCACAGCCCCCTCCGAGCAGGACAGCAGCGCTGCAGGGACCCTGGCTGAGCTCACGGGTCACTCTGTCCACTAGCGCTGGTGCTGAAGTCGCCGCTCGCTCAGCGCTGAATGAGCGACTCCGGCTTCCTGTGCTATCGTTTCAATCTCACCGTGAGCGCCCTGGGATTGGCAGCCTGCCTCGGTTCAAACTGCTCAGCTCATCACCAGAGCCTTTTGCTACCCCCTGTTTCATCCTGTGCTTGGTAGTATCGCAGTGCTGCTAATTGTGATTCATAAACAGAATTAAACTGCTGCCCCAGTGACGTTTTGTAAGTGAAATCAAACGATAGAAATAATTACAACAGCAATTGCAAAATATTACACCCATAAAACGATTTTTATATGAGAACTAGTGAAACAATGAACAGTATGATTAATACAATTATATTTAACTATATGCTATGTTTCAATAATATGATGACCATTATGTCCTGAGTTCATTGAGAGGTAGACTATAAAGTCTTTTTTTAATGTGACAGTTAATAGGACCAATATTTTGTTTATAAAAGAAAAATACTATGACTACACAAATAACACGCACACACACACATATCTATCTATCTATCTATCTATCTGTGTGTATATATATATATATATATATATATATATATATGATTTCATAGTCATAGTCTGGCCTCCTTATTACACTTGTAATGTACTTCATTGAATTACACTCACCTAAAGGATTATTAGGAACACCTGTTCAATTTCTCATTAATGCAATTATCTAACCAACCAATCACATGGCAGTTGCTTCAATGCATTTAGGGGTGTGGTCCTGGTCAAGACAATCTCCTGAACTCCAAACTGAATGTCTGAATATGAAAGAAAGGTGATTTAAGCAATTTTGAGCGTGGCATGGTTGTTGGTGCCAGACGGGCCGGTCTGAGAATTTCACAATCTGCTCAGGTACTGGGATTTTCACGCACAACCATTTCTAGGGTTTACAAAGAATGGTGTGAAAAGGGGAAAACATCCAGTATGCGGCAGTCCTGTGGGCGAAAATGCCTTGTTGATGCTAGAGGTCAGAGGAGAATGGGCCGACTGATTCAAGCTGATAGAAGAGCAACTTTGACTGAAATAACCACTCGTTACAACCGAGGTATGCAGCAAAGCATTTGTGAAGCCACAACACGTACAACCTTGAGGCGGATGGGCTACAACAGCAGAAGACCCCACCGGGTATCACTCATCTCCACTACAAATAGGAAAAAGAGGCTACAATTTGCACAAGCTCACCAAAATTGGACAGTTGAAGACTGGAAAAATGTTGCCTGGTCTGATGAGTCTCGATTTCTGTTGAGACATTCAGATGGTAGAGTCAGAATTTGGTGTAAACAGAATGAGAACATGGATCCATCATGCCTTGTTACCACTGTGCAGGCTGGTGGTGGTGGTGTAATGGTGTGGGGGATGTTTTCTTGGCACACTTTAGGCCCCTTAGTGCCAATTGGGCATCATTTAAATGCCACGGCCTACCTGAGCATTGTTTCTGACCATGTCCATCCCTTTATGACCACCATGTACCCATCCTCTGATGGCTACTTCCAGCAGGATAATGCACCATGTCACAAAGGTTGAATCATTTCAAATTGGTTTCTTGAACATGACAATGAGATCACTGTACTAAACTGGCCCCCACAGTCACCAGATCTCAACCCAATAGAGCATCTTTGGGATGTGGTGGAACGGGAGCTTCATGCCCTGGATGTGCATCCCACAAATCTCCATCAACTGCAAGATGCTATCCTATCAATATGGGCCAACATTTCTAAAGAATGCTTTCAGCACCTTGTTGAATCAATGCCACGTAGAATTAAGGCAGTTCTGAAGGTGAAAGGGGGTCAAACACAGTATTAGTATGGTGTTCCTAATAATCCTTTAGGTGAGTGTATATTAGTAAAATTAACATTACTTTTTAGCAGATTTTAAAATGTGTAATAATTTGTGCTGTGGATATAATGCTGTATTTCTATGTGCTGCAGCATTGTTTTCAATTTGACATTTTCAACATTGATTTTGAGATACAATTAATTACCGCTTCAAGATTCTCAAACATATTAATTCAATGTATTTATCTCTCAAATGTAGCCCAAATGTAATATATAACAAGACAATGTGTAACAATGTTTATGCAGTATATAACAAGACAAGCTTTCTTCAGGCAACAAACATGATGTAATGAAAATTAGTTCTTACCATTTTCTTCCATTGCATTAGACACCTGTCTTTCCACCTCAGGTGAAAGTGGTATTTCAGACATTAAGGTCACTTTTGCAGAAAGAATAAAACATAAAATAAAATTGAACACCTTGTGCTTTAGAAAGGCACCAAATGATCTCATGGTTCTATCTGTTACAACACAGAATGTTTGCTTGTATTTGTTCAATTACACCTTTTGGCTTCAGGCTAAATTAATGATAAATAAATGATGAGAGAACTTTAAACATAAACCTGTTCACCAGAAGGTGGATAAAAAGTAGCTTTAAGCTACAAATATAACTTAAAATAATGTAATATCTTGAAGTCCAATTATTGGGTGAGTGAAACTAAATATTTTAAGTCACAGCATTAAGCAGGTAGTAGAACATATTTTGTGTTCAGTCCTTAAGGGTCGATTACATTATTGAAAATAATCACCAAGACATAGTCAGAAACGTGTACTTTATCATGTTTCATTAGATAAACTGTTCTGGAAACACATTATGAAAAAAGAAATAAAGAACAGTTATTTTGCAGGATGATTATATTGTGGGACAGTAACTGGTGTTAATGTTAGTTATTCTTGTTTTTTTTTTTTTCAGGTGAACTGAAACCCTAACTGGTCACTCTGAATTGATGGTCTGTGGATAACATTTGGCATGTATCAGAATTTGTATACACAGAGTTAAACCTGAAAGCCTTTTTCCTTAATGCATGTCAACATATTTGTTAAACTATGAGACTAAATGAATTAGGAAGGAACAGACATCCCACCCTGGGTATTTGGCATTCAATGTACAGCAGGAAACATTTTAGGTTTCTAGTGCTCATCCAGAACAGCTTTCAAATGAAATCTATCTGCATTAATCAGAAAGTCAATTACTCAATTCCTTCTTACAACAGCACCAGCAATAATATTGCTTTTGCTTTTGCTTTTGCTCTTCTAACAAAATACATTTTACATTTTAGTATATTGTAAAATGATGTGTGTATTTGGTAGAAATAGTAATATACTCTATGCATGAGCACATTTGCAAGATATGAGTAGAATTTAATAAGTAGGACAACTTACAGGATAATAAACTTTCATGGGGGAATTGCTTGTGTACTAAGTTGCTCCAGGTGTATTGATATATATAAGTAGGGCAGTTTAGAAATTCCATTGGAAGCTGTATCATTTGCGAACTTTACTTTACATTTTCATGTTTTTATTATTATATTGCATAGGCAATATAGATATCATCATCTTAAACAGATTTTGTCAATCCACTGTTGGATAAAGGCCTCCACATGATTTTATTACTAATCTTCGCATTTTCTCTGTCATCGTCTTTATAGTTTATTTTTTGATATCCATTACTTCTTTAGTCCATCTCTGGTCTGCTCTTGCAATGTCCACCCCATTGTCATTTTAACAAGTTCACTCTTTCAACAATGTCACGCATCGTTGTATGTTCTCAGACACATCCATTTGTTTTTCTGTATTTTGTTATGCACAGTCTACATCTTTGCATGCATCTTTGTGTTGGCATTATGCAAGGTTTCAGAGGCTGGAAGTACCCATTGGTCAAATACATTTCTCTTGAAGCAAATGGCAGATTGCCTTTCAATATTGAAAGTTTTCATCTAAATGTATGCCAATCCATTTTTACTCTTCTTTTGAATTCTTGCATAAGACTTCCATCTGCTGTTATTTATTGACCAGCATATACTTAACTGTTGGCTTAACTTATTTAGATCTATTTAATCTATTAATATTGATCATCTTTACAAAGCTGTTGAATACGATTTTGGTTTCACTTAAATTAATTTTGAGTACATTGTATTTACTTGTATCCAAGAGCAAATTGCAAGTGACTCAAACAAGCTTAATTTATCATAAGTCCTAGTCCAAAGTCTTCAACACTCCTTCAAGTGTTGCTGTGAAGAGTTTTCTAAAGGTTGTCTCTCCTTGACATTTTCCTTTGCAGATCTTGTTTCTGTCAGTGCCTTGTTGGAGTCTGATTGTTGATGTGGCATTGTTGTAGATATATTTGATGAGACCTATGTGAATGTTCTTAATGGTTTGATTTCTTAGAGTGCTGATGACTGAGTACGTATTTTTTCTCAAAGCTATAATAAATAGCAGGCACGTGTGTATGCATGTGTGTGTGTTTGTCATTTAAATTAAATATGTAAGAGGATTGGAGCAGTAAATCAGGTTGAATAGCAACTGACTAATCCAAACTGGCTATATCGAATGTGTAGAAATGTAATGGATTCAAACACTAACAATAAACACATCTAAAGAAATGTATTTATAGGCAATTAAGTCAGAATCTGCTGAAGCAATGTGTCAGTAATAACCAAATTAATAAAAATATATTATTTTACTGTCCAGTAAGGTGAAAATTGCATTGACATTAATCATTTCATGAAGCAAAAAAAAGCTTTACAATATATTTTTCACTAACCAATGAAACAAAAACATCAATGCAGCAAAAGAATGAAACTGCATAGATTTATTTCCATTGACAAACAAAATCCCTTTGAAGAAAACAACTTATAATCAACATTATAATCTATTATTCTTGCTCTACATTTAAACATCAAATCACATGATCTGTAAGACAATAATTTATTGCCCTGTGCTCAAATAATACCTTATTGTTCAATATGGTTTTGTGTATACTTCAAACAGAGCAGCTTCTTCCAAGTATTAGTTGTCCTCGAGGCAGAAGCATGCTCACTGCAATTATTTATTGTTAGGAGAACATCAAACATTTTATATTAAAATCGAGGGGAAAAGCCTGTTATTATTTGTTGAATCATAAAATTGCTCAGCAAACATCCAATGTTGAATACATTTTTGCTAAATTAAATTATACATCTTTCTGAATGTTTACTTTAAATAATATGATTTGAATTTCCACAGTTACATGTACTGCACATACACCGATCAGTCATAACATTATGACCACTGGCAGGTGAAGTGAATAACACTGATAATCTCGTTATCATGGCACCTGTCAGTGGGTGGGATATATTAGGCAGCAAGTGAACATTTTGTCCTCAAAGTTGATGTGTTAGAAGCAGGAAAAATGGGCAGCGTAAGGATCTGAGCGACTTTGACAAGGGCCAAATTGTGATGGCTAGACGACTGGGTCAGAGCATCTCCAAAACTGCAGCTCTTGTGGGGTGTTCCCGGTCTGCAGTGGTCAGTA
This sequence comes from Amia ocellicauda, assembly GCF_036373705.1. Lineage (NCBI taxonomy): Eukaryota > Metazoa > Chordata > Actinopteri > Amiiformes > Amiidae > Amia > Amia ocellicauda. The sequence continues at coordinate 2,154,616 of NC_089853.1, forward strand.
CCTATCAAAAGTGGACCAAGGAAGGAAAAGCGGTGAACCGTCGACAGGGTCATGGGCGGCCAAGGCTCATTGATGCACGTGAGGAGCGAAGGCTGGCCCGTGTGGTCCGATCCATCAGACGAGCTACTGTAGCTCAAATTGCTGAAAAAGTGAATGCTGGTTCTGATAGAAAGGTGTCAGAACACACAGTGCGTCGCAGTTTGTTGCGTATGGGGCTGCGTAGCCGCAGACCAGTCAGGGTGCCCATGCTGACCCCTGTCCACTGCCGAAAGCGACTACAATGGGCACGTGAGCATCAGAACTGGACCACGGAGCAATGGAAGTAGGTGGCCTGGTCTGATGAATCACATTTTCTTTTACATCACATGGATGGCCGGGTGCGTGTGTGTCACTTACCTGGAGAACACATGGCACCAGGATGCACTATGGGAAGAAGGCAAGCCAGCGGAGGCAGTGTGATGCTTTGGGCAATGTTCTGCTGGGAAACATTGGGTTCTGCCATTAATGTGGATGTTACTTTGACACGTACCACCTACCTAAGCATTGTTGCAGACCATGTACACCCTTTCATGGATAAGGCAGCACTGTGGAGTAGTGGAAGGTTGTTTGTTCTAATCCTGGGTGGGGCAGTGCTATTGTACCCTTGAGCAAGATACTTCACTTAGATTGCTCCAGTAAAATGCCCAGCTGTATAAATGGGTACAAGTCACCCAGGATAAGAGCGTCAGCTAAATGACAAAAATAATAATAATAAAATAATAATAATAAGGTATTCCCTGATGGCATTGGCCTCTTTCAGCAGGTTAATGCGCCCTGCCACAAAGCAAAAATGGAATGGTTTGAGGAACACAACAATGAGTTCAAGGTGTTGACTTGGCCTCCAAATTCCCCAGATCTCAATCCAATCGAGCATCTGTGGGATGTGCTGGACAAACAAGTCTGATCCATGGAGGCCCCACCTCGTAACTTACAGGACTTAAAGGATCTGCTGCTAACGTCTTGGTGCCAGATACCACAGCACAGCTGTTTTGGCGGCAAAAGGGAGACCCAATACTAGGCAGGCCATAATTATGGCTGATCGGTGTATGCTGTCATTCTCAGTACATGCATTCACTCCAAAACTTGACTAACTGGATACCATTTTATTAAAACTATTTTATCGTGTGTTACGACCCCAAGTGGCTTATGTAAGGGGATAAGGGGAACGTAAAATAAAACATACAAATGCAGTAGTGGAAGAGTGAGGTGAGTGCAAAAACCAACACAAAGTATATATATATATATATACACTCACCTAAAGGATTATTAGGAACACCTGTTCAATTTCTCATTAATGCAATTATCTAATCAACCAATCACATGGCAGTTGCTTCAATGCATTTAGGGGTGTGGTCCTGGTCAAGACAATCTCCTGAACTCCAAACTGAATGTCTGAATGGGAAAGAAAGGTGATTTAAGCAATTTTGAGCCTGGCATGGTTGTTGGTGCCAGACGGGCCGGTCTGAGTATTTCACAATCTGCTCAGTTACTGGGATTTTCACGCACAACCATTTCTAGGGTTTACAAAGAATGGTGTGAAAAGGGAAAAACATCCAGTATGCGGCAGTCCTGTGGGCGAAAATGCCTTGTTGATGCTAGAGGTCAGAGGAGAATGGGCCGACTGATTCAAGCTGATAAAAGAGCAACTTTGACTGAAATAACCACTCGTTACAACCGAGGTATGCAACAAAGCATTTGTGAAGCCACAACACGTACAACCTTGAGGCGGATGGGCTACAACAGCAGAAGACCCCACCGGGTACCACTCATCTCCACTACAAATAGGAAAAAGAGGCTACAATTTGCACAAGCTCACCAAAATTGGACAGTTGAAGACTGGAAAAATGTTGCCTGGTCTGATGAGTCTCGATTTCTGTTGAGACATTCAGATGGTAGAGTCAGAATTTGGCGTAAACAGAATGAGAACATGGATCCATCATGCCTTGTTACCACTGTGCAGGCTGGTGGTGGTGGTGTAATGGTGTGGGGGATGTTTTCTTGGCACACTTTAGGCCCCTTAGTGCCAGTTGGGCATCGTTTAAATGCCACGGCCTACCTGAGCATTGTTTCTGACCATGTCCATCCCTTTATGACCACCATGTACCCATCCTCTGATGGCTACTTCCAGCAGGATAATGCACCATGTCACAAAGGTCGAATCATTTCAAATTGGTTTCTTGAACATGACAATGAGTTCACTGTACTAAACTGGCCCCCACAGTCACCAGATCTCAACCCAATAGAGCATCTTTGGGATGTGGTGGAACGGGAGCTTCGTGCCCTGGATGTGCATCCCACAAATCTCCATCAACTGCAAGATGCTATCCTATCAATATGGGCCAACATTTCTAAAGAATGCTTTCAGCACCTTGTTGAATCAATGCCACGTAGAATTAAGGCAGTTCTGAAGGCGAAAGGGGGTCAAACACAGTATTAGTATGGTGTTCCTAATAATCCTTTAGGTGAGTGTATATATATAAAGGGTTTATTTACAAAGGGGAGGGGAGTATATACAAGTATGTACAGTATTCAGAAACAAACGTGATGATGATAATACAAATGATGAACAAATATACACAGAGGAAAACACCCTTGGTGGTGTCGGCTAACACTGAAACAAAACAAAACCTAAAAGCTAGTCTAGAAGAGTAAACCACTACCTGACTTGTATTTGTAGGACGACCCTAACTACCTACACTAACTAAACTATCTAAACCTAACAACTAATACAGAGGGGTGATCACCGCCCCTACCTAAATACCTAATGTGCTAGACAACATACATCCCTACGTGTAACCGTGTAAACCCATGGGTATCTCACCTATCTACCCGTTCTCCCCTGAACAAAAGTCAATAACAGAAAACAATGTGACGGAACCAAAACAGAGAAGGAAACAGTGGGTAATTACACAAGGAAAACACAATCAATCACAAAGGTATTTTTTTACACAAACAGACAGGGTAGCAACACAATGGCGTTTCGTCTCCCGAAATGGAGGAATGATGGGGTTTTTAAACTGTAGTCGGAGACATTGGATTGGACAGGATTGTTGAGTGACGGGGACGAACCAATCACAGTGGGACACCTGTGTACACAAGGCACGTAACATCATGACTTTCGATTTGATTAACAAATATCTACAGAGGTCAGAAAGCTTGCCTTTGGCTTAAATCCCATCTACATGTTCACTCTAGAAGGAAGAGCAATAGAGTCTTATGTTTGTCTACTGACTTTCAAAATAATACTCATTTTGAAATTGTGTTATTGACAATATAGGAATTGTTCTCCAGAATAGGCTGCATCAATTAAACTCTTGAATGGATTTTGAAATAGATTTGTGCAGTCAAAGTGAAACCTAACGCAGCAACCAAGAATGGAAGATCAAAATAATCTCTTCCTGTCCTGGTGATGGTGTTTGGCTAGAAGACTGGACCAGAGTCATTTTTTTTTTAGTGTTTTGTTTTTCAACCAGACTGTCCCAAGGGCTTCATTGATCTAAGTAATGTAATGTAGTTACTTAAAATAAAAACCTCTCATTAACATATAGGATTTGGAGGAAGATTATCAGAAAGAAAAAGATCGATCACTGCATAGCATGACCCCATGTAATCAAAGTAAGTCAAATAAACAGTTGGATCAGCTATTCAAATACTTGACACATGAAACAAGAATTAAGTCAGAATATAGTTTTTTCTTCTATAGAGGAAAATCAATAAAAAATATCCTGATGTTAAGCAGAATATCAGCTAGATGTTTAACCTGTTATAACCTACGCACTCAATACCTGTCAATGTCGATTTTCAATGTCATTTATAAATTACATTTTACTTTGTGTTCCTCTTAAGTTGATTTCTAAAAATAAATGAAGCAACTGTGGCTAATGACTGTCAGTTGTCATGTACAAATTAAAAAACATGTGGTGTTTTCCCTTTGAGTTTTAAACCTCCAATCTCCAACACAGATGAGATATATATTCTTTAAATAATCTGAAAATGTAACCCCTTTAAGCAAGGAAACCTGCTGCTCCAGGCCGCTGTAAAGCTGCGCAGGGTATGAATTTCACTCCAGAGCACCGAGACTGCTCTCCATGTGTCCATGGCAACTGAGAGACAACAGTGATGCTGTCTGTTTCTCATGCCTTTACACGAGCAATTTACAGTTCCCAACGGCAGTGTGACACAGATGCAAACTAAAGTATTAAACATGTGCAATGATTTTCTGCTCTGCTCTTGAAATGAAGACTTACGAGAGCAATAATACCTTTCTGCATTTAACACAATCCTAGTAGAGCCTCCTGTGTTTGAATTCACCACGGCACCTCCCAGTGCTTGCCATCTTGTAACCCAGCAAATTAATTGCACTCACATGTCAGCTGTCTGTTGTTCTAATTTAGATTCAACGTCTTTGTTACATTGTTTATTATGATACACTGCTACCAGTAATTTGCATCCCTAGGGGTTGTTCTGTTAGGGAAGACGAGGATAAATAACAAATTATTCCTCATCTTGGGCTGTCGATACGAATGCACGTTGCACTATAGGGGGATTGGGCTACATTGCAAGATTCAAGTAAAAGAAAGTGAATACTGGTGTGAAGGTATGGCATCTGTTAATGGTTTCTGTTTTCACTGGAAGGTGAGCTTTATCTTCCTGTTCAAGACACCTCCCACACAGCTAACTGTTTAATTGAGCTGTCTTAGCACAAAGCCAATAACAAAATGCCTGGGAACCACTTAGCCTTGGAGTCATGTGACGATTTGCTGATGGCAGAGGGGTCAAGATATTAAATTAACCTTCAGACTAGGCCATAGAAGGAGACAAATATTTAAATTACCTGTAGGACAAAAATTTGTGATTAGAAGATTTGTCCTCTGACCTGTACTGGGATGTTATTCAATAAGGGAAATCAGCTCATTGTATAATTTTCTGTTATCTTATTTTGTATCACAAACACACCAAAGGGTGATTTAATAAATCAGCACTAAAGTGGAAAAAAGGTTATCTTCCACATTACAAAAATAACAATACTTTTTGTTTGTTGAACTGTTTTACACTTACACTTGTAACAATTAAGAGGTTTTCTTACAAATAATTATTTTAGTTTTTTTGTACATACATTTATCTGTCAAAATATTTGATTTTGCTGATTTTGCTCAAGCAAACATATTGGTTTTAGGAACAGTGACCCACAGTTTGTTTGACAGAAATTAATGTATGTTTTATTTAGAAGATATAGTTGTACAACGATCACAGAACACCCTGTGATTGTGGTCCAATGTGTTTCAGCTTTAAAGAAACTAGATAGCACAGTGTCCTTGGCCTGATACCAGTGTTTGGATGTGTTTCAGGTATTGCTGTGTCTGAGTTCATAGGACTGGTATTGGAGGTTAGGCAATTTTTGTCTTTATCATTTATCACACCTGTCTTGTTAAAAAATAGTTTTGTTAGTAGTGCTACAGTGCATTTTCCTTTGACATTAGGTTATAAGTAGATCTGTTTTCTTACTAATAAACATAGCAAGTCTAAGGAAAGTCATCTTCTGGGACATGACCTAACTCCCCCACAAACAGAAATATACATATATACATCAAAGAAATGTAAAGATTTTAAAATTTTTGAAAATTGATATATATATTATAGATATAAATAAACAATAGTATGAAGGCTAGTGACAGCACCTGTCTTGCAAAGACTGCATGAAATCATGAAACTAGGTCAGTTTTCTTATTTTAAATTACAAGTGAGGTGTCAGTATGAGGTGTCAAAAATCATGAATCTTACACCATTTCTGTGAAACCTGGAGTTGTAGGAAGCATCAGTCATTGTCAGCCCCCTCAGACTGTACAAAATAAGATCAACTAAACAAAATTGTATTTGTCAAAATGTTTATTTTTCTACATTGCTGGTAATATCGTACCACGTTCAATTTGTCAGAGCTTAGAATTCCTGTCACATTGTTAATTTCCTAATAATTAAGAACATAAGAAAGTTTACAAACGAGAGGAGGCTATTCGCCCCATCATGCTCGTTTGGTGTCCATTAATAACTAAGTGATCCAAGGATCCTATCCAGTCTGTTTTTAAATGTTCCCAAACTTTCAGCTTCTACCACATCGCTGGGGAGTTTATTCCAGATTGTGACGCCTCTCTGTGTGAAGAAGTGTCTCCTGTTTTCTGTCTTGAATGCCTTGAAGCCCAATTTCCATTTGTGTCCCGGGTGCGTGTGTCCCTGCTGATCTGGAAAAGCTCCTCTGGTCTGATGTGGTCGATGCCTTTCACAATTTTGAAGACTTGGATCAAGTCCCCACGTAGTCTCCTCTGTTCCAGGGTGAAAAGGTTCAGTTCCCTTAAATTAAATGGCATATCAACAGTAAATAAAAAAATTAAATAAACATATTTGCCTTGCTGCTCTGATTTAATTTAAGAATAGAATCAAATTTTAGATTTTTTGCTTGGAATAGGAAAACATGCTCGTGTCTAATCTATTTGGTAAGTAATACAAGGAGCCGTGTGTGATGCATTTGTGCTCTAAATCTTATGCCAAATAGTTGACAAATTCTTTAAAAGATGATAGCGTGTAATTGTATCACCCTGTTCATTATTATAGATAAAATCATTAAGACAATTCACATATGTTTTCCACGCAGCCTTTTCTTAAAGCAGGTTGACAGATGTTAAAAACCCTGATAAGGGTAAAGATTTCCAATTAATATTTAGGAGACTGTGAAAATACAGTCCCGCCCCCCCTTATTGTCTTCATGCTTTGTTCATATATAATCATATTCAGGACATTTTTAAACAGCTGCCCATTGGCACAAGTGCGCAAAAAAATGCCCTTTAAATACCATAGATGGAATTAAATTACTGAGTGGGAAAAGTGCCTGGCCCTGAGTGTTGATGCCTGAGGCACCAACTGCCATCACCTACCATTATATGCTGACTACAAAATAATGTGTAGGTACGTATATCTAGCAGCAGAATAGCAGGATCTGTCATGCAGCAATCTCACACAAACCTCTCATAGAAAAGCAGAAGCCTGCTATTGGCTGTGCTATTACATCGTACGAAACACAACCTCGAGATGCCGTGTCCTGCCTAAGGCCAAAGAAGTGACAATAGAAGTGAAGTGTGACCAAATGAAATGGATCGGTGGATCAGTCCCCCTAAAAAAATATCACGTTGGCCATTATGTGTTTAAACACATACCAGCATAATTACCCACACTCAGAGAATATAGTCTCTTGTTTAAATCATAAACTGTATCAGTTTGTTTGTTAGAAAATTCACCAACTGACAGAATAAATTATTCCTTTTTGTGTGAGTTTTGTTTTGTATGAGATCATTGACACTGTATGAGCTAAATTATTTAACTGAATCACGTCTACTGGCGTCAAAAACCTGGTGATGTTATGACTGAAACATAGTGGTTGATTGACAATCTATGGCCTTTTGCTGGATCATGCCTGAGGGAGTGGTATTGAAATAACAGCTGTAGAGTGTGTCATTTACAATCACTTCTGTATGCATTTTGATGAAGAGGAAGATTAAATTTTTTATTTTTTTTAAATCCAAGGGTTCACATACCACACAACATATTTGCAATTCTCTTTTTTCCCCAACTGTGCATCAGGCAGCAGTAACAGTGTTATCACCAGGAGATGGAAGTGAAAAAATACTTGTTTTTTTTATCCCCCTTGAGAATTACAACTGCCTAAAAGGGAAACAGCTCTCACAGAGGAAAGCTTAGTGAGAGCTTCCTGACAGCCAGGTTTGGTATTCATGAGGCATCCCTTTCCACTGTGGTATAGGCCAGTGTTTCCCAACTTTATTAGGCGTATGACACACTTAATGTGCTGCACACCAACCCAATGCTCCCACCAGCCCCATTATAAACTTAACTTTAAAACAAAACAGTTTCAGTGAGAATCCTGACCAGATCCTGATGTACAGTGTTGCACAACTGTGGTTGGAATGGTTGATTTAATATTTTATTGTAGTCTTGTCCAAGATCCCATTGCCCCCTTGAAAGATGAAAACTTGACAATAGTAAGTTTGAATAAATGACAGGTACTGATGCATGGTGTGATGGTGTACCAGTTCAGAATAAAGATTCTGAATAGTATTTAGGTGCTAATTAATACCCATATCTATTCAAATTGAAGAAGATTAAATAAATAACATCTGCTTAATTTCCAAAAAGTAAAAAATCCATTAAACAATCTACACAAGATGACCAGCCGCCTTTTGAGATGCAGAAGTATAACATACACTGACTAAAGTAACTGAAGTTACAAACAGAACAACATTTCTGAACAAACTGAGGAGAACAGAGAGGAGTGGAATTCTAGATGTGACTCATCTCTCAGCAGGTGAATCTGTTTCTCTCGTCTATGCCCCTTCATTGTTTCATCAACACTTTCTCTTGCAGCTGTTCTTCCATTGCAAGTGACAATCGCGTCAATCTGTGTTATTCTATATCCCTTAAAGGAGGCCTCATCCAAATGGAGGGATCAGTCTGTGCAACACTAAATCTTTGTCGAGTTGTTGAAATGTTTGGGATAAAATGCACTGGCGGTGGTGTCCAAAAGGAATCTAACACACTTGGACTTAGCAGATTTCAACCTCCATGCCTTCCAGTGCTTGGCTAGCTTTGCTTCACTGCCTACACAAATATCCCCTTCAGCAACACTCTGATTTTCTTTTGAGGTTGACTTTTTGAACGTGAATGATCTTTCAAAGTTGCAAATCATGGAGATCTAGTTAAGCAACCAGATATTTACATATGACCTCTAAGTAATGATGACTTGAGACTGAGAATCTACTTTTAATTTATGACCGATTTTTAAGCAAAACGTGCCTCTGAATAAAATTACAATTTGCTCCTATTGTGTGTCTGTTTTGACAAATGGAACTAGTTTTTTTTTCTTTTTTTTCTGCATATTCATGTGTTTAAAATGATTACATTAAGGTATAAGGTAGTCATGTTACCAGCACAAGTGCATCTACAGAATCATGTGAGAGACACTATTTCACATGGAAATACAGTAGTTAAGGCCCTGACAATTCTCGTGAATTCATAGCAATTTTGTTTTGATGACTAGTGCAGCCTCTGCCACAGATGGACCAAAGGACAAGATTGGAGTCTTTTTTTTTATTCCAGACTTAGCAAAAGAAAAAAACTAGGGCACTTTTATAAATCAAACAAAACCGTCACTATCAGTTTTGCAGTTAAAGAGTGCAGGATGGGGACTTGACAAATCCAGATGTAGCTAATTAAAAATAAGCAATTACTGAGCGTTAGCTGTGAAATCTGCCGACCTAAAAGCATAATGTTAATTGGATAGAAGCATACAGATATGTCTCCCCAGGCATGAAGTAAAGAAAGTGTGAATGAAACTAAAAATAACGATCACTGTGCGGAGAAACAGGAAGATGAGGCAGGCCTGTACATTTCAGGACCTCCTGTTCTTCACCTATCCAAAGCAACATATGAAGGCAAGATCCACATCGTGACTGTATTTTCACTTCTATATTTATCTATTTTAATGGTGCAATAGTTTCTTCAATACATGGTAGACTCCTATTCATTTTTATTAAAATATTTTGATTAATACAAATATGGTATTAAAGTGCTTTTCTATTTTTAAACAGATACGTCCATTTCATGGCATTATAGATATCAGTATCTAGAGCATTTCCCTGTATTTTGTAACTAACGTTTCTATTTATCCAAGCATCTGAAATACATTTGAAATGGACTCGTATGTTCAATCGTAACTGAAAAGCACTTTAAGTTCAAAAGTGAGAGCCAGCTAACCTTTACTATGTATAAATTATTCATGAATATAACAAAATAACATTTTATCTTGCTTAATTTAACTTTATTGTATTTATGTGGTTGGATTAAAGACAACATGACTGCATTTGTAGCAACGTTTAGTATAATTCTGTAGACTACCAGTAAAAGCAATTGTAATAAAATATATTACATGACACAAGTGACGAAGGATTCTGCTGATACTTTGAAACTGTTATCCTTTGTGTTAATAGTATAGTGCAATTCAATGACCCAAGAATACAGCTCCCCTTAACAGCTAGGGTTTTTCATTTAAGTCACTTTAAAGTAAAGGGATAGTAGAAAAATAACTTGACAAATCCTTTGACATTGTATATAATTTTGGTTTAAAACTGGTCCTTTGTAAAGTTAAATAACACTTTACTGCACTTGCTCCACTACACATTCTAATATTATCCTTATCAACTTTCCACATCTTTTTTAAACGTTCAGATTCAGATATCAGTTTTGCCAGTTTACACTGTGACTAAATACTTTCTTGTCTGTGTTAATATTAAATAGTTATAATAAAAAGGAGCAAATGTTTAAGGGCACTAAACTCATAAAGGCTAACCTAGCTTGTGGAGTTTTTTTTCGGTTTGTCACAAAAATTAATTCTTCCTAAATCATAAAATAACGGGTAAAATTAAAATCCAAGACTTGTCCCCCGCCCCCACCCTGCTTTGAGAAACGCTTCAACTGGTGCTTTTTAATTATCGAGGATAAAAGCCAAAGGGTTTGGCGAAAGTGGTCTTGCTTCACTGGGACTGTATATCGCACCTGTCATGTTTCTTTGGGAATGATGCAGCAAACTTTCACAGTGCAAGACTATTAAATTGAAATTATACTTACAGGCATGTTCCCTAGGTTTCATTTTGAATATTGAAAAATAGATGGAAAAAAATAACTGCCTTGCTTCTGTTTTAGTACCTCAATGCTCAAGTGAATGGGGGAAGAAAACAACAACTTAAGACACAACATTGATCTCTTAGCACACACGGCTTTAAAGACTTAAAAGATTGGTTAGAATATTTGACAGCCTGTCAGTAAATCAGTTGCATCGTTTTCCCCTGTCAAATCAACAACTGTCATTTTTTGTTGTGATTCCATATTCCTTGTAAAGACTGTGACATTAGGGTAGGTGCTGAGAGATGATGAATAGTGTGGTCTAGGAGTCTTATGGACACTTTTCCCTGAAACTTTGAACATGATCAATATCATAGGGCTTCTCTGGGTAGATGTAACATTCTCTGATTTATATTTCCATTTTGAAACTCGGTGTGGACGATTCATAAATTGGAAAATGTGTTTCAGCCACAGAGATTCAGAGGTTTTTTACAGGATTGGACTTTTGACTCCCCAAGGGCATTGATCTAAGAAGGTGCTTAGTAGGAAAAGTGGCATTAACACCTTTAAACCAATAACAGATTCGGACATCTGTTAAGATACCTGTTAGTAACAACATAGCCATCCGTTGTGTATGTAGCATTTTAAAAAAAGGGCAGTGATGTCAAAAATTGGCAATTACAACTGTAGGTGTTCTCATTAGTGTTGTCTAAAAGGAGTCAGTTTGAAATTAAGAGAGGATGATTGGCTCGCCAGATATAGAAATGAAAAAATATATATCCTATTTTATGTAGAAAATGCACATATTAAGGCATTTCTACAATGATCAGTTCTTCCAAGTTATCAATTGTGTCGATCAATGAGGCAGCAGATGGCAAAATCACAACGATTACCTGGATTGCAAGCAAGGAAATGACAGAATTAACACAGCTTTTTCCCTCTTCGCTTCACCTGCTGCCCTACTGAGATCAGTATTTTTTCATGTTACGGTTGTGTGAAATGGCAATACCCTCGGCTCCCTGTGACTTTTTAAAGGACTGACAGAGGAATGTGGAATAAGTCAGTGTGTTACCTCTAGAGAAAGGTGTTTTGCAGATGAGTAACAGAAGCCCAACCCAGCATTTAACCTTGCTATATTCTTTCGCTGGAAGTCATGCATGAGTTGAGTGCAGAGCAGTTGCTAGTTTGTCAGTTGCCCTTTTATTCTGAAGCTGCTGAGCTGTTTGTCATGTGAATACGGCACACTGACTGACTATAGAGTCACTTGATTGCAATTTAACAAGTGTTGTTTCAGTGGAATGCAATTATTAACACTTGTGTGATTCACCATCAGATCTCCATGATTTCATTGAGAAACATGCTTTCCAATTATTGACTTACAAGGCAGGTAGTGACAGCAGGATTATATGAAGAAAGTGGGCCACAGAAAGTTGGGCAGTTTAGAGCAAGGCTTAATCAAATCCAAAGGAAGATATTTGTTCCTAGGCCTCTACACTTAATCAAGTAAAACCTGCCAGGCTGCATTTCCGACTCAGTGCAGTATGGTAAATGAGACAATTAACACAGTGCAGGGTTAATATTTGGATGTCTCTGGCCTGTGGGTGTGTGGAGCAGTTTTATTGAAGGGAGTTTTAATGGACTTGAATGGAATAAACTGCCCATCAAGAGAAATAATATACTCTGCAGGAATCCCCACTGATTTTAAGTAAGACTTTGCTTTTTGTTCACATGCAGTATATCATATGTGAATGATTCACTATGTTCAGTTGCCTTCTTTTTTAGTTAAAATGTTTTTAGTTATTTGAAGAGGTTATCAGCAGGTTAATTATTGTTTGTTCTATACATCATGTGCTCGAGTGGTAAGAACATAAGAACATAAGAAAGTGTCCAATCGAGAGGAGGCCATTCGCCCCATCTTGCTCGTTTGGTGTCCATTAATAACTAAGTGATCAAGGATCCTATCCAGTCTGTTTTTGAATGTTCCCAAATTGACTCTTCAGCCACATCACTGGGGAGTTTGTTCAGATTGTGACGCCTCTCTGTGTGAAGAAGTGTCTCCTGTTTTCTGTCTTGAATGCCTTGAAGCCCAATTTCCATTTGTGTCCTCGGGTGCGTGTGTCCCTGCTGATCTGGAAAAGCTCCTCTGGGTTGATGTGGTCGATGCCTTTCATGATTTTGAAGACTTGGATCAAGTCCCCACGTAGTCTCCTCTGTTCCAGGGTGAAAAGGTTCAGTTCCTCAGTCTCTCAGTAGGACATTCCCTTCAGACCTGGAATAAGTCTGGTTGCTCTCCTCTGAACTGCCTCTAGAGCAGCGATATCTTTCTTGAAGTGTGGAGCCCAGAACTGTCCACAGTATCCAGATGAGCTCTAACTAGTGCATTGTACAGTCTGAACATCCTGTTTTGCCACAAGTTAAGGAGCATCAATCGTTTACAAACTTTTAGTTTATTAAATACAGTAAGTAAGTAAGTAAGGTGTTTTCCTGCAGAGTCTCCGACCGAACACTTAAAGGCTCAGAGAATTCATACAATAATTCTCTCAAAGTGCAGCGATGAAGGCAGAGTCTGTGCCGGTTCATTTAAAACAGACATTTCCTAAATAAAGCTGTTAATGTGGAATGTCACTTTGCTGTGGTGGAATAGGATGTCACAGTAGCTGTGGCAGATGCAACCTGTCAAGTGTCAGTGTTGAACTACAGGTTCCTGTGAGACTAGCATTGTGCATGACAGAGTGCCTCTTACTGACGTAATGTCATTAATATTTACTACGCTGCAAAGAAACAGTCTATGTTTTTGAAAAGGCACCTAAATGACTAGCATAGTCAATTTGCTTACTTCTGAATAATTGCTTGGATTTGGATTTACAAACGAAAAACACTAATACAGAAGTCTTTGAGGTTCTTAGTCCAGATGAATGGAAATTACCTTTTTAAGTACCTTTTTAATGCTCTGTTCCCAGGCTACATTAATATCTAAGTAAGATTAGTACTCTTAGTAATTTGGACCTTAGACCTAAAATAAAATGAGTGATAGAGTAAGAGACCTTGCTGGGAAGAAGTTGCCACTGACATTAGTACCACAGATCAACAGCAGTTTGTGTGAATTAAGTATTACACAAATAAAAGAGAACTGGTGTGAATCGTAACTGCCCAAGACTGTTAGAGATGCCTACAGTCAATAATGAAAGCACAGCTATTCACAGCAAAATACCAAGTCATTTAAATAGTTACCCACATCTATCGTATAATATCTCAGGGCTCCATAAAATTCCCATGAGCTATGAGGCCAACCTTTCCTCTGAGGGAAATCAATTTATTTTGAAGTGACCTTTACTGTAGTTTGTCTTATTACCTTTTCAAAGGCACATAAATGGAAATTTACATTCATTCACCAGGAAACCAATATGACAAAATGGAAAGCCCAAAAGCATTCACAAAGAGCAGACGTGCCCTTGTGATATCAACAAACAAAGCCATAATTTCATCTGGGCTCGAATTAATTTAAACTCACGGAAATGTGCTTTGAAATGAGGAAACTGGTTAACAAAGTATCTTGCTTGGAATTAATTAAGCTGGGTCATCCAGTTTCCTGGACTAAAAGCTTAATAAAAAGATGAACAATGATAATATTTATATTTAATTTATCAATTAATTTATTATTCATAAATGTCTCATCATTTATTTAAAGTCATGCCGGGCTTCAGTAGTACAAAGCATTGTAGTGATATGCCTCAGGATTCATGTGTTGCCTAAAGATGACGCAAAACCTATGCATTCATGCAATGAACTAATTAATATTGTGTTGTGTGTGGGTGGGGAGGGTGGGTGGTGGTGGTAAGAGGATGTCAGTGGTCTTTTTGATCTGTTGTAATTGCATTTCAATGACTGAATTTCTGTATTGGTTATCAACGTTCCACCAGTACAGACTTCTATCATCTGGACTCCTACTGCCTTCGCTTCACAGACTTCCTCAGCACATGTATACATAATCCAGGGGTCAGGTGGAGGATACTGACAAATAAGAAGCAGAACTAACTGACTAAACAAGACTGTCATGTAAAGGACATCACAGTACGGGCCCCAGACCATTTTGGGACTCAGCCGGTACAGTGTACGAAACTGTGCCTCGTGAAACTAGTTCGGGCACAGGCGGAGGTGCATCTGGGCCACAGTGGAAACGCCCTGGACCGGCACGGCCAAGCTGAGGTGCACCTCAATGTGGTTAGTGGAAACGGGGCATTATACAGTGCTAGTTTGTTTTGGTATAGGCTGGTTCTGTTCTTTTAATATTGTTTTGAGAATTACAGCTACAAGAACTACAATGGATTATTTCAGTGAGGGATCCTGGGTAACGAAGAAACAGAGTTCTAGCTGCTGTCATATTGTCATGTATTTCATCAATCTAAATGTAATATCATTTTTGCAATACATACATTAAAAGAACAAGTACCCAATTCAAAATACTATGATACTACATTGAATAATATTACAACTTTAATAAGGATGGGAGTTTTAGCTGTTTTACTGTTGAAAGTCAGTTCTAATCAGAAGGTGCTGCAACTTGCTTAATTTATATGGTAACATTTCTATTTTATTTGCAATAAAACAGAAGTGCTTGTTCTTTTACAAAAACCATTCAAAGAGACCAGCTTTGTGGAAACTTACTTTGTTGAAAACCCAAGACTAGCTGCTGCATGTTGCTACTCCTCTCCTTCTGTCCTTTTACAGAAGGAGAGGAAGGGAACGATTAAAGTAAATGCTTTCATTCTTCTGTTGAAATAATATCCATTTGGGAGAAAAAAAAAAGTTTAGATTATGTGAAAATGTCGCTTTATACTCTTGAATGATATCAATGTGTTTGATGATGAATTGCCTCTCTACAAATATTTTTTTCTTTTTTTTCAAACAGGAATGCGTGTCATTCACTTGATAGTATGCAATGACAGTATGCATGAATTATTCTGTAGTAGCCTTTGAATCATGGTATGTATCATAACACTAATACATTGCATACGTTAATTGAACTCTAGCAAAGCAGAAACCCAACTGAGTATTAATCTCAATTGGGTCATATTTTGGTTTGATAATCTATTTATATTTACACATTATTTAAAAAAGAAGTACTTTTTTGCTTTTGTTATTATTTTTCTAAGCAGAAAACCTTGTCCAGTGTGACTTAAACAATGTTACAATATATCTAATTATTTTATGTACAATGCCCATTTCTACAGCTGGGTTTTTAGTGCAGCAATCTAGGTACACTACCTTGCTCAAGGGTACAACAGTAGTGTCCCCCACCTGGGATCGGACCCATAACCCTCCGCTCCAGAATCCAGAGCCCTAACCACTGCTCCACACTGTTACCATTTTACATTTTATTTTAGGAACCCATTTACATATATCATTTTTTTCTTTCTATATCTCTTGACCAATTTGCAAAATATCTCATTTGTGTGGAAAGTATATAAAAACTAAATCTTTATACAAAATCAACAATCTACCCTCAATAGATAAATATAATACCGGAGCCCTCATATATTCCATGCGTCTATATCTGTATTTCTTAAATTGTCAGATGAGTTTCAGTCTCATTTCTTAGTGGTGAACCTTCAGGATCTGCACGCTCCCCAACACTTAATATCAATCATTTTTTAGAAGGTACTCTTGCTCATCAGTCATAATGCAGGATGATAATAATATAATTACCAGCTGCTGGTGCTCTATCCATTTATGTGCACCTGATGTGTTTCTGCTCACTGTTTCTTTTTCAATGAAGTGGCCGGGGGGCTTGATTTATTATACTGTTCATGTTGTCCATCCCACTGTATTGAAGAGAAAATGGAAAAATAAAAAGACCTCAGTTTCTCATTAAACAGAATACGGGAGCTCGGTAACCCACAATCTGCCTGGATATAGCCAGACATCTTGTACTACACTTCCCTGCATTGCTGAAACTCTTACTTGTCATTTCAGAACAAGGAAAGTAGCTACCGCCTACAGTATTCCAGGATACAGTATCCCAGTGCTATTATCAATAACAATGTTTTATTTTGTTTGTATTCTACCAATATACACCTTTTTTTACTCTTATTTCAGTCTAAAGACCCTGTAGTATTAGATTGAGCCATATATAAATATTGCTGTATTGCTATATATAATATTGGTTTTAAAAGGATTATATTTAGAAAGGAAGCTGGTATTGAGAAATACAGCAGCCACTAAGCTGCAAAGCCGATAATGAAGACTAGGAGCCGGACAAAATGTGTGGTATTAATTTCATCCATTATTCAGAGTGGTAAAATAAATAAGTAATACAGTGCACTCAAAAATGTTCTCATCTTTAGTAAAGAGCAGGAGAGCAATGGGAATAGCTGTTGGCAAACTTTACCCGGGTGAACCTGAATGTGTGTGGTTAGACAATAATGCAGAGACACAGGAAATGCAGTGTCAATACCAGTGAGAGAGTAAGTAAAAATGACTATGGTGTATGCATATCTATTATTTATTTCCTTGACAATATTTTTGACCCCCTGGTAACAAGAATGTAAAAGGTATGTAATTCTTATTTTTTTAATGCACATTTTGGCCCTGCACAGTTCCACTAGACACTGTGTTCCTTAAACGGAACTTTTACCACTTATTTATTTATAGTTTGGGATATTAAAAAGTTTTCCTTCAATATGTACATCTATACTTTTCAACTCTGAGAAAGATCCTTGAGTTTCATGCAAAAAACATGTATAAAAGGTTCAGTTTCTGTACAGTAAAATGGACTGAAACTCTGATAAAATACAACAACACATTTTTTCACCATCCCTTCTCAACATAAATATGTATCAAAACTGGTTAGGTGATGATACATGTATCATCATGATATGATGATACAAGTCAAGTTATCATTTGGAGATATATTCCTCTGCATTTCAATATATCTTAGATTATTTACAGATAGTCTTAAATATTTAAAGATATTTTGATATGAATTCTAGATATTTCTAAATTAGATATTTTGATGTTTTGACGATATCATCAAATGCACTTTAAGATATCTACAATTAAGATATCTTAGAGATATCTGTAAATTACTTATATATATATATATATATATATATATATATATATATATATATATATATATATATTTAAATAATATAAAGATATCTGTAAATGACTTCCTGTATGTAGCCTGAGATTATCTCTTCCTTTTCACTTATTCATGTCTATGTAACTGAATGAGGAAACAGGAAGTGATATTCTCAGCCAACATACAGGAAGTCATTTACAGATATCTTTAAATGATTTGCTGACATCTCAAACTAGACAGAAAGTTATTAAGAGATATCGCTAAATGTATTTCAGATATCTTGAAAATAATTTGAAATATCTAAAAATGTATTGAAGATATCTTTAAATCAATTGCAGATACCTTTACATTTAAGTAAATGAGATACATTAATTTAGAGATCTGTAACTTATTTAAAGATGTTTATATATTAGAAGATATCTTGAAATTCAGTTGAATATATCTCTAAATGATAACTTGGCTTGTCATATCTATACAAAGTTAAATTCTATTAAGAAATTCATGTTTTTCATTCATTCAAGAGATGTCGTATAGGTGTCTTACAGTATTCAGAGTTTTTACAGTGGACACAAAAACAGCAGCTCAGCAATTCAGAAGTAACAGAGTAAGATCAAGGCTTCAAGCATTTTAGTAATTGGCTCTTGGTGCTTTTAAGATGTTGAAGGAGGAAAGAGTCAGGGGATAGAGGAAATTGCATTTTATACTGAGTCTGTATAAGAAGCATGTTTCACTAAGAACAGTTATAAACGATATTAGAACTGACATTTTGTGGTAATATCAAAGTGCTTTGTGAAAAGGGAAATGGTGAGAGTGAAAAGATTTGAACCCAATTTCAGTTTGAGAGATTTACCAAGAAGCTAAAGTGCATGTGTGTTTTTCTTGAATGATTCTCACTCTTTTAATCGGTTGAGGAAATGTTTAGAACACATTTCTTATTGTGATGATGAACCATAGGGTTTTAAAGTTGTAGCGGTTTCGCTGAATCTGTTTTATAGAGGACATTTGAATACAGCTATGAGTTGTTTCTCTCCAGTGAGGCCCATGGAAACCGTTACAATGTGTGTACTTTATCATGTATGCATTCGATGTTTATGACCTGTCAAATAAGGTAGAAGGGGCTAAGGGTTAGGGTTTAGGTTTAGAGTAACATTAGTTGTAGAATGGATTTACTGTGCATTTTAAACAGGGCTTTGGAGTGTTAGCAGCTTCTGAAGCTACTCTATCAACTGACATTTGGTTAATAAAGCAGGCTAACCTAGCATTGCACTTGACACTCTGTAGGTGAAATGCATAGCCCAGTAACCTCATTCATTATTCATATCAGCTTCTCTCAGAAATCGCACATGAACAGTGGTGACGTGCACAATTAATACATCATTCATACGAGTCATATCATTGCTGTTAAACATACCCCATGTGTAAGCAGAACTGTTTTTGTGTGTGGTGTGTGTGTGTCCTTGTTCTGTTATTGCTGTGAGTGTAATATTCTCTGTTCATTGATTGAAGTCGTGTCATTTTCTGTGGTGCACTGTGAGGTAAGGGGTCCGTACAGGGGTCTTCTTTGAGATGCTCATGATTATCATTAGTAGTAACAACAATGTTAAACCTAAAGTAAAATGGACATTTAAACATTTACCAAATGGGTCATATTTAGATTATATTTACATTTTACAAACAGAACAACCCTGGTGACCTGGAAGAAATAAACTATAAGCAGCTCTTCTATTGCTGCTACGTCCTCCCCCCCACCGATTACAGTTGACCAATCACAGCTGCAAAACCGAGGAAACAAGAGGAAATACATCACACTGTAAACTTAATTGAGAGCCCCTGAATGGAAAAATCTAAGAAGTAAAAATCAATATACAAGCTTGTGAAAACTGAAATGAGAAGCAATGGAGCAAAGTCCGACTGTAAAATGCAGTTAAAAGACTACACAATACGGTAGTGAAAGGTGTCACATGGGACACTGCACATTTGTCTGACACTGTGTTTACACACTATGCACTTCATTCAAAACTAGATACTAAACTAGATAAACTATGATTTTGCAACAGGCTAATAAAAACCAGTGCTCGCTTCACTCTCATTCTCCACAGAGCTTAATGATTCTCTCGTTTTTTCTCATGAGGTCATCTCTGTTCCAGCATCTCTTATAGTTGTATAATAAGGATGTCTCCACATTAAATGAAAGCTCTTAAGAAATGCCAACAAAGCCCACCGTTTAATCTGTGTATTTCTCTTGATTAATCCCTGTCTCCTTTTATGTTCTTGTGTTTTCCACAAAACCTGTTCATCAAAAGCTTCCAGAGAAATGCTTGGCGAGCCTCATCCACTGTCTCATTGAAGGAAATCTGTGGCAGGGTGCTGTAATTTATCATTTATTTAGATCTTGGCATGTACCAGTAAATTCAGTTTCGTGTTGATCGATGCAATTGTGCTGGACCATTTCATCCATTAAGCTGATCAAGTATAAGTAGTGTGTTCTCATTTAGTAAGCAACAGCAATGGCACCTCAAGACTGTCTGTCTTCCAGAAACAGAGGCTTACACTAAAATGTCACTGATTTTGTCATATAATGTCAAAACCCAAAGGAAAGAATAGACCAGTTTTTCTGACAATACTAGGAGATTCCTCTGCAGGTTTTAGGTTTAAACCATTTTGTAAGGGACTTATTGCAAATGATCCCAGTACTTCATAGGTTAGATGAGCTGCTTAAGCTGTTTCAATGGATTATGAATTCAATTAGCTAAGAATTACTGCATACCATAGGTGCGTCATACAGTAAGAAAGACAGCAACATCTATGCAAAAGAAAAAAGAAAAATGATATCTAGTCCATAACCATCGTTGAGATTGAAAGGGATGCTGTAATAGTGAAAATATTCTAGGATCTTGTTTTTACATTTACAAAGTAAATTGCTACTGTGCAACACACAGCAGTACTGAATATGCTGCCACCTGCTGCCAACAAAAAAGCACAGTTAACAATTAACTGTAGAAAGGGTATTGTATCAATCCTGGGTGTGACTACTTTCTCCAAAAATGTGTTTGCTGCACCTGGGGGTAAAGACGTTTGTTTAACTGCTCAATATTAAGAACATATTTGACTATCCCTCAGAGCTGAGGTGAAACATTCAGACTCATTAGGATTGGTCCCAGTTTAAAAGCGATGCAAGAGTTAATGCAATTTCTTGTTGTCACTGTGCAATGCCATCCTTTCTTAAGGATCTAATCAAACTTTGAAAGATTTTTTTTCTTTCTATCTTTTCGGTTGTCATCAGAATCTATTTAAAGTTTCATGCTCATGCATTATTAAAGGCACATTTCATACCGTAGGAAGATTGGAATCTTGCATGTTAACCATTTTAATTGTGTTGCTCTGAAAGAGTTTCATTACCAAGATTACCACGGGAGAAGTCTTTGATCAGACTGTAATGTCACGTTTAAAAAAAGAAAAGAAAAGAAGACTCCCACAATGTGTCTCTGAAATTAATCTCGGATCCTTTCTCATCTGTATGTGACCTTAATATATGCGCTGCCTCAATGACTGGGCTACACAAGAAAGACTTCTGAAAATGATGCGCAGACCGATCACAGTTTGAAAGGGAAGTCACATTTGGTAGGTGTTTCCTTTTGTCGGTTGAAGACATAACAAAGCACTTCATTTTATGAAAATACAAGTCTAATCTCTTATAATTACAAGTATTAAATGATGACCATAGAAATACATACAAATTGATAATAAGGTGGGGGGGCTTTACTTTCTTCCTGGTAAAGAAAACTACCTTAAATTCAGTCTTTGAAAGTGACCTTCACTTTTTCATCTTGACAATAATGTATGTTCGTGTAATGAAACTATTCCAATGCTATTCAAAAGCATTGTTAGATCCAAGAAATATGTCTTTTAATATTTGTAACCAGCTGCCTGGTGTAGCCTGTGGTTGGAACTAACAGGAGAACAATTGTGGCCACCATTCAAGATTCAAGATGGGAGTGTATTTTTCAACATAATTTATATTAAACAAATACAAATATATGATAATTATTGCACATGCATAACATATGTCCTGTTTGAATCAGGAAATCGTTATAAGTTTTAAATCATTTGCAAAAAGAACCTTCTTAAATGAAAGTAAAGGTCAGAAACAGCGATACCAGGACAGTATGCTGCAATTTGCTGTTTCTGGCAGAACAGTTACATTCTTTGTATTATTAAATTGAAATAATACAGGTTAGGGTATGTATTGTACATATGAAATACATAGAAAGCTTAGTAACTAACTCATGGGATATAACATTATTCTAAAGGAGAGGTATCTCAGGATTGTACTAATAAAATCATTTGTATTTAGGCTTAGGCAACTATACCTTGACTTGTCTCCCTATCTCCTTCAGGAACCATTTAGCCCTAATTCACTCAGTGCACTCCGTGTCCCTTCTGTTTGTCTGCTGAGAAATGGATTAATATTTCAGTTGCTATTCCCACTGGAATTACAAGTTTCTGCATGAAAATACACTGTAGAGCTCTGTATACATCCAGTGAGAAGGGGAAAGGTTGCTATGGAAATTGAGGACAGAAGCTGTGGAGGAAATTACACAACTGCAGTCTGAATAATTCAGACAAACAGCTTACTGTATGTGTGTCTATATCTTCATCATCATCAGCCTATATCAATCCACTGCTGGATGAAGGCCTCCCCAAGATGTTTCCATATAGCTTCCCTTTTCCAGTTATATATATATATACACTCACCTAAAGGATTATTAGGAACACCTGTTCAATTTCTCATTAATGCAATTATCTAACCAACCAATCACATGGCAGTTGCTTCAATGCATTTAGGGGTGTGGTCCTGGTCAAGACAATCTCCTGAACTCCAAACTGAATGTCTGAATGGGAAAGAAAGGTGATTTAAGCAATTTTGAGCGTGGCATGGTTGTTGGTGCCAGACGGGCTGGTCTGAGTATTTCACAATCTGCTCAGTTACTGGGATTTTCACGCACAACCATTTCTAGGGTTTACAAAGAATGGTGTGAAAAGGGAAAAACATCCAGTATGCGGCAGTCCTGTGGGCGAAAATGCCTTGTTGATGCTAGAGGTCAGAGGAGAACGGGCTGACTGATTCAAGCTGATAGAAGAGCAACTTTGACTGAAATAACCACTCGTTACAACCGAGGTATGCAGCAAAGCATTTGTGAAGCCACAACACGTACAACCTTGAGGCGGATGGGCTACAACAGCAGAATACCCCACCGGGTACCACTCATCTCCACTACAAATAGGAAAAAGAGGCTACAATTTGCACAAGCTCACCAAAACTGGACAGTTGAAGACTGGAAAAATGTTGCCTGGTCTGATGAGTCTCGATTTCTGTTGAGACATTCAGATGGTAGAGTCAGAATTTGGCGTAAACAGAATGAGAACATGGATCCATCATGCCTTGTTACCACTGTGCAGGCTGGTGGTGGTGGTGTAATGGTGTGGGGGATGTTTTCTTGGCACACTTTAGGCCCCTTAGTGCCAATTGGGCATCGTTTAAATGCCACGGCCTACCTGAGCATTGTTTCTGACCATGTCCATCCCTTTATGACCACCATGTACCCATCCTCTGATGGCTACTTCCAGCAGGATAATGCACCATGTCACAAAGGTCGAATCATTTCAAATTGGTTTCTTGAACATGACAATGAGTTCACTGTACTAAACTGGCCCCCACAGTCACCAGATCTCAAACCAATAGAGCATCTTTGGGATGTGGTGGAACGGGAGCTTCGTGCCCTGGATGTGCATCCCACAAATCTCCATCAACTGCAAGATGCTATCCTATCAATATGGGCCAACATTTCTAAAGAATGCTTTCAGCACCTTGTTGAATCAATGCCACGTAGAATTAAGGCAGTTCTGAAGGCGAAAGGGGGTCAAACACAGTATTAGTATGGTGTTCCTAATAATCCTTTAGGTGAGTGTATATTACTTATACATATATACTAATATAAAAACCATGACAGCAATATAAAAAAGATTAATAAACTGAATGCAATGAGGCAAATATTAATGAACATATCTAAAAAAAAAAAAAAAACGTTGTATTCGTAACCTGCAGGCTAATCATTTGCTGAATGGTATTTGACCTTACATTTAATTTGATTAACATTTCCATTAAAAGGATCACTTATTATGGAATATTTGCACAGCTTACCATGCAAGGAATGAATTATTTCAAATCTGGCTTTAAATTGTATTTAAAAATGTATGTATATATATGGAGGCGTCTGCATTCGTTATGTTCCTCCACTCATTTATTCAGGTTTTTCCTTTAATGTGTCACATGTCTGTATATATACACACATATATTTATAAAATAGTTATATTTTGTGTTAATGCATATATTCCACACACATTCTAATTTAAGGGTCCAAGGTAAGGCTTAGGAGTAGGACAGAATTATCACAAAATGCTGACTACTGGTATGGTTTGGGTTTTACACAGTTTCCTAACATGGATTTAACACTTGCCCAACTCTAACCCTACCACATTGATTACCTAGCCATCCACAAGGCCAAAACAAGGTTTCAAAATCAAAGTTGTTGACCTGCAACCTAAGCATCACTTGCATTGGTCACATTCTAGTCAGCCACACCAAAGTCAGTAAGACAAATACAGACAATATTACGAGCACTTTCCTCAATAGACTTGGCGGATAGGAAGAGAGGAACATGTCAACGGCTGGGGGTTAAATTGATCAGGATAGTTGGTATTCCTAAAGAATTAAAAAAATAAAATAATAAAGTTGTGCATTGAATTGCCTCCAAGAACTCTGGGAACTCTGTGGATCGTATGAAGCAGAAAATATCCATCACAAGACTCAAGCCAATACATTCCTCTGAGCGGGGAACAGGAAAGCACCTCCATAGAAGCAGAGACAGATGGACTGGCAAATCTGAGATGGGGGGTTAGGAGAATCCTTATCTGACATGATTTTTGCAAGGGAGCTGTCAGTAATACAAATTAAGTCAGGAAATTTCAGCTTCTCTCTTTTCTTAATTGGTTTATGTACCCTTCCTTCCAATTTAGGATTCACTGCAACTTCTACACTAATTGCCATTTCACTGATTGAATCCATGAGGGAGAGGGAAACCACCTCTAATGGATTTCAAGACATGTTACAGATTCACTATTTAGGGATGTTCACAAGCCCTGGACTCACCTTAGATGTATTACACCATCTTACGCATGTTATTACTCTGTTTTTTAAATGATGCCTACATTTGTTGAGGCTGGTACAGAGGAAGGAGAACACAAAACAGACTTGACGAAGTTGATTAGAATACATCCCAGGCATTTCAAAGCAACAGCACAAAAGTAAACACTTGCATCCAAGCAGCAAAGCAGCTTTGTCAATAAATGTTGGAGTTGAGTCCAAATTAAAATGTCAGGTGTATATTTGCAGGAGGAAAAAGACTTCAAAAGGAGCAAAGTCCCATGAGAAGTTGAGAGCCTGACAGTTCTGCTATTTGCAGAGCGCCTGGCATTGTGTTTCTATGGCAACACTATTATTCCTGATAGTCGAGCGATGCCATCTGGAATTTAGAAGATGTCCTTTCGATGTTTTTACCTTCCACTATGAACATAATATCACCCCGGCAGAAAATAATTGATCTGAAGCCCTTAAAAAAACAATGTTACAACGACAGCTGAAGCACGTGCACACACACGTAATAGAACAATAAAAACAGCAATGTTTTGGTTTAAAAAATGCTACAAACATCACAGCTTACACAGTATTAAAAAAACTGCTTGTATCTGCAGTTTGTTTGTCTTTAATTTATATATATATATATATACACTCACCTAAAGGATTATTAGGAACACCTGTTCAATTTCTCATTAATGCAATTTTCTAACCAACCAATCACATGGCAGTTGCTTCAATGCATTTAGGGGTGTGGTCCTGGTCAAGACAATCTCCTGAACTCCAAACTGAATGTCTGAATGGGAAAGAAAGGTGATTTAAGCAATTTTGAGCGTGGCATCATTGTTGGTGCCAGACGGGCCGGTCTGAGTATTTCACAATCTGCTCAGTTACTGGGATTTTCACGCACAACCATTTCTAGGGTTTACAAAGAATGGTGTGAAAAGGGAAAAACATCCAGTATGCGGCAGTCCTGTGGGCGAAAATGCCTTGTTGATGCTAGAGGTCAGAGGAGAATGGGCCGACTGATTCAAGCTGATAGAAGAGCAACTTTGACTGAAATAACCACTCGTTACAACCGAGGTATGCAGCAAAGCATTTGTGAAGCCACAACACGTACAACCTTGAGGCGGATGGGCTACAACAGCAGAAGACCCCACCGGGTACCACTCATCTCCACTACAAATAGGAAAAAGAGGCTACAATTTGCACAAGCTCACCAAAACTGGACAGTTGAAGACTGGAAAAATGTTGCCTGGTCTGATGAGTCTCGATTTCTGTTGAGACATTCAGATGGTAGAGTCAGAATTTGGCGTAAACAGAATGAGAACATGGATCCATCATGCCTTGTTACCACTGTGCAGGCTGGTGGTGGTGGTGTAATGGTGTGGGGGATGTTTTCTTGGCACACTTTAGGCCCCTTAGTGCCAATTGGGCATTGTTTAAATGCCACGGCCTACCTGAGCATTGTTTCTGACCATGTCCATCCCTTTATGACCACCATGTACCCATCCTCTGATGGCTACTTCCAGCAGGATAATGCACCATGTCACAAAGGTCGAATCATTTCAAATTGGTTTCTTGAACATGACAATGAGTTCACTGTACTAAACTGGCCCCCACAGTCACCAGATCTCAACCCAATAGAGCATCTTTGGGATGTGGTGGAACGGGAGCTTCGTGCCCTGGATGTGCATCCCACAAATCTCCATCAACTGCAAGATGCTATCCTATCAATATGGGCCAACATTTCTAAAGAATGCTTTCAGCACCTTGTTGAATCAATGCCACGTAGAATTAAGGCAGTTCTGAAGGCGAAAGGGGGTCAAACACAGTATTAGTATGGTGTTCCTAATAATCCTTTAGGTGAGTGTACAGTGTCTATAGAAAGTCTACACACCCTTGGACTTTTTTCACATTTTGTTGTGTCAGTGCCTGTTACGCTCCACACTCCGATGGTGGAGGGGAACATAACCGGCCATACACACACACTCTGGGGTAGAAAGAACAAATGTAATGGCGAGGGTACTAACAAATGTACCAGAAGACAGAACAGGTCTCCCAAAAGAGGGATTTTATTTCCTTTTGAATAAGCAAGGAACTACTTATTAACCAAGGTAATGAAGATTAATACAAAGGTTACATATATGGAACATAGGACAGGGTTACACAATATAACAATAGGCAGGGTTTACAAATAACAATAGACAGATAAGGTAAACAAAGGGGTGGTGGTTAACTGAAAGGGTAGGAGAAGGGCCTTGCGAATGGTCTGTCAAATCAACAAAGTAACAAAAAGGCCCTGACTTCCCTATGCCTCTATCTCTACCGATAACAATACTAAGCTCTCAATCTAACCTACGTGCTACAGAAAAATGGTTACATCCACTCACTCCTAACCTAGTGTATATAACAAACAACAGCCATACTGTCCATACTGACAGGAATCGAATGGGAAACAGAAACAGAGCCAGGCAAGACCAAACAAGAATACCACCATAACAGTCTCCTCACACACTGAACATACACAGGTATATATGGGTGATGGGTCCTTCTGTGATTGGCCGGCGACAAAGCATGGGGGGAACCAATGAGGACCCAGGATGCCCCCTCTTCAGCAGCAAATAGCACCTAAAAGAGATGCATAGACAAAAGCAAAGACAAACGGCACCACACAGATTGACAAGAGAGCAGGAACATAACAGTGCCTCAGAGATTCATACATTAAAATTAAGATTTTTTTGCCAGTTATCTACACATCATACTGTTAAGGGGAAAGGGTTTTTTTATGGAAAAAACATATACAGACGTGCTCAAATGTGTCGGTACCCCCTCCACAAAAAATGAAGACTGCACAATTTCCTCTGAAATAACTTGAAACTGACAAAAGTAATTGGCATCCACCATTGTTTATTCCATATTCAATAGAAATTAGACTTTGCTTTTGATTTTGTTTGTCAACATAAATTGTCAATAATAAAACAAATGAAAATGGCATGGACAAAAATGATGGGACCCTCAACCTAATATTATGTTGCACAACCTTTAGATGCAATCACTGCAATCAAATGTTTTCTGTAGCTCTCAATGAGTCTTCTGCACCTGTTAACAGGTAGTTTGGCCCACTCTTCCTGAGCAAACTGCTCCAGCTGTCTCAGGTTTGATGGGTGCCTTCTCCAGACTGCAAGTTTCAACTCTTTCCATAGATGTTCGATAGGATTCAGATCAGGACTCATAGAAGGCCACTTCAGAACAGTCCAATGTTTTGTACATATCCATTCTTGGGTGCTTTTAGCTGTGTGTTTTGGGTCATTATCCTGTTGGAGGACCCATGACCTGCGACTGAGACAGAGCTTTCTGACACTGGGCAGTACGTTTCGCTGCAGAATGCCTTGATAGTCTTGAGATTTCATTGTGCCCTGCACAGATTCAAGGCACCCTGTGCCAGGCGCAGCAAAGCAGCCCCAAAACATAACCGAGCCTCCTCCATGTTTCACTGTAGGTATGGTGTTCTTTTCTTTGAAAGCTTCAGTTTTTTGTCTGCGAACATACTGCTTATGTGACTTGCCAAAAAGCTCCAGTTTTGACTCATCTGTCCAAAGGACATTCTCCCAGAAGGATTGTGGCTTGTCAATATGCATTTTAGCAAATTCCAGTCTGGCTTTGTTTTTCTTTCAAAGGTGGAATCCTCCTGGGTCTTCTTCCATGGAGGCCACTTTCGCTCAAAAAGCGACAGATGGTGCGATCAGAAACTGACGTACCTTCATCTTGGAGTTCAGCTTGTATCTCTTTGGCAGTTATCCTTGGTTCTTTCTGCCATTCGCACTATCCTCCTGTTCAATCTGGGGTCGATTTTCCTCTTGCGGCCATCCAGGGAGGTTGGCTACAGTTCCATGGACCCTGAACTTCTTAATAATAGTTGCAACTTTTGTCACAGGAACATCAAGCTGCTTGGAGATGGTCTTGTAGCCTTTACCATGCTTGTCTATTATTTTCTTTCTGATCTCCTCAGACAACTCTGTCCTTTGCTTTCTCTGGTCCATGTTCAGTGTGGTGCACACAGTGATACCAAATGGCACAGTGACTACTTTCCTCCATTTAAATAGGCTGAATGATTGAGTACAAGATTGGAGACGTGTGAAACTAAATAAATATCACTATAATCCAATTATTTATTATATTTTCTAAGGGGTACCAACAAATGTGTCCAGGCCATTTTAGAATATCTTTGTAGAATGAGCAGGGTCTTGGTGGTGCCATTCATCTTCCACTTCTTTAAAATCATATTGACTGTGCTCCAAGGGGTGGTCAAGGCCTATTCCTTTAGTCAACTTCTGTGCCTTTAAACAACCGGAGTTCTTTTGAAAGCTCCTTGGTTCTCACAGTTGAGTCTTTGCTTTGAAATACACTATCCAGCAGAACCTACAGGAACTACTGAATCTATCCTGAAATAATGTAAATCACTACAATTTAACTCAGGTGGAGGCCACTTAACTCGGTGTGATTTTGAAGCCAAGGGGGCTTCCCTTTTTCACGGGGGGACTATATTAATGCATTTTAATTCCAAACTATAAGTTAACAAATATATATTATTAGCTTGTTTCAGTTATTTCACTACTAATTTAAAAAAATCCTCCCCAACACCAAATTACACATGCGATCTGTGATTTAAACAAAATAAATAATAAAACATTTCAAAACAAATTCAAGATATATTTAATTAAAATACCAAAATGACTGGGTTTAATGTTCATTTGCACTGCATTTTGTATTTGTTTTCTAAGGGTTATGATGTGCTAATTAAAATGTAATCTTTGGCAGGGCTTAAAATACAAAATTCCACTACTTCAAGGGTATTAAAGTTTATCTATCCCTGCATTAAAGCAATATTACTGAACAATTCCAATTAGAAAATCCCTATATTTATTCTTGTTTATAGTGCAGAACTGCGTAGTTTTACTTGCATAATGTGAAATGTGTCCTAAACACTATCTTGCTGTTCTGAGATGGTCAAATTGAGAACTCGGAGAGGTGTTCATTTCATGGGTGTACTCAGGAGGTAAACAACTGATGTTGACAAGGGAGAGAGGGCTATTGGGAGTGAAGCTCTGATTCATATCAAGGCCTTACTGTTGTACTGCATTGATTTTATAGGAATCAGCACTCTGGAGAGGTACAGCTGTTGTGGTCTAGTTCGAAGTGAAGACTATTTCCAATTTCACTGCAATACAAATCTGAAATAGCTAGATGCCCTCACAGTATTTATTATACAATTTTATGTTTATTTATTTTTGTTTACTGCTTTTAAGCATTGAAGTTGAAAACATGAATAAGGGCCTCCATGCTGGATTAGTTCATAGATTTTGTGTGGGATCAGTTTCAAATGGACTAGTTTAGTCGGCAGCTTATGGTTTCAGTAGGTAGTGAGATAATTCAGATGTGCTGCTTATAATAATTATAATAATTATTAAACAATTTGTGGGTAGATACAGATATTCAATTCACAATGTACAGACAATCAAAAGGTTCTTATTTGATAAACCTACTGTATCGGATTGACATTTGAACATGATTATATTTCTTAAGTACATTAAAATGATTCTTATACATGTGTAGGTTGTTTCTACTGAAAGGACTTTTAACAGAATATTCTTGTTGAAAACATATGTACAAATACATGTTGTTGTTGTTTTAATTAGGCTGCTTAATGATCACCTGATTATTGTTTTCTCCTGCATTAAAGACAAATAATTTCCCTCTATATTGCTTCTTATAAAATGAGGTCATCTTTAGTAACAGTAATAAGATAATAATATTTCAAGTGCTTATCATTTCCCTTTTTAATTTAGCTTTATTGTTCTCATTAGTGGATAACTGCTCCAATTATTTCTGTTTCCAATATTACTGTCCTGATAAGACAGTAATTAGTTCAGACAAATGAAAATTAAGGGTCATGAGATGTTATCTACATGTTGTGGTGATTGTGTATATAATCTTTGTTGGGGACTGGAACGATGTTTAGATTTTTTCTCACAATTTCATTTAAAACCAATTTTTTCAAACTGCATTAAAGTTGATAATTGTATTCAGTGGCATCAATAGTGTTGTTGTATCTTGTAACAATTTCAATATCTTACCATTGAAATGCAGTATAATATAAAGGTGGGACACATCGAACATCACTCATTCAGGACATCCAGAGCTTGTATCTTGTTTCTGTTGAAGTTTTGTTACTGCTTTTCATAATTGTTCTTTTTCTTCTAATCTGTTTCACTGTATTATGTTATTAGACTTTTTGCAGGTTTGCAAATTCAAAGTAAATAAAACTGATTATTGTGAAATGGCCAAATTCAGCCATTATAATGTAACACTCAGGTAGAAGTGTGTGATATTTTTTTATGAAACTATACTATATTAAAGAAATGGCAACAACATCATATCCATGTTTCAGCCACAGATTTAAATAATGTACAATACTGCTGTTGTGACAACACTGTTGTATTATTTAGCTGCGTTAGTAATAGCATGCAGTCTTAAAAGCTAATATGCTATCCAATATATAAGAAGCTTGTTGAGAGAGTACTGTGCCCTGAGGCAGCTCTGAACATAAATATTCAGGCATAAACTTCCTCTGCGTTTCTCTGGTTTGTTGGCCAAGATTAAAGAGCCCTTCTTTAGTTTATATATGCCTTGTTGAGATAAATGAATAGTGCTGGTCACTTTTTACATACAACTATCAAACCTCTCACTGGCCAAAGCTCCAGTGGCATCCAGGTGTAGAGGATTTTATTGATAATGAAATATCCTGCTCCTGTTCTTTATTACTCATAGTTCTCAGTGCTATATTCTTCATTTACAGCCGGCCCTTGCTATAGTTATGTGTAATAAAAACTGTATGAAGAGGACAGAATGGTTTAATTTTGTTTTAAACAACAAGTATAACAGGGAAAACAAACAAAACAAATTATTCTGCTGGAGTGGAATACAATAATCTAAAGGAATAATTGCAGTGCTATAGATCTTGACTGCTGCATCTAGTGATTGTCTGTTTTTATGACCCAGAAGCGTTGAATATGCTAATCACTTGTAATTTAGCACAATGTATTAACATTTTTGGAGAATTGATTAATGCCCAAGTCAATTTTAAATTAAGTGTAATCTTCAAAGGTTTAGGAGGAAAAACTCTCTTGCCTCTGAGATTTAACCCAAGTGTTCCAGCATTGCTTCTAGGGAGCCGGGGTTATAAGCGAGAGGAAAGAAATTGTGTCACAAGGGTGGGGGATCACATGCAGAATCTGAAGGTCAGCTAGTGCTATTGGCAAGCAGAGGCCAGGTAAAGGGTCTGCAAGGAGAATTCAGATTAGTAGAAGCTCCTTCAAAAGAACATAATAAAAATGACATGTCAAACGAGTTTGTAAAAGCTCAAGGTATCCATCAGTGAGGAGTAGTGAAGGTCAGTGAAAGCACACAATGTATTGTGTAATACTGGACAACCAGGTGATAAAGCCCAGTCTCTGATTGCTATTATTCTTTGATTTGATAATGAACCCAAGGGAGCACTGAAATGAAAGAGAATCTTGTCCATATCCTTTTTTGATATAGTATTGTTAACTCTACATAGAATTCCCATGTATAGATATTTTATGATGATGCCAGTAAGTATTAGAGTGACAACTCCCATTAAATCACTAAACCTTGGCTTGTTACTATGGATGTGTGGCCATAGGAAAACTCAGAAGGTTAGTTAATTAACACTTGAACATCTTAAAACCAAACGTTTATTACACAAAAGACTGCTTTTACTTCCCCTAAGATTGTTTTATAGAAGCCCATTAAATTGTGTTCAATTAAAATGTTGTTACTTCTGTAGAAACCAGAGAAAAAACATGAAAGATATACAATTTATGTTAATGCTTGATATTTATATGACTTTAAGCATAATGGGCTATGTCATAGTTACCTGCAGTTCTGCATAAAAGTAAAAGCTCCTTAAAGAAAATGACTGAATATTTTTTGGCTTATTAAATGTTAAGTTTGACTTAAGGATTTCAAAAAAGCAATTTATGTACTTTTGCTCAGGGTAATTGGTAGACAATCTGTCATGGTCAGATTATACAGAAATAGGATTCCTTTGGCTTCACTTTTTATTTGTACTTGTGTATGTGTGTATGATTTGCTCTTATGAATAAAGAAAACGAATCAACCAATACTATTTAAAGGACTTAATTAACATTGGTTTACAGTGCTGTAGGCCTGTCTTTTCAAGTTGTAAGTCTCCAAAAGGGGAAAACAAAAAACATTTCTATTTGTATTTACATTTCTTATTGCCCTATTTCATCCAGTGAAATTGAAAGCTGTATTATATTTTTCTTTTTTATTACTATAATACATAATAAATAATTAAGATGTTTGAGCAATTCAAAATAAATATGCAAATGTATTCCAACAGTGCATTCATTTAATTTCACATTATAAGCTACTGATCAATATCACAGCTAGCTGGAGTGGTTTATCAGCCATTCCTATCTTTGAGAGATGAAGGTGAATGGTTTTTCCCTTTTATTCTGGGGTGTTATTCAAAGCTTCTGTGAAGTATCATATGGTGTGCTATCTTTCTGATTAAGCTTTCCTTTGTGTGTAGTATAATGATGCCTATAAATGATGCTGATTCCTATAAAAGCTGCATACAGTATGCATTTGTTTATCTTAATTCGATTACCCAGATTGTAATTACATTGTATTAACATTTTCCCTTTTCCTGATATTATGTGTACTTTATTGTACTTGTGTAATCAACTTTGTTACGAAAAACTCTGTATATATGTCAGCCTGATGGTTTCCGTTGTCAGCCTCGGCTCTCATTCACAAACAGAAGATCGATACCTTGCACATACTGCTAATCCATCACACAGTGTCTTTATGTCTGAAGAAAATGCTGTACAGTGGTAAGTTATACTATATGTGTGATGTACTATTTCAAGAATGAGATAGCTTTGTCTTTTCAAGGGCAAGAATAATTCCTTACTCCTTGTTCAAAGTAATTCAGCTGAGCAGAGCCAGGCAGTAAGATTAAAACTTACTATTTGTTATGTATGATTTGAAGATCTAATAATCAGATGTCATTATCTGATGTTTTATTTATTTTGCTGCTGATTATGTCAAAAAAAGAGAGAAAGAATAGTACATTAATTGAAAAAAGAAAAACCTCCAAACCTGATTGGAAAATAATTGAAACTCATCCTGTAATTATTCTAAAATGTAACGCAATTATGTATTTCTCACACAAATAAATGTGATTAGTCCTGCACAAGGGATACAACAGCTCTGTGTTGCTGAAGGAGGGTCAACAGCAAATCATGCAGTCAATTACTTCAGTCAGGAAATTGTATAATAGTTGCTATCGCCACAGTCACAGACGGGCATGATTTTGCACTACAATAAAATGTAGTGTATTACAGTTCAGTGTTAACATCGTAAAGTGTAGACACTGACTGACTTGTATTTGCATATTAAAGGGGATATGATGTAAAAATAGCTGAATTAGTCTTGGGGGGGGGTATTTCCACTATATGATCAGTTATTATTAAAACATCTTCTTAGAGGATTAGTGAGAAGTGCAGCAACTTTTAATTGTGTGTTAAAGATCAAATGCGTCAATTTAACTTTTGCCCATTTCTCTTCCATTCAACTTGCACTCCAATGATACTCGCCTGCATACTAGCATACATACCACATATTCAATAATAATGAATGCATAAAGAACTGTCAGATAACTGTGAGATAATTTCCCTTTCTGAATTACTGTACAGCATCGACCCTATACCTCGTAACGAGCTGTACATTCACTGCACAAATCCAGCATTTGTCTCCCTCAGGTGATGATCAGAAGATATTGCACTTCTGCTGCTTAGGTGTTACTGGGCCCAAGATTGTACACTTAATAATGATTGTGTGCTTGTAAGTATTTGGTTTTGTGTGTGAAGGCTGGAGGCTGAGGAGAGTTTTGGACAGGGTGGACAACTGCATCTTTTAGCTCAGTTTTAGGAATGCATAAGTGTATGTTTATACTGTGCTTTATGTTGTTTGTGTTTTGTTTTTCTCGGGGGGTTTCTGTGTATCTGTGTGGGAGTGAGAGTAAACTGTAGGATTTAAGACTGTATTGTCAAGGGTTTGATTATATTAACTACCTGAAGCAGCTGTATGGTCACTGGCAGCAGTCAGGGTGGTGTGGAGAACGAACTGTTTGGAGCAGAATACATTGGATGCTCCGTTTACTTTGTGAAACATCGCAGTTACTGAAATCTCTGCAAGCTGTGGCCAACCGGCGGCTAAATTACTAAATCTGTCGCCTGGTCTGAGGGAGCCAGTCGTTCACTCTGAATGGTTGACTGGTTGCAGAATTCATCTAAAATCCTTAGGGGATCTCCAAAGATGGTTAAAGTGGCTGTATAAACACTTAAATGCATTCCACGTGAACCACTGAACTCTAGTCCAGGCATTTGGGACAATTAAATTCTCTTCACCGGAGACAAGAACACATCTCAGATATACGTGAACGGGGAATTGAAGTTACAGTAGAAATGGTGGTCATGACAGTAAGCCGTACTGAATGGGAGTTAACATCTTATTTTCTATGCAAATGCCCCCCTCTAGTGGCTGCCTTGCAGCACTGCTCTTCTTTCCACTTTTATGAATGGCTTCATGATGCATTCCAAGTTTCACAAATTTGCATGTCTCCATCTAGTGGCTTTCTATTCAAAGTACAGACAGTTAAAAATATTTTGCATCACTTCAAGACTATCTGCAAGTGTATGATTAAGCAAATCCTCTGGCTATAGCTATAACTTTGTTCTGTGTCAGCCCAGATCCTGAACCTGGACTTTTAAGTAACAACTAAAGCATTCATTTCGTTATAACATTTGATAATGTGCAAAGTGCAAACATTTTTTTATTATTATTATTTAAGCCACAATTCATATAGTCTTCACACTCTGCCCGGTACCGTACAGTGTGTCTGTAAATAAATAAAAAGCATAACAAAATAGTCATTCAACACAAGCGTTGTCACTTTTACTTTTATTGTAAAGTGATTTATTCCAAAATAGTAATATGTTAGAGAGAGACAGCTACAAAACATCTACACAAGACTTTGGTAAGAATTCTTTGTGACATTCTTATCAAAATTCCACAGCAAAAGTAACCAAAATTCTAATGATGCACAAATTTAACAAAACAAACAAACAAAAAATGCTATTAACTCTTAACCTACCATGTTTAAATTGTAGAGCGTTTACATGTCATACAATTGAATAAAAACTCACAACGGATTTTTCTAAAAACAGCATCTCGAGGCTTATAAAATGCTGGAATGGTTACCTGTGCTTTTTAGTTCAGGAATATAATATACTATTTAAGAAGTTACCACAGGATATAACAGTTCTATTTCTTTATAACTGATTGGTATTTTTATGAATAGTATACCACAACAAGTTTACAGTAATTTTGCAAGGAATTCTAAATGCAACAGAGCTATTTGTACACATGGTGGAAAATCAATCTGTTTTAACCAGACGGGTTGCTTTTTAATCAATTTGCTATTGATTTTGGGTGACCCACCCTGATAGCACTCATTCTGGCTGCTAGATTTGCTTTTACACACGACTCTGCTCTCAAGTTAAACGAGGCGCAGAATAAGGGAACAGGAGGTAACTTGACGGGATCATAAATCATATTTGGTGCCCTAGACCAATTAGACTGCAGGAGCCTGCCAAATTGAATAGATTCCCATGGGAGGATACACATCTTTAGATTATCTTTAATAAGCGCCCTCTTCCTATAATTATTCATCGACTCATACTAGAGTAACTTTAGTAACTTAAAACTACGGCAACACTAATGGGATACTCGGTTGACAGTGCTGGAGACACAGTGCAGTTGAAACCAGAGGAGACCTTAAAAAAGTGTCTTATTAATGCATTGTGAATATTTCAAAATCCAGAATAGTGATTACACTGGTGTATACGACCACAATGGAAGGATAACTATAAGAATACTGTAACTGATCATGTGCCTTATTTTGACCTGCCCTTCTAAAAGCTATGAATCCTAGGGCTTCAAGTTCAGGAGCAGAATTTTTGCCCCCATTGCTGAACCTGGATTAAAACAAGACTGATTTTTCTCCCCAACAGCTCTAAGAGAATGCATCTCCGAGTCAAACAGAAATGCACTTGCAGTCTTAACAAGGATGCACGTTACATGCTCGGATTTCCTTCTTGTCTTTGCAGCTTGTAAACTGAGCGTTCTTGAATCTCTTTTTCACGGTCATGAATCTCTCCTGAATGCCTCCCCCACACAGCTTGGTGCAGTCGGTCCATGCTGACCAAGGTCTCATTTTACATCCTGCAGAGAAAGCAGGAGAAGAAAGGAAGCAAACAAACAAACAGAAAAAGTAGTGTTATACAACTGTTCAATAAGGAAAAGAGACCAACATTGGCAGCAACAAATATACATACATGCATGTTGTTTACCCTAATGATTTGGTTACTAAGTTCAATATATATTTTAACATGAAAAATAATTACTCAGCGGTGCAAAATTAAAATGATAACAATCTGAAAGTTTAATGTGACACTCCCCCACTCATCAGGATAAATAAGTGTTAGCTTAGCATGACTAAACATTTTTATGAAAATGGCCCTTAATGTTTTAAGATATTCATTTGTTTAGGGAAATATGCATATATCTGTTGAGAAGCAATCCAGCTCCAAAGCAGGCCTGGTAACTTTATTCAGAGTCAATCAATCAGTTCTGAAATTATCCTTTAGGGTTGTTTCCTGCAAAGAAATTCCACCAAAAGTCCCTTAAGACTGTGGTTTAGAAAATACTATAACCTTCTGGGAGACTAGTTCTTGGACCTTGTTCTTGGGAAGTAGACTGAGCCTATTTTCCCCTCAAAATAGGTTACTGTAGTAGAACACACAGCTGTGGATGTCAAAAAATGTGACTGCTATTTTTAGTAGTGCCCTCTAAAGAACCTTTTAGATTTTCCATTGAAAATCCAACCAAGATGGTTTGTTGGTATATAACACAATGTTTTCGCTTATTCCTGTCAAGTAAAACATACATACATAACACAATAATACTAATAACAACAACAATAGCACTAGCATATATACAATTATTATATAATAACATAGTAATTGATGCATATAATAACATACTAACTATTATTACTATTATTATATGACTTTCTATTATGCCCTGGGATGGACTGAAATCCCATTCAGGGTACACCCTGCCTTGGACCCTGTGTCTGCCATTTTAGGCTCCTTTACCACATGAAGCATATTAATAAAAGTCTTTGTATTTCCCAAAATAAATATTTATTCAGTATCCACTCATATTTCACACACAGATTTTAAAAATATTTAATGCTACATTTGGATGTGAAAAACACATGGGCAAAGTATTTATTATTCAGATTATTTTAAACTGTTACCATCAATCTGATTAAGACCTTAGCAGTAGTTTTAGTAGAATTAGCAGTAGAATTATTTACTATCACTACAGAATGGTACTAAGATTATATTCTTGGTTTAAAATTGAGACTTTCTTACGATATTTAATTAATAGTTTGTTCCTTCCTTATATTTTCTAACATGCCTCCTAACATACACAATATTGCAAACTCCAGTGTGAAATTATAATTATCTTCTACAGTACCAGCACAAATAATCAACTCTACAAAGTGTGTGTGTATATAAAAAAAAAAAAAATATATATATATATATATATATATATATATATATATATAGAGAGAGAGAGAGAGAGAGAGAGAGAGAGAGAGAGAGAGAGAAAAAAAAAAATTGAATACATAATTGATTGATTTAAATTGATTTAGCCACACACGTTGCAATATAGATTTGAGGTTCTGGTTTATGTCACTGCAGACATTTTTTTTTTTTTATGGTGCAGCATAGCAGGATGTGGTGTATGTGGGTAAAAGTGACACCCGGAACATGACAATAATACTGACCCGGGTGCTGCTCATCAGTAATATCATCTCTGCTTTGTTTACTCCTCCTTTTCTCTCTGGCTTCTTTGCGGCGTCGTTTCTCATCGCTGGAGCCCCGGTTACACTTTCGGATTTTACATTTCTTCCGCTGTACCGTCTCTGGGCAGGGGTCTCCCCCAAACTGAGGCTCCAGCTTGATCATTCTGGTCCTGATCATGTGACCCTTACCACACGACTTGTTGCATTCTGACCACTCCGACCAGTCTGACACCATGCAGTCGGTGGCTACAGTGAGGAAGAATATGCATGTTAATGTGCAGCACCTTCAATGCCCAATAAAACAAATTATTCCAGGTGCTTCCCTCATCCCTCCCATCCTCCTCCACTGCCTAATTAGCCTAATGTATTTATTTCTGGGAACTAGATGAAGTCATCTCCCAAGAGTCTTTCAGATTCACTCATTAACCATGTCTGTATGGATGTTATACAAAGCAATCTATTTTATGAATCACTTTCCCTTGATGCATAAACATAGGAATATGAACCCTTTAGCCTTGCGATGGAAAATAATGCACTGTCATTCTGACAGGTTGGTAAGATCATCTAAACAATGGCAATCATTTATGTAATTACGATAGTCTGTGAATGCTACCTCGGTATTCTGAAAAAGAGAATACTACCCAAAGGGGGATGGGCTTATGGGCCTATGGGCCGCTGTGCTCTGTGATCTGCTCATGCAGATCCTCTCTCTGCCTGCTTCAAACAGTGCAGCACACAGAGCTTGTGCCACACGCACACAGACTCGCAGGCCACTGCAATTGCATCCACAATCATTGGCGCTTGGAAAGGGCCTGACCTGGAAGGGCAAAGCTAGTGCAAACGGGTCTGCTCCTCCGAGGAGAAGGGAGGAGGATGGATTGCCATCAACTTGACATGAAAGGGACAGAAACAGTCTTGTTTGGACTATAAATGAATCACAGAATAAACTCAGCTCTATATTTTAACAGAGATGTACACAGCAGCTTCAAAATAAGCCCATGAAAGTAAATGCTGTGGGGTGGCTACAGTCAAAATGCCCGTTGCCCGGCACCTGTTCAGACGTATTGTCTCGGCTAAGATACTCACGGCACTCTGGCAACATGCACTTCTCCACTTGCTCCAGCTCCTCGTTGCACTCGCCCAGCTCCACGGGAGACTTGAGCATCCGCTGCCGGGTCCTCATCCCTTTCCCACAGGTCACACTGCAGTCGCTCCAGTCTGACCACGGAGACAGCATGCAGGGGATGGTATCTGCAGTGAGAGGACAGCTGTTTGACACTGTCCCTTAATCACCAGGGCTTTTATCTCCACTATACCCCGCAGTGCTTTAGAGAACACTGTTGTAAAGTATAGTGATTCATTCGAAATACTGAGATTTACTCACGGCATTCAGGCATCATGCATTTCTCCACCTCAGTCAGTTCTGTGCTGCACATTGACCCGTCAGATGGAGGCATCTTGACCATCCGCTCTCGCTTTTTCATACCCATCCCACAGGTGGCGCTGCACTCATCCCACTCCCCCCACTCTGACGTGAGGCAGCTGCTAGGCACTGAAATGAAACATCCATGCAAAGAAAACACATACATTACTACCTTAAAGTAAAACATAGATTTAACTGGCTAACAATATTACGTTACTACAACATTATGTCAAAGTAGTGGGTTTTGTTCCAAGAATTGTTGCTTCAACTTTGTAATACAACATAATCACAGCGTTTATTTGAGTCAAGTAACATTTCTAATGTTCTCACAACATTACAATGTTGTGTTGGCCCCAACCAACCCACAACCACAACCTTCCTACGATGTGTTCGCTGGGAAGAACTACATTTTTAAGCACAACACACAAATATCAGAACACACCCACAATTCACCAGTCCGGACTGAAACTGGCAGCCTTCAAAATTGCAGAAGAATGCGGAAATAAATATTCCATACCAACACATATGATTCCAATATTAAAACATATTTAGGTAAAAAATTATATTTTAACAACCCTTTAAGTACAGTTCACTTTAAAAACAACAAACAACAACAACAGAATGTAAAACGTACAGCAGTCCTCATTGACGATGCATTTCTCAGTCTCCTCTGTCGGTAAAGTGCAAATGGAGCCATCCTCTGGGAACTGTTTGACATATCGCTCCCTGGACCTCATGCCCATGCCACACGAGACACTGCAGGGAGACCAGGTGATCCACTCTGACATCATACAGGTGGACGCATCTACTGGAGAAGTAAACGTCCTTCTTAATGCTGTACCATTATGCATCAGTATGCACATTTTTGCTTCACAATTGGAGAAGGTAAATCATTCAGGTCCAAATCGTTTACATTTCCACACTGAGGGTGTAAATATCAAGCTGTAATGTATAGGAGTATCTCTTGGAAAGAAATGAGTACAAATCACTTACAGAGCACATCGCTTATGACGGATTATTGGAAAGAATCTACTTTTTAATCAAGAGGAATCTTTTCAGACAGGCAGATGGCACCTCATTTGTCAAAGAAAATAATTAAGTCCTACGTTTGTCTTTTTTAATTAAATGTGATATGTTTATCACAAATTTGTCGGGCCTATCAAATATCTTCTCTTCAGAGTCCTTGATGCTGCAACTCAATTACGCTTAAATGGAGCAAAATATAAAGACATAATGCAAATTTTGGTGGAAAGAAAATATTAGCAACTGATACTTTTTACTCCACAGATGTCACTGAATGATTCTACTAGTTTAACAATTTTAAACAAAAATATTTGTTTGACTAATTCGCTACAAACATGTATGGAAGATAAGCAGATTAATTGTAACTACTCAGTAGATTGTTAATTAACAGCTTAAAACATATGTCCCACTAATAACATTTAATTCTCATAGACATCTGGTATTTCCAATTAAGAGGATTTGGGGATAGTTAACACACAATACAATTATGCAATTTATATATGCTGTGATTACTGTATTGAATAAAAAATGCGCATATGGTTAAGGAACAGTATTTTTTTGCCAAATTTAGACACAAATTGTATTGTACTTTTAGAAAGTATGTAGCTTTAAGTATGATTTCTTTGCACATCTTAAAAAAAATGAAAAATAACTTCAGCAGTTCATAGACCTCAACGTTAGAGCATAAAGTAGAAGAATCTATACAAAATTACAAGAACACCTTTCAAAATTTAATGTAAATAGATTTTAGATAGGACTGATGAAGCACTTTCCATGGATTTACTCTCCATTTCGCCATCCTAGATTGTATCACAAGTGCTCACTAATAAAGGAGAACTAAGTGAATCATTAATAAAGCCTGTAAATAAAAGTGGCCCTGATGAAGCCCCCAGAGGCCCAGTGGAAACCAAGGATGCTGCAGAGCAAGTATTATTAATCAATGTGAATTGTTAACGCACCATTAAATAAGAACAAAAGCAATTCAGAACTGAAATACGAAATCCTGAAAGAGTTTAGAGGGTTTATTAATCAATAATGTACGGTTGAGGAAATCAAAAGCCTTGAACAGATGCAAACAGCTATCACCTCCCCACAAGTGAAATATATCTCCTGTAACGTCTAATAATGGACCTTGGACTGAAATCTTAGAGAGAATCCAAATTGACAGTATTGATGAAGAAATCTAGCAACAAATGCAGGAAGCAAGGATGACAAGGAAAAGGCTATTTTATCTTAGCTATTGCTGAATTCAAATTTAGACTGTAAATCTGAGGATTTTGTATGAAAATATTGTATTTTAGTTACGACTTGGTTATTATTTATCTTGTTGCAAGCAGAGAAAATCAGGAATGCAACTTATCTGGTAACTCATGTACAAAAAATCCACAACACTAATACCAGTTAAATTTCTTACCTGCTATTTGTAAACCAGCTTTGTATTATTTCTTAAACAGATATAACAGCTGTCAAAAAGGTTCACTTGGTAGAAAGAGTCTGGAAAAACTATTTTAAAGAATGCTAAGCAAACATCTGGAAGGGGTTATATATATACACTCACCTAAAGGATTATTAGGAACACCATACTAATACTGTGTTTGACCCCCTTTCGCCTTCAGAACTGCCTTAATTCTACGTGGCATTGATTCAACAAGGTGCTGAAAGCATTCTTTAAAAATGTTGGCCCATATTGATAGGATAGCATCTTGCAGTTGATGGAGATTTGTGGGATGCACATCCAGGGCACGAAGCTCCCGTTCCACCACATCCCAAAGATGCTCTATTGGGTTGAGATCTGGTGACTGTGGGGGCCAGTTTAGTA
Source organism: Amia ocellicauda (assembly GCF_036373705.1). Lineage (NCBI taxonomy): Eukaryota > Metazoa > Chordata > Actinopteri > Amiiformes > Amiidae > Amia > Amia ocellicauda. Next base: position 2,197,932 of record NC_089853.1, read on the forward strand.
CAGTGAACTCATTGTCATGTTCAAGAAACCAATTTGAAATGATTCGACCTTTGTGACATGGTGCATTATCCTGCTGGAAGTAGCCATCAGAGGATTTAAACAATGCCCAATTGGCACTAAGGGGCCTAAAGTGTGCCAAGAAAACATCCCCCACACCATTACACCACCACCACCAGCCTGCACAGTGGTAACAAGGCATGATGGATCCATGTTCTCATTCTGTTTACGCCAAATTCTGACTCTACCATCTGAATGTCTCAACAGAAATCGAGACTCATCAGACCAGGCAACATTTTTCCAGTCTTCAACTGTCCAATTTTGGTGAGCTTGTGCAAATTGTAGCCTCTTTTTCCTATTTGTAGTGGAGATGAGTGGTACCCGGTGGGGTCTTCTGCTGTTGTAGCCCATCCGCCTCAAGGTTGTACGTGTTGTGGCTTCACAAATGCTTTGCTGCATACCTCGGTTGTAACGAGTGGTTATTTCAGTCAAAGTTGCTCTTCTATCAGCTTGAATCAGTCGGCCCATTCTCCTCTGACCTCTAGCATCAACAAGGCATTTTCGCCCACAGGACTGCCGCATACTGGATGTTTTTCCCTTTTCACACCATTCTTTGTAAACCCTAGAAATGGTTGTGCGTGAAAATCCCAGTAACTGAGCAGATTGTGAAATACTCAGACCGGCCCGTCTGGCACCAACAACCATGCCACGCTCAAAATTGCTTAAATCACCTTTCTTTCCCATTCAGACATTCAGTTTGGAGTTCAGGAGATTGTCTTGACCAGGACCACACCCCTAAATGCATTGAAGCAACTGCCATGTGATTGGTTGGTTAGAAAATTGCATTAATGAGAAATTGAACAGGTGTTCCTAATAATCCTTTAGGTGAGTGTATATATATATACATATATTACATAAGGTAGGGAAAATACCCCCCTAAAAAAAGTTCTCACCTTCATCACTGCAACCTGGGCCCATGCAAGGCTCAAAATCCTGGGTGTGAGGGCAGGGCACACTGAGGTCTAGCTGGGCCTTGAGCATCCTCTGTCGCATCCTTTTGCCCTTCTCACAAGTGGAGGAACTGCAGGCTGACCAAGGGGACCAGTTGGAGTAGATACAGGTTTCAGGAGTGTCGTCTGTGGAGGAGAGGGGTATGACAGTGTCTTGGGACGTACGTTATCAGTCAGAGACTGTCAGCACACTACAGTCAAAGAGCTAATGTTTCTATTTCCCAAATCAACAACCCCCGTGAAATGATAGTCAATTCAAATCAAGGGTATTCATCTTGAAATGTATTTATTTTTCTCATGAGCCACGCAATGGAAATTATGGAATTTAATTTATAGTCGAAGAACAATAAAAACCTTTTGAAAAACTGTATTTGAGTTCCTTTAAGGGGGCAAGTGCCATTCCTTTCCTTAAAGTTAGCAATTAGAAAAGTAATACATTTATATACAAGTTAAAACTGTTCAAGCCTCATTCATTAAATGGTCTTACATGGTAATGTCTAACTGAAAACCGAAGTCAAATAACAAATCAAAAATACCTTCATCTTTTTCTTCTTGCGCGAGATCTGCCACAATATCATCCACGTTATCAGGGACGATATTACACTGTTCTCCCTATTGGCAGGGAAACAGGATGAGGTAAACAAGAATAGATATATCCCAGTGCATATTCTCATGCAGGACAGTCTGCTTTATATCATTTAAAACAAATTATAGTTTTAAGAGTTGAGAAATGGGTCAGTGAAAAGCACAGGTAAGATGCTATGATACACAGACCACCATGCCAAGCACATTACTTAATACTGCAGAAAAGCACAGACACCTGAGAAGAGTGGACACATATCTGGGAAAGGCAAGTAAAGAGAAATGTTACCTTTCTTGCAATTCTTTCAATAACTACTCTGGCAACAGGAGTAATTGGGCCTCCCTCCGGGTCATAGAACGGGCTCTGTGGATGGTCCAGGCTGGTCAGTGGTCTAATTTTCTCTTGAGGAACTGTTGGTTTGTTGGGTGACTGAAAATAGACAGGAAAGAACCAAGGATTAGACTGTGTTTCCTTTAGCTCTCCATTAGTGAAGCCATCGAGAAGCCATTTAATTGCAATAGGAAAAATGTATCGACTGTAAACTTTTTAGAAGTAATTTAAATCATTACTTCAAATTGTTTGTTCATTAGACCACTCTCTATGTAGTATTTTCCAGCTAAAATAAAACCCTAGATAACAAGAAACTAACATAATAAAAAATACATTTAATTATTTAACAATAATTTAAAGAAGCCGTTTGTATTGCAAATGTCCCCAAACAGTACCTTGGCATCACTAACTGATGCGAGACTGTTTGAATGACGACGACAAGAGACACAAATAGAAATGCTTATGCTTTAGCTCAGAGACGAGAGATTAAGAGGGGCTCATATCTTCCTTCAAAAATATTTATATAAACTTTAAATAAAAACAGATGTGTGCAAATTCAGGACCCTTCGGGAATCGGCCCAGCTTAGTGCTGCGTTTTGACAAGTGGAAGCCTGGTAAAGATTAATGGTGGGACAGGACTGTTTAAACAGACTAGGTGTTTGGAATATCCCTCTCCCATTAATTTCTGCCATGAAGAAGCTACAGTAATGCCTGCTGAAGCAGTGCGCTGAGAGCATCCATCTGCACTGAAAAACATCCCACCGGTAGACCCGGCCTGGATTGCTGAAGCTCAGCATGTTTCAAGCTGATATAATAGTCCCTCTTACTATTCTTAGTCCTTGGTCCCCTTGCGTAGGCTTACCGGTATGTTAATTAGAAATGTTTACCACATAAATTGGCTATTGGTATTCTAGGGTCTGTCAGCTGTGAATTACTTCAACATTGCATGGTGGACATAAAAGGAGACATAATAAAAATATTGCCTAAGGGCAGCAAAAATCAATGCCCTGGGAAACATCTCTGTATTTTAATCACGTCATTTACATTACAATTACAACCTATGTAGAAGAGATGTGTATACTCTATCCAAGTTAATATAATCATTTTTAAAAATCATTACTTATAGTTATTATATTAGTACTCTTGTGTTATATATACAGTATACTTATTCATAATTAATAACAATATTAATACAAATAATGATAAATCACATTTCTGACCAGCAGATGGCAGAGTCTTGTACAAAGTTCTATACACAAATGTATCAGTGTTTCTGTAGAATATTCTCTGCAGAATATTCAGCTATTAAACTGAGATCTAGACTATCCTCTATGAGTACTACGCTTTGTAACAAATGCAGCTCATACATTCAAATAAAAACATGCTGCCAAACGTCAGCTCCTAGGCCATTGATTTTATTCCTGTTTCCACTTACCTCATAAGTTACCCCGTTGTCTGTGCCGGCATCCCATGGTATCATGTCCTGCACCACTTTCTGAGCCCAGCCACACTCCTTTGTGCAGAGATCCTCGGCTGAGAGGCCTACGTTCCAGTCCGGGCTCGGCCCTAGCATGGTGAGGAAGGACATCAGGTGTCGGGTCCGGTCCACGGAGAATTCAGCAGAGGGCGCTGCTCTCCTGCAAAGCATATCGGCGGAAAAGAAAAGACAGTGGGCTCGATGGTTCCCTTCCCTCCCCTTAAAACGGGGTTCACAGACCAGACTGTAAGAGAGGCGGCCACATGCAAGTGCTTTTCACAGTCCACTGTTTGCTTAGTTTATAGAAATGCTGTCAGAGAAAGGTCTCTATCAAAGGGTTATACAGACAGAGAGATTCACCATACGAACAATAGTGTTTAATACAATAATAACACAATTTTGTCATGTTATTAGCTTACAATAATGCTAGATGGGGGGGGGGGGTAAGAGGGTCTATTGCACACAAACCAACAAACTGCAGCACCGCTCAAAGATAAGATTAAAAGAAGCTTAAATTACTGTATGGCATGCCAAATTCAAGTATGGCAGAATACCAGACAGCTTCATAGGAACATAGAAAACATTATCCTTGCTTCTCACACCAAACTAGCAGATTTCAAGATAAGATATTTTCTCAAAACCCTACTGTTTCCCCAGTTAGCCCTGTCGTGATTATTTATATTTCAGTCTGTTGCAAAATTCCCAGATGTGGACTTCTGCGTCCTGCTCAGACTTTACATTAAATTATTGTTAGCTTGCTTATTTGCTTTTTTTGTGATTTATTGTGGTGTTGTTGTTATTCAGAAAAAAAAATCCCTAGTGTGTGTGTGTGTATCTTTCTGTGTGTATAGCAAAAACAGATGGTCCATATTTTCCTTTTCGCTCAAGCTAATAAAATCGCTTTCCTAAGGTTGCCGTTTGCCGAATACTTAATACAAGGGATTGCAGTTCACCCAACCTGCTAAGCATAGAGAAGCTTAATATAAGGAGTCAAAGAGCATGCTGCACTTCATAAAAGCATGGGAGAAATGCATGATAAAGAGTTACAAATGCAACAACTCTGCATGTGTATACCTTAGCATTTTCAGAATTATAACTACTTATCTGTCTATTTAAAACAGGATTTCCATGTACATATGAACTATTTAATTGGGATAGGATAATGAATAATGACTGAAAAACTAACCATCTAAAGTAATTGATGAATATGGTATTGATATTTTTTGTGTTGTATGCCTTCTCTCCTGCATTGTGGCTCACAAAGTCACCAGTGATGCTGTTATGTAATAGAGGTTGTTCTGTAGATAATTTCTCTGTATCAAAAATAAGTTATTGTGCCAATGTTTTGCTCTTCCTTTTAAAACAAGGGTACATTTTAAGTAACTTGAGCCACTAATTTTCACACTTCGAATGCTAAGTCACTTAAGCATAATGAGATGTAGTACTTTGTATCTTGTTACATGGATATTGGAGGATATGAGTTAGTTAAAGAAGGTAAAGAGAAGTGTCAACTTGTGGTGGGATTTTTCCAGACACTTCAAGACTTTAGCAAAGTGGTACATGCTAAATAGTGGTAACTTCTTTTTTATTAGCATGGAGAAAAGCAAATCATTTTGAAATCCATCTCTATATAATCGTGGTTTTTATCAAGGAATATGTCCCTGTTGTCAGATTATTCATCTTGAAAGGATTACAAGGGTTGAACACAGGTGTTAAGAAAAGGCTACATACCGTTCATTTAATATTCTTTTGTAGATATGGTAAAATGTAAATGGGAGGAACAGGGGTAAAAAGAGAAAAAGGTAAGGCACAAGATAAAACAAAGGAATGCTCAAAATAAATCAATAAATAAAACATTTTACAAAGAAACATAACATTCAAAAGAAAACCACAACAGACTAAGTTATAGGCCCTAATCTTCCACTGAGATCAAATTAATCATCTAATTAGTTTATACTATAGCGAGGGCAGTCTGTGAGTGTAAAATGAAAAGCGATAAGCTTGATATAGACTTAAACGCTCTACTTGTTTGATCAGATCCTATTGCCCTTCAAAAAGCATCAACTCGCAATCTGACAGTGTTTTGCTCACTCTGTCTTTTCGAGGTATGACAGCTCTGTAATAGTTTTGCTAGTCAATATCTCTGCACACACACACACACAGGAGTCCAGCACGTCAAAACATTGTTCACTTCGGGTATCAGAGTGATTGTGTCTGAGGAAGAAAGATAGTCACTTCTCTGTGCAACCTACTGAAGAGAATGTGAGAATCGACCGTAGGACTACAAAGCAATCGCACACTTCATTGTTCGACATAGACATTCAAGCCTGCTTTTTAAAGAAGATGGTATTCTACATTTTCAAACAAAGCTTTTAAAATAACACAAAAATATATGAGATAAATTCTTTCTTTCCTGAGAGAAATGCCAACGAATGATTAAATATTAAAACAACAAAGCTGCATTCAGTAGTTCAACAAATCTAGGGTATTTTCTTTCATCCCTAAAATATACACCGTGTATATACTCTTAGAAAACATCAGTTCAGAAATGCCTCCTATTACAGTATTCGCTAAAGCATACATTGGTGTAACACAAATAATTTGATGTCTCAGAGGACTGATAATATCAGCCTAGTCTATGCAAAAAAAAATGGGAACAGAACTAACCAAGAAATACAAAAAACACAATTCTTATCCTGTAGATCGAGAATTGAGATGAATGTATTATTATTATTGCCTGCTAGTCCCTGTTCAGAAAACCTGCCACAGTGCATTGGGGATATCCTCCTGATGTGAAGTTAAAGTATCCCACTGCTTTCCAAATCATTTCAGAAAAGGCTCTCCACTGGACAGAAAATACGAGGAACACCTCCATGAAGATAATGTGCAGAAACGGCGAGGCAGACTACTACACTGTTTCCACGGCAACAAGTAACTGCAAATGCCCTTGACTCTCTGAAGTACCAAAGTCATCAACCTGTGAAAATGTTTTCTAATACCATAACACAACATTTTGTTAAAGGTTACTGCTTTCACATCTGGACTCATAGATTGGCATCCTTACCAATTATAAAGTGCCTTTATGCTGCCCAATGTGCCAACTGGAGATAAAACTAAGACCACACTGATGTACAGAGTTCAGAAAAGTTTTTGAGGCTACAGTAACTCTGTGTTAAGAAAATAAAAATACAACCTTTTTGTATAAATGTTAGCCGCTTGCTTAAGAGTAGATTATGAGCACTGGGTGGTTCATGTTTTAAAAAGTTAAATATGAAAAAAAAGAGGACAAATAATCAGAGGCCTGAGGGAATTTCTATATTGCTATTGTGCTATATATACGTTATGCTAAACTGATAAATGTTCCAAAGTAATTTTTGAGGCTATGGTTACCAAATTACAACATCAGGTATCCATGATTATGTAATATTGCATTAGCATTAATAATTATATTTGAAATATGTTTTACTGCAGCTACACTAATACACAATTTCTCATTTTGATTTTTTTTATGTATTGATGTATTGATATTTAATATTGTAAACAGAAATGTGATTTTTGATATGGGTATGCAGAAATAGGCTACTGGCATGAAATACTTGTTCCAAAATTATATAATCTGAGATACTGAAAGATTTCTGATACAGTTATTAATTCACAGATGTGTATATATACAGGTATATATATTTGTTTATTTAAAAAACATATGGAATACAGAACCATAGGTCTTTGACTAAACCCTCTTATTATTGTGAGAAGAATCTTAATCTGAATCTGAATTTGCTCTGTATGTCTTCCAACTAAAAGCTCACTATAAATAGGATGTCTCACAATATTAAGTCATGTAACTATAAAGTTAAACTCCAGCCCAGCTGGCAGTTGCTGTGTTGAGGTATACGGCCTCCCTCAGGAAAATATTTTGCCAGTTGTTTGTTTCTGATCATCAAAAAGCTACGCACTTGGCAGGAAAAACAACCTGCAGCTTAATCCCCCCTTGATGATAACTAAAAAATAAAAAATAAAAAGTGGAAAAGCTTTCATTCTGCCAAATCTGATTGAGATCTGATAGCACATCTTTAGGCTAGATCCAGATCCTATCCCAACAAAAGACTGTCAGATTTGAGGTAAATTATTTCTGTACTGGAGTTAACTCTTCATAGATGTTTCTGTTTGTTGTTTAATATATGACCCCTCCACCCCCCATCCCCTGTTTGGCTTTACTGGCTTTTCAAAACCCTAAAACATAGAAAGCATCTGAAAGTCTTTCACAATCAAAGCAGAACTACCTGTCTACAATGCAAGGACAGAGATTTCAAAACCTGAAACGAAGGACAAATTGCCAGGTATTATAGTTCTCAATAAGTTTAGTTAGTTAGTTTGTGTGCTGTCATTTCTTTTCTCAAAAATTTAAGATGTTGGAAACATAAGACATCGATAACATGCTATCACGCAATGGTATCAGCCCACACCAATCCAAACTGAATACTAATAGAGTCCAATATAGAAAAACGTATAGTAATAAAAGGGTTGGGATTATAAACTTAACTAGACACCACTAATTATACACAAAATAATCATCATTATATATATTTATATATATATATATATATGTGTGTGTGTGTGTGTAAGAAAAACACATATCATAAGAAGAAGAATATAACAGTTCATAATCATAAGAAAAAAGAGAATCCTTAAATTACAAAATGTCGTGAGATCTTAATTTAATTCTGTAATTATTCTGTATCATATTTCTGTAAACTATGGATGCATGTGATTGTGGGTGTAAATCTAAAGACTATATCAGCAAATTAAACAGCAGGCATGCTGTGCTATCCCTCTCACAACAGTCTGTCTCTATGGCCTCTTCCCGATTCACCAGTCCAGTTCATCCCAGAGGTGTTCTATCTGATTAAGGTCTGGTCCCTGAGCAGGCTATGACATTTTTTTTCTTCAACAGCACTCTCATTGAAATGCTGTGTAAGACGTCCAGATTTATGAAAGGCTATTGTTCAGTTGGTAAATGTATGAACCCTCACCATCATTTTGCATTCATGCTGAGAAGTAATTGTTAGAGCACCGGACCTCTGGTACAATGGTAGTGGGGGGCTTGTCCCTTTACTTTTGGCAGTCCGGGTGTGTTTGTGTGTGCGAATACAGACCTTTCCCAGAAAACCTACTTTTCACAGAATAGTCATGAAATGTAGTTTTGTTCTTGGCCCAATTAATGGACCTGCTGAGTAATGCAATTAAATGAATCTCCATCAGTGATCACCACTTTAATAAGGCCGGAGCCATAATGAAGTAGCCTGGGTAAAATGACCTTGAAGTGCTTGGGAGTGCTTCTGTGTTTTATGCATTTTAAAGAACTTTCAAATATCAAACAACTCCATTAAAGCTCTCAATGGCTGGGGATTAATTGCATTGATAGTGACGAATCTTGGACATGTTGTTGTACAAAGGGCTAACATTTTTGTGTCTGCTTTTACTCTCAAAGGATTTGCAACATGTCATTGAATTTTCACAGATTAATAAAACCTTCACGTTTTCTAAATACTAATTAAGTAGTCCTGTACAAAAAGTTTGCTGGAGAAATCGGCGGAAAATCTACATCTTGTTAAAGTCCTCCTACTACAAAATACCTAATATAAGAATAGATTCAGATAAAATAATAGGCAATAAATCACACATAAATGAAATAAGATTGAGGAAAATGCTGTGAAAACCACACACATCATCAAACCATCTCATTCGTACTGTACACATTATTACAGTAAGATTGTTTTGGACCTATGAATCCTGAAAGGAGTTTGGATTAGAGGTCTTAAAGACAATTTATGGAGCATTTCTGTATTACCTGTTGGTGGACACATACCGTGTTGCTTTTCAATATTACGGTGTTCTCAGGGACAGTTATTTATGAGTCTTCAGTGGGATTTTTGCTGCGGTTTGCACTGTCTGAATTGAATGTCATTCCTTGATGTTCTTCCTCACGTCACATGCATTCATTCAAAATTGCTCCAAGGAACTACATTCTTTCAAAAGCAATATGGAAATAAGTACATAGATATTGTAGCGATCCTGGAACTGTTTAGGATTGCTGTATTGCTGCCCCTGAAGGGACTGTAAATAGTTTGTCATTTTGAGTTTGAGATTGCCCCCTCTATAAAGGGATACTGAAGGGGGGAATCAGGCCCTGTGTATCCCTGGGGTTCCCTGTTCCTGTCCCTGGGGGTCTCTGTGTGTTTTGGGTGGGCTTGGCTTTCGAAGTCCTTAGTCTGTAAGCGTAAGGGAATAAACCCGGTCTACTTGGTACATGATTACCTTGTCACTTTCAATTTTTTATTTTGGTCATTTAAAGATAAATAATTAGTGCACCTGGAACGCTACAATATATATATATATATATATATATATATATATATATATATATATATATACATGCATAATTCAAAAAATTATTTTTCTACAAAATGAATGAAAGACTTCCAGCTGACCTGCTGTGATAAAAATCTGAAATCAAATTGAAATACCCCAGCTATACCATTCATTTCCAAATTACCGATTTTTTTGACTGCCTGCACAACACTGTGTGATTGCCTTTTTTATACACACAATACATCTGCTCCTACAATATCTGCCACCACTTTCACACTAAAAATGTATAACATAAAAAAATAAGAATACTTTACAATTATATTGATGTATTTTGCTAAAGTTACATGTGGGGATATTTATAAAATATTTTATTAAAACCTAAATCAATCTAAAATGGTCTTTTACATTTTAAAATGGATCATAATAGTAATAAAACACAATTTCAATCTCTCTCCTATTATCAGATGCATTGAATGTATTCTGTTTTTGTCTCACATGTGTATTGACACATGGATAGGAATAATTCGTTTTTTTCTTTTCTTTTCTCTCTATGCCATACACCTTATTAGAGAATTTTGTAATGGACAAATAAGACATTTCTTTAGCATTTCAGAGCCCAGTACTGAAGCAAACAAATGAAACGATGGATACATATAGCATGAATTGCATTTTCCAGCAGCAGCAGAATTATACTTTCCTCTACCTACTTACACATTCAAGGGTTGCCACGCAGGCCACTGTGCTTTTGCTTTGATGACTGTCAAAACTTCATCCCCCTAGAAAGACAGAAAGGGCAAACAAACAAAAGCAAAATATTAGTCGTTATACGAAGCAAAACACAAAAAAAAATCTGCCCTGCATTATCTCCACAACATTAAATATCATTACTGCATTTCACTCAGAGAGCAAAGAAGCTGCTTCAGAGGAAAGGACACGATGTTAGGGAACAAAGGTGACATTCCACGTTGATGGAGCGACAGTTTTAATGCTTCATAAAGTATTTATAAATATTGAATTAAAGCTCTTGGCACTTAATCCTGCAAAGTCAGAGAATTTGGAAAGGTTTCCACTGCTATTCCCATCTTGGATTATGGTTAATGAGGAATTGAAGTCTGCTAGTCAGAACGTGCAACAAAGGTAGCGTTAGCTTCTTAATTTTTGACTTGTAAGGGAAACAAAATGACTTAAGATCATTAACATTGATAACTGAAGACTATAAAGACTCCCTTTATGTACATACTTAATTAAAACAGTACTTAATAGTATAGTACAATGGTACATTCATAATGCCTTGTTTGTGTTTGCTCTGATTGGTGTATACAAGTATGTATCTAATTATTTATTAATACACACAGAGCACACATAGGTCGTTTAACATGATTAAACTGGAGTTAGTCTTGCAAGTAAGCAGGTTAAATATAAGGCAGCGCTTGAGAAAATATCCTACCTTGCCTTTGCAGATATATTTATGCTTCTTGAGTCATGGTACGATCAAGTTAAACAGAATGGCAGCAAATCTGCTTTCAAATGCTTTAAACATTTTTCTATTTCTGCAGGAAAAGGGAAACTTTCAAGTTGTGGAGATGATTGCTTTTGCCGAGCCCAGAGTGGTTAAAAAAAAAGGAAAAATTGGGACATGCTAGTATCACAGATTCACTGTCACAGTGAAATATTTATAACTTATCTGTTTACTGTTAGCAGTGGCATATTTATCAAGCTTCCCTTTATTTTAGCAGAGTTATGATCCTTTTTGGGTCAGCACTGGAGATTCACTTCAAAGAGCGAGATATAAATACACAGTCAGACAGGTCGGAGATGTTCACTATTTGCACCCAACCACAACACAAGAACATCTGCATCAGCGAAATCTCGACTAAATTACCTGGAGACAGAAGCCGCAGAAGCCGTGTAGGAACAGGCAGCTCTCACTGCATCTATCACCCAGTTCCTTGGGCACTTCTGCTCCTCCTGCTCCGAGGGTTTTAAAATGTACATCTCACAGCTCTTCTAAAAGCTATTCTGCAGATATATCTCCTACTTACACTACAATGCAATATTATAAGTCACTTGTAATTGACAGATCCCACAGCGCTCCCCTTTCGCCTCGGAAATAATTGTGTTTTCCCACCCTAAGTGGTAAATACAGCTGATGTCCCATGCTGTTTTTAATCCATAGATTTCTGCGAGGTTTGAATGCTGCTGTATATCACTGCTGTAATCACAGGGGACTATTAAAACAATGAATGTGTGCTTGCACTGAGCATTTCACTGTGGCTCTCTTATTCCATTAAAAACAGAAGTCGAGGCAATAGCACTTGGCGTGGAAAGTGTTGTTTGTGGCAGAGCTTTTAACCCCCCTTTTGCTCGTACTGACAGTATTAGATTAATATGGAATGTGGCAGTGTGGATTAATGTTCACTTACAGTAGGCCGGCATCCGAATGAAGGGTTGTGAAAACATCACCAATACAGTACAGAGTTTCTGATTGAATGAATATCTGTAATCTCAGTTCACTGACTCCCCAATACTTCTACAATAATCCCATTGATTTGTAATGTTTTTAAATGCAGTTGGTATTTTTTCCATTCAAAGCATGACATAATCCCTTCTCATTGTCCACTAAATCAAAATTACACGACCTCTATGTAAATAGAGGTTTCTTTTTAGAATTTATTTTTAAATGTGCACATTATTTTACTTTTAATCCTCCTAGGCACCGTGGCTTTGAAAGCTTAACACATTTATTCCAGTAGAAGCTAAATTACACTTGGGCTTGTCTGCATTTGACTGCAGTTTTAGTTCGCCACTTCTTATGGCCGGCTGGAAACTGGAACCGGTATTTTCCCTTGAACTCCTTTTCCAAATGTGAGAATGTGACACATCTTTGGAGGGGGTGTTTTATTTTGTTTTTTATCTAAACCCAGATTGGTTGCCACATCATGTATCTGAGAACTATTAAAAATTAAATGTATCTAATCAAATCAATCAAAATGCATGTATGTCTTGTTTACTTTAAAGGCTGAAATCAACTCCATTTATGTATATTTTATTTTGTTATCAACAATCTGCAGTACGTGCGCACGTTTCTAAACTAAAAATGGATTTGTTGTTTTATGTGAGGGGTATGGTCCTCAAAGGACGTATGTATTACTCTTGACACGTTCTGTGTGATTTACAGGGTTTTTTTCAGGGCTGTAAATGCCAAATGTAAAATGAAACGTCGGGAAATCAAGTTGATGGAGTATGCCTCTGCAGGACTCATATTCTGCTGAAGCAGTCCTAAAGGGGCTCATGTACATACAATAAAGCAAGGATTTACGGTATACGAGATTACAATACCATATGTGTTCAAACCATATGTGTTTTAGATATTACAGAAGCATCTGTAAGGACAAGGGTGAATGGTTTAAGACAAATCCAACAAGGAAAGGCAGGGAAACATTGTGTAGAACCCACACAATTCTTAAAGACACACGCTTCCTCAAAGGGATTTTTAATAGGCTGGGCAACTTACGTGTTTGTATGAAGTGAAATAACTTATAAATCTGTGTAATGAACAAATCACTTTAAGTAAGAAAAACTAAACCTATGAATACCTTTTATTTCTATTTTTTTCTGGTGTAGTTTTGAAGTTCTGTAAGCTGGTGACATCCAATATTTCATTGGTTAAAGAAACCAAAAAAAAAAAAGTTGTAGCACAAGCTTTAATTAATATATAACAAATGTAAACTGTTCAGCAGAGTGAGGCATACATCACAGTATTGTACAATATGGGAAAAAGTATGTAATGTTAGAGCCAATTACATCTGTCTGTATTATTATACATTGGCAGAAAAGGAACTACATGGACAGAATACAATTGTAATTTAACAGAAAGAAAAGGAGACTGTGTTTCTCTCTCTCTCCCTCTCATAGTATCAGTAAAAACAGGATAAGTCCAGTTTAGTTCAATCCACTCATATTCATCATAATAAAAAAAGAAAGCTCAGCATCTCCTGGTCTGACCCAGTATGATCTTCTGGCTCTGTGTCACAAACGGTTAATTTGAGGTGTACAATATTAAATGTCTCTCTCTCTCGCACTGACTTCTGGAAGTTTAACAGGAAGCAAAAGATATTATGGTTTTGTGGCTTCAGACAGCTTCTCAATTTGGTGATGTATCTTGTGTTCATATATGACCAGCTCCAGCTGGAACTGGATGACCATTCTTGGGGTGCGAGTGACACGGACACTTAGTGAGCATTAGATTAAGTGCAAACTGATTGTATGAAACATAGAAAAGTATCAAATATAGTTCTACAAAAACAGTCTGCCGCTTGCATCTAATTTGATTTTATGTCACAGTTTTTTATGTCCCGGTCAATACTAAGATGGATTGACGGCAGTGATGATGGATTCCTCCGAATATGATTTAATCTGCTGCGAGAAAGTTAAAAGTCATTGCCTGTGATGTGTTTTATCCCTCTCTCAATCTTACTTCTGATGTTGTATATTACCTTGTTTCTTGACTAAATCTGCTTTTGTTTATTTTTAATTGCCCGCCTGTTTGTCCACTTTCTTTTTTTAGTACTGCTCGGTGCCTTACAATTTATTCAGCAGTTTTCATAATGACAGTAAGACAGGTGCTTTGTATGTATTTAAAAATAGGTTATTTCACAAGCAACGATAGGAGCCTTTGTATAATGAACTCTGATTGCTGTTTCAGGTTATTTTGAAGGGGGAAAGTAGTTATTTTATGGTCTTGTGAATTCATCCCCTCAGCTTGAAGTGTTACATTTAAGTGAACTGTCTACTGAGTTTGTCATGAAGACATCACAAAGCGTATTCACTTCAACATATGTGTACAACACTATGGGATTATTTAAACCTACGGAGAAAAAAATGTTTGAATTTGTAATATCAGGGATATGTCTTATTAAGGAGGTATAAAGAAAGAAAAAAACATAGTTTGACAGTGTAATTATTAGAGGTAGAAGTAAGATGAAAAACAGCACAGTAGTCAGAACATTTAGAGCTGTCAGTCGGAGGGGCATGTTTTACACTTCACAAAGCTATGCCTCACCTTTAAATGTGCTCTTAAAATGGAAATTATGGTTTTGAGTCTTCACCAGAGGACCAGATAAAAGGGAATTTGAAAGCTGTAGATGATCTTAAAGACGGTTTTCCTCTTTCCAGGGCCATTATAGAAATAGCGACTGCTGCATTTTCGGCTTCTCCAAAGATCCCTACCTGTCATTTACAACTTCTTCAAAAGCTATCCTTTTCCTCAAATGGCCATAATATGTCCATATACTGAGCTCAGCAATTTATGACTCCAAGCACAAAAGTGGTAGTAGTTATATTAGTGAGAATAGAGGTAAAATGGGCACTAGTATCTACAAGGAAGACTGAGGGTAAGATATTGGGAAATGGTTATCAGACTGCTGTTATTTCAGTCCATCCGCAGAGGGACACTTCGTAATCTGCATTATCTGTGATGAAGACATGTTCCAATGCACAACAAATGTGATATACATGCCTACCAATGAAAGACAATGAAGGAAAAAACTGAAACAAAGCATAATTTCCTGGTACAATACTAATGACCTCACACACCTTGATGAAACATACTACCCCTCTTTCTGTTGACACAAGCCTGCCTTGATTGTCCTTTCGGATTCCTTTATCGCTCTGGAAATGTGCTTTATTGAAGCACGCAAAGTCAGTTTCCCAGACACCAGAAGATTATAAAGCCAGGAACCCTACAAAACACCGTGGAATCCATGCCACTAAGTAAAGCAGGCATTCAAGACATAAATCTGAGATCTTACAAACACGGACAACACAAATGCTCTGAACTGTAGTTTACAGGTTGTGAGGATGAGACCAGACTGTAATCTTGATTTCCAGTGTGAGATTGTAGATATCTAGCATAATTTCAGATATCTTTTTAATCTCCTCTCATTATTATATCCCTGGGCCCATTCTGGTTGCATGTAATAAGTGCTTCATATACAGAACATAGCGCAGAAGCAACACCTTTCACAATATTTGGCATATTTGGAGGAAAAAATCTATTTTCATGACTTTCTTCGTGATACAAAGGTCTTATGTAGGTGAATTCCATAAACGGAGACCTGCATCAGTCAACCACCATGTGTTTAGTACTTTTTAATAAGCAAATCTTTGGTTCCAACAGCAGTAAACACTGAATAGTGGTTGATGGACTGTTGCTTTTTTTTACACAGCAGCTGTGCTTTAAAGAAAAAGAGTACAGCACATCCTTGACATAATAGCTCTCCCTGCTGCCAACAGCGTGTTCTTCTACCTTTAAAGTCTCTTTTTTTTATCCCCCGGTTATTGTCTGACCTCATTCGCCAACCTCGCCAGTCTTTCTGCATCCCTCGTGTGCATATCCATCCAAAGACTCTTTTTGTGATGTGATAGCATGTTGATAATTGCTGAATTTTACAATAGTTTGTCAGGATGTCACTCTCCAAGGCACACGCACAGTGGCACGGGCTTCTCTAACAAGGCCTTTTTTTTCATTTTGTTCCCGGAGCGTCCTGTCAGGCCCTTCAACATCCGACGATCGAATGAGACAGTGTTCCTTCGATGCCATGATCCCAGTAATGCGCTGAGAGGACCGCAAACAATGGCTGAAGCAAAATAACAATAAAGTTACTGTTTACCAGGGGATCTCTACTCTGCTGGAGAAAATATTGTCTTGGAGGCGGAACTTAATACTACAGAGTGAGATCGAACCTCTTAACAGTGTATGTGATGAAACAAAATTAATGATCACTGCCACATGGAAGGGAAATGCATTCCTGTGTTAACTCAACCACAGGTGGACATTATTTTTTTGTATTATTGTATTGTTAGTTTTATTAGCCATGTGTGTTGTTCTGTTTTCCAAAAGATCTGTAGTCTATGAAAAAGCCTATAAATATTCAGATTAATCTGTGCAACTGGCAAAGAACATAGCTGCTGCTTCATCGGTTTTCAATGTTATTAATTGTGCTAATTACTATGTACAATTGCTCTAGTTCATTCGGAGGAAGAAGAACAAAAACTAGACAAATCAGAGTGAAACTCCAAACCCCTAATGGCTGGTAACCCTACCCAAAGTATACAAAAGTGTATATACACAAATCCATTTCAGTACATCACGGGGCATTTTTCCAAAAATATAGGGGTTAAAAAAAAAAAAAAAAAAAAAAAAACCTTGCCAAGAACAGTACAGTCCAGGGTGGTCAGTGAGTTTGTATGTGGTTGTCCAAATATAGAACAATACATTCAAACAATCTGTTATTGTGCATTTCCAAACCAGAACCAGAAAACCATACAGAGTTGAAGACTGTGCATTTATGTTTGAGTATTGTATCAAATATCTGTTTAGTTATTTATTTATAAAGAAAAAATAGCTGTATATGTAGATCTTCTCTGTTCTTTATATTTAGTTTTTATCAATTAACAGCTTCTCCCCCACAGTTTGCCTTTGCTATTTCAAAACCAGAAAAAAAGCATGTCAAGGCTCCTGCGCAGCTGAAAGCGCAAGGGCGTCAGTTGGCAATCCCATTAGCATTTGCTTTTCACAGGGTGACCTGGATTGTGTAACGTGAGAAAAGAGGTGAGAAAAGACCATTTTAAAATAATCACAGGGGTTTTGTAATTGCAGTGCCGTGCAATCCCAAAGACAGGTGTGGAACATCTGATGCTCATTTGACAGGAAGGCGAACTCTTAATTCCTCTCTTTTTTTTAGAAGCTGTGCTAAGATCTCAGTGATCTGAAAGCTGTGCTATCCTTATGGAATACGCATTTTCTTTGCTAATCATGTGATTGTAGTCCATTGAAGGAAACATCTTAAAGCATCTGATTTCCATGCTGGGGTCAGGATATGAATGTGGAAGGTTACAAAAATCCCTTCAGATACATTTCCCTAGTTATGCATTTTGGATTGGACACGTTGTATTTGTTGTTTATAACATTCGCAGCGTCTCAATTTTCCTCTGTTACATCACCATTTTAACAACATGTCCTTTTAATTGGTCATACTTGGTGATTTCATTCTCACAAAACCAATTACATCTCGCCGTGTTTGTTTGCAAATATCCCCTATGTCAATATGTGCTGTAGCATTACCGTTTTTAATCCCAAAATGGGATTTCTGACTGACAATGCTTACAAGAAGTTATTCCTAATTGGCAATAGTTCCTTAAAGTACCAATTACATTTTCCATCTATCTTTTTATTGCATAGAAAATGCACACTCTCAACCTCACAATCATCTCGTTCATGGTTTTGTAATCCTCACACATTTTCAAATGTCTTTGCAATATTATAATAGCGTGACGATATGTACGGATTATGTTTGTTTTTAACTGTATTTATCTTGACATATTTAGTTGGAAATAACTGACCAGTAAGAGTAACTACTAACCACAGGAACATTCTGGACTTCATAAAGCCGAACAGTTCAGTAAAATCCTGTAAATGTTCTGTATTAGGCGAAAAGCCTGAGGTTAATTACAGAATTGTGCAGGACGTTGTAATGGCAAAAGCTGGCGGTTTTCAAAAAAGAGCTGTTTTGAATGTTGAAGTAGTAATCACAATTCTGGATTCTGAAGGTGACAGGGGGAGAATTATTAAAATGCCCTGGGGCTAAATACATGTCATGGAAATTTACATAAGTAATCCTGGATAACAACAGACTCCTTTGCCCATCAGAGCCCGCTCAAAATGCTATAATCGAATTACTGTTAATGTGATATTATTCTGCATAAACCTGACTGGGCTACTCACTTAAGGGAATACATGGTGAGGTGTGAAGGCGGCAAAGGAAGATTTAATGCGTTTACTTTCACAATATTTTCAATAAACCGATTAAACAATGGAACCATTTTATGAACAGATTAGGTTAAATCAGTTAGAAGTTCGCCTGTCCAAATATTTACAATCACCTGCTCAGAAAGAATTCTGATGCTATATTTGTGGGGGGGGAAAAGAAAGAAGTGATTAGTTATTTTCTCTTTTGGTTAATAAAATATGTTTCCTGTCCATTGTTATATGAGTTCAATATAGTTTTCTGTGGATGTGGAAATTTATTCCGTTTGGTTTGGTTCTCTCTTGCATCCATTATGCACTTTTTACACCAAAGGTAACGAATGGGAATCTAAATGTCATTATCTGCAAGCAGGCACTAAAATCAACTGCAATGAGAGAGACTGAAATCAAAGATGCCATGCAGGATTTGATGTAATTTGTATTATGTGTCATCAGCGCAATGTTCTTTGTTACTGACTAGCAGCATATAATATTACTGTTAAGAGACAATTGTATGACTATTTTGGGCTGCATATCTACATTTACAATATCTCCCTTGGTAACAAGGAGTTGGATAGAACTCCTCAGTATCAAAATTAACTCTCTTTTCTAACAAGTGTAGAACAAGGAAGTGCAAATTGTTTAATTCAACCATCCATGTTAACTATGGCAAGCCAAATGAACATTTAGAGATATCTTTATTTCATTTAAAGATATCTTCAAATATTTCAAGATATCTCTAAATGATGTTGAGATATCTTCAAATCACTTCCTGTATGAGGCCCAAGATTATCACTTCCTGTTAACTTGTTCATTCATTTCTATGTAACTGAATGAGGACACAGGAAGGGGAAATCTCAGCCAAAATACAGCAGATATCTCTAAATGAGTAGGAAGTTATTTGCAGATATCTCTAAATCATTTAAAGATATCTTCAAATAATTTAGAGGTATCTGCAAATCATTTAGAGTTATATTTAAAAAGCACCTTATTTAGATATCTCTAAATGGTTCGCAGACATCTCAAAATATCTGAAGATATCGTGAAATGCATTTAAAGATATCTCTACATGATCATTTGGCTTGCCATAGTTAACTGTGTTAGAAGTTCTGTGACTACTTATCTTTCTGTTGCTAACACATACTGCGGCGCTGGTTTCTCGGCAGGTAGGTAAACAGTTTCAGAAAAATGTCTGCGGCTATGACAGGTTACCATGCCCACCTACTGAGAGCCTGGTGTAGAGCTCAGTCTTCTTTAACTGCTTTCATTTAGAGGTAATTTTTGAAGCGATCCAAAATGTAGCTGCTAAACGCTGTCGAATAATTTAATTCATAACCATGTTTTGTTTTGTTAATCTTTCATCTAAGTGACAGGGTAAATGGCGGTACGAGTTTTAAACATTTGCATTGGCATGAAAGCACTCATAATAGGAGTCATTCTCTACACTTTATGCTTTCTGGTCTCATCATTCTGTGATCCAGTATTGTTTTCACTCAATGCCACTCAAACTTTATATAAATCTCAATGTGCATTTGTTGTTTGACAGGTGTTTAGACATTTTACAGCTCTATACAACATTTTAAATGCTTACACATTTGTAGCTGGTGCAAAACTATCAATGAAACAGCAGTGTGTAATTATAAAGAAGCATGAGGTTTCATGTCTGTCATATTCACTAAACTTGACTCAAGATCTGAATACTGTCTTTAAAGACTGAAGTTTGCTGGTTTCGTTCACTCAGCAGCTCTTGTTTAGATCATGTTCAGTCACGCACAATGAATCACATAATGCTTAAAATAAGAGTCCGAGCTGTGTTCCTGCAGTTTGACAGTATGAAGTAGTGATGCCATATGATGCATGGCCAGCTGGCTAATAAACCAAAATAATATTACTATAAATTACTTTTATACAGTTATTTGTATGCAAATTCAAAGAGGTACAATATGAGTCAACTCCAATTGATCAGGATGTTTGGACAGCTGTTTGTTAGTGAGCAGATGAAAATGGACAGATATGGGCTACTGATGGTTTCCTGTTTAGTTTGTCCAGTGCATTACTGGTACAGAAACTGTACGGTGTGAGATAGGTATTATCATATTGCGAATGTCTGTCTTCAAAACAACTATTTATCTCCTTCAGGGGGAGCATATTTCAGCATGGCTATGCTAATAAAACTTTGATTTAGTAAACATTTACAATATTAGCTAGAGTGTGGCAGGATTTCGACAGCATTAGCAGTTAACTGTATATGAATAGCATTATTTGTGTTTGATGTTAACTTCTGATGTTTCAAAGTGACATTGCGGAGAACCGAGAATGTAAGGTCTTTTATACCTTAATAACGTCAAATTAAAAATATCTTTGAGATATTGTTTTCAAGTGACGCCTACATTATATATAAACAATAGTCATAAGCAATGTTTTTATCTTTTATTTACATGATGCAGTCACTTACAAAACTTATAAGAAAGTACTTAATATATACAGTTTACTTAATCAGACCGAGTATAAACATCTTACATAAAACAAACTAAGTAACCCGTTTCTCTGGCTAAGAGAGATATCACATTGTGAAATAACATAGTAGGGTGTTCTTTCTCAGTTTTTATTTCCTAGGTCACAGGTCATGGACATCAGCTGATGCTTTTTAGAATGGATGGAACTTCCTTATATTAAAAAATAAACAAATAATAATTCTGGATTGTTTATTTCACTGTATGACTTTTCTTCATGCATTTGTGTATAGAAATTATTACCAGAGAGTGTACTGGTGTCTTGACTAGGGAACACTGAGTCACTGAACACCGTTCGGAGCCAAATTATTACATTATTTTAGCAGGAGTATTTGAAATTAAGTTGTTCATTATTAATTCATTCATTTGTTTACTTGTCTGAGGAAAATACAATCTCACTTTGACACAAGTGTGATTGCAATGTTCTCTTTGAACTTGGGTTTTTCTTACTAGGTCATACTTATCTGTTCAGTGCTGTCTGAACATGAGATCCATTCATCAATCCATTTCATTTATAAAATTGAATTCAGAGCTCGAATTTGAGCTCGATAACTCAACATCAAACACTGACAGATGTACAGCCAATTAGGTTTGCTCATTATCAGTTTCTGTCATAGGACTGGTGGTACAGCGCCTGCAAAATCAGTGTTTAACTTTTTAAAAATTCATGTTGGTAAGAAATCATTAACAATAAATGCACACGTGACATCTTCTCGAGAGCTCCGCTGCTTGCTGGATTCGCTTCAGACCCAAATTGTTTCAGACTGTGGAATCTTTTGGCTGTTCCAACTAAACAGCTCCATCTGCCTCTCCTGTAGTTAAAGAGCTAATCACAGCGATGGCATTTTGATCACATCTCATTCTGCATGCCGTTTTAGAATGATCTGAATCATTAGGTGCTGGGCTTTTTGCATTCAGGGTGACATTAAAAACAGCTATTCAACAACGTGAATTGCTGCCTAGTACTTAGAAGAAAAGCCCCACTGCAATTTTTTTCCAGATAATGGTGGCCCATTTAAAAACATAAAGCTTTTAGTCTATGGAATACATCCTCTTTACAGCTGTCAACTCAAAATTTAGAAGCAGGGATACGTTATCCAAATAGATTTCATGCATTACCTTCCCATTGAGAAAGTTCACTGAGAACCTCTTTGCCTGTTGTGAAGGAACTGTCAGACTGTCCTAATAATTTGCAATCTCTCCGAAAACGTTTGGGACCAACAATACAGGTCAAGGTACTATCTAGAACATATAATTTATTTCTTATTTTATAATTGTCTGATGAAAAAATAAATTACATATAATTAACTAATTATAACTGGAAAAATCATCTATTTACAAAGAAACCAGCTACTTTTACATCTAATTATAACAATGATTCAGACTATTTTACATCAAAAACAAATTTCCCTTGGACAAGTTTATGAATTTGATAATTACACTACTCTAAAAGACAGTAACAAAATAGAATATGGTATTAATAGTACATATTATCAATAACTATAATATATTTATATACAAAGCCTAAATGTGTCAGTTTTATTATTATCAGAAGATACCGATGGTTTCTCGTATCTAAACGTTACCGAGAGGGACAGAACATTTTTCAACTGAAGTATGATGGGCTGTTCAGAATTGCTCAGATAGTAATAACAAAGGAGCTATATTTACCAGTACAATAGCCCTCTCTACAGTATATGTTTAAATGGTGGGAGCAGTATAGTCTTTTAAAGGCAACACATCTATGGAACAACAAGAACAAATGGATTTCAATATGATTAAGGGAATGTAATTTAATTGGAATTTTATACTCTGTAAGTTGTTGGTTCAACTGGCCCAGATTACAGCATTACATCATTTGTGTTTGTTTGCTTCGGCATATGCTGTAAAGCCGAGGTTCGGAACACATTTTAAATTATAATTATAATACTCAAATAAAAACAGAAGCGTGTTACTTCAAAATAATGCATTTGCAGTTATTTTCTCTTAGCAGACAGCACCCTGTCAGATCCGGCGAGATTAATATTCATATTGTCTTGTGCTCAGACAGAAGTAAAGAGACAGAGAGGCTGCATTTGAGAAAATGTGATGTTTTCAAAGATGATGTTGTCTAGATTCTCATTAATGAACCATCCGATAGACAGCTCCGAACATCCTGACATTCAGAATTGATGACTCCGCAGAGGAACAGCTGGGGTCTCAGCAAGGGGCTGTATGTAAAAAAAGTTAATTCTGAAATTTTCTTTTCTGACGTGGTGGTGCTAAATGTACCAATGTAGATTTATAAAGAGGCCTAAGAGGTACAATAAGGAAGGCTTTGTAAATATCTTAATATCCTTCTATATATTATGCTGTTTCCCTTGAAATGGGTTACTTCCATGTTCATTCTGCATTGAAGACCATCTACTTTTATGCCCCCCTAGGATATTACATATTTTACTAAAACCTACAGTAAGAATTTCTAGTATTGATCAGCAACTATATTGAACTTAATCAAATAATTAAATTTGGCTTAGGTGTATGTTTCTGCCTTTCTTTCTGAGTCTGTACCAGACAGAGACACTCAGTTCCCAAAACATTTGATTTCTCTTGCCTTGACACTTTCAGGGGATGCGCTAAATGCACTTACATTGATAACAAACCTTCCTGTTGTTTCTGAGAGTCGATCACAAGGTCACAGGAGTATTGAGGTTGAATTGTACCAAAGGGTATGACATATTTACTCATTGGCTATATTGTTGATCATCCAGTAGCCAATATAATCTATTAGATATGCATATTAATCCGCATTTAATGAATATTCAATGATTCTTTCAATTATTCCCATATATTAAGGTTGTTCGCTTTCGAGGTCTCGACCTGTACACGGCCGCACCTATTTTCTCGAGGCTCAGAGCCGTCGCAGAGTCCAGGGATCCTCTGTATGTCTGTCACCTGTATCTCTAGATTATTTTATTACCATTATCTAATAGACATCTTATTGATTCACTGTGGCCCTGTGGATTCTTTTGGAATTGGATTTCTTACACTACTAAAAATAAAATAACCTTTGTCTACTTTAATATAACATTTGATGGGAGGCTTCATAAAATCTAAAGCTTAGCAATTATTTGTGTTGTATGTCATGTAAGCAACTGGAATGGGTTGAAACTTAAAGAACACACTTTTACATTAGATTATATATCCTAAAAAGATATAAAGATTTTAAATTGTTGGACAGTGAAAGGATATCCCTTAAATAAAAACCACAAACAACGACAAAAAACACTGCTACAGTGATCACACTTTAAGAGTGGTTTCATGTTTCTTAACCTCAAAAGTAATGGTAGTCCATTTTATTGACAGAAACACATGCATATCTACATCCTGAGATCAATGTTTGCAATTATTATTTGTGTGCAATTGTTCATGAAACAGTTGATAAGTATCCACTATTTGAATTGATCAGCCTCCAGAAAGCATTTGCAAAACCTGCTCTAGAGAATAAAATGTAAAACCATTAATAACACCAGCAAAACCAGCAAGCAAGCCTTGAAAAAAGGGCAGACTTGGCAATTTGACTGGGCTCTCAGACATTTTCACAAACTAATTTATAGAATACAATGGAAAAACATAATCCTATAGTTATCCTTCCACGACAGCTGAACAAAGTTTTCATTATACTAAAAATACTTTGACCTCATCTGCATCTGCTGTAACCTCATTAGCACGGGGGAAAAAATCATTAATTTCTACTTATACCTCCATGAATGGGATAGATCAACACAAGAAGCTATCATAGCCACAGTGTTTTCTGTACCAAAATACAATCAAACATGAGTTAATGTGATTTTATACCACCATACTTTGTTGAAATTGCAAACATTGAGACCAAATTCCTAAAAGGCTTTAAAGGTTTTAACATTTCTGTGGAAAAAGAGTAGAATAATCATGTACTCTTCAAAAATAGAAATATTAAGGGTTTCACTTTGTAAATCTCAGATTGATTCTATCAGTTTTCCTCCAATGTGTTAATTTGTAAAAAGGCTTCACTACAAGCAATGTTAACAATAATTAGAAAAAAATTCTGTTGATGTAATGTGACATCAGTGATACTATACATCCATGTAATTGCCTGGATAATTCATAAGCTGACATTTACTTGTGCTGTACACCTTGCAGCTTGCTGTTTTGTGTCATTAATCACTGTCGGCAAGCATTAGTGCAAACTTTGACCAAATAATTAATCACACTTTTAAAAATTCTGTGTGATTTAATGAAAACTTTGAAAATTGATTTTTTTTTTTTGGTCATATTTTTTTGTCCTTTTAATAGATGGTGGAAGATTCAATAATGTAATTTAAGTACAGTCTGTCCACAAAGGTGAATTTATCTTGGTCATTCTACCTTTTGAAAATGAACTTTAAACACATATAAATATATATTTTTAATGACCACACTATGATTTAATTGAGGACTTATGACATTTTCATTCTGCGGTCAATTAATTGATCAATATTCATGGTGACCACTATCTCAAAATACCCTTTTTATAGTAAATCAGTAAATCACTCCTAGCAGAACTAGAGCAGTAATACATGAATGAGTATGAGTAAACAAATTATACCACAGATTACCACAAAATTATTATATTACATGATCATTCCTGTGAATTACATAACCCAACACCAGCCCTGCAGATGTATGTAGTCTGTGGTTTATACGTTATGTGGACCTGCTCAATAAACTGTAAGATCGATTTTGTACTGCTGAGTTGTTGGCGAACTCGTCCATCCTCGTTTGATTTTTTCATTACCAGACAATGTTGACAGCGGCGCCTTTAGCAGAGATGAAATGAAAAAACATAGTTTACACATACAGACAGTCTTTGATCCCCCCCACTTGTATGTCCATGAAATAGTGAGCACTGATTAATCCATTCCAATGGATGAATACAAACAGAAAGCATGCCTTTGCAATCGTGCTTTACAACTTAAAATGTACTTTATGATGGTTGTTTGACAGCACTTTAATCTCCCCAACGACAGGACATCACTCTCCCAGGAATGTTGTCCCGGTCTTTTGAGCATGAGAAATTAAATCCATTTCATAACGACATGATTCCATGCTTGCACTTCACGTAACCTTGATAAACATATGCTAACCATCTGGACATGTTCTGAACTACAGCTTTTTCAACATTTCTCCCCTTATTTTAATGACATATTTCAACAGAACAGCAGGATTAATTACCAGGTCATTTGGGTAAAAGAGAAGGGGACGGCTCATAATTATACATAATATCACTTCACAATGAGTTTTATCAATATTTAAATAAATGTTCAGCTAATTAACGACCATCTAGCTTTATAATACATATATGAATTGGCTCTTGACTCATTAAATAATGATATCATGCCCCGGAGTCTAGGTGTGTATTAATACCATTGGTCTCCTGGTGATCCCCAATCCTTAAATCCTTCACAATTTATAGGTGCCATCAATCAGGGGTTAAAGACCACATTAATTTTATTTTAATTAAGCCAATAACTGGTAGAATTAGAGCTCAGAGTTGGGTGGAAATGAAAATCTGAAGAACCTGCAGTTCCCTGGGTCTGGGATTGGGGACTTCATACTAATTAATTGCATCTAAAATATTTGTATTTCAATTGCAAAAAATATTCCAATGTAATTATCAAGATATAAAAAGAGAGACAAGACTCTGTGTTTTGGCATATTTGTTAAGTGAGACTAACAGTTTGTTTGCAAAGCACAAGGAGTATACAAAATAATTTCATAAACGGTCTCCTGTGTGGGTTCAGAGCAGAACGAGAGTTTATCATTTACACTTTAAGGCTGGTGCTAACGATGCCTGTCAAGGTGTCTTCCATTGCCGTGGAGATGTCTCTCTCCTCATAATTACTGCCAAAATAATTCCTTTTAGATTTTACATTCTAGACTCTATAACTAAAACAACTGATAGTCAGGGATATTTTGAATATAATGAAGAATAAATGCTCCCAGTAGTACAGATATTAAAATTGTCATTTTCTGTGTGCCACACCTCCATAAAAAACATGGCTGGTCTTTACGACTAAGCAGTGAAAGGGCAAATCTCCTCTCTCCTTCCAAATGATCATCGGCGCTGCTTCTTCAAGTATAATCAGAAGTTTAAAGGAAAGAATCCCCAAAGAAATGGATACCTTCAGAATTCGTTGTAGCATAAATCATAGATTTTGAATCCTTACCTTACACTGAACATGGCCATTACATTTATACATGTTTCCTTAAATCAAACCATCTGTTGTTGTTACTAGAAAATGCATCAGTCAGGTGCAATACAATCTGTTCGGGACTAAAATAAACACCATATCCAGCCAAAATACTTAACTATTTTACAATGCACTACATATCAAGGAACGACTGTTACCATTTCTCTGTTTAGACACAAATTCACATTGCTACTGAAATACACATACTTGGCTGTGGTGCCAAATCCTTTGACCTTAAAACTGGGTTTCATACAACTTAGACATAAAAATGAGTTTCAGCCTCCTCACCTACCTTGGGAATAGATTTATTGGAAAGTATATTGACCTGGTGGTCAAGGTTAGCAACAATGTAGCAGAGCTCTGCCTGGGGAGTACATGGTCAACCGAGGAAATATATCCTGTTGGTACCCACCAGGCACCACTGCTCAAGTTCTGTGTTGTCAACCCACATGTGAAGTGAGGGGGAGAGCAGAGGTTTCTCATATGTGACCTGCTGAGCTGTCCGCATATAACAATGGGAAAGGAATCTTAATTGAGCCCTGAGAACCCTTAAAGAATCTCTCTTTTCAATCAAATATGTCTCCCTTGTGACGGAAAGTTGAATACAGAGAAGCAGCCAGAATATTTGCTATCCTAGAACAAGGCATGCAATGCAGACCCAGGACTTCTTCAAGGCTTGATGAAAGAATGTGCACAGGTAAATATTAAAACCCTGCCCTTGTACTGATGGGTAGCACTGTGGACAGTTGCCTTCGAAATGTTAAAGAGAAAAACAAAGATTAACACAACACCTGAGACACCACATCTGATAAAAATATGCATATAATCCTTCTAACCACCTCCGGCATTGCACATTCCTGATAATCCTCAGTGTATCTTCAGCATAGCAAGGAAGGATTATCCACCCAGAAAAAAAGCAAAAAGCAAATTGCATACCAAATGAACACCGTAGATTTAGTTTCTTAAAAAGAATAATCTGATGTTGAAAGCCAGAGAAGAAAATTGTATACCAAATGAACACCAAAGGTTTTGTCTTAAAAATAGAACGACTGATTGTTATTATCCAGAATATGTTGGAATGATAATAAGCTCCCAATTTAATGAAAGAAATATATAATAAATCCTAAGGCAATTAATCTATGCAATAATGAAGAATTATGAATCTGGATAGGTTGTGAATTGTAGCTGAAAGCTCCATTGTATGTTCCTCCAGCAATCTGTAACCCTTGTTCTCTAATGAATTCACAAGAATATTTTGGAAAAAATACTGTAGATCATCCAAGTATTGGACAGACAGGCCACTGGCAGTCTTCACAGCAATATAGCTAAACTCATGTCAGTGCTTTACTGACAGGCATGGTTAAAAGAAGAGCACACTGGATACAGATTCAGTTGAAAATGAATGGTTATATTTTAAGAATATACTACTTGAGGCTCAGGAGAAATTTGTACCAAAACTTAGCAAATTGAGGACCAAAAAAAATTGGCCAAAATGGCTTAATAGAGGTATGCAAAAAAATATCAAGAGGAAGAAAATGTTGTATAGCGCATACAAAAGGGATGGAGACTAAACAAAATACAAAGAATGTGTTGAACTGCAAAGAGATGTTAAGAAAGGGATCAGGAAAGCAAAGAGGGAAATATAAAGAAACATAGCTCTTGGAGCTAAAACTAATGCAAAGAGATTTTTTCAATATTACAACAGCAAGAGGACAATAATGGAGGACATGAAACAGATAAATGGCAAAAACAGAAGTATCTTGGAAAACGAACAAGATGTGGCAAATGTTCTAAATGAGTATTTCACATAGGTTTTTACAAAAGAAAAACGGATAACATGCCACAGGTTAACAATCAGTGCAGTCAAACCCTAAGAGAGATCAGGATAAATGAGGAGGAGGTACTAAAGGGACTAGCAGAATTAAAAACAATCAAATCACCTGGGCCAGATGGGATATTTCCAACAGTACTTAAAGAAATGAGGGAAATGATTTATAGCCCGCTAACTCATATATTCCATAAGACACTTAGAACAGGGGATGTGCCAACTGACTGGAAGACAGCAAATGTCATCCCAATCCACAAGAAAGAGGACAAAACTGAGCCAGGAAATTACAGACCAATCAGTCTCACCTGCATCACCTGTAAAATGTTGGAGAAAATTATTAGACAGAAAATAGAGGAACATCTTAATGAAAACCATATTCTTGGAGATAGTCAACATGGGTTTAGACGAGGCAGATCATGTCTTACTAATTTATTGGAATTTGTTGAACATGCAACCGCAGCTGTAGATCATGTGAAAGCAGATGATATGATACACTTAGATTTCCAAAAAGCTTTTGATAAGGTTCCACACCAAAGACTGATCCTCAAATTCAGGGTAATGTAAGTAGATGGATTATGAACTGGTTGATGTCTAGGAAACAGAGGGTGTCAATTAGAGGAGTCGCTTCTAACTGGAGTGAGGTTGTTAGTGGAGTTCCACAGGGATCAGTACTAGGGCCTTTGCTTTTTCTAATCTATATTAATGATCTGGACTCTGGGATAGTTAGCAAACTTGTCAAATTTGCAGATGATACTAAAATAGGTGGCTCAGCAGATACAATCTCAGCAACACAAGCTATTCAAAGGGACTTAATTTATTAATATTATTTAATTTAATTTAATTTAATAATATTCAGTTGTGGGCCGACACCTGGCAGATGAAATTCAATGTGGACAAGTGCAAGGTATTACATGCAGGTAACAAAAATGTCCACTGTTCAGACTGTACAATGCACTAGTTAGAGCTCATCTGGATACTGTGGACAGTTCTGGGCTCCACACTTCAAGAAAGATATCGCTGCTCTAGAGGCAGTTCAGAGGAGAGCAACCAGACTTATTCCAGGTCTGAAGGGAATGTCCTACTGAGAGACTGAGGAACTGAACCTTTTCACCTGGAACAGAGGAGACTACGTGGGGACTTGATCCAAGTCTTCAAAATCATGAAAGGGATCGACCACATCAAACCAGAGGAGCTTTTCCAGATCAGCAGGGACACACGCACCCGGGGACACAAATGGAAATTGGGCTTCAAGGCACTCAAGACAGAAAACAGGAGACACTTCTTCACACAGAGAGGCGTCACAATATGAACAAACTCCCCAGCGATGTGGCTGAAGAGACAATTTGGGAACATTCAAAAACAGACTGGATAGGATCCTCGGATCACTTATGCCTTGGTTCCTCTGGTTTAATCACCGTGTCGCGCCGGAGTCCCAGAGCTTTTACTGCAAAACTAGCCGCTGAGATCCGTCCTCTGATGAGGAGCATTACTGTGGGTTTGGTTTGTGTTCGTGTTAAAAACAGAGACAGAAACACTACGAGCGACACAGCCTGACGAGGAGAGGACTTTTGTGTCTGTTTTATTCTTTCTGCTTTACATGATTTTAAACAGCGTAATAAATACACATTTCTGTTCAGAGATATTAGGAAGAGCTGAACGTGTAGAGACAACATTATATTCAGACAAGCATTTTCCCATAAGAATACGGTTCCATGTGCAACAATAAAATAAATATCAAATATGTATTGTTATTATTATCGTCATCATTTCTGCTAGTATATATGTATTTTAAACGGCATAGCGTGACTCCATTAATTTATTACTTACTACAGATTTGTAACTGCAAATGACACTTTTGACCATATTATTTATAATGTACTTATCAGACGTCCTTAACCAGGCAAGTTACAGTTGAAACACAATACACACGTTTCACGATTAATCATCCAGCTACAATATAGCAGGTTATAATTGAACCAAAGTGTGCACGTCTCAGTCATGGCGTTTTTGGACGCATTTATTAATCCAGTCCTTAATGTTTTAGAGGGAAACCCAGATCTGCTGTATTTATTTATTCATTAATTTTTTTTGTAAATGGACACGTTAACTAAATCGTGTCCCTTCACACTGACTGTGTCTGGATTGTCCTGCACACATTGACACACAGCCTGAACCCCGGCCAGCTGTTCACACAATATTAATACATTATTATCCTTCAGTTTATTGTAACTAGTCAGGCGCTGCACCGTCCTGTGAAATCACAGTGTTTAATGCACTCGGATATTAACTGTAAGCAGTCATTGTCTCTGTACGTGGATTTCACTCCATGCTGTTAATAAAACTAATTTCTTCATGATCGCACTTGAGATTATATCTTCCGACAATGTCTCTGATCTCTTCCCTGTCTGTCTCTAGTCCAGTGCACAGCTCCGCTCCTGATAGTGAATCATGTCCTCAGTGGGACGGACGCTTACGGACGCGTCCAGCACCAGATAGTTAACCTTCACAAAACACGGACGCGTCCGGACGCTCAGCCAGTGGAAACGGGTCATTAGTTATTAATGGAAATCAAACGAGCACGATGGGGCAAATGGCCTCCTCTCGATTGGACACTTTCTTATGTTCTTAACATATTTTAAAAAAAGAAGAAGAAGGAGGAGAAAGCTTAAACTGCAGTAATTTAGTGATTATCTCCAGAGTACCTCAAGACACAGTCTTTGCATAAAAACAGCAAATCAACCCACCAATTATACACATTCATCTATGTATGTATAAAATCCAATTTTCGGCATTCATTCCAATATGTATATATTTATATAAAATGTTCCTAAAATGAGCACCGCACAGGGGGAGCGGGAGGGTGCCATTAGATACTATTACAAGCACACTAGCAACACAGGGTTAATGTACAAATGAGTTCTCCAGAGATCCACTAATGAATGCAGATCTTTGTATGTCATTAATGATCCAAATGTTTGGTCCGGGACCATATTTATATGCTGGTATACAGTGATTATAAATCCCTTTGGATCTCCATCGTAAAGCTTTAAGGACTAAAGACTTGTTTGAAAGACTTAAATTTACCTTAAAGTGCTTTTTAATGAGTTCATGTGAAGCTCTGTCCTGGTTTCTCTAACCACATATACGAAATGTGGAATGAGTACCTACGCACAGTTATTTAATGAGGCTGAGAGTCACGGTCCAGTTAAAAAGAATCTCTTAGGTGTATGAAAGGCATCCAATGAGCCTGGCGAGTTATACAATAGAATTATGACAAATAAAGGAATATCATCCAGGAACAAATTGTATTTACTCTCTTATCTTAGTGCTGTTTTCAGTGCATGTCTGTCTTTTGTGTACACTTTAGAAGTGGACAATCCAATGGCTTGTTGTACAAATCTTAAAATACAAGGGACTGAATCATTTTGTAGGTGATTGTCTAATATCATTCAATCACCAACACAATCATTCAATCCCTTGTATTTTAAGATTTGCACAACAAGCAATTTGTTTTTTTAATTGAATATATTTTATTCATTTCCTAATCAACAACGATCCAATTTGTATGTAGGTTTGAAAGTCAAGTGAGTAGAAAAACCTGAGCGATGTAACCACAGCTGAATAATCAACACTAATTCCATCAAATTGAGATTGGTTGAAAGCAAACCCTCATATTCCAGGTTTGTGGAGAAGCTAGGTAATCAGTGAAGTGATTCTAGCCATTGTCTCTTTACATCATTTGAGTTCATATGTAATAATTTTCAAATGGTTTTCTTTTTCAAAAGCTATCAACAGTAAAAGAAAAAGATATACACAAAAAGTTTTACTTAATCAATTCTTTGAATGGGGATGGATGTAAAAGATAAAGGAGAGGAAAGCAATTAAAAATAAACACAGAAAATGCAGATTCTCCACTGTCACAGTCAAATCAACAACAAAATATCTTAAACATAGATAATAGATTTATTTTCCCTTTCCCCTGTAAATGCTCATCACAATAATTGCATAAATGACAGCTTGATAAAAAAGAGACATAATTTAACTTCATAAAGCAGATGCTATACACAAAAAGTGAAGCTTTCCAAAAGAGAAAAAAACAATAGCCCAGATAGAAGAGCACTTTTCATTTTCAAACTGACTGGAACATCCTACACATTTGACTAATGCCAGCACATGCTTCTCTACGCATCTCTGGGGGGAGTCTGATTTAGGGAACTAGATTCATCTCTCTCCCCCTGAAGCAACATCAGACTCAATAAACAACTACAATGTATCTTTCACTCCATTATACAGCTTAATTCATATTTGGAATAACGCAGCAGCAATGTATATGCTTTTAAGTGTTTTGTTTAGTGTTTAAAAATGTCGGAAGCAAAATTTAAAACTGCATTTTCTGTCAGAGCAATGTCCTGCTGGTATAATTCTGAAGTTTAGTTTCCTCTTATCGTATTTATGAACAGAGAAGCCAAAGTTACAAACTGCAAGCCAAATTTTCCACACTTTATTTTATGGATTGTAAACAAGAAGTGTTAAGAAATGTGCTTTGCAAATCAGAATGACTCGATTTTAACTCTTAGTTTAAAATGTTCTTTTATCATATTATTATTTTTATATTCTTTGCAAAAATAAGGGAAACGATTTACTAGCCTTAATGAAAGAAAAAGAAAGAAAGAAAAAAAGAAACATCCACTAGTAATTAGATTGAATTTTACAGCATCAGATAAAATTGCTTTTTTCTTCTAATAAACTTTTAAAGATACCAATAAAGAATGATATTCGATATGAAAACGTTACTTCATGAAACTGGATCAAAATGAAAGATTTAGCTCCTCGGTTTTCAATCTATGGAGCTGCACAAGGAGGTCAGAATTGTTGGTCTTCAACCTACATCAACAAAACAGATGTATTTTATAAAAACCCTGCAGCGTGTGCTAAAAAGAAAAATGACCCAATACGGAGCTGAATAAATAAACATTCCTTAAAATAACAAATACTCTTGATGAGAACCTCTCCGCGGCTTCGATTTTCCCGATGACAAAGCTACCAGGTCGAGTATTTTTTCTAGCTACTCCCTCTGCGCCGCCATACATACGCCAAAGTAACGCTTAAAGAACATACAGTGGGGGTCAGACAAATATACAGATAAAAATATATAAACGTGTGGCTTTCACGTTCTTAGGAATCACGATTTCCCAGTGGATTTCCCAGTGTACAGTTTGGCTTGGAAAGATACAAGCAATGTCCGAGTTAAAGTGTGCCAATCAGAACGATTGCAGACAGGTGAGATTTCACAAACATTAAAGTGATTGAGATATTAATTCTCTTGGCAGAACCTACCCACCTAACACACAACATCTCCTGCTCATGAAGAGCCCCTCTGGGAATTCTCAATACAGAAAAGCCATGTTCGATTGGGTTTTTAAAAAAATATATTTTATTTTATTTTATAAATGGAGAAGACAGCTGTTTTGTCAGGGGACACTTCCTGGCACAGTCAGGGCCAAGGCTGTAGATACAGATTCCTCCAAATCTCTCACTAGACGCCAGCCTGGTGCTGTTTGCCTGCAGTTCATGTTTAATTATGGTAATTTAGAATTGCATAGATTTGCTGACAGTTAAATAGAGGGTTTCGCATGACTCTTCAATTGGATTATTTTATTGATCAATTACGAAAGAATACTTGATGTTTTTCTTTTTTGTCTGGGGAAAACTGGATGAGCACTCTAATGAGGAGTTTGGCAATATTTCGTTTCTGTGTTTATTTTTAGGGAACAAGTTATGCTAAATGTTTCATATCAAAGTGTTACTTTCAAATTTTACTTTTTACACATATTAGTATTCTTGTTTCTGTGTGTTTGTATTGTCTATGGGATTAAAAGATTTGATGGCCTGCTACAGACAGAAGGAAAAGCATCTTTCCAGAATTTGTGGAAAAGCAAAACTGTTCATGCACAGCTAGAATAGCACAACTTAAAACAATTTCCTTATTGATTAAATTCACACAAGTCTGTTTTGTTAATCAATTTGAAGGCACTTTTCTATCATGCCACAGTGCGTTTAACAAATAACAGGTGTGGCAGGGCGTCACGACATCCCACAGCATTTATATTAATAACCTTCAAGGCTGCATAATACATATTCATTATTTTTAATC
Source organism: Amia ocellicauda (assembly GCF_036373705.1). Taxonomy (NCBI): domain Eukaryota; kingdom Metazoa; phylum Chordata; class Actinopteri; order Amiiformes; family Amiidae; genus Amia; species Amia ocellicauda. The sequence continues at coordinate 2,233,253 of NC_089853.1, forward strand.
TCATTAGGGAGGTAATCCTTCTCAGTGTAATGACTGCATAGATCAGTTATCTAATCAAATCATTTATCTTTGTCTCCAGCACGGTCATTTTTCATAGTCAAACCAGCAAACATTCCTTGAAATCGTTTGTGATTGGTTTCTTAAGCTATAAATTTATATCAGGAGGGATTTGTGTGCAGGAAGAGGGAAGGCACAGGCTCTTGTAATTAACATTTTCAAAGTGATATCAGAACATGAGACCTTACTTCCAAGTCAACTATAGTTGGGGTTCAGCTTTTTTAACTGTTGAAAATGACAGCTTGGAAACTGCTTTTTGGTTGTTACCTATTATTAAATTATCATGATTATTTTTATTATTACTACATTTTCTGAATATATTTTTACCACAGATGAAATACATTTTCAGAATAGTTATTCCTTTATCTTCATTGTGAAACAAGAATGTCCCTGACCACCGTCTGAATGAGACGCTGTGGTCTGTTCTGTGCTGTGCACCAGACTCCAAGATCCTGGATAAAAAGAAAGCATCAGAGAACTTTTGTTTGCCTTCAGCTTCGGCTGGGTGGTTCCATAAATTCAATTATTTGAACCTCTAGAATAAGCAGTAATTAGGTAGCAAACACATTCAAACCACAGGCTCCAGATTTCCAAAGGTACAAAATAATAAAAGGTATTATCAAAATGTCAGCCACCCTCTTTAGAAAGTGAGACATTTTCATCCAACTACAGAATAGCAGCATTACAAAGATCAACAATAGGAGAAACCTTTCCCTAGTCCTTTACTGTTTAACTGTTAGTATATTTAATAGTATATACATATGCAGTGTTATATGTCAGTCTTATGTGTGTTACACTAATTACGCATGTGTAGTGGTCAGTGGCATTGGATTGTTCTCTTCTTTGCCATACCTACAGCTGCTCCAATTCTTTGTACTTTCTCCACCTATAAGCCGCTCTCGGGAGTGTGTTTCAATAGCCTCTAGTGTTGTCTGTGATTAAATCATTTATGACGGCTCTCCGATCCACACTTGCTACAGAGCCGCTCCACTGTTATGATACTGCTGCACACGCTTATCAATTACTTGCCTTGAAAGTCCTCCTACCTCATTGTATGCAGAAGCTAAATTAGACTGGGAGGCATAAGGGTTACTGGATGCATGCAGCCTGCTATGAAGCATACCCACACAGCATTGACAGCCAAACAATAAGTGCTCCTCGAAAGACCCCTGGAGGATCTTCTAAACATTTAGGTTTGTGAGATCCACAGACTTGACGCTCTGAGACATTTCCACTAAAATGATTTTTTTTTCATTTCTCAGCAGCAGCATTTCAGAAAAGCCCCGGGCTGCACCTACTGCCGAGCCGCTGAAGTTGGGCAGGAGCTGAGAACATGTGGGAAGCACAGAGGGGTTCAGTGGACACAGGAACTTCAGAATACCATTGTGCAAACTTTTATTCAAAGCACCTTCTGCCTTGCTCACAACCAGTATTAAATAACAAGCTTTCGGTTCAGTTCAGGGGTTAACATCCGTGCAGAGACTGTACCGAGTCAGTTAAGGAAGGCTTTTTGCTTCTGACAACGCTTTCATTCTGTTCTCCAGAGGGAAATGTGCACACACCACTGGGCTGCAGCTTCCATATTGTTCAAAAGGACATGCTGTAAAGCCTCGACTGGAGTCCCGAATAAGCATTTAATGTTTTCTGGAACCCACGACCAGCTGGCAAAATGCAGTCGTTTCCTCCGGGGATATCTGACTCACAAAGATCAATTTCAAAGTGCAAGAGGATGTGTGAATATTAAACTGCAGACAAAGTCAAGCAAAAGCACCCAGGGTCTCAGCGTAGTGCAGCTCATGAAGTATAGGGAACAATGCTCAAGTTAATTTTCTAAGCTGACGCAGGCTGATGCATAGGTACATCCCACAAAGGTCACAGCTGCAAATTCATTCTTCACTTCCTCTCAGGGCAAATTAAATCCCTGATGGCGGGATTGTGCTGCAGTTGGCTTGATACACTGGGGTGTGAATATACTCATTGTGTGAAGTGTTGTAAATATCTAACATGCACAGTATAGTTAAATGGGACCAATTCATCTCACATAATAGTTTTATTTATAAGTGACACATCTGATCAATAGCAATAGTTATTAGCATTCAAGGTCTGTCGCGTTTGTTCAAGAGGAAATTATACCTTAACGTCTATTTTACTGCACATCGGATATTGTCTTTCATATTTCTGGTTCTATGTCTGTGACCCATGCAAATACTTTCTCCTTTCGATCCATATCTCTTTACTTAATTAGTCTGTGACAAAAGTATGGCAAGGTACAAAGCAAAGTATGATAAATTAGACTAATCAAGCACATATCAGTTAATTATTTTTTATGAGCTCCTGCCCTCCATACACCTATGCCAATAACAAATGAGAATATACTACGGAGTCTTACGTCAGATTTTTTTACAGCTTTATTACAATTATATATTCCTATTCTCCTTGACATACAGGCACTATTAAAGCATTCAATCTCTATGTCCAGAAGCTGATCTTTCCCATAACAGCAGTTCTGTTTTCTACAGTATCTTTAATATGTATTTTCCAAAGCAGGTCAATTATGTGATGTGAATGTCGTGATATTAGTTGATTTAGTTGAGGGGAGTGAACTGTACCTAATTCAAATCAAATACAACAAAACTTCATTAAAGTTGCTCATAAGCTCAACACACCCCTCTAAAATGATTTGTATATTGTATATTAATATTTGTTACAGGCACTGCTTCCAACTCATTGTTTCAGTGCTGGAGCTTAGGCTGCCCTTTGCCTGCTGCTTTTCTATCCATGTTCTAAATTACTTAGGCATATTGGACCCTTTTACCTGAATGATTATATTTAACTTGTTTCAACCAGAACCCCACCGCCATCATTTAAATTTCTAGGTATATTGCATCAATAACCAGGCATGTAGAATGTAAACAGTTGGGTCCATGCACTATTAATGCTTATTATGGGTGTGTCTGTGTCTAGACATCATTAATAGGCAACCTAGACAGCTTATTACACAAGTTGAGGTCAGATTGTTCAAAATTCTGCTTTGCTAAATCCCTTCCCAGCAATATACGTCAGCAGCAAATTTCTGAAAGGCCTGAGTACAGTAAACACTTTAAAAATATGTAATTAAGAAAATCAATCAAAGCCTCAATTAGCATAAATAATTAAGGACTCAGTTGCAACACAGGGTGTCCCCAGGACTAAATTTAGGAAGAACTGCTGTCATAATTACTTTTCATACAAGGAAGAAGGGAAAGTAGGCCAACAGTTTCTTTAAAAATGCTTCACTTTTGCACTGATTAGCATTGTGCTTTTGCTCCATGTTTTGATATATGTGAGGGGATACATTTAATAATGAGAAATGTTTCATAAGATATTGCCAAGCATGTTTACATCAGTCGCCATATTTAAATCACTGCCACTGAATGTTACGATGTATTCCAAAGAATTATTAACTGATGTATTTCCAAGACAAAATACTGACACAAGCACAGAGCTAAAAATCATATATCCTTGTCTAAGAAGCCATCATATAAGAATAACAAATTAATCAACATGATTACACAAGTTCTTGTTTCAGAGAGAAAGATTAATATAGCATAAATAATTTTAGTCAAAAGATGTCAAGTGCACTAAACCTTCATTTACAATGCTTGTATTAACATTACTAATTCCTGTTCACACAAAAAAAAACTGTTTGGCTTGATGTCATTGTAAACAATCATTAATTTAGGTCCTAAAATCTTGAGTGGGAAAATGTTAAACTTATGGTGCTTACAGGCACATATTTATATGAACCCATCAGGAAATTAAAATCCATTGTCAGTCACAACATTTTGCTGGTGCTTCATTTCATATGTCATGAATGATAATCACACACAGGACGTTTTCTGTACTTGGCAGAATTCAGTGAACTCAACCTACACGGCACTATCTGACCCAGACTTCTAGACACCTGAGACATTTTAAAGTGCATGCCCCAAAAACTATTTGAGTGTTTACATAGAGTCTCCAGTTTGATTGTCATTAATATCGGAAGTGCTTCACTCAGCCAGGGCTTTCACACTATCAGGCTTCAGTAACCATGCTATGGACACCTAACTGCTTACAGTTTGAGTCTCACAGCTTTTCTGGATTTCATATTTAAAACATGAACTTCATCTCAGCTTCAAAGGATGAAAGGTTTAGCCAACAAATTTCCATATTATTTTCACAGAGAAGACAGGACATGTAGTTTTTTCCAGTGAGAGATCCTCCTAATGTTTCATTAACTCTGAGGTAAAATAATATATATATAACCTGACCAGTTATTTTAACCATTACATGATGAATTGAAAGGGTGTCTGACAGTTTATTTCAGTTTGAATATGTTAAACAAGTCAAATGGCACATTTATGTGGGCGGATAAAGTCCATCTATAAAACATGCTCTGACCCCAAATTTTACTTCATCTCCTTATCACCCTTCTTTCTAGTGAGACATTTCAGATTTTCAAATTTTGTTTCTGATTTAACATAACTTTAACTTGTTTTGCAATTAGTATTCTAGAGCACAGACAGTATTTATGACCTGGCAAATTGAAGATCTCAATAACATGGCAACATAACGCAACACATGATGTTGCTGTATATGCCAAGGTTCTCCCTAATGGACCTTTTCCTGGAGCACGTAAAAATTGGAGCCAACATTTTACTAATTGGCTTTCAAATTTGTGCATTCACTAGAATACTCCATCACACGCTGTTCAAAATCCATTGAAGCCATCAGCAAAATTGACACGCTGGGTATTTTATGAAGTAATCTAGCTAGTAAGAAGAGAGAGAAAAGGGCCAGGGGAATATAACCATATTGAGTCATGTATTTTGGGAAATTTGGGGGAAATTAATACAAAGCATTTGTTTCAATAATGGGAAAATGAAGATGCAGTCACTCTCTCAATTACAGGAAAAACCTGCCATTAAAAATATTGTGGGGAAAAAGTAATAATCCAAGTGACAAACACCGATCTTATATGGAAACAGAACCTCGCTAAGTGAAAACAGCTGGAGTTATCCGAGTGCCACACTGCAGAATCACAGATGCTAATTGTGAGTTAATCATTATGCTAAAAAGATCATTAGCTGATATTACTATGCAAATGCGTTGATTATTTATTCTGTCCGTTAATATTTCGTTTTTGCTCTTTTTTTCTCCTGCGTAGGTTAATCATTAGGAAATCTTCCCTTTTTTAACTATAGGCATTGGCGGATGTATAGTTAGTGTCTCTCTAGTGATGCTTTTTATTTATTTAACACAAGTTACAATTATGATGTAGGCTATTAGAAAAAAAAGGTTTGCAATTAATATTTAGACAGCTTACATTGTGCCAGATGACTAAGGATTCCATTCTGTGGTGTATTTATCAATTATTAATTGTCAACACAAAGTAAAAGTGCTGCTAGAATATTGTATATGATCTCAATTTTACAAGAACATACAGCACAGCACAGACTATTTTCAATATCATGTTGCACCCAAATGTGTAGGCCGACTGTCCCTCAACATGTAAACTAGTTGACCTGATGTTATATTGCTATACAGACTGAAAACCAACTGCATTAATGATGGTAAAGGGTGACATGATCAGCTGTTCCCTTCTGTTCTGATCTAATCTTGATTTTGTATGACATGTAGGTTTATAAGGGTGCATTACACAAAAAACTGAAAGTGTGCTATCTTGCAAGGATATTTACTACTGTGAGCCTCAGCTGGTTTACTGGGACCACCACGTTCTACAGAGAGAAATGTGTTTTTAAAATATAACACACCACTAAATGAGCCGATTTGAGTTTCACAGTACCCACCATGACCTTACCAGTCCATCCAAGCAGCCCAATTAATGCGAGCCAGGGTGTATTGGTCAGTTGAGCACAAACAACTTTAGTTGAGGGCGGTCAAGCAAAGAACAGTGTTACATTTTGGGGGGGATAGTTGCTTACTCTCTGTTACCTCGTGTGAAGCAGGCATGAATTTCCTTGATTGTTTTATTTATTTATTTTATTGCAATTATGGCATTTATCTGGCCATTAGGAAGCCTGTTCTACTTTTTAAGCTGGCTGAAAAAAGTACCTATTCCCTAATGGGCAATACAGTATTTTTCTCATGTTGCAATCAAAGAACACTCAAGAGTTTTGGTGATTTATGCCTGTGTCTGTATGTGCATCTCATAAATAGCGACTCCCAGTAATTTCAATATGATAAAGAAACACTGTTTGCTGTTCCAGGCGGTTCATGCATAACTGCTGTAGCCTTCAGGTATTAATTACATTTGTATTGATGTTTAATTTATATTTTCATACTGAGAAAAAGGAATAATACAGGTATCGACTCTGCTGAATATCCCTGAGAAGAAATTACTGGTGGATGCATAATTATGTTGTGTCCATAACAAGTTTTCTACCTATTTCTTTTGTTCTTTTGATGGCAACCTGCTGCTACACAAACTCATTGGAAAGCAGAAGAAAACATCGGCTAACGGGATAAGAAAATACAAAAAAATAAGTGTTCATGCTTGTTGATTGATACATTTAATATACAAACATTGATGAAAAGTGCAAAACACTGTTGTTATACATGAACAAATACATTCATCGTGAGGATAAATTACAACATGAGTGCCTACAGTACCATATGTAATTGAAGAGGACACGACACAAATGTAGTGTGAAGTGATCTCATCCTTTTGGGGTCAATTTTTTCTTAAAAAAGTACTGTAGTGTGTGTGGAGTGTGTGGTGAGGTAAGCATTCAAGCTGATGTGACTAAACTTGCTCACGCAGAAGCCTTGCAAACTTGGCTGCCCCTCACCCAAACCAGTCTGAGTACATCCCATGTCAGTCTGTAACATCCTTTTATGTAAGTTTGATTAACATATCAATAAAGCATCAAAGAGCTTTGACATTCTATTTCATTTCTACCAAAACAAACACTTAAAAGGAAAAGCTTTATGTTAAGATCAATGTTAAAGCACAAGCTCAAGATTTATTTATTTCTCTCATCTTTAAGTTTAATTCAAAGTAGTGCAGCCTTAATGACAAAATCGTCCTCCGCCTGAATTGCCGAAGTGCTATTTACATTGCTTACAAGTGAATAACAGAGAGATAAATCCATTCTTGCTGTTGCCCAAACAAAAGAGCTGTAATTTGTGAAAGGAGAATCTCGTTAACTTCCGTGGCGCCTTGATCTAAAATTGAATCCTACTACAAAGTATGCTATCAAAGGCGCTCGACATCAGACAGAAAAGTCATTTGAAGTGATTGAGTTGTCTGCGCAAATATTTTAATTTAACAGTAATGGTGCCTTGTGGGGGGAAAAGAGCATCTTTGGCTACAGTTAACAAATATAATTTACACACTGGAGGGGAAGGAGAGGGGTTGCGCATTTTATCCAAGAACAGAGCCAAGCCCTTCCCATGTTTCTAATACCCCCCTGTGGTACTAAATCTCACACTCCACCCCCTTCCTCTTCCCCTCCTAGCTCTCTCCAACCAAACTAAAGTTCTTTTTTTTACACACAGCACTACATTTTTAATGACTGAAATATATCCAAAAGAGACAGTTTATTTTTAAATAAATAAATCAAGAAACAAACAAACAGACATTGAGCAGTGAATACTTTGTAGAGGTAGTAGATAAAACTCCCTACAGACAATAGCTTGGGCTTTGGAGAAAGTTGCCATCTCATTAAAGTAGGATGCAAAATTAAATACACTGCAGACATCACTTTTGTTATAATGTCTGCAAAATTTGAAAACAGAATCTCCACAGGACAGACTGGAAATTGCGCTGGAGTTATTGTGCCTGGCATCGTCACAGTCTGAGGATGCTGATAACCTGACAGAGACGTACCTAGTCGAGTCCCTTCTGAATTCAGATGTGCTTCTTGCGTACCGAAGGTTGTCATACCGAAAACGAATCATAGCAGTTTTCTGGGAAACTCCAAAATAGTCTTTTTTTTTTTAATTTTTTACAGATAATATTTCTTGAGGCTTCTGAAGTTTTTCAAATGGCAGAGACATTGCTGTTCTGAATTCTGCAATGAATTTAGTTATTTCCATTAGAGACAGCTTTAAACTTATGAGATAGAATAATGAAAGTGTTAAAGCTAAGATGTTACATGCAATTATTGACTTCATTCTTCATTCAATTAAATCTCCAGTCTTGGCGTTTGGCATTTATGACAATTTTAGAAACCAGCCCGCAGCCGCTCCTCAAGCCATCCTTGGGGGTCTTTCGCTAGCATGTGCTGTCAGTTTCTGTCAACCCCCACACTTGTATTATTCCTTTTGCTTAGAATGTGCCGTGGCATATTTGCACAATGGTGATATAATGTTATTGGCTGTGAAATTCATCCCATGACACACTTACAGGCAGAAAACAACCACACTCGGGCCTGTCTACCTGCACCCGTCATGATACTCTGCCTATTCAGCCAAATTATGTCCTTCTGGTCGGCTCAACTGGTCTGCTCCAATTAACTCAACATCCTGTGTCTGTCAGCGCTGCCCTCCAGTGACTACCTACATCGCCCCAGCTCTGCCCTTGTCTACACTTGTTCATAAATCTCTCTGGACATTGCTATTCCATGCTACCCCGATGTGAGCAGAGGTTTTAGCAATACAGCAAACCCACAGTGATCTATTTTGCGATCAAGTGCATTAGATCTCCAACCCTTTTACAGGCATTCAGGAATGGAGCCAAAGAGAAACTGTAAAAGGCTTTGAAGCTAGAAACAGGCTCATGGTTTCTCTTGAGTATACTTATTATTTTACAGCACACAAACCCTCTGTCAACGTGTCAGCCTGTTACCAGCCACACACAGGTAATCTTATTACTCCAGCAGCCAGCATAAAAAAAAACAAATTAACTAGTGTATCGCCGTCATGCGATGCGGCTGAGAAAACGCAGCGGTGTTTCGTTGCGTTTCGCCTTGTTGGATGCCACAATTAAAATTTGATGGCGGAACATTGTCAAAGTTGTAATTGATGTATCTGCTAAGTGCCCCAAAGCTTTCTCTATCCTATCTTTCTGTCTTAGATTCATAATGTGCTCACTGTCTGTCTATCTCTCTATCTGTCTATAAATCTGTCCCAGAGAAAGACAAAATAAATGCACAACAATACCATGGCAAGTCAATTTCAAGGGCTTCACATTCAAACCCTTGGGTCTGCTCATGGCTGCAGGTACACCATAGTCAACAAGTACAGTTAAGATCCTGTTTACACAATGGGCCACTCAAATTGGACTGAAATGTAATTAAATAAAATGCCATCCACCTATTAGTCCAGCAATGGATGGAGGTCCAAGAACTGTTGTGTAAACCCAACATGGAATAGATGCATCTTTCTGTTTAATTTAGACAACCCTAAAACATGACATCAAACTCCTTTCTTTCAGCTTGCACTATTTTGTTACCAAATAGAAACTTAACTTAGGCCTTCTTACTCTAAGGTCGATATAGCTGTTTACAAAATGAGGAATTTTAATCAAATGCTAATTGTTCCCTGTTTTGTCTGTAAGGGAAAATGTATTCACCCCCATAAGTAGTTATTTTGAAGAAGCTGTCAGAAACGCATAGACGCCACAGAAAGCACATTCTCATTATTAGTTTTTCATTAAAAGCCATTGTTATACCTTCCATTGTGGCCAGATATGAAAAAGCCTGTTTTTGGTTTACTTAAACAGTGTTCCAAAATGCATCAGCCAAAAAGCACATTTTCTGCGAGCTGCGCCGGCAATATTTCAGCCCCTCAAAGCGAACATGTTGGCTTCAAAAAGGACGATCTTCAATCTGCTCATCAAATGCAATAGAGAATTAAGTTGGCTTAGGGGAAATATGTTTTTTTATCCTTCATCCCAATAGCAAGTGTTCTTCCACAGCTAATGTCATTAAAGTGAGATCATCTTTTCCCTACATCCAGCCCAGACAATTATTAATCAATATTGAAATTCGCCAGTTTGCATGAGAGAGAATACCGTTCCTGCCAATTATTGACACCAAAACATGCTAAAGGTCATTCATGGGCATAAGCAAAGACACCTTAGCACTGTACTTACAGTAGAGACTTTAAAACAATGCTAATGCTTGATCTGCATTGCATGGCAACTCATTAAATATAATCACTGTTCAGCACTGAAATAATGACCTGCGCGTCAGTGAGCTGTCTCAAGCTAATGATGCAGTGATGTCACCTCCAGCATGTTCACCCCAGAGCATTTGAGTCTTGCTACCATGCACCCACATACTACTTTTGCACACAGAAATAATTGTGCTGCTCCTTTTTTTTTTATTGACGATGGATTGGACGTGGGGAAACGCAAACCACGGTCCCATGCAGTTAATTTTACACCGCACAATAAAAATGAATATTCAGTATGTACAGGAGAAGAGCTACAGAAATTACCTGGGGGAGATTATTTATGATAACAGTAACACACAAACAGCGCAGCCAACGGCCCACAGCTCTGGAAATCAGAAAGTTCCTGAGAAGGGGAAAAAAAGCTACTCATTTCGACCTTACCCAGGGAATTGTGGTTATGTTAATAAATCAGTACTGGCTCATGAACTCTTAGGCATTTCCCTGTTACAGCACATAGGCTATTATTGTGGTTCTTGATGACTCTGAATAGTATTAGCATAGATATATCATTTTAGGAGGCAACTGGGACTTAAAAGGGTTTCCTACAACAATTATCTTATGGTTTCAGTTTTCCACATGACACATTTTGTACTTTGACATTACATTAACCCTCTTCATTTGATGTAGTGTTATATCCAGATTGCTTGCATGTAGTATGGGTATCTGTCTTGAATTTAATCAAGCTAGCTGTGAAACCAAAGGGGGAAATGAGTTCCATTCCAAATTATGTGAAATTCAGGATGAAAGATTCAATCACAAATATGTAAATAATTAACAACATAAATAATAAAGATAAAAACATTTAGCAGTAACATTTTACTGTAGAGTCTGTGTTTTTCATTTTGACAAAGCACGACTGAAATTGGAAGGAAACGATCCTTAGGAGTCTTGGCAATATAATCCCGTCTGCTTGCTTTGTGAATTCTGTTAAGTAATTACATGCAATAAAAAGAGCTGTGGACATTCAAAGTGTTTCCAACTCAATCTGAGATTACTTAAATGTCCCATGTGACAGGACCAAAAGATCATAGATTTTTTAGAACATCAGGAATTGAAAAATGTTCACATGAAATAATCTTGGCGTGACTTCCAGCCAATAAACTTTAATGTTTTGCTATTCAGAAATGCACATACCATAGAATGTGTGGAGGAGCTTTTATGTTGAGTCCAAGCTGTCAGTCAGAATGTGCGTGTTGTATTAGTTTGTTTTGTTCAACCTCAGTTTGAATAATGTGTGCTCTTTCAGAGCCTTCTGTGCATGACTTGAAGAATCTACTAACCAAATTATATGCAGATTACTGTCAAGCATCCCTTCCTCACAGAGGGCTCATTTACATAGAGAAAACATGCCGAAGAACGGCCTTTATTGAAAACAGATTTATGAAGAAACCTCATGAATAAAAGAAACCCCACACATAATGCAAGTTTATTGTATTTACGGGGCTGTACTTTATGAAGATAAAAGCTATGAAAAACAAAAATAGTTCTATAGTAAAATAAGAATTTGAATTAAAAAAACTTCCTACTGTCAGAGATGGTTGACTTTAAAATCTAGAAATCAATGTGATTGACTGCATTAGGATGTACAGTAGTTATACATCAGTTTGTAGGGTTTCATACTTACAGTACTTGCCTTATGTGTCCATTGCATACAGAAGACATTTCTGTTTGTTACAGATTTAAGGACATATGCACTATGGTTGTCAAAGACTATTTGTTACCTCAATCATTCAGTTCCTGCAAAGACATTCTTGTTTTCAGAAGTCCTTCATTATTTAAACTATAATGATATATATGTGCTTAAGATAAAAGTTTATGCCATAAGCAAGACAAAATATGATTTATTAGCTATGAATAATTCAGTTAATTGAATAACTCATGATATGATAGCCTGTCTGTTTAAAAATAGTAAATATTAGAGTTAGCATTCATACATATTAGCATTCAGCTTACATTTGCAGTAGTGCTGTAGTCACGTGATAGGAATGCTTGTGTGTAATCTGTCAAAAACTAATGTTTTATTACATAACATGTTAAATAGTAAAATATAAAGTGTGATTAGTTCTGTGTGCAGTAATTGATTTTAATATGTGAGGTAATAAAAGTAGATCATAACAGCTGCTTCTGCTGAGCTGTGTGACAGTTGCAAGATGTCAGGAATCACAAGTACACATAAAGTCCCTAAATTATGTCTAATCTCAATCAAAGGGGAAATGTTAATAAAGCCAAATTCAAAAACTGGTGCTTAATCTTAATCTAGTTGTGAATGGCCCAGATTGTATAGATATACTGATACATAAAGAATTTCAAAGTGGCTAAGTATGTCTTTGCTTTCTGTGCAAACCTAAATTGAATATTGTGGAAGCTTTTACTGGAAAACGAATGAAACAAGTAGAAAACAAGAGAGTGCTCAGACAAAGCCTTAAAAAAACATTACTGCCACTTTCCATTTTTCTGTAATAAATTACCTTGCCAAGCAGGTGTTTCACAAAGAATGGCTTATGGTTTTCATTATGTGGAGCTCATTAAAAACACCATTGTGTGTAGCCATTATCTGATTAGCTTAAAAGGTGTTTTACCTACAAAACATATTTTGCAGTAGTGCTTATGAAACATTCACTCACTGGAGTAAAGTCATTCGTAATTTCTCTTTCCTTTGTACAGGCTTTAACAAAATGACAATAGTTTGTTAGGAAGGAACCCCTAATGCACACTCATTTCAGCACGGAGAAATACTACAAGCAGTCACCAGCTGGTATGTGTATTAAACAAGGTGTCCCAAAGTTAAAAAGAAATTTGATTTAATGTATTAATTCCTGAAGCAGCAGGGACAAATGCTGGTTTTGATTCAATGTTGGGGACACTGTAAAGATTGCTATGAAAATTGTGTAGAATGTGTCAAATATAAAACAACGACAACACACATCAGACATGGTATTCAAAAGAGATCTATTTTTTCACGTGATCACTGAATGTCTTATTATTAATATTATTATTAGTAGTATTAGTTTTATTCATAGAAGTAGTAGTAGTAGTAGTTATGGTAACTTTTAATGTATTTCTCAATATATTATTACTTGTGAAAGACTCTTGATTCCTCGCTGTCTTTCCCACATCTGGCATTATGGTTTAATAGATGTGAATTAGACATGTGAGCCTGATGCAGTGTCATTTAAGAATCAATTCTTAATGCTTGTAGGCAATAAAGGAAGTAAGCTATCTATTTCCAAGGTTTGGGGTATTGATTTAAAAGTCCATCATAAAAGGTACATGAACATTGAAGCTAATTCCTGCCCATGTGTTATAGTAATCCCAAGATTACAGCCGACCGTGAACTGTACCTCCACTTCTTTCCTCCAGTTTCAGTGGCTATAACATTAGGCTCCAGACAGGAATTGATTTAGGTTGTAAATAAATTGGGAGTCCACCTGTAATGTCCAAATTACCATTTCCAAGAGACCAAAAAGAAAAAAACACAATAAGTGAATAAGTGAAGCAACATTAATACATAAATTATACAACCATTACATTACAAATAAGAGAAATATATATGACACCCCTCTCAGTCCTTCAGTTACTTGACAATTGAAAGACCACACTTTGATTAATTTACAAAAAACTAACTTGGTGAATGAATATTATAATTTTATTCACAGGTATCCAACTACAAACTAAACTTCACGATTTCATAAAACATCCATTTGACTGGATCTGATTAAAGCCTCTCCATGAATCTGGAGGAGCGAACCCCCGAAGCAGTCTGATTTCAGGCAGGAGAACCGGTACACAACTTTGGCCGGAGCGAGATGACATTATGAATAAGAATGTGCTTGACTTTTATGGCAGTTTGTCTTGTAAAAGCAGTCATCTTTGCCAAGAAATGCATTAGGGTTGTTTTTAATAAAGGGGAAAATCTCTGTGCAATGTCTAAAGCTGACTTGACAGGGAACCAGAAATCTGCCAGTTGGTTGAAATTAAACAATTGTCCTCGGTAAACTGTTGAAACACATTTTCAAACAATACAGTAGTTAGCTGAGGGCTGAATCCAGCCTGAACAAAAGGCCCAGCGAGCAGAAGATTCGAGGAGCAAAGAATCCAGTGGCTGTGTTCCAAAGCTCTGATAGCTTAAGACTGTCTGTAAAAGGAATTACAAAATATTTTCACTGTCAGCTCACAATGCTCGGCTCTTGTCAGGAGTTTGCACGCTAATATAACCAGTCTATACTCCCCCGGGGCATTATTTACTGAAAATTGCTCTTCTCTCAACTTAGATGACCTCTATCTCACTATGCAAGGAATACCTCAGAGGCCAATCACGCTTAAAGGAGAAAGCCCAGAACAGGCTGTGTGACATTATTGCAAACTCTTATTTTCTGCTGGTTGTGATCCAAACCTTTTCCTGTTTAAGCAACAGAAATTGTGATTTGCCGTGATATTCCTAAGAATTTAGTTCAGTTCAGTATTAACATTTGTAAGCAATTTGCCAAAAAGTGTTTTAACCAGCAACAGTTGGATAAACAGACTGGAACACAAACAAACAAACCACGGACTTCCTGTGAGAACACCTTGTTCCCAGCTCTCGATTTGATGGGAGAATTTCCTATTCTATGCTGACGTTTTCTGAACTCAGACTACAGCACCAAATCAGTTACATCTCACAATAAAGAGCTAAAAGTAAGCCCTTCTCCTGTTCTTGTCTCCTGCAAACATTTTCAGTGCGCATCCTAGGTATTTACGCCATTTTGTTAAGAGACAAGGCATCTACCCAGCATTCGATACCATATCTCTTTCCTTACAATTCATTAAACTTACTCTGCTGTCCGATCAATACAGCCCACAGAATGCAAACAATTATTCTGTGATTTTCTTAGGGCTAGTGAGTTTTATTCGTTTTCCATGCCACAAGATATATTTCCATATTCTACAGACTTTGCTTTTCACATGCCCTGATTAAACTTTGACCTTCCTTGCACATTCCAAAAGCAGACTTGGATTCTTTGCTGGAAACGAGAAAAAAAAACATTGGTTTCATGGCAGAACAAGATTACATTTGAGTTGTACAGTCAGTCTTGTTGGAATGGAAAACATTTGACATAATTAAGTTTTTCATAGTGCAGCCTCTGAAACATAACATGAAAAGGTCGCCGGAAGCCTCATGTTGATACAATCTGAATGTACCATTCTGGAAAGTGTCCAAAAAGCCATTCCAGACAGCATGAATTCAGCACCGGCAGTGTGACTCGATAATACGTTTCATACATTTACCATTCTCTGTGTTCTCAAAGCCGTGTTCATTCACACACGCTGGTGTCCCCAGGAGTATACCTCCGTGACCTCCGTGCAGCCGATACACAGCTGACCACGAGAGCAACAACTGTTAGAATTACGCTGCCCACATGAATCCAGGTTGCTATCAGCAGCACTTGGATGAAATAATAAAGATATTCATGGAACTGAGCTAGAATTGATGGACACGGCTCAAAAGAATAAGCATACATTCAAACCTGTATAGATATAATACTTAAATAGTAATTACACAAAGAAGGTTCATGAAAGTAATCATTGCAAAATCACCAGATTGAAAATGTACATTTGTTTAGCGTTTTTTGCGGACACGTATCTTTCCAGTGTTTCAGCAACTTTAGCTATAAATATGTACAACAGAGTATTTACCAGCAAAGTCAATAACATAATGCAGTAGCATGATAAGTGAGTTTGTAATGTCAGTAAGACAAACTGTAGCAGTGCATAGTGTAATTACTGTTCTGGTCCTAAGATGTGTTAGAGTCAAACCTCAGTCAGTGTAATTTTATTTCCTTTGAATGTATTTGAGAGATTTAATATTGTACGTAACACTGAAGACGGTATAATTATACTTCAGAATGCATTCAACCATTCAAGAAATTGTGCACCAATGCTACAAATGTGCAGGACTCACTTGTGTTTTAAGGTGAGTCTGTCTTCCTGTCCTATGATCGAGCCTTTTTCACTTTCTCAGCTGTGTCCTCTTTTGGACTTAACAATACACAGAACGTACTAACGTAAAGTCTGGATGTTTGACATTAAAATTAGGCAACACCACTTTTTTTTTCTCAAGCCCAGGAAATCTGTTAGAGATTTGTCCCGTTAACTCCTCAGAACATTTTCCGTTTTCACATCTGTGCAGCATATTAAATAAACATTTTGAAGTAGAACACTGCATTCTTATAGTAGTCTTTCTTCCTATTTGGTTTCTGATTTATGTGAGAACTGTTACTGGAAAACAATTATCACTCTTCGGTGGTTGCAAAACGGCAAATTTAATTACAACATTCATGTCTCTTGAAAAATAAAGCATTCCAAAATCCTTTTCTTTTGTAAGGAATCTATTTCCTGCCTTCCTCTGAATTAAACCCCCCAATAGCATAAAATAAGAAGTACTTTTCTGTAGGTTCACTGGCTTTAATACAAGATTGCTTTAAATTTTCTCCAGAATTGATTTGGAAGGTAATTGTAAGCAATTGAGAGCGATGTGTGTATAGTATATTTTGGGATAACAAGCTTTTATAGGCAAAAAACATATAATTAACATGTTTTTCTCTTGAATTATTTATTCAAATATGTTTGAGCATATTGAGGTTTAAAACATGTAAATCGTACAATAATTAACACCTGCTATTCATCTGAGGAATCCGAGCTGTAACACTCTTTCGAAAGGCATTTCACAATGCTGCTGTCCTCCATCCAGTTTTCTACTATACATTTTCAATTCTACTTCAATTAATCTCTTGTTGCTTTCCACTGCCAGTCAGTTAGTGTTAGAAGTAATGTGTATGACCCTACGGAAATTGAGGTAAGATTGTAGCATATAGCTTTCTTTTATTTCATGTGATATGACATTTCCCTCCCTACCAAAATCAAGTGAACTCAGAAACAGCCAGACAGAAAAAGCAGATTTGAAATGAGAGAGACCAGGCATTGACAACAAAGGGGGGAGAGCTTTGAATGCAATATCAATTCGGAAGACTAATTACATGATTGGCAGGGAAAATTAATCAAATATTTGGAAATGGCCCAGAGATTAAAATTATTATTTTTCCAACTGTTTTCTCATAACTGCAGAGATATAAGCTACAAAGACATTTAGGGAACACATGCAGACAGTTAAACAGATCAAAACAATTGATAGATAGATGGATAGAATATGAAAGAAAGAGAGGAAGACTAGAATCTGGCAAATCCAAATACTGATGGTATGACACTGACTGCATTATTATTGATACACGCGATTTAACTTTTTAAGGATTTTCTATGGCCTTGTAAAAATCTCAGCATTAAATTACACAAATTTCATATGACATTTAAGGAGCTCGGAGCAAAAATAATAACATTTGAAATTGCCATGACTCCTGTTTTAAAATATGAATCACTTTCTCTCTGCTCTCACTGGAGAAGTATTAAGTACAGGGGAAGCAGGAAATTGTATTAATAGATTAACCTTGGCTCTTCACAATGACAGAAGACTTCCCCTTATGTGAGTTTCACTGATGTCCCAGGCACAGGAATTGTTATTTTACCCAAAGCATGAAAAAAATGAGTCTTGATATTGATGTCAGGCAAAATTTTTTGGGAACCAAGTAAACAATGTGGTCTTTTCACAAGAAGAGTAATGACTTCAAGTGAAAAGGAGTAATTATACTTTCACTTTGAGAAAATCAGCTTTTCATTCTTATCCTCCTCTTCAAAAACTTCACACCAGTATCAACCACAAGTCCTTTTACATATAGTGGATATGCATAGAGCCTAACTATCCTGTGTAGTCACGCAAAGGCCACTCATTCTTCAATATGCATTTGAAAAACAGTCAAATAATTTTCCTGGAAGCACAATCATGTCTACTTATTTTATTTTAAAAGGTGTTTAATTATGATTTAATTGCCATACCAAGTATTAATTATTTGGAAAAGTCAACTTTTATTCACTTCCAATAATTATACTAACTCAAAATCCATCTCTGGGCTGACCCCATTTTACCAGCTAGCTTATCTTGTTGTACATACAAAGCCTGTTATTAAGGCTTGGTATCCTGTCTCATATGTGCTGACAAGTAAAAGACCCCATCTGTTCGAAGAGTACGTTGTCAGTCTCCATCATTTTAAAGCAGTGGTTGAAAAAGGAATGCAGTCCTCAGAAAAACAAACATACAGATCCTTTTAGAATGTGTGATAGCATCAGACCCCAAATACATGCTCTGCTTCATTTTGTAATTATTCAAGTCTTACCCCCTTTTCAAATAACGTAGTTGGATGCATCTGTGTTCAACGTTTAATGTTTTGTTAACAGCACGAGAGAAGAGGATGTCATTCCCCAACCAAGCAAGCCAAACCTGACTCTTAAGACTTTACACACTTAAGACGTATATAAAGGTTAAGCAGATATATGTCAGGTAATAATAAGTCTTGCTTTAAATCTGCTTGCTGAGCATGTATCCCTTTGAAGCTCATCACATTAAAATGAAAACTACTTGAAAGCAGTTGCAGTCTGGTCAGCATGCACACTGTTCATTTACATTATTGATCGTTCTTTTTTACCTACTAATAAGTCACTGCAGCTCTACAAATTGGGACCATGGTACTAGTGGACTTCACATCCTCACTGAGAGCTAATAACTTTGTTAGCACAGAAATTCCACCTGATCTGTATTCCCTGCTCATTAAATCGCTTTGGCTCAAGTGCATCACCACTATGATCACTACCAGTAGATATACATAATTCATATGATTTGTAGAATATTAATATGGGGAAGCACTGCAGAC
Source organism: Amia ocellicauda (assembly GCF_036373705.1). Taxonomy (NCBI): domain Eukaryota; kingdom Metazoa; phylum Chordata; class Actinopteri; order Amiiformes; family Amiidae; genus Amia; species Amia ocellicauda. The sequence continues at coordinate 2,252,269 of NC_089853.1, forward strand.
ATCTAGTACGATTGAACATGTACTTGTAATGGCTTTTCCTGATGTCATGACACATGCTGCTGCCGTGTGTGTGTTACAACTGATTGAAAATGTGATACGATAGAAAAGTCTCCAGTTTCATATGGTGGAGATCCCAGTAACTAATGCTTGATCCCAGTTGCCAAGGACTGCATTTATAGATGCTGGGAGGGAGAGGTTTTAAGATTAAAAAGATTGGTCACTTTTATTTATTTATTTTTGCTTTCAGTTGTTACACCAATCCAGTGATAAGACCTTTAATAAAACTGACTCTCCATAGCACGTTTCTTGTGCCTCACTGTTTCGGTGTTGTCAAAGGAAATGGAGAAGTAACCGTGTTAAATGATTTAACACACAATATTCTTTATTTTCCTTAATCCTTTCACATTTCAGTCATAAAAACAAACAGAATAAAAAGCTGTCTTTGCTGATCTCTGACCAGGATGCACTACCCAAATCACCACTTCACTAAACACAGCCACACTTTCCAAGAGCCCACTGCATAACCTCAGGATCCGCAGACATGACAGCTTTGCCATTAAGCCTAATGATGCAGAAGAGCAGAGGCTTTAAAAGGAATAAAAAATACATTAGGACACTTCCTTTCTTTTAGAAATAGGTAGAACAGAAGACGTCTTAATAGGAGCACAATACATTCTTTATTTTGGGAGAAATGTTTACTGAATTTTAGTTGTCTGGCAGAGTTTGCCACCTATTTTAAGGCATATGGTTTAAAGTAATGTTTTTTTCTCAAGAGTTGTAGCTGTTAAAAGACTTAAATAAATGTGTGTCTCCTAGAGCAGTACAATTGATACACAGCCGCTTTTAATAAGCCCCACTGGTCTTTAAGAATGCACGGTGTGCTTCAACAGCGCCGGATGTGATCACAAGCAGATGTTTGCGTAGGTTTTTAATGGAGTATTCTAGTATATTAATAACAGTACTGCCTGCCTTCAACATAAGAGCCGGGATTAAGATTTTAAGAACATCAAAGACAGATCAATATGTGAAGTTGTCCTAATGAAGCTTTTCTTTCATACACTGCGCTCATTCTTGTGTCAGTTAAAGCTTAGAACTATAGAGCTGATATTTAAAGAAGAAAACAATGAATCCTGTACTGTAGACTATATTCAAGCATTTGCAAGGTGCTTTTAAAATAGTGAAAGTATAATTAGGTGTAGAGTAAAATTATGCATTTATTTCTCCTTTTAATTCTACTACTTGGGAGCAAGATGTACTATTTGTAGTCACAGTATGGTCTATACAGGGACAATTCTACCTTGCAGAACTAAAAGTTGTTTTGTGGTCAATCTAACAGAGTGACGCATCATGTAGGTGTTTTTAAGCACACTGTGTGCTTTTGTGTAGTAGGCCAGTATTTATCTTATTGTAAAATGAGACCCGCAGGGAATTGACATAAACATGGTTTTCATTTGCACGTGCCGGTTGAATCTAAAGCTTCAAATTCAAAAGTATGACACTCTTCATTTATTGCATGTACTTATTGATTGTTGCTTTGTCCACAAATGCAATATACACACTTTTCTTTATGCTACCATCATTTTCTGAGATGCTTGAGATGAATTACAAGATCTTCAGAATGCTACACAGAACTTTACTGAAAGGTAAAAGAAAAAGACAAAAAGAAGATGAAGAAAAAGAGGACAGGGTATTTGTTCCCATCTTGCTCTTGCATTTCATTGAGTGATCTAAGAAACTTGTCAAACTATTTCTGAAAGGAACCTGCAGAAGCTAAATCAATAGCATAGTGTGAGGTGTTGCTTTTTGTTTTGTTTGTCCATGCACTCACAACGCTTTGTTGGAAGCTGCTTATATGCCTGGTCCTGAAGCAACTTGTATACATGTTTGATTTTAGTCCACCGATCTGTGTTCTGTGTGTATGGAATTTGAAGTAATTGTAAGGGCTGACTCTTCCTATTGTACTGATGTTTAGATCTAAGCTGAAGAGATAAGAGTGCTTTAATTGACTCCTTGTATATTAAAAGCATTCCTTTTACATAAAAACATTCCTGTAGAAAATTGTACTTTTAAAGGTGAAAAAAACATTCGCTATTATTATTAGTGCACAAAGCGTCTCTGCTCAGGGGATTTATGGATCTGGTGGAGGCCCAACTCTCCTGCAAAATCGCACTCTTCTACACATTTCAGGACTGAGATTGATACCCCCACCCCACTACACACACACTGCTGACTTTATCAATGTTGAACATTACATAATATAATGAAATCTTATTTGCAAGTTGTTAGACTAGACAGTGATAAGGTTGTTCAATAAACTAACAGGCAATGTTCTTTCCAAAGTGGTGTGCACCTTGCCCGCATACATAGACTTAAAAGCATCTTCAACACTTTCAAGCTATTAGAAGTCTGAGATCAAACACATCCTCTCACTTTTATGGCCTTTCAAGTAAATTAATTAAAAGCCAAGCTCAGATCTGAGGTCTCAGGTGTCAAGATGTGAAACACTTTGACGAGTATTTATGACACCTCATGATGGCAAGAACCTGTTCACACTTCACAGCATCTCAGGTCAATGGTTTAGTGCTACCTGTGAAGATAATTACCAAAGCAAATCCAGAGGAACTGTGCGATTTGTATTTGATTTGATTTATTTATCTTCAAATCATTATTTTCTGGCGACATCTCTCTTAGTTAGAGGAAAACAGCCAGGACGATTCTCTTCTTCACCATCAGGTTTCTGCATTGCGAAAAAAAAAAAATCTTTCTTAGAAGTAGAAAACGCGTGTCTCGTGTCTCATGTCTCATCTGGATACTGTGGACAGTTCTGGGCTCCACACTTCAAGAAAGATATCGCTGCTCTAGAGGCAGTTCAGAGGAGAGCAACCAGACTTATTCCAGGTCTGAAGGGAAAGTCCTACTGAGAGACTGAGGAACTGAACCTTTTCACCCTGGAACAGAGGAGACTACGTGGGGACTTGATTCAAGTCTTCAAAATCATGAAAGGCATCGACCACATCAAACCAGAGGAGCTTTTCCAGATCAGCAGGGACACACGCACCCGGGGACACAAATGGAAATTGGGCCTCAAGGCATTCAAGACAGAAAACAGGAGACACTTCTTCACACAGAGAGGCATCACAATCTGAACAAACCCCCCAGCGATGTGGCTGAAGAGACAATTTGGGAACATTTAAAAATAGACTGGATAGGATCCTTGATCATTTAGTTATTAATGGACACCAAACGAGCACAATGGGGCGAATGGCCTCCTCTTGATTGTAAACTTTCTCATGTTCTTATGTCTCTGGTACAACTACATCAAGGATCACACAAAAATGTGTAACTATAGGAAATAGATAGAAAGCTTGTATAAATAAAGATTGTCAGGGTCCTACAACTGAATCAAAAGTGCTGGCTTAAATTAGGAAATTTATAGTAAGCAATGGTAATTCTGTAGACCTCTACAAGTATGGCTTCCCTGCAGTTTTATGGTTATTATTCCCAGAATGTTCATTGTGTGTATATTAAGTGAACCCATACTGTTAAAGGAAATTGTGATTTTATAATCCATCAGAATAGATTGGAGACGTTTTCAATATTTCCCTAGTTAAAGGGTAGTGTTTCCAGAGCCATTTGATCAGACTTCTCATTAACATCCAACTGTGCCTTTGTAATAGTTGACCAAACATACAAATTACCAAGAGAGAGAAACAATTCACAGAATGTTATGTTGTGCGTGTGGTTTTAATGAATAGATTAATTTTTGCATTCACAAGAGGGAAGATTTAGCCCCTGTATCTTGCACAACCAAGAATATCTCTACAGAAGGAGTTGATGTCAGGGAGTTTATGCCCTACAATACAATTTCTACATACAATAATACAATACAAATTCCTTCCAGAAACTACCCACAATTCCACTCCTGATGTGTGGGTCCATGGTAAGCCCTAATTAAATGTAGATGAGACGAGAAAAGAAATGAGACAAGAAAGCAAGCTTTTCTCTTACTTTATGGAATTGTGATTAAGACTTGACCTTGTATTTTTTAATCAATTTAGAATCGTCTATGGTTAAATGTGTGTGTGAATTAGTGTACAACACCAGGAGCCCCCTTGTGCATATGTATATCATTCCAATTAACTTCTCTTCGCTGTTTAATAATTGCCTTTGATCAATCGCTCAGACCAGAGTGTAATGGCTAGACATATATAAGAAGCGAGGCACAAGGTCAAAATGCTCTACTGATCGCAGACTACGGCTTTCACTTAAACTACAGGAGTGGGAGGCTGATATAAAACTATGAAGAACAAAAAAGGCAAACAACACTTTGAATGTGTTTGAAAGGTCACTTGAAAACAATAAATGATCAACTCCCTCTCTTCCATCCTATTCTCATTCCACAAGTATATTTTATTTTAAAATCAATCAATTAATTTCATACGGTTCAGAAGCCTGAATATGAAAATTGAAGTAATTATGGCGAAAAAGCACAATGGTTCATTGTCTTTAAAATGATTTAGTCTTTTTTGGTTTGTTTGTTTCAAAGTGATCATATTGCTTGTGTCAGCATTATCCAGAACAGATATTTCTGCGATGACGAAGATACGTATTGTCTTATTCCACTTCATGTCAATGTTTTCAAGGTCAGAGGCAGAATTAGAATTTGTAATTACAGACAGCTCTCTTCCTGCTGCATCCTCATGCTCCAGATAGCGGGTCAAATTCAATCTTGTATAATCGCACAAAATGAGTGTAAATCAAATTATGGGACACCTGATACCAAATATCTCAATTTATCAAAACTGAAAGCCTGTCTGTGTGACAATATACAGTAGCAAGAATTCACTTCATCGAGCGCCATAAGATGTGTGATGTCTGTCATTAATTTAAACACATCCTATTATCTGAGGGAAGTGTATAATTGATGTAGTTCTTTGTTTAAACAGAGGCAATTACAGAATGTATTGATCTGTGTATCAGAAGCTCAGGCCAATGTTTGGAGATGGAGGTTATGTTAAATCCGATTCAGGGAGAACATTATCAGTTATTTAACAGGACTTTATTGGTGAATTCACGGCACATAAGGCTAAGAGATTCTGTAAAAAAAATGAATGTTAACTGCTTTTAGAGTTGCTCCATTATTTACCAAATCACCAGGCTGTCTCTGTATTTTTAATGGCTCTGTGTGATCTCAAAGTCCTCTTTGCAACTTCGCAATAATTCACATCGTCTCTTCATTAGCACTTCCTTCTGCATACAAAGTAGATTAAAGACCACCATTAACAAGCACATTACATTTTCTTCAGTTGATGTATGAAGGGTGGCATTCAAGTAAAAAAATATATATATATTTAGCAAAATACATTCTCTGTCATTATCATAACACCACTAATAAATAAAATAGATGCAGATTTGAATATAGACCGTGCATGCTCTCTACAAATCCTACTAGATAGCTGCTGAACACCAGTCTCTCCATTCCTCACACAGCCTTGAAATCAATTTAAATTAACAAACTATAACTGTATAGCTCTGAATGAAACTACTAATCAGTTTGAATATGATGATTGAATACATTTTATAAATATATATTTTATCCAGTCCATCATCCTACCTTAATTGTTCATACAAATTATTCAGATGCATCTTTCACATTATAATACCATTTGATGTACCTCTCTGGTCAGCTTTTCTTCATTTTGTTCTTATTGGATTCATAATTCATATATTAGTATGCATTTGGTGAAAGCAAGGAGAAAGAAGAAGAGAACTGGAACACCTATGTCTGTGACACAGGCTTTTCAAAGTGTGTGTCATTAGCAGTGCTAGTGACAGAAACATGCTGACAAGAACAGGATGTCCACACCCCTCATCCGCTGTCAGAACGAGCAGCTAATAACCTTCTTATTTTCCAGAGCCTCTCAGCATCGACTCAGAAAACCTATATATATATATATACTCAGTCTGCACGTGAGCAATGGATTATTTGATTTTTATCTCTCAACTTGACATGGATTTCCTTTGCAGTCACCTTCGATTTGTCAGCATTGACCAGTTAAGCAATGTGCGTTAAAGAAGGCAGGTACACACAAAGGATTGAAAACACAAGCATTCAATGCAAAACCAGGCATTTAGGTTGATGTTTAGTGGAGTAGTTAGCTTAACCTGAATCCTCATCCAGAGGCCATGGAAAAGTAAACTGAACTTTTAGCAAAGAAAATCCTAATTAATCTTTCAAAAGGCACAGTGGAATACATGATCTGACACCCAGGCAGGTGTGCAAAAATATGCTGTAGAAAGAGTCCAGGTAATGTGCTCATTAACACGGAGGCTCCCAGTCTCCCCGATTGCTTTTCAATAAGTGCCCAGCATGCCCATCTGTTTCAGGTCTAGGAAGGACACATTCTTGCTATTTTAAGAGAAATCTAATTATTGGGAAGCATGTTTCTTAATTATCGCATGCACCGCCCGCATTAAAAAAAAAGGAAAAAAATCATCATAATATGTCCTTCACTTTCACAAACAGTTTGCAGCTATAGTCCATTAACCTTCCGTGTCCACAGCCATTATTAACTTCCAAATGTATGAAATGTCACCCCATCTGTCCTCTAATTTTGGACTCCACTCCATTAAACTACACAAAAGGGTGCTGTTTCTGTCTATGTCTACGGAGCAGGGGTCACACATTGTGGTATTCATGGTAAGGTTGGTCAGAGTTTTCAGATGCTGCCATTGATCTAGACTGTCACCTCAGATCTGGTGTTGCCTAGGATTGTGCTTTAATTTCAGTTCACTAACTATCAGTCGATACCTTATTATTATCAGTAAGCTTGATGCCTTTGCAGTAATATATATTTTTTTCCCCAATCAAATCCTATTTCATTTTACGTAAAAGATTCTGGTAAGCAAGATTGGATTCGGCTGTTAGAGAGTGCCATACATAACAAATCATAATAAAAAGTCTGTCTTGTGTAATGCAAAACCCTGTGAGAATACCATTGAAGCCACTAATCCTGTGAAAAACTGATGACAGATGTTCATAACCATACACTCAAAATGCAAATCAGAGTAATTTACACTGTGTCTTTGAGGACCTACCTTTTGTCGTATTTCGTCCTCCATTTTCACTGGGGAGCCCAGCTCTGCCACCTGCTTCACTCCTTCGCTTGCGTACCCCCCGTACTCCCACAGGACGTAATTCTTCGAGTGAGAAGCCCCAATGATGGCGGACCAATGGTTAGCTCGTCCTTTTGCAGCAAAACAAAAATGCAGTTTTATACCAAACTGTGCAGTAGCATATATAAACAAGTATAAGGAAGCAAACAAATTCAGAAAGCATTGGAATCTGTATAAAAAAACAACAAGCATGAATTGTAGCTGAAAGATTCATTTTTAGTGTCACTATCTATGTATGAAAGACTAAGGCAAAGTGATATGTTGGGTTTCTTTAACTATTTAATTTCAATATTTTTATGTGAATGCTAGGTCGTTTTCTTCTTTGATTCATGTCCCAGGAAATCAGCAGGACTGACACTGATGTGATGGAAGTTTCCGTAGCCATAAAATTACTATGGGAGAAGTAAAATGGTTGGATTTTATTTTTCCCACAAGTAATCCAAAAGCTGATATGCGGTTCCGCCCGTCAAATTAATGGGGAAAACAAGAAAAAACATTGCAGGATTGGCACTAAATTTGAATACGGCAGCTTAGTGCTAAGGAATAATAGTTCGGTATATCAGCAGTGTTGATATACCACTTGACAACTGTCCTGTGTGTTACTTCACCAGGCAATCTCTGATTTATAACAGTTCCTTCTCCTTCTCAAAATTGCCAGCGTGAATTCAATTATTCATGTTCGGTTTATTTTATTATCTTTATTTCACTTTTTTTATGTTCCACAGCAACATAGATTAAAATCATTACAGCTTTTTGCTGTGCAAGACACAGTTTAATGTAAGTCTTAACTCTTGGTGGCTTGGTAGATTTGTGAAGCAGCTCACCATACACCTGTCAACGACATCTATACCAGATTCAGGTCAGTTATGATGAATTCCAAGAAAAGCTCACTTCTAACAATATCCTCATGGTACCCAATGCAGGCAATAAAACCTTGTCTTGTCCTGACAGCTGCATTAGACAAGGAAAGACTGATCGGTCTGATGGCGACGCACAGTCTATCATCGCTTTGCGCCCAAACCATTGAATCCATGGAACATTCCAAATTCATGAGAGCCAAAAAAGAAAAAATGTCCAGACCTATATGGGACTGTAAACGACTGGCGATGGATCTAAGATTTAAGCAATTGCTCATAAAGTCAAGAATCATCAGTTCAGGCTTTAGAAATAATTTTTCATAAGCCAGGGAAAAACACACTATTGAAACTTTTGTAATATATAACTCAGTGTTTCCGATCGTTTTCGAGCTTCAGTCACACCTACTCAACATCACATTTTCCGAAGCAAACCAACCCCTCCGCATGCCTGTGCAGTTGTCCACCTGCCCTTCCCATTATAAACTTGAAAACAAAACTCACTTTCACTGAGAAACCTGATCTTATCCTGATGTACCGCGGCATCGCCGTCAGGAATTATTTTGCTTGGGGCCCCCACATACCCTAGAATCACCCCTGAATACACTGGGTTACATTGACAAGTCTCTCTTGACAACACATCTATAAAGATTCAGGATATTATTTAAGGCTACTTAATTGACATCTAGTTTAAAAAATCACAGTGAAGAATATAATGGAAAAATCCCAAATTAGAACGTGAATCATTAATTAGTTAGTTAATTAGTTAATTTGAGATACTGATGGAGGTAGGAGTGACCTAACAGTAACATTTAGGTTGTTTAAAGATAATTATATTGAGAAATGTATCTAAATTGGTCACAAAATGTAACATCAGCAACCAAATTAGGCTTACATAAAACAGTGCAAAGTAGTATCTGAACAGATTGCTTAATTAGCTCTTTTCAAGCAGGTAATTGAAAATGTATCAGTTGTCCACTTCCTGTACCAACCTGTATCAATGGTTGTTCAATTACATAAATCAACCTTTGACAATGACTCTGCGACCAACTGCTTATCTTGTTCTTTTGAAAATCATGTTTTATTATCAATAAGATGACCTATAAAAGCAGAAAGTCAGTTTTCAGTGTAGTGATTAGGACACAGCTGCAAGCACTAAAGACACTGGCTGCTTATACTGTATGTCATGCCCAATTAAAAGCACTTTTAGTTGACAGGAAGGCTGTTGTTTGATGGGGAAACATTAAAATCAAAGAATAGATCAAATGGGTTGAAAATACGAGATTTCTTAATACAATCCCTTGCTTGCTATGTTCTACTTGCTTCTTTTGCTAATATTCAGGTATCGTTTCATTTCAAAATAGAGAAAAAGTTATGGATAAAATATACCCCTTTTCCTGCAAGTTGGCTGACAAACAGTCGGGAACCATTTATCTACAGAAAGCACTTCTAGCTAAGGCACTAAATCATTTTCTAATTAAAGTTTGCAACATAATGAAGGGTTTTCATGAAGAAGAAAAAACTTTCAATTCAATGTCAGTTTTTTTTCCCTTCGGTTTCTCCTTTCATCATTCTTACTAAAGATTTTTGTAATATATTGATTTTTTTTTCCCAGTAAGAAATTCAATACTACGCTGTGCAAAACTTTCACCTGCAACACACCAAGCATTGATTAGAATGCAATCGTAGCTCGTCAAATCTAGGATTTCATACTTCCTTTGACAACAACATGCATGAAGTGACTTGCAACACGTGACTGGACACACTGATGCTGCTTTCGGTCACTGAAGTAAAGGGATAAACTGTTATTCTACAAGAGTGGTGAAGCTAAACCCCCAAATAGGTTATTCCACCAATTATTTTATCAGCCAATATTTGATGCAACAGGAATTTTAAGGCAATGTGATTAATCTATATGGATGTAAGTAAAGAAAACAAACAAAATAACAACAATCTGTACATTTGTTGGTGCACTGTGAGTAACTGTACACTCAAGCATGGAAAAACATTCATGTTTATACTTTCATTGTCAGATACTTAATGTTGAAATATATATTATATCTGCACATTAATAAGACAATATCTTTGATTAAACTGGGAAGGCACTTATTGTATGTGTAGAACTACCAAAATACAGTTTATACTACTGAAATATACTGTGACAAGTGTAAACTGAGGAGTGGAGAACGTTTTGTGTCTTTAATCATCTCTGAAGTAGATACTGCAAAGAGCCTGAGTCTTTGAAGACCATTTCTAAGATGTCCATTGAGCCACCAATATAATTACGTTTCACTGATTAATTGAAGGTAGAATGTAGTATAACACAGAAGGGATTATGTTGGTGGGTTATTGAATTATAAGATTTAACAGAGCTTGATTTTATGAACTAAACCCTAATAAGTAAATAATTATTTTAATCCGGGAGTTGTAGAAGGGCAGAGAGAATCTATACTAAATTGCATTACCACAAATTCAATTACGGTTGCCTATTCTCAAATAATGACACTGCCTGTATGTAACGGTTTTCAAAACAGCCTCAGCATCCATTCAGAGCTGTGTACCTCCACTGTATATCCTTTCATTGTATCTTATCCCTTAAGCCTGTAAATTATGTGTAAGTCCTTTTCTCAGTCTATCTTATGCTGAGACTCCATGCCAATCATTATATTGATCAGAATGTGGGTGCATGACTTCAATCTAATGCAACAATAATCCCTGGCTTTAATTTATACCTATTAAAGTAGTTTCAAGGTTATCTGTATAAAAGGGAGGTAGTGTTGTGTGTATGTGTCTGTGTGTGTGTCTGTTTGTGTGTCTGTTTGTGCTAGTGTGTGTGTATGAGTATGTGTGTATGCTTCTATATGTTTATATCTATAAGTATTAGCAATTCAAAACTTACTTGGATAATCTTTGGGATGCACCTTCTCTGACCAGTTCCCATAAAAGGTGACTCTGTATTTAGCAGTCCCACAAGCACAGCAGTCCAGGATGGGCTTCTCAGTAGCGCCCTCGAGCAACGGCTCTAAAATATGTAACAGATTCCATGTTATGACATAAAACCAATGATGACAAAACATACAAACCACTGGGGCCATGTTCACCTCCACTGGGGCCATGTTCACCTCCAATTCAAACAGCTTTGCACAAACCTCTCTCTACTGATGATAGTCATGTGCTGCAGAGGATGTTTGTCTTGAAGGGTACCTCGACCGCCAGCAGGTACTAAGATTTTCTGAACAGCAGCATACTGCTAGCTTTGAGGGGGATTTAAAGTGACGGCCCACTCGCACACTCGGCAACACCATATCACACTGTGTAAGGAAGCTAGGAGTGTCACACAGCGGCTCAAGAAGAATAGGGAAGAAATAAAATGTCAAGGCCTACTCAAGAGTCTGCAGCTATCATTAAGTGCAGGAGTGGGCTATAGTCTATTCAGATACTTTCTGGTACAAATCGTACAGTGAAACGACACGTGGAAGCTTAAACCCTTTCAAATTAAAGATATGCTTATGTAAGTGGAGGCGATTAACTGTTCTCAGGAAGTACATGAGACGACGCTTCTTAAATGAGCAGGCAGACCCAACATTCAGTAGTTCCGTGATTAACATTTCAGAGATCGTGACTTCATGATTTAACTGCTAACTAAATCCTCATAATTCTACACTTTATGTACAGTTCTATAAGTGGACACAATGTTGTAATTTCCTCTTTATTTCCTCGTAAAAATGGTTTTGGAGCCTACCTTTTTCACACAACCTCTTGGTGAGGGAGCCCTCATCTTGGAAATAGATTATTCGTTTTTGCACAATGCTTGCCCTGCGGAGTGAAATAGTCTGCATTAGAAAATAAATGAAACAGCATTTATTATTTTCCAATGATGTTATTGCTTTATTGGACCACCCCTTCTGGAAGGCAGTGTCAGAGCTTCCGTTATGTGTTCTGTATTTTCTCCTGGAAAGCTCAAACTTCTTATTCCTATTATAAAATCCTTAATTTGCAATCATTGAAAATGACATCATTCCTCCTTCAGAAATCATTAGCACAACAGCACATGATAAGGCATAAATTGAGGATTTTGGTTATTATGTTCTCACAATAAAAGATCTTGCCTATGAATAACAAGCTTTCTAAGTGTGGGAACCTAAAACATACCAGAGAATAAAAGCAGTCAGAAATCACTCCTTCATCTACATGCTTAAGTACCCAATGACAAACCTGCAGGTGCTTTGAGGAAGAAAAAGGTGCTAACTGATAAGGTGCAAGCACTGCAAGCACTGCAACCACTGAGGTCGCAGTGTTTAAAGCCTGAGCAGGTCTAATACATGATTCTTCTGGCAGCCACAAAGTTAAGCAAGCACTGGAAGTGAACATATAGTAGAGAATATTTGAAAACCCCCACAGACCACCACAGAAATTGAATTAGATGTTGCCTTCTTTACTGTAAATCCTCTACTGTAGACTGTTTCCTTTTCCACAAATCCAATGTACCACATATTGTAGCACAAAAACATAGCTCTCAAATTGCAAGAAGAAAGCCCTGCAGCTGAATTGAGAGATCAATTCAATGACCTTTCATGAGAAATCCCAACTCCATATTTTACCTTTGTGGTACTAGACTGTGCGATTCCCTTTACAGAGAAGAATAAAAAAAAAACATGTAAGAATAATAGAAATATATGAAATATACCAGGAGAGCTTCAAATGGAATTCAGAGCTCCTTTTGCGAATACAAAATTTGGAATCTAAAAGGAGAAGATTCAAACAGAACAGATGTGAAAGGACATAGCATATCAGAACGAAAATGGAAAGAGAGAGAGAGAGATGTACAGAACACCTGTCTGCATTAATCTTGTCTGAAATTCAAATGAGTAAATGTAGAAATGTTCAAAGGGCCTTCAATCTCCCAAGGCAAACTTATGTAAGGCCCAGCCATCCTCAAGCTTGAGTCTACTAAGGAACTCCATGAGTGTGTGGTCTTTAAATCAAATGTTTATTACCTAGGCCAAATGTCCTCTGTCAACACCACACTCTCCTCTGTTTAAGAGGTTTGTTAGCAGGCTTGGCTTATATCCAGACTATCAGCTCCAATGAGAATATTTATGATCCTTTTGTTCTTGTTCACAAGGCCAGGGGTTCAGATGCTATTTCCTCTACTGGCAGACAATACTAGTTCCCTCGGGAAAGTGCACAAAGAAGCAACTCTATTCAGAGCCTCCCACCTGACATTAGAAAGCTCTTGTGTCCTCCTGCTTTCAGAACTGCCATTCAACACTCCTCATGCCAAATGGATAGAAATATTATTTTAAACAGCAATGTGATAATTTACTCTTAGTCATTATTCTTTATGTGCGGGGAGGGAGGTTATCTTTATTAGTCAGTATTAATGGAATGCTATTTTTTTGCTGCATTCTAAGCAGGTGATGTTATTATAGTGATCAATAATTAATATTTCCATGTATGTTATATTCCTACTTTGAGGGGAAACAGTACATATTTTTTACCCTTTACACAGTGTGAATACAAAAATTACATCTACTTTCCACAAAATATCTGTAATTAAGATATTTAAAATTTCTGCAATGATTGGCAAGCTGTTTTTAATCTCATACAAGGTAAGGCAGTGTCCGAGTTTTTGTTGTGTGTCCTGTTTTTCTTCCTGGAAAGCTCAAACTTTTTTTTGTTCTTGTTACTATTATAATTTGCAATCATTTAAAATTCAACATTCCCCCTTCAGAAATCATTACCACAACAGCACATAATAAGGTATAAACTGAGGATTTTAGTTATTATGTTCTCACAGAGAGATCCTGCCTATGAATAACAAGCTTTCTAAGTGTGGGAACCTAAAACACACCAGAGAATAAAAGCAGTCAGAAATCACTCCTTCATCTACAAGCTTAAGCACCTAATGACAAAATTGCAGGTGCTTTGAGGAAGAAAAAGGTCACCATTTTTCTAACAGTGATAATTCTGTCTAGCTTTAATCCCTCAACACATGTTTTTGAGGGCGGCGAAGCTCAACTCCGCTATCAAACATGACATTAATGGCTTAGAATTGCATGAGACCAATTAAGAAAGAAATAATAAAAGACATAGGAAAAAAAAATCTGTAAGCTATTTTTGTCCATTAATATGCCCTAAACAGACATGAAGATGTTTTAAAAGATGGTGGGATATACCGCTAAACACCACGACTCTTCCCGCTTATTTCCCTAATCTCGAGGAAACAACTTGTGTTGACTGTCTGTTGATAACATAGTCTCACATACTCTTTTAATAATCAGGCTGTGGGAAACTTCTTTCAAACTTACAAACTATTTATATTGTTCTTCTCTTGTACCTCTGGTATCAGTAATGCTGTCCTTTTACTGCTTTCCAAAATCATCATACCCTAAACAAAAGTGTTTTGTTTGGATTTTTTGTGTGTTGGTTTTGACTGGGCAAACTGCATATCATGCACTCTGTCACTGATGTTCTGCTGTGCCACTATGACTCGTATAGGTCTGTAACCAAAATCACTGTATTTTTCAAAAGGCTGAGAAAGCTACCACTTAATTGAATGTCACTTATTTGGGTTAGAGACTGAAATAATATTTAATAAATATATTGCTGAAGTCATGGTGCAAATTAGAAGCTGCAACTCAATACTTCTACCGCACCCACCTAGTGCACTGCAGTATTTCATGAACATCTCCACATGGCCTGGGTGCTGTTTGAATTCCCTTAGTATTAAATAAAAAGAACAGTGGATTTATCTAAATTTAAATTCAAGTGACACAGTAAAAGCACATCAAGTAAACATAACACGGCATCACTGACAGAGACAGATGCCAGCCTGGTTACGTTTCAGCATGCATTTTATTTTATATTTGTAGCTAAGAAGGTTTCAGGGCAGTGTTACTTTAGGGTTATGCTTAGGTGAATCATAGTAAACTCACTTCCCAACCTCTATAGTAATAAACATTACATTTTATTCTGTGTTTTGGGTTAATATGAAATAATAATAAAATCAATAAGGAATAAAGGAGTTAACTATTCAAATTCTCTCTTCAGTGGAAAGCTGAATATATAAATAGCTGTTGTCTCTGTTGTAATAAGAAAAGCCTTTTTCCATTAGGTGTGAAGCAAATTACTCTACCCAGTAGGTACATACAAACCTTAAACATAGTTTTTGAAGTTGTTTGGATAGAATGACAAGTGACATTTTAAATATATGAGAAGCAAAGGATTCATTACTGAAAATTAAATTTAAAAGAATAACTTCTACAAGGACATAAGAGTGATACAAAAAATAAAGAAAAGCAGCTTTTAAAATGCGGGTGAGCAGATCTTTAATTGTCTGCAACTATAATTCAATCTGACCTCAATCTGACCTCTCTAAACACTGAAAAGCCTACATGCGCTACTCTATAAACCAGGCAATCAGTAACAGTAATGGTTACTTAACATCTAATTTCAGTTCTATCAATGATATATTATCAAGGCCAGATTCTCCTTTCTTGCTAGAAACTCATGTTCATCACTCCAGAAAAAGCATGCGAATAGTCTTTTCCTTCAGGCTAAAGTGAAAATAAAGAGATGGAAATAAGGATAAAAAAACATTTACTTCAATTTAACCCACCCACCACGCCCCCAAACTGTTCCCATGGGCTTCATTATCTAGCTGCACTGACCACACTAAAGTATAGCCTTTGCCTCTTTAAGCTGTTTAAATATATATATATATATATATATGTATATATATATATATATATATATATATATATATATATACACACACACACATCATGTATTGTATCAGTAACCTAATTACAGTAGCGTATGTTCCATTATTGTTGGTGTTGTTCAAACACACAAATGAAAAAAAATGAATATAACACAATTACATGTCACTACCCTTTATAAATTCCCCCTAGAGAAGAATACAGATTAGTTGTGACCTGGAAATTCCTTCCTATAATTTAGAAAAATCCAAATTGTTGGTAAGATTCCAAGAGCCTTCCATTAGGATATTAATGTTAATAGGCCTATATGATGAGTCCTTTAGGAGAGCCATACTTCAAGCAAGCAGAAGTAGGACTCTGTACTGCATACATATTTCTCATAACTTAATAATACACTTAAAACCATGTGCCTTCAGTTAATGTTTTTCTACATCTTGCTCGCCTGTACAGTAAATGAGCACCTTAGCTGCATAAATCATAATCACTTTAATTAATTAGTTCTCCCTAGGCACCAAGCTTGAAATGGACTAAAAAAAGAGACGCACACACACACGAACAGCATACAGTATTCTGGAATGATGGCTAAAACCCTGAAATACCCTACATGTGTGTATTTCTTTACAAATCTGGAGTCTCATTTTATTTTTATTTGCCAATTGAGGCAAATAGTCAATAACATCTCCCCCAGAGTTCATCCAGATATTTAGCAATCCCTTGTAGATTATGACCATTTGAATCCATCTTGGCAAAACCTATGTTTATATTGCTTGTGCCCTTTTTCTTCTGGTGTGTTTTTGTTTGTTTGTATCTGATGCCCTTCACACGAAATACAGTTTTGCCTGTTTTGATTGCTGGTGCGACTCCATGTGTCCATAATACATTCCAGAATGTCTGAAACGCAGCTGCTTGGGGCTTGATGCATCAGAATCCTGTCAACATAAAACTCCCTGTGTTTGGCTTCCTGACACTGGTTGCCTGTATTTTTAAATTCTGCTTCTGATTTACAAAGCCTGGAAAGGTCTGGCTCGGTCCTACCTCACCAATCTCCTCATCAGCTACACTCCATCACACAACGTACCATCAATGGACCTTCAATTGCACTGTATCCCCAAATCAAGACCACACTCTGTGAAAGATAAGGCCTGCTCATACGATGTGCGGATATTACTGAGCGCTCTCCCCAAGGCAACAGACACTCTGATGCTCTTGCTGTTTCTAAATCAAGACTCAAGACATCTTTCAGTTTTTTATTTGCGTCAGTTTTTGAATTTCCATTTTACAGCCAAAAATACTGTTGAGAGGTGCTTTTGAAAGTGAGATTAGCTTACCTACGTTCAACTTTGACCTCCAAATCAAACGGCAAGACAGACAATAGATATTTAAATTACATTTAAATAAATAAATAGTTATGTTCCAGATCTAGTATTCTAAGAGAGTGTGTGTGTGTGCATACAGTACAAGATATTGGCAACTACTGTACATAAGGTTAAGAATTAAAATACAAGACACTTTAGCATGCTTGTAGTAGGAAGCAGAGAAAGAAAAGGGTATATGCGATCAACATTGCCAGAAACTTGGTTGCTTGATTGGCTTTTGGTTAGTTCTTCACATTATCTATCAAATAGTCTTTCTGGAAAGTGGTTGTCTTCCAAGTTTGAAGTAGTTTAATTCACCAAAGAGAAACTGAATCCCAAACTGTTATTAAAGTTCCACTGAAAATCTCCTCAATGCTCCTACATTGTCGAGTGGGCCCATAAAAGCATACCCAGTTTAATAACCTTATATTTTTAATCTCTGTGTAGAGTAATTATACACTAGTTCTAAGGCACACCTGTGCCAGACTGCTGCAAGTCCTGTAATAAGAACTTGATTATATTACCTTCATGATTGTCAGTGTACACATAGCTAAGAGCTAGTGTAATGGCAAAACGTGCCTCCCTGTAATTAAACTTCCTGTTTTCAGACACTTTGTTTTTCATCTTTAAAGCTGTCATGTCCTCTCTCTCTTGGTCTGTTGTTTTAAGATTGTAGGTACCACAAAGGAAAGTAAACAGGTTCTAGGAAAATTTTAAATCTTGCAAAATAGCTGGATATTTCACCACTGGATATTTTCCACATTACAGCATCTAAGAGCCAAAGACCAACACAGATAGATATATAGATACAGTGAGGTATTTGATCCCCTGCTGATTTTGTACGTTTGCCCACTGACAAAGAAATGATCAGTCTATAATTTTAATGGTAGGTGTATTTTAACAGTGAGAGACAGAATAACAGCAAAAAAATCCAGAAAAACTCATTTCAAAAAGGTTTTACATTGATTTGCATGTTAATGAGGGAAATAAGTATTTGATCCCCTATCAGTCAGCAAGATTTCTGGCTCCCAGGTGTCTTTTATACAGGTAACGAGTTGAGATTAGGAGCACTCTCTTAAAGGGAGTGCTCCTAATCTCAGCTCGTTACCTGTATAAAAGACACCTGTCCACAGAAGCAATTAATCAATCAGATTCCAAACTCTCCACCATGGCCAAGACCAAAGAGCTGTCCAAGGATGTCAGGGACAAGACTGTAGACCTACACAAGGCTGGAATGGGCTACAAGACCATCGCCAAGCAGCTTGGTGAGAAGGTGACAACAGTTGGTGCGATTATTCGCAAATGAAAGAAACACAAAATAACTGTCAGTCTCCCTCGGTCTGGGGCTCCATGCAAGATCTCACCTCGTGGAGTTTCAATGAATATGAGAACGGTGAGGAATCAGCCCAGAACTACACGGGAGGATCTTGTTAATGATCTCAAGGCAGCTGGGACCATAGTCACCAAGAAAACAATTGGTAACACACTACGCCATGAAGGACTGAAATCCTGCAGCGCCCGCAAGGCCCCCTGCTCAAGAAAGCACATGTACAGGCCCGTCTGAAGTTTGCCAACATCTGGGTGAAAGTGTTGTGGTCAGATGAGACCAAAATCAAGCTCACTCGCCGTGTTTGGAGGAGGAGGAATGACCCCAAGAACACCATCCCCACCGTCAAACATGGAGGTGGAAACATTATGCCTTGGGGGTGTTTTTCTGCTAAGGGGACAGGACAACTGCACCACATCAAAGGGACGATGGACGGGGCCGTGTACCGTCAAATCTTGGGTGAGAACCTCCTTCCCTCAGCCAGGGCATTGAAAATGGGTCGTGGATGGGTATTCCAGCATGACAATGACCCAAAACACACAGCCAAGGCAACAAAGGAGTGGCTCAAGAAGAAGCACATTAAGGTCCTGGAGTGGCCTAGCCAGTCTCCAGACCTTAATCCCATAGAAAATCTGTGGAGGGAACTGAAGGTTCGAGTTGCCAAACGTCAGCCTCAAAACCTTAATGACTTGGAGAGGATCTGCAAAGAGGAGTGGGACAAAATCCCTCCTGAGATGTGTGCAAACCTGGTGGCCAACTACAAGACACGTCTGACCTCTGTGATTGCCAACAAGGGTTTTGCCACCAAGTACTAAGTCGAAGGGGTCAAATACTTATTTCCCTCATTAACATGCAAATCAATTTATAACTTTTTGAAATGCATTTTTCTGTATTTTTTTGTTGTTATTCTGTCTCTCACTGTTAAAATACACCTACCATTAAAATTATAGACTGATCATTTCTTTGTCAGTGGGCAAACATACAAAATCAGCAGGGGATCAAATACTTTTTTCCCTCACTGTAAGAGCACAATGTGAATCATTGCCACTACCTTAAATTCCCATATCTTGCTTTCCAGAAACCCTCGGCCCCACTAAAATGTGAGAATCTCCTCGTAGAAAGCCCGGACTGCCAACTGGAGTTCCCACACAGAGACGGGTGGAAAGAGGAATTCCATTTGTCAGGACTGCCATCACAAATTTTGACAACCACATAATAAAGTACATTAATACAAATTCAGGCCCTTCTTTAAGTTCTTTCACACATCATGACACCATAAGTTTAAAATAACTTGAGGAAGATAAGTGACAGTTGTGCGGAGTGCTTTAATAATGTGGCGATTAAAATGCAATATACAACTTCTTTATGTATACAAGCACGTTGCCACTTTCTCAAACACTGTAAGTCTCCAGCTAACATCATTTGCTGTTATAATAAAAGACATAGAGACAAAAAAGAAGTTGCTACAGATTACAGGAGATCAGAAAAGGGGAAATCTTAAATGACAAAGAAGAATATCTCTTAACTAGATTTTTGTTTTGCATGTTTCATTTGATGGCCATTATTAATTTAAAGCAAAATAACATCTATCTTTAACGATAGGGATCTATACTCAAAACCCATGTGGTTACAGCCTCAATTCCATATGTTCTTCAAAATGACCATTGCAGTCCACTTCTGAATTTGTGTTTTAATGCTCCAGTAATTTTGGAAGCTTTTGGAAACCACATCTTGTATGCTGTGACTTGTTTTCTTAAACGTGAAGGCAATAGGAAAATATGTTAGTGATCAGTAAGTTTGGAATAGCATTTAAGTAGGTTCACGTCCCTACTCTTTCAAGCACTTCACTGTAAATTGCCGATCAGCTCATTAAGGCTACCAATTATTGCTCAGCCGGGATCCTCCACCAGCTCAAAATGATTGGAATGTGACCTACACTTTTCCCACATCAGAAGGTTATTTCTGCAGGCCCGCAGGGCTATAGAGTATTGCTAAATGAGAGGAAAGCAACACTTCGCTCAGCTGTGTTGTGCATGTTGTCGGATGACAGCACTAGGAATTCAGTTCTCTCCCTTTCTCTCACCCAATTTCACATAAATACAAAAAACAACTGTCTGTCATCAGAAATAAATAAATAAATGCATACATAGAATACAATAGAAACCTTTCTGAAGGTCTGGAGAGAATGGCCAAACAGCAATTTAAGACAACTTCAAACAGCAAAGCAGTTAAAGTCTTCCCTGAGTATACACACAAGGTATCTGTGGATAATATTTTGAATACAGAATCCAAAGCATTATGGGTAGAAGGATATAATCACAGAGCTAATGCACACTACATCAAGGGAGGCCACCATGACTTCACCATTCTCTTCCATTGTGATCTTGAACCCAACAATTATGTAGCGCACTTATTTCAGCCTTAATTGCTTAATGGATCCTGCTGCAGAACATCACTTAAATAATTAAGAACAAGGTGATATAAATACTTGATATGAAGCATAAGGTAGTCTTCAGTGCATTGTATGTCCTCTGTATGGCACAGCAGCCCCAACTCTCACACATGCAGTGTTAAGATTATTCTTTATTTTCTCCTAGACTGCTGTTATCGCTCTCAGTTTCTGCCTGCCTGTGGCATTTTACCCTTCTTGGCTCACAGAAGCATTGTATATGCCCGTGTCAATTACTTTTTTCTAAAATCCTATTGCTGGAAGCTTAACAAAATAAAGAATGAAAGAAAAAAACATAACTATAAGCACCTACTTTAAGATGACACAGCCACTGCCTGTAGGAGGTGCTGTCCAGAACACTTGTATCCTCGTTCTTCTCCTTGGGGTGCTTTCAGTCACTGCAGGGGGGCAGTTGGTCATGTATTGAGTGTCCTCCTCATCTATGATCTGTAAAACAAGCACCATGGGAAATGGAGACTGTTTTAATATGATACTGAATGAGAATGTGTTTATTTCTCACATGTGCACCACAAACGCCCTTCAGAAGAATGAAAAAAGGCTTAAACATTCAGTTCATTCCAAGTTAATTAAAATTAAAATTGCATACAAGCATTCTCTTGAGTTCTTATTATTTTCCATTTCCACTAACAATATATCTCTCTATTGGTGTATATGTATGTGTGCCTGCTTAATTATTGTAATAATTCATGAGTCTTACAGAAGGAAATTGACAAGTTTCCATCTGAACCTTAAACCTTCTGTAATCATTACCATTTCTGACACGGGCCAACAGTTTACCTTAATAGAATCAATAACACATTTTACAGCCACTCACCAATAGATATATTTGAATTAAAACTTTATTAGAGCTATGAATTTCACACATTAGTCCAGCACAGTGAAAACCGATAGCAATTTGTCAGCAAGACTAGTGTTGTGTAACGGGCTCAGGAAAATCACTTTTGTTGCTCAAAATGCCTATATCGAGCTGTTAGAAGCTGAAGACCATGAAGGGTTCAAATGGGAATTTAGAAAGAGAAAAAAACAATAAATGAAAACAATAATGTTCATCCTATTTTTGATCTCTGTAGTGAGCTTTTTATCCTCCAATGACAGCATACTATGTAGAAGCTACAGTTATAATATGAGGCAGGGAATATATCTCGGAGGAAAAGAGTTGGAAGAAATAGCAAATGAAAGATTTAATTTTCCCTGGACCAGATTTTTAAAAGCTTTTTCAAAACCTTTTGTAGTTTCTATTGCATTGTTTCCATGTTAATTTTGGAAGAGAACTGGCTGTGTTTTGCATAAGACACCCACATATACGAGATTTATTATTTCGAAGACGGAGCCAGAGATTATTTGCACATGGCGCTCTTAATATAGTCACTACTGAAGATGTTCACACAATACTGCAGATACTCCAGCAGCATGTTTAACACTCTTGTTGTTTTTCATGTTGTGGAACGCAAGCTAATGCTGTTTATTTGCTTATATTTAATGAAATGATTGCAGTTCCCTGCTGTTGTTGATACAGGGTTTCAACCAGAGAAATTGCTTTTAGACTGAAAGAAAAACTATATAAAGTAATTTCACTGCGAGATGTTTGCTGTTATTTAAAGCTGACAATGCTCTGTGAACTCCCGGACCTTATGCTTAGTCCATTTGTCCGTTTCATAGGAGAATGAGATTCAGAGAACTGTCAGCAAACGTGAAGCTTTTAAAGGCTTGAAAATGTTCCCCTTCCACTAGCTAGGCCTTATTAATGAAATGACTCCCATTTATTAATGGGTTTCATCCAAGGGTATAAGTCTAGAGATTTTGTATGCATGTAAGTGGATACATCTGGCCTGAAACATCACATTAAAAAAAGCAGAACCAGATCACTGCACTTTTGTATTTGTATTTCAAAAATAAAATGCTTGCATAACTCAACATGGATGGAAAGAAGATTAATTTGTTCACTTTATAGTCATTGTAAGTTCAACTGAATGATTTAGGATATATACCTACACAGCCCTTGGGACAGGACCCGGGCACAACATTTATAAAATGTACCGTACAGCTCCCAAACACTGCAGTAATAGTGCACCAAAAACTAGGCTTCTTCACACGTGTTGGCCTATTTCCCTTTGTAAATCCCCAAAGAACAGTAAAATACAGCTGTGACAAACAGCGGTTGTGCTTTCCAAGAGATCTCTGGCTTTGATGAACTAGAGGTCCATCTGCATCTACTCAACATTAAGATTCAATCTTAAATTTTCAGGACTGTAAAAAATAAACATACTGTAGCGTGCCAGAGGGTAGTGTAGCAATCTCGAGCCTCACTAGGATGCCTGGGCCTCTTAGTGATGTGGTAAGATCACCGCACTGTGGCGTGGGAGAACGGCGCTCGATTATACGTTTGCACATTACATGCGTAAAAAGCTTGTGATTAAAAAAATATCTCATAAGATATTTTTCTCTCGTTCCTTTTCTCTTCTTTCAGTGGCAGGTCTCAGGTATCCATTTATTGTTCAGTTCTTGTAATATTTATCAACTTTCCATATTCAATATAAACTATCAGAATACCACAGGTTTTCATGCACACCCTTATTTCTTACCTTTTTGGAGTCATACCAATATTTCATTAATATCCATAACTTTTAAAAAACAGTAACCGTATGTGAGGCATGTATAGTTATCAGTTATGAAGCTACATTTAAACAAGTGAAATGTAACATATAATTAAACAGAATCAGAATCTATTTTCAAAACGTTTAGCGTAGTTACAGTATTTCATCATACTTTTTTAGAAAGCTGTTCAATATTTTCTGGTTTGGTCTTAATTTAAGATATACAAAAATAAAGTTCCAGTTGGGTTAACTAAACCCGAGGGAGTGCTGAACCCAAAGATATTCTTCGCCAAACAGCTTTAAAGTACAGTGCTGTCATATCAGTTTTGAAATGCAGCCAAAACCAACTGAAAAGGACAATGTATTTGGAGCCTTTCTTAAACTGTTACTTTTGGCACACAACAGTAGCTAAAAAAACATCAGAGAGACAGCTTTGAGAAAAAAAAGGTGGTGATCTCAATCAGCAAACTGTTTATGTTCTAATAGTAATTTTCTCCCAGGTGACACAGACACACAGATGCTTCATCTCAGCTGTAAAGGTTGCCGTGCCTTTTTAAAACACTAAATTATTCAGTCGTAACTGAGAGGGACTTCTAATGCCTGGCAGTTGAAGGAAAGAATTTTGTTACTCTTCAGTGATACCATCTTGCTATCAGCTTGTACAATAACCTGAGATGGAGCACACTATTAGGGAGGAAAATCACACTATTAGGCAGTTTAGGATGTGTTGAGGTCTGACAAACCATCAATACCATGCCTTCCATATGCAATTGCTGAGAAAACATGGAGAACAAATCTCATTTACAAGTTCAATTTTTAAAAGAAAAACAGGAGACGTGTGCATCATGGTAAGCCTATAGACAAATTGTATCTCACAAGACCATGAAAGGTTACTAAGGCTAAATAGTAAGGATATTAACCAGGGAACCATACCCCCAAAGACATCACAAGCACAGAACTTGAACCAAAACCAAAACCAACTCACAGACGGCTACAGTCTGTAATGCTTGTTTACATAATGTTTATATAGTTTACATACTGTAATATTAGATTTATTACAGTAGATGTTCTCCAATATTTTGATCTAAAGGATGCACCATACTTCTTGTTAAGAAATAGATAGTAACTCCATTACATATCAGTCATAAGTATCTGGCTTGTCTGTGTGATACTCTTTAACACTGTTATGTTACTTAATCAATATCTCTAACATACTGTCTTTTAGTCTCCTCATAATTATACACTTATACCTTGCAGTATTTATTCTGGTGAAACTGCCCAAATCATTTATGAAAGTACAATGCTTTTATTTTTCAATTAGCTGGGTAAGTAAAAACTACCAATTTATACCTCAGAAGAATAGGCCTAATTTACAGAATACAAATACATACATAAATAAAAAAAGTCTTACGAACAGCTACCATTTACTAAACTACACATTATAAAATGTTTTTTCTCTTAGTTGGGTTGACATTTTCTGCTTCAGTGTCCAAAATAATTACTATGTTCTTTCAATGTAATTTTCTTTGTTTGTTTGTTTCACTAATAGTACATTTTGAACCTCTACAGTAAATCTGAACTCTTACGTATTATTAAATGTTATTTTTGGATGCACTGACATCTTGGAGTTGGCTGGCTGTTACTGTGGTTCCTTGTTTTTAGTTTGTTTGTTTTTTGATTTTTTTCCCCTGACATTTAATTTAGTCACAGTCATGCCAGAGTGAACTTGAATTTTTCACAGAAAACTCCACAATGTTACTAAATATCAACAACATGCAGTTGCAAGAAGGAATGAAACCTGATGGACTGTGCTTTAGACAGCATGATAATGAGATTCAAAGGGAAAATAAATGTAAAATACACTGTTTTCAAGCTTAGTTTCTGTTTTAGCATGAAGGCTATGAAAAGCTATGATAAGAATTAATAATCTTGACAGCATTGATTTGGAAATGGAATATAAAACACAATGTGAAGTAAATATATATATATATATATATATATATATATATATATATATATATATATATATATATATATTATATACACACAATATAATACCTCAATTGAAGTGATGACAGCAGTAAAGAAGAAGAGGTCTCATTGAACGCAAGTGAAATACCAGAAAACCATAAAGAAGATGAAAAATGCAAAAGCACTTGGAGATGATGGAATAACAGTGACGATCCTAAAATAAGCTGGTGAAGAAATTGAGAACATTCTGGCAAAACGTTTAACAAAGTGGCTCAGAAAGAAACAAATACCAGATAACTGGAACAATGCCTTGGACTCACTGGATTTCAACCAAGAGAACATGTAGGATTTAGATGTGGATATAACACGATGGATCACAAGTTGTCAGAGAAGGATTGGAAGTTGCAGAGAATATGAGCTTCCATGTGCATGGGCTTTGTTGACTATGAGAAAGCATTTAATTTAATATATACAAACTCAGCCATCAAAGCCCTAAGAAACTTATATAACTCTTATTAAATATATGTACAACAATGCTACATCAACAATACGACTCCACCAAGACACAGATAAGATCAAGATTTGTAAAGGAGACACAATCTCTCCAAAACTCTTCATGGCACCTATTGAAGTATTGAAGACTTTGGATTTGGAAGAAAATGAATCAAGTTAAAGGAGATTATTTGATCAACTTATGAGTTTATGATAATATCAATCACAGCACAGATGGAGATATTATGGAAGAAATCAAAAGAAACATAAACGTATGGTATGGAGTGCATTTGGATGAGTGCATTTCAGCATGCTGCTGAAAGGAAATCTTACCCATTTATGTAAAGAGAAAACTTCATACTACCAGTGCTCACTTATGGCTATGAACATCTTGTTCGTGGCTATCTAACATCTTGTCTGCACTCATCAGCTTTTACAATCCAGGATGTAAAACCCCATATATTGTATACACTTGTGTAAATTGGAATTTGTATTATGCTTTGAATTGCACTGTATTATGTAAATTGGAATTTGTAATGTTTTATGCCTGTATGTTTCCACTTTGTACCCAAGTCACCCTGGATAGGGGCATCTGCACACCTAGAAGACGACCACATAAAAGATGGGAAGATGAAATAATAAAATGTGCAGGCTTGACATGAACAAGAGAAGCTGTAGATCAAAGCAAATGGAAACATCTTGGGGAGCCTTCATCCAGCAGTGGATCGATATGGGGGTAATGGTGGTGATGATGATGATCTATATACATCTATAAAAATATAAATGTCTAGTGTTGGAGAAAATTGATTGTGACAGGTTCAAGTCCAGCACTATTCAGTAATATTAGGTACGCCATTCCCAGTGTCTCTCCTTAACATTCTGACCCAAATGCAGAATCTAAGCACCGCAAAAAAATCCATGAATCTTGATACACATTGTATTATATTTGTTTTACAAAAGCAAAAATATTAAAGCATTTTTCACCCATTTGTTAAGCTTTCAGATTAATTTAAGCTTCTCTCGCTCTCTTCCTCTCTCCCTCTCTTTTCTTTCTGTGTTGCAAAGTAAAATATGATGGTGGGTAATTGAAGTGTTGAGCAATCACTTACCATTAGTACTGAGCAAGATTTAAGGAGCTACACACAGGTTAACAGTTGAAGGAAATGTCTGACATAACTGCTGACAGGCTTTTACCAAGGTGACATCAACCACACATTACTGTGCCCTGAGAACTTGACCTTTATTCTCTCTTACCTTGTCAGATTTCAAGGCATGTCTACCACAGAGTGAAAATCATTACTCAAAGTAAGTACTGAAAATAGCAACACAGGAAGATTTAGCCATGAATTGTGTAATCCTAATATGTCATAATGAGTCTTTTAGTACTGAATCCTCTTAATAAATTATTTTACAGACCTAGTGGTGTTGGCCATGTATTATGTTAAAACACCCCGTGACCCTGAAGGAACTAAATTCACGTTTTTCTAACTAGCTAGAACTTGTCTTGAAACAGATTTCCTAATTACTGTATTATGTCGTCTTCATTTTCAAATATTAGATAAGGTGTGATTTTCTTTTTCCCAACCGGTTTGCTTTCCTTGGCTGAAGCTGACGGCAAATGTTGCATCCGCCTACACAGGGCATTTATTTAAATATCATTTCTGCGGTGTTGAAAGAAGAAAGACAAAACAAAACAAAACAAAAATTGTGGGTGAGGTTTGTAAACCCCTCAGTGTTACAGAGACAAGGTCAACTTGAATTATTACTTTTTGTTCTCTGTGGAGAAAGGCTCAAGAAATAAACAAAACATTTTCTGAAAAGAACACGGGAAACACTTTGCCCAAAAAGTATGAAATGTCTGTAGAATATTTTAATGGTGTGGTGCTATCTTAGACATGAAGGGTTTTTTTAAGAAACAATTACATGTTGCCCTTGGACTGGCAGCCTACTTGCAAATGGTGCATTTCAAAGGAATGAAGATCCTCTCTCAACTTCCAAATGCTCATTTGAAATCACTTGGAAACTGGGAGTATTTTCATTGCATCCTTAGTCTATAACCAATTAACATAAGTATGTGGAGGCTATTGTTTTTCTTGTGCTTTGTTTTTGTCCCTGGGTGCTCCAGAGCATGTTGTGTTTAACTACGGAGGCAAACATTTTTTTCTGCCCTGTAGCTGGAACATTAAGTCTGAGGTAGGGATCTTCAGTTAGGACTAAACTCATTGAAGCTTATATTTTGAAATATATTTTGTGCTACTTGATGCCTGTCACTGTGTTCAGAAAGGTTTGAAATGTAACAAGAGTCAACATATTGAGCCATTATAAGTGTACAAAATAAGAGAGCAAAACTGAGGCAAAACCACATACCTTAAACACCACATGAAAGAATGGAAATATAGTTGGCACAGGAAAATCAGAGAAGCGTAGCTCTGTCACAACCTAAGCGCAGGGCTTTTTGTTTTTGGCACTGGACTCATCCACACTGAACCTCTCTCCTGCACAGCAGATGGTGCTGACGTAAGCACCCCCAGATGGGGCGGTCCGCTTGCTGGCTGCCTGGGATATTATGTCCCGTTTCCACTGGCCACGTGTATGTGCACCTCGGCCTGTCCTTTTGAGTCCAGGGTGTTTCCACTGTGGCTCAGATGCACCTCCGCCTGTGTCCAAACTAGTTTCAGGAGGCACAGTTTCATACATTGCACCCGCTGAGTCCAAAACTGGTATAGGCAGAAGTACCATTACGTCTCCTTACATAGTCAGATGCAACGACATTTTGAAATTGTAACTACAATATTGGCGTCCGCTATCGATTCAAGAGATACTATAGAAACTTTCCCCAAGAAAGAATATTAGAGAAGAAGGTGAAATTAGAGCACTAATTAAAGGGATACTTCGGTAATTTCATATTTTAGCCAGATGTCTTACTCACCAAGAGTCATAGGAATCCATGGAAACATTTTTAATTCTGTTTGTCCAGTTTGAAGAAATTAGATTTTTTCATTTCCGTTAGCACATTTGCTGGAAGTCAATGGTCACAAAACACTGACTCTACAAAGCCAGCTAATAGATCTTTTTACTCGAAAGCTGTGTGAATAGCACATTTGTACATTAAGCATTCGCTACAAGTCTATACAAAATCAAAAGTAATTTGATGAATATGTTTAAAAGTATTTTTCTTTTGGCACTATCTCGCTGCGTGTGATTGTAAACACAGCTGACCAGCCGAGTGAGATTGCACTGCTGTGTTAGAAAAGCAAAGACGTGGTCTGCTATAATTTTTCACAGACTGCCATTGAGGGATCCTGATCAATTAAAGCTGTGACTAGCTAGAATAATCAACAACTGTTTGCTTCCCGGGGAGTTTTGTTTACAAATCATGTCACAATATCTCACAGGAAGTGAGCGCCGGCAGAACCGAAAGTAGTCCGTCAGGACTTTCTAATGTCTTAAGATTACCTGTAAATTGACAAATTTACTGAATTATTAATTTACTCCAGTATTGTAAATTTAAAAAAAATCTATTAGCCGGCTCTTGAGACTCAGCATTTTGTGACCATTGACTTCCAGCAATTGTTCTAAGCTAACGAAATGAAACATTCAAATGTCTTCAGATTGGACCCCCACAACTAAAAAAGGTTTCCATGGTATCGTATGACTCTGGGTTAGTAAGACATCTGGCTAAAATACCAAAGATTAGATATTAGATAAGATAGATATTGCAAAAACATTTCAGTCCAATGTTTATTGCATTTTAATTTATAAGGTATAAACAGTTTTCAGACTCCAGTTATTGAACACTAATACCAAGAATGACACGTCTCCCAGAATGTGTTTTGACCTTTAAGAAACATAAGAAAGTGTCCAATCGAGAGGAGGCCATTCGCCCCATCGTGCTCGTTTAGTGTCCATTAATAACTAAGTGATCCAAGGATCCTATCCAGTCTGTTTTTGAATGTTCCCAAATTGTCTCTTCAGCCACATCGCTGGGGAGTTTGTTCAGATTGTGACGCCTCTCTGTGTCTCCTGATTTCTGTCTTGAATGCCTTGAAGCCCAATTTCCATTTGTGTCCCCGGGTGCGTGTGTCCCTGCTGATCTGGAAAAGCTCCTCTGGTTTGATGTGGTCGATGCCCTTCATGATTTTGAAGACTTGAATCAAGTCCCCATGTAGTCTCCTCTGTTCCAGGGTGAAAAGGTTCAGTTCCTCAGTCTCTCAGTAGGACATTCCCTTCAGACCTGGAATAAGTCTGGTTGCTCTCCTCTGAACTGCCTCTAGAGCAGCGATATCTTTCTTGAAGTGTGGAGCCCAGCTATGTTTCTTTCTATTTCCCTCTTTGCTTTCCTGATCCCTTTCTTAAGATCCCTTTCACACAAAGAGTTGTCACAATCTGGAACAAACTCCCCAGCGATGTGGTAGAAGCTGAAAGTTTGGGAACATTTAAAAATAGACTGGATAGGATCCTTGGATCACTCAGTTATTAATGGACACCAAACGAGCACAATGGGTCGAATGGCTTCCTCTCAATTGGACACTGTCTTATGTTCTTATGTTCTTAAGATCTCTTTGCAGCTCAACATATTCTTTGTATTTTGTGTCGTCTCTATCCCTTTTGTATGCGCTATACAACATTTTATGTTCTCTTGATATTTTTTTGCATACCTCTAATAAACCATTTTGGCCAGTGTTGTTTGATCCTCAATTTGCAAAGTTTTGGTACAAATTTCACCTGAGCCTCAAGTAGTATATTCTTCAAATATAACCATCCATTTTCGACTGAATCTGTATCCAGTGTGCTCCAGTCTACCTCTTCTAAGTGCCGCCTCATACCTTCAAGGTTTGCTTTTCTAAAATTGTAGACCATGGTTTTAGACTCGATCCTTGTGTTTTGAAAGAATGCCTCAAAGCTAACCATATTGTGATCACAATTTGCCATTGGTTCTCTAACTAGTGTCCCTCTGACTGTGTCTTGGTCATTTGAAAAGATCAGGTCTATGCATGCTCTCTCCCGGTTGGTTCCTTGACAAATTGAGTTAGAAAGCAGTTATTTACCATCTCAACCATTTCTATTTCTGCTTCTGTAGTCCCAACCGGGCTTTCCCAGTCTATGTTTGGGAAATTAAAATCCCCCATTATAACAGCCACATCCTTGCTACATGCAGTCCTGATTACACTGTACAATGCAGCATCTTTCTGAATATATGAGTTGCGTGGTCTGTAACACACTCCTACCACTAATCCTCCAGATCTCTTGTTCAAAAGTTTCACCCACAAAGATTCTGTTTCGTTACTGGGATCTAATCTGAGTTCTGCTGCCTCAGTCATTTTTTAAATATAATTCTACCTCACCACATCTTCGATTTTGCCTGTCCCTCCTAAACTGTGTGTATCCTTCCAACTTGTATTCATCCCCATCATTTTCTGT
Source organism: Amia ocellicauda (assembly GCF_036373705.1). NCBI lineage: Eukaryota > Metazoa > Chordata > Actinopteri > Amiiformes > Amiidae > Amia > Amia ocellicauda. Next base: position 2,283,653 of record NC_089853.1, read on the forward strand.
AAGCCATGTTTCCGTCACTCCTACAACATCATAGTCACCCGCCAGCACTGTGGCTTCTAGGTCTAACATCATGTTCCTTATACTCCTGGCATTGAAGTACAAATATTTCAGGACTTTCCTACTAGCAGTTTCCCTTTGTTTTCTTTCCTTAGTGGAACATCTCCCATTGTCAGAGCTCCCTGCCCCCCTGGTCCCTAGTTTAAAAGATTCTCAATTACTCTGCACATACACTCTCCCAATGCATTAGCCCCCCTTCTGTTTAGATGTAGACCGTCCGGTTTGTACAGGTCCGGTCTATCCCAGAAGAAAGACCATTGCCTGATAAATCTAAAGCCCTTTTCCCTGAATTTTCTAATCTCAGCCTGTCTCCCTGGCCTGGCACGTGGTACCAGAAGTATTTCGGAGAAAACTATCATGTAGGTTCTGCTGTTTAGTTTCTTTCCTAACTCTTTAAATTTGTCTTGCAGAACCTCTGTCCTACCTTTTCCTATGTCATTGGTTCCAATGTGGACCATGACCAGTGGATTCCCCCGGCTTTGGCCAGTAGCCCGTCTACTAGTTGAGGGAGATCTGCAACCTGAGCACCAGGCAGGCAAGATACCATGCAGGTCTCCTTATCACTAGAACACACTGTGTGATCTATGTCTCTAAGGATTGAATCTCCTACTATAACTACCTCCCTGTTCTGGGGGGGGAGTGGGCACCATGGTGCTCTGGTGCTCAACTGCCACCCCATCACCCTCTGAGCTGCCATTGTCCAACTCAGTGTCCAGCAGTTGGAACCTGTTGGGCATTTCTAGATCTTGGGATGTCTCTAGGGGTTGTGCGCGGCTCCTTCTCAACAGCTGCTTTAAGTAGCTGCTACTTAAGTAGTGGCAAGTTGTAAATACTTTGGTGTCTCACATCCACTTCCTGGGGCAGCTGTGACAATGCAGTGGAAACACTGGCAGCAATGTTTATGTGTACGTGTATGGCACGGGCATGCCGAGGTGCACTTAAGTGTGAACAGTGGAAACGAGGTATTAAAGACCATATACACCTGAGCATTGTGATGTCACGATAAACTGAAGAAAGACATTCCTCGAAAGCTCACCATACCTAAGCTGACATCAGAACGCCCATTCACGGGGGGGGGGGGGGGGTTAAGAATCCACTGATACAGGCATACAAAGAATGAAAGCTTAAACAAAAGAAATCACAAGGGTCTCAATTATAAAACAATTGATCTCAACATGGCAAAACTGTGATACCCAGACTCTCTTTCAGTTTTAGCAAGTGCATTGGTGCTGTAAACTGGAACGCCACATCATGTAAGCATCCCAGCACTGGCATTGTCTGTTGCTGAGTCATTCAATACTGTATGTATCCCACTGTGCACATGTAGACGATCCTGAATTTATCTAAAATCAAACAACCCAATAACCCAAATCTTTTAACTGGCTAATCCATAAATGATGAAAACCAACTATCACAGCTATGTATGGTTCCAGAATACTTTCCAAATGTAGGCAGGTAATTCCTTCTGTCTAGTCTAAATATATATATATAGAAAATGCACATCAATTTGTTGTTTCACACTTTACAAATGTATTTAAAATGTCTTGTATTTAACATTTAGGAAGCTAGTTTGTTTACTTACCTCAAAATTACCGGCATAATCCTCATCTTTGTCGCCATCTTTTCCCTCTTTCAGAGCAATGAGAGTAAATCCTCTGAAATAAGAGGGGCTGGATGCGTACAAAGTCACTAGAAACAGTAAATTAACAAAGTCAGTGGAATATAGAGACGGGAGCTCAGCAAGTACAACATCTTTCAGAAGGTGCTTGGTTTGTCAGGTGCCTGATTTGGAAAACATTAATTGAAATATACAAAACAGTATGATCTTCTAAACATTAAAAACTATGATGCAGACTTCCCGATATTAATAATACAATGTGCATTGCATTATGTGTGCCTCTGTAAATGACTAATTTATGATTTACTATGTGGAAACTGGGACAATAAAACTTAAACAGAATGACAGGTTTGTCAGGTTTATACTTTCTGACTTGGTTTATTGGGAAATAAACCTAGCTAGAGCTACAGAAAGCTTGTCCTAGTTCCCAGTAAAGATTGAAAGATGAAATGATTGTGACTGGTTTCTTTTTATGTGTTGAATACATCTCACTGGTACAGTAATATGTGAAATGGAATACACTGCCTTTCAATGCACCAATAACACTGTTCTGTTTTTTATAATTGCATTACAAATACTAATTTTGATTAAAGTACTTTATCACTTAGGGCAACATCTATGGTAAAACATAAAACATGTTTCAAACTGTTCTTCCACAATCCCAGTGAAGTGAAAAAATATATTTTAGACACAATAATCAATATGTTTCATCACTAAATATGATGTATGCTTTTTTTGCTCTTAAGGACAAGATAAACCGTACTAAATGTGTGAGCCAGTATATAGTATATATATGTATAGTTCCTGTACCATAATAGCCAATACACTGAGCAGTATAATCCCCCTATATATGCACTGAGTTTACATTTCATGTTCAAATAGTTTATTTCACACAACATAGTGTTCACATTAGTTAATATCCATCTATTACAACAAGTGTGTTCTCATTTACAATGGAAACTTAAATGTCTTTTCTTTGCATTGTTTTGATAGTATGGTGTTGAAGGTGAGTTTTAAAATGTGTCTGAGAATCATACAGTTACAAAGCTCCAAGGACCTGGACTTTCTTGAGCTATTACCATTCTGTTTGTTTGTTTCACTCCTAAATAAACTACAATTGCTTTAATGTACGTAAATAAAAACAATTACCACTGTAAAATCTACCTTAAAATGTTTGCAAATTTACCAAGCAAGATATTGACAATGTCCACATAGCAACTGTTTGTTTAACTCTGTCATATGATTATGTAGAAAATTGGGGACTATGCAGTAACTTGTATTAGTTAGAGCAGGAAGTGCATCAGGGAAGGACACAATAATTGTTTCACCTGCTCTGCATGTTTGGTTTTTTGATTGTCTGTTTCTTTCTTTTTTCTTTGCTTTTGTTTTATCTTGTTTCGTTTTTTCTGCCAACAAAAACTGCGGACGAACTGGAATAAAATTGTGACCAAAATCAATATTTATTTCATTCAGAACTGCTGAGGACAATTCATTAACCCTTTCCCACTCCCATTGCTAAGATTGGGAAACTGGAGTACTGCAGCATAGAGACTGGGCGCTAAATCAGGGTCTTATGGTTATGAAGCCCTGGCCAATGTTAAGGTTAGCTGTTGGTAACCTTGTAAAACGTTTCTCAAGTAAACGTATTGTTTCATGACATTTCAGTGTATGTATGTGTATGTATATGTATATTTGTATGGGTTTTGATAAATCAATATAAAATTATTTTCGAACACAAATACTTATATGTATTTATTTTTGTCTAATTTTGCAAAGTCTATATTCACGCAGACAGGGGAATTCAAATACGTATTTTGTTTTTAATGACTGAATTTGACATTTGAATTGGTTTCCTGACTTGTTGAAGTGTGATACGTACATCTTATTATGTGGCTCGCAGAAGGCTTGCTTTGGAGATTTTACACATTCATTTAAAAACGGGCGCTTGAAAAATATTAGCCTAATATCAAAAGCTTTGACTGAATCAACTGAATGTAAAAACCTGAATAAACTCCACAAAATCACTGTCAGAATATAAAATGTGCTTATCCACTCGCCAATTCTACTATAGCCATGTTCAACCAGCGCTATAATAAAGTTTCCAATGTCTATATGAACACCTTTATGCTTAGATTATGGTATATTATTGATTCTATCGTTGTGGTTTGCAAACCTATAGGCTATAGCACATGCTAAAAGTTAGAAATGTGGGAGAATTTAAACGAGGAAAAGTTGATACTTGACACAATCAAGTTTACGTGATGTATCCTTTATACCTTATCGCATTTTGTCTGTCAAACACCACAGTACAGCGACATGTACGCACAGCTGTAACATGTATCCGCTCTGAAAAGCACGCATTACAGCAAGGAAACAATACATGACTACATACATAGGACATGTTTGAATAACGTCATACCTCTGTAGGTGCTTGCAGGTTGGTAAAACTCCGGATCCCCCTCCACTCTCAGTCGGAACTCGTTGTACCCCTCTCTCCTGGTGCCCTGCGCCCTTAAAATCCTGCTGCAATATCCATCCGACTTCACTGTTTTATCTGCAGTTTCCTCGGAAAAAGCAAAAGCATTAAACGCAAAAGTCGAGATCAGACACTGCCAAAGCAGTATGTGCCGGTGTATTCCCATGCTTGGTATTTTGTAGCAGCAAATCCTTTCAAGCAGTGAAGGAAGGGGGGAAAAAAGCCAAAAGAAGACCTCCCCCCCAACTCCTGAAATTGACCAAACTTGTCAATTTCACAGACCAGTTTCACTTTGCATGAGAAAAGGCAGACTTCGCTACTGACGAGGTGAACCCATTCCGGAATGAAGGGATATAAAATCCGATCCCCCCCACCCCACCCCCCCACCCCCTAATTCCTGGAGAATTGCACTGATGTGCTGGAGAGGGAGCGCGTAATGATGGGCGCCTCAGTGCTGTTTACTTAGCAGAGCGCAATTCGCAGGGCTGGGGGGAATAGCAAAGCGCAGGGCAACGCTGCTGTCTCCAAGACATCGAGGAAAAGACTGGACTGGATGGACTGAGCCAACAGACTTTAAACAAAACCCAGACATGCCTACCAATGGCTGTTGTGATGGAGAGCAGCGTTTGACATTCCTGGTTTGGGCTTTCAGCTAAAACCTGCATGCTAATGTTTGCACAGCCGTGAATCACACTGCCTCACCAGAGAAACAGATGTGTTTATCTTTGATAATCATGCATGTTCAAAATTGTACCATTAGGTTATGTATGTGTAGTACATCCCACGTATTAAAATTGTTATGTGTAATAATTAAAGAAACCATTCTTCATTTTGCAAATATGCTTTTAAAGTATTAGTTTTCAATTGTGTTCATGGAATTAAAATGCTATGTGTTACTTAGCATTTAAATGAGCATGTTGCTAGAAGAAAGTGGTTGCAGATCCTAGGATTTCTGAATTATCGACAGTTTGTAATCTGTACTACTGGTAACTTATTTAAAATGTCAGATAATATGTTGAAAACAAGACAATTGAATGCAAAATCAACAGAATACATTGTTTTGGTAACATGGGTCTCTTAAAACTTAGTTTTAGAAAATGTGCTGTTCATTTAACGTGTTTTATGTTTTCTTTTAATTCGTTTCTTGTTATTTTTTTTATAATTAGTCTTGTTCTCTTGCAAGATATTTATTATTATTATTATTATTATTATTATTATTATTATTATTATTATGAAACGTGCAACGTAGTGAGAATGACATCAGAGAAATCACTTTCACCTCCATCAACTTTCTTCTCTTTCTTTTAAATTCAAAGCTCTAAGGGACTGACTGAAAAAATTAATTGCCACTGCATCTGTGTGACCTTAGTTTTTTTTCCCTCCATTTTCCAATTATATTGTCAGTAGTCTGGCTTTTTCTTTGCTATGCATCATAACATTTGACTTCCTAATTTCCAGTCTATATTTAATTAATTCACTAACTGTCTAAATGTAGTATTTACTATGATGCTGTAAGCGATTAAGTAGACTAGACACAGGGAGGCAGCACGGATCTTACAGCAACCTGCGAAATGTTGGTGTCATGGTTGCTGTTCTTATTCTGTATCTATAATTATTAAAACAGTTTGAAGATAAATCTTTATTAATTGAACAAATAAAGAGAAAGAGTTGAAACATGCCCCACGTGCCGGTGTAATTTTGAGTGATAATGTAAAATAGGATTTATATTCCACTTGTTTATCACTATGGACCACAGATGGGAAATGACAGACCTGGAAGGCAGCAGGGTTCAGTGGGTTTTATCCCACCTCAGATCTTAATGACTTAATTTAGTTATTTGGATAAGTCAGATCACCTATCATTTACATGTTTTAATCAGTTGCTAATTGAAAGGGACAAACCTGCAAACCTGTAAAACCTGCAGGAATTAGTACAACAATGACTGGAGCTGTCCATCCCTTCTCTACAGGATGGCTCTGTCCCTAGAGAGCTTCTGGTTTCATTACATCCAAGCTCTCAATTACTTAACAACAAATCATTGGCTTAATGATTCACCATTAACAGGGTCTTTTAATCACTGACTTAAGACATCTTTTAAACCTGAAGCACCAAGTTTTAAACATTTGCTAGAGTACAAGTCGAGTGATGAAGTTCAAAGCAGCAGATGTTGAAGGTCTCTGTTCTCCCTGAGAAAGAAGAAAAAAGTACCTGAAAGTGTTGAACAGAGCATAATACTGTAATACTGGACACCCCATAACACATAACAAATACAAATAAGCTGTGATTTCCAGTGACTATCCTGAGCAAACTAATAGTTTAACTGGGGACTCTGTCAGGGAACTTTGCCAGGAAAGAGTCTTTTCCCACCATTCAACACTGTCTCCATAGCGGAGAGTCCCTTCAGGATTGCGCAGTGTAAGTCTGAGCAGTGGCTCTTCCTGTAGTTGTCACGTAAACTTGACTATTTCCTTTTTAACCTGCAGTGCAAAAAAGCTCCACAAGAAAGGCAACTGGCTGAATGCAGTGTCTCTGCGGACATCAGGCTGTGTTTGTTTTCAGTTCCTCGAGGTCAATAACTCAGTGTGCTGTTCAGGCAGGTTAAATCACAATGGCGTTGTGCAAGCTGTGTTCTAAATTGGAGTGCGAAAAAATATATAATTGTCAACTTGAGATAAATGCATGATAATGAATAGATGAATAAGGAGAAAGCACTTCGCCATGTATTGATTCACTCTGAGGCTTAATATACAATTAAAGCAAATGACATCGCAATAAATATGCCCTGTTGTGGTGAATGTTCTTTAACCTTGTCTTTCTTCTTAATGGGTATGATTCTGAACATATGATTCAAGGGAACAGGCTCCCGGTGTCATCTGTGTAGTATACAAACAGAGTTGAACGTACAGACAATATAATAAAACTGTCCCCCCCCATCCCTTTTACCCACCTCTCACCCATTATTGGCCCTAATACTCACCCACCCTTCCTACAGGAGGGACCCAATAGCCTGGTTTAAACAGAGATTGTTGGGATTGGGTTTAAAAGAGATTTAATAGCAGCTTTCCAGGCCCCGTCGTGGAGAGCTCCAGATAAATTATATCTAAAAAAGAAAGAATATGCTGACACCAGGGAATGGAATATGGGGCCACCATCGCAGAGTTGTAATTTTCTCAGCCTCTGTAAGGCCAACTAACCAAGTATGTTTCTGCTGCTGTGATCAGGCAAGGGATTTATCTTCAGTGAAAACAGCATTGAAGAACACGGAATATTATTTTCCAAAATTATGGACAAGGTGGGAGAAACCCAAGACCAGAATAAAGACACTCCCATATGCAGAAAGTGGCCCTCGGCACCCTGGGATGCAATTTCTGCATTAACGTGATTTATAAATGGACATCCAAGTAATGGAACCAATTTCAAAATGCACAACATTCCCATATATACGTGACCACGCATTGTTTCTCAGTGTTTACATAAATCCATTCCAGAGCGCAGGGAGCTGGCAAGAGATTATTTTACTAAAGCCTTGTAATTAATCTAAAATTAAACCACAAATATGCTTACTGGGACAATCTTCTTCTCATTTAATTGAATTTAAAGGCCATGAATACATGTGAACAATGAATACAAAGAGTTAACTTGATGAAATCAGTTTGATTATAGCATTTTGACTCCTACAATGTATTACTAGTATAATTATACAACATAGAAACAGAAAAATTTAGGGCAGCACATTTTTGCAAGACCCAAACACAAAATGAAATCAATTACATTTATTTTAAATACATTAAAAATGATTTATCTTATTGTTATGTCAGAAATGTATAAATCCAAAACATTAAGATAATCTGATATGTCTGTGCCACCATATGTTCGGTCTCTCAACCTAAGCTGCATTAGACTGCAGACCGAAGTCATGCACAGCTTGGCTTCTGGAGTTTCTATAGCATATCACATTTCCATCCAGGAATGGGCAAATGTAGTTGTCTTCAGTAACATCCCCCAAGTGCCCTGTACTACTTCTCTTATCTCCTCCGTAGAGACTGGAGCAGCCAATACAGATGATTCATCCTCCGAGAGCCTTGGTAAGTGAAGGGTCTGAAGGAACTGCTCACACTATCGAAAGGGGTATCTGAACTACATAATTTAGAATAATATGAGTGAAATTCAGTATTTATTAGAAGAGGGTTCGAAGTTATATCTCCTTCTGTGGTCTTGACACAAAATGTTCTCTGTGGCGAAGCCTTAAAGCTAAACGCTGACTTGCGCCGCTGCCATGAAAGTAATACCTCTGCCTAGCCCAAAGGATGAGGAACTCAACACGTCGTCTAAGTAAAATATTAAGATCCTTTCCAGTAATATCCAAGTCAAGTGCAATCATTTTGGAAACGGAACTTTGTAAAGTATGTTCTAATAGAGTTAATTTGGCCTCAAGTTCTTTAATTTTGCCCAAACGTGATATATTAAGACTAGAAGCAAACAATGAAGTAGCATCTGTAATAAAGCTAACCGTTGCATCCCATAAGATGAATGATGATTAAAAGCAAGAAATCAAGCAATCAAGACTGGATTAAAATGAAGGTCAAAATTATTCATTATCTAGTAGAGTAGTATTGAAGCGCCATCGTGTGGCTCAATTCGGACCACCGCCAAGCATCAGCACGAGGTACATAGGGATTTTGATGGGAAAATTAAATCGATCCTCAAAAATAATTTATGTCTAGCCGAAAAAAGGTAAATTGATAGTTTAAACACTCGCCAGGCATCAAGTACACCGAGATCAGAGAATTGTGAGGGACAACGGTGTGTATGCGATGAGCTCTATTCAGCTCCAGAAATGGGTGGCGGCTGGTGTGTTTCAAGGCTGAAAACCAGTGTGGAATTGACTGCTGAAGAAAGTGAATGAGGTCATCTGCTTCTACCCCCTCATGTTGTCTCACCAACATTGCTGTCCTTGAGATCTGCTATAGCATCAATACAAGCATTGAACTGACTAAGTTCACCGTTTTGTTGATGAAGATCAGCTCTGGTCTCATCCTGCTTCACAGTTAGCTGCTTCACAGAAGAAGCAATATCAGTAACCTCCTGTTTAAGATCATTGAGGATAAAAGCAGTCTTGGTTACAATCTGAGTCACAGGCCTCAAGGCCACGTCGATCACTTAGTGTACTGATTCCCAGAAAGTGAGTGCAACCTCAGGAGAACGTCACAGTCATCAGGGCTGGGAGATTTTTTCATCTGCTTCCCCTCCAGTGTGGAAATACCCGATGCCTTGCGCAAAGCAGCAAGTCGGTCGGCAAAACAAAGAAACTAAATGAAACGGCACAAAACAAGGTGGGGGGGAATGCAAGTTGTTCAGTTGTAAACTAAAACCGCAAGGTGCTGGCGAGAGTTCAACAAGCCAGCAACCATCTCCTGATACTGTCACGTGATCTCTTCAAACAGGGCCATTTTCAAATAAATATTTACAAAGGTCAGTGGTTGAAAGCAAAACCGGGCTTGTTAAAGGTCCCCAAGGGCCAGCTTTAAGAAGTGCTGTTGTAAAAGAGAATATATTTCCACAAGATGAAGGCATGTCAGAAGACTTGAATTATCATAAAGTGGCTTTATAAAACCGGTCATAGCTGTAGATTGTAAAGACTAATATATTCTCTTCTGAGTTGAAAAAAAAAGACATTTTCCAACCTGACGACACCACAGGCATCTTCATTATCTCACAATTGTTTCTAGAAAAGTCTTGGAGTTCAACAGGAGAAAAAGAATATCTGATTTCTGCTGTTGTGAAAGTCTCACCACACTTGACATGTTAAATTCAGCTGAGAGGAATATGCTAGCCACGTTCAATAACCCCGTGATCGTAAATTGACTACAGTAAGTGATTAATACACAAAACCACACTGATGTAAGTAACCACACTGATATACACTATAACATCTACTTTAAGAAAAGGAAAGGCAAAAGATCCATACATGTCAAAATCCGCTATTTGTTCGAGCACGGGTAGGATATATGAAACATCACTAAAGCATTTCTTAAGGACTTGAATGAAATTTGCATAATTCCATTGAAACTGTCAAAACTAAAACGTTGATTGCCATAAAACCTTTCTGAGTATTGTATACAGTCAGCCATCTGTAGTAATGATCATCAGATGTGCTGGCACCAATTCTTCTGATTTATTTAAATTAGCATTCTGTGGCAGCTAGCTGCGGGGCATATTGTGATCATATCTCTTAAACTATAGAATTAATTTGACTATGAAAGAGGTAATCTTTTGAGATTTCCTGTGAGTTCAAGGTTTCCGTCATTTAACTCTCCTTTAGAAATATTGTGTCAAAATGGAATATGTAGGTACTAAGACTTTTTCCCTCCACACAATATTCTTCGACAGTTTGCAAAGTAAAAGAGTGAGTGGTACGTGTCTTTAATGCCAAATAAATGCATAGACTAAATGGCAGATGATTGTGATGCAGTATAATGAAATTAATGATCTTTTGCATATGAGGTCATTTTATAGGGCTTTATTCTGCATCTACCATCATTTTTATTTGCAATGTGTTTTATGTACATGAGGGACAGTATTTTTAATTACATAGAAATATACAATACCTGTAATTGAATTGAAAGAAACCTACGGATAATCAAAATAAGTCACAGAACAAAATATTTGTAAGATGATGCAGATTCCCTTTAAAGACTTGGTATTAGATCTAACTTGATTTAGTGGTTTTGCAGTTACTTAGTCCTGGATCAAATGACAGGAGATGTATCAATCTGGATTAAGACTTTGGCTAGAAGTGAAAAATCCTCCTTATGGTACCATAATAAAATCATTAATACTCAGTGTTATGCGCATTCCAAAATTTGTAAAAATCGATACATAAAATTAAAAAGTAAAACTGAAGGTCAAATCCTCACTAATAACAAGATTACGAATAATAATTAACACACTAACTAACTTCCCATTGCTCTACATATGGAAAGATTTTAGGGAAATGTATCTGAAAACTATATTAAATTTGTGAACTCTGTTAATAGTCAAATACAGTAACTGTAACTTATAAAGCACATTTACTTTTTCTTCTTTCAAGGCATTATAAATGTGATGAGTATGCTATTAAAGTGAAACTTTAAAATTGTATATGTTCCTATTTAATCTTCTTCAGAAATAAATGGTTTCATTTCCATCCATCATTGCAATGTTCTCATAGAGAAAGGACTGATTTGAGGATTTTCCCCGAGGTTTATTATTTGCGTGAACTTGAGAGAGTCGACAAGCATCACAAGAGCAGTGCAATTCTGAGAGAAGAACAAACCAACAGAAAGTAAAAGTTCGATGATCTTAATCCACTTTTTATTAGTGCTTTATCTAATCAAAGGCACATTTCTGCGGTTGTTTCAAACCTCTTGATGATTAATTTTAGGAGATAAAGGAACTGAACAAAATGAAAAGTCTAAACAAATAATCTTATTGAGTGACCAACGATTAAAAAAAATGTGAAACAAACTGACAAAAAATTGTATTTCAGAGTTTTACTGACAAATATTTGTTCCCTTCTCTTTGTTACCCAGGATTCGAAGGTTGTCTCTTCCTGTGGTTAGGCAATTTCTCTTGATCCAGGAAGCACGAACCAAGTCCTGTATGAAGGAAGAATACTTGATTTGTGTCAGGAAGGGGTAACCTCCCCTCTGCTGGCATGTTGTCAGAGAAACTGGAAGCGCATATCAGAGTCAGTTAAACAATTACAAAGCATCCAATGCAAAACAGCATCCTTGACCATCTGTTGAACCGGACTGCCCTCCCTCATTGAGTCTGCCTTCCAGTTACATCCTGATGCCAAGGAATAACATAACCTTTAACAAACACATTGTACCACCTGCTCTTGTCAGATAAATGAAAGGAATCCAAGGATTTTTTAACTTCACTTTGCTTACAGAACCAACACCGTTAAGTTGAAACCGGACTAGCAGGTTGCTCTGATTTGATATATATAATGGCCTTCATACTGTGTGTGTTGAATTTGAATGAGAAACCAGACAATACAAAAAGTACTTCTGATTGCTGCCTTTAATAAAATGCAAGAAAAGCATATTAGTATGTGACTGGTAGGGCAATTCACTGTGGAGTGTCTGGCAGCCCACAACTGAATATTACATATTTGGTTCCAGTTAGTCTCCCCAGCTTGTCTGATTCCTCACAGGAGAAGGAGAAGCAATCCATTCATTGATGTGCTCAGTAGTGGGAGATTGGTTAAATGCATGTCACAGGTGTTTTTATTCCTTTTCCTTACCTTCTTTCCTTTAAGTCCTTTCCTTTTTAAACTGTGTAACTGATAATAAGTTGTCTCCTTAATAACATGATTCAAATAATTAAAATGCTCTGATTTAGGATTTTTTTATTTAAATGAAGGGTTTAATTATGTAATTGAGAGCTTGGCTGGAACACAAATCACCAGGGTAGGGGCTCCTGCAGGACTGGGGTTGAGAACTACTGTCCTAGACCCCTAGTCAAATAAGGTGCAGTAGTGTTACATTGTGTTACCAAATATCATGGTGGCATGTCTCCTCCAGCCAGGTCAGTGTGAATCACCCCTGCAAGGCTGTGGACAGCTTGTTCCTCTGGTCTGTCCTTCTTACGACTTCATGAGGGGATTCGGACTGTGTTTAGCCTCTGCTCATTAGAAATGATTTACTTTCCACAGGCCTTTAGTGACCACATGAAGTGTGCAGTGACCTCTAGTGTCAGTCCTGCACTATTAGTAATTAATTAAGAGTGTAAGTGAAATCCAGGGGAGATGTTCCTATGTGGGAGTTGCTCTTTCTCAGGCAGTGGGGTGAAGAACCTCTGCTCCCCTGGCCAACGTGTCTGGGAGGAACAGCTTCCGTTTCTCCTTGATTTGATGCACAGCCTTGATTCCAATGGGTGCTCAAACCAGGAAGGGGTGTTTCCCCAGCTGTGGGGGGTGTACTACACCTTGACCCTGTGCACCCCCTCTGGGGGGCTGGGTTAACTGTTCTCACCTGACATCTGGGTCCAGGTCTCAAGTACAGCAATCTGCACGACCTGCAAGTTAGTGATAAAGCAAGACATAATGAAAGCATTTGTTGTTTATTCACACAATGTCAATATATTTACAATAAATTATATAGAAAACAAAGAACAACAACAAAAAGCAAAACACCTTCTAACAGGTCAAAACATGTTAAATACATTGCTATTCAGTTCCAATGATTCATCTCATTGTTTTCAAATACCTGAGAGTTTCCCAGCCTGTCTGAAACATACCTATGTAACATAAAACCTAAAAGCTGAACACTAAATCCCTCCCACCCCCCAGAACATTATAAACTTTAAAACAAAACTGACTTTCAACGAGGAACCTGAGCTTAATTGATTACAGAGTGGATAAAATCTGGTAAGGTGTGACAGAAGTGTTGAAATTATGGTGACATTTTGGCTCATTTGGGTATGGGTATACAATAGTGTATAGGATAGGGACTCTCTGGTCTACACTGGAAAGTGGTATCATACTTCAGAATAAAGATTATGTTCATTATTTAGGTGTTAGTTTAATTAATTTTGATCACTGAGGATATTAGTGTTTAAGGTAGGTAGATAATCTATACATTTAATGCTACACCTCGTTCACATAAAATATTTTGTGACACGCTGATATCTGCTTAATTCTGGCAGGTGTCTATTTAATTTAAATACATTTTAAACATATTCTAATTTATGTATTTGTCTCATGTGTCTTTTCAGTAATGCCATGGTTGTGTAACAGAGTATACTTTCTCGGTTATAGGGGTGTATATTTTCCTGACAGAGACAGACGTCTGAATAGAAATGTCTGAAAATTAGACTGTTTAACCTAAGAGCCCTGTCTGTTAGTCTTTGAGTACAGGTGTGGCATGGTGCTAAACAATGAGGTTAATCAACATAAATGTCTTTATCCATTTTGACTGACGTTGCTCATCTATTTCTATTTAAGTTTACAGATTGCAAGCAAAAGCAATCACTCACAGATCAAAATCATTGTTCATGAGTGTTTATACATAAATACAAACTAAGGTTGTCAACTCTGATAAAGTCATGGAAATCCCTGGATTGAGCTTTCACTAGCAGTCAGAGATTTCAAAAGAGCCAAACTGACAGCTGTCATGAGCAAATGACCAGGGATTTCTCTGCGATACAAACATAATGCTGTGATGCAGTTCACTCAAAGGTTACAGATTAATTTAGTTTTACAGGTGAGAAATGAAAGAACTCAGATGTATGTATAAGCAATATTAAATTCCCTTCACTTTATGTTTTACTTTACTGTATGATTGTATTTTATAGTTTTTTTTGTTTTGTTTTTTATGCTGGGAGGGTTGTGGGTTAGGATGCATGAATTATACATTTAGGTTCATTATCCAGTGATGTGGCTGAAGCTGAAAATTTGTGAACATTCAAAAATAAACTGGATAGGATCCTTTAGTTATTAATGGACACCAAACGAGCACGATGGGTCGAATGGCCTCCTCTCGATTGGACACTGTCTTATGTTCTTGTTAGAAAATAACATGAAAGTCTGTATTACACTGGTCATATAATGACTGTCAATTGATATGGTAAACATAGAAATACCTCCCGATTATACTCTCTCTGACTGATGTGCCACTGCAGATATACCTTTATTTTCTGCTTATGGACCAGTGTTTATGAAAGAATACTGTAAATGTATTATTCTAATAAAACACTACAAAAAGGGCAAATCAAATGTTAAATCTAAACCTTTCTCAGGTATCCACTTGTCTTGCACAGTAGGATCAAAATTGAGGCCACTCTGCTCCCATGGCAACGGTTAAAATATAAATAAGAAGGCAATGAAAATATCATAAGCTACTCCAGACAAACATTACCTTTGATGATATCTTCAAAGAAAGCAAATATGGACAAGTTCGGCTGGCAGTTTGATTGATGCCTCAGAAAAACAGTAAACATTTTCATAATTTATTGTTCCTGTGGAAAGTGTGTGCCCTTAAATCTTCCATCTCTTATTTATGTATCGAGGAGTATACTGTAGTTCCTACAGAACTAGACAAAATCAGTTACGTATAATGTTTTTATTTTTATTTTTGTAATTTATTTTATATGCCTAGCTATCCTCATTAAAGAACAAAATAATATTTATCTAGTGGTTAAAGCTGAAGAATATATTTATCTTTTGGAGGCATCTTCATAGTTTCATTGTTCATTTTAGAATCATGTTGTTAAATTATATCACTGCGATATAATCCAATTTGAGCTTTATGTTTTGAACACGCAACTGCGGCTGTAGATCACGTGAAAGCAGATGATATGATATACTTAGATTTTCCAAAAGCTTTTGATAAGGTTCCACACCAAAGACTGATCCTCAAATTGGAAGCTGTAGGCATTCAGGGTAATGTAAGTAGATGGATTATGAACTGGTTGATGTCTAGGAAACAGAGGGTGTCAATTAGAGGAGTCGCTTCTAACTGGAGTGAGGTTGTTAGTGGAGTTCCACAGGGATCAGTACTAGGGCCTTTGCTTTTTCTAATCTATATTAATGATCTGGACTCTGGGATAGTTAGCAAACTTGTCAAATTTGCAGATGATACTAAAATAGGTGGCTCAGCAGATACAATCTCGGCAGCACAGGCTATTCAAAGGGACTTAGATAATATTCAGTTGTGGGCCGACACCTGGCAGATTAAATTCAATGTGGACAAGTGCAAGGTATTACATGCAGGTAACAAAATGGAAACACAAATGGAAATTGGGCTTCAAGGCATTCAAGACAGAAAACAGGAGACACTTCTTCACACAGAGAGGCGTCACAATCTGAACAAACTCCCCAGCGATGTGGCTGAAGAGACAATTTGGGAACATTCAGAAACAGACTGGATAGGATCCTTGATCACTTAGTTATTAATGGACACCAAACGAGCACGATGGGGCGAATGGCCTCCTCTCATTTGTAAACTTTCTTATGTTCTTATGTTCTTATGTTTCTGCTACATTTAGAGCACCTTGCAAAAGTATTCAGACCCTTCCTATGGTATCCTGCTTTGTGAAATTAACATTGTTGTTCTTAATATTTAAAAAAGAAAATGTTAAAAACAAACAAAAAAATATGATATTGTGCATTAGTCACGATATAAACATCTTTGAGGATTGGAGGATTGGCAGTATTTTGTTTCTTCCACAATTCTAATAAAATTGATCTTACCAAGAAATGTGATGTAAATGTTTATTGTAAGACTCAATTACTTACTTTAGAAGTGCAGTGTGTCTGACTAATACACTTCAAGTGGCAAACAGCCATTACATTAACAGAATGTGTTTCTCTGGTTTCTAAGCAGAAAGAATAGAATAACATCTTCTTTAATTAACTCCAAATTCCCAGAGTGCTTATCTCATTAGTATGTATCAAAATACACAATTGCACAAACTTTTGGTCAGACATTAAGTGATCCGTACAAGACATACAGTAATTTAAAATTAGCTGATAGCATGAGTCTAGTTGCCAAGCCATGTAGACAAAGAAAATTGTGAAGGCAGTTTTAATTGCGTGATAATCTCTATTTAATGCAGTCTGGGGTGTGTATTTTAATGTTGTTGATTTTGTCTAAATAAGAAAACGAAATCAAGCGGTTCTCATGACAATTGGAAACATTTCAGACTACTTATGTTGTTCAGTTGTTGTTTTTGTTAATATTTGAAATACACACATTCTAAGACCTGTGTTTCTGCATGACTGGTCCTGAAGATGGATAAATCTCCCTGGTCTTCTTTTTCAGAGCTGCAGCATTTCATATAATCTCGGTTGAGCTTTGCTGATGGGACCTCTTATCCAGGAGCTGTCTGTCTCCTAGCTTGTAGAATTGCAAGTTCAAATCCTCCCTCTTACAGAGAATAAAAAAGGGTCAAGGGCCAAGCAAAGAGGGTTTGGAGTCCAAATCCGTCTGTTATGTTTTGTTTGCCCACTTCTGTCCTTTTAGTCTCCTAGTGGTGCCAACTCTAAAGGAAGCACTTCTCCTCAGTGTGGTAGGAGGAATAGGAGTGCTTGTTGAAGACATGAGGGGGATCCATCTACTCTCTAGAACTAACACTACCTGCTAGCACAGTCTTCTTTTGGGACTCTGGTATGGAGGCTGAAAGAAGAAAAATACTCTATTCTTACATGTCCTTGCTGTCTGGAGGAATTAAACTAATTCCTGGCTATGAACTGTGAGATTTGCAGTAATCCAGCCTGGAAGAGAACAAGACTTCTCTGTATTGTGAAAAGAGATCCAAGGCCAAGAAATCAGAAGATATATTTCTGAAAGAGTGCAGAAACTTAAACAGGTTAGATCCAAGTAAATTAGAGTTATATGTCTATCTATGCTCTTTTTTAACTGAAGCATTCAATCAGGTAGTCAATTGACTAATTGATCATAATGATTTAAATACAAATGCTTTACTGCCTTTTTCAAAGTGAACGTTTATCCAGATAATGAAAAACATCTACAAACATTATAGAACGAAATTAAATAGCTTATTAGCGTATACTTTTGGAATCCATTCTGAACCATGCTAGTATTTATACAAGGCATTTGGTGTGCTTAAGAAGAGTAATATTGTATTTAAACAAACTGTAATGGGAATGGATTGATCTTAGCTTCTTTGCTGCCTCCAGCCCTGAGATAATTGCCAATTGTTTGCTGAAACGGTGGAGAAAAAAACACTCACTGTTAAACTCAAATGAGCTTTTATGTTATTTGAAACAGGTCATTAATCAAGCCTCTATTATATATTTCTTACGAGTCTCTTAACATTTTAAAATATATCCATGCCAATAAATTAATCTGAGACTATGCTTTCTAAAGCAAAAATACAAAAGTCAACTAATTACATTCTGAAATGTATGGCGTAAGGCATGAGACAATTATAACATTTCTTGCAGACAGTTAAATTGATTCTGATGTTTATATATATAGTATTGCTTATATACTGTATAGCTTTTCTGATATACATAAAAGTTGGAAGCAATAATAGTATAAATGTTCCAATATTTTAAGGCTGTGTTTAAATTAAACATCACATTTTCAGATTTTTTTCTATGTACATCAGATTGTAGCTTATCAAGCATACTATGCAAATATATAGTACATACAAAATACATGGTTCATATGGTGCATAGGTTCAATACAGCCATGAAATACCAGTTCCACAGCATGGCATTAAACTGGGCAATGTGGGGATGGGTGGGGGGGGGGGTTGAAAATGTGCCATTACTTGATATATATTTTTGGTAAGAATAAATATAGAAAGCTTTAACTGAAACAAAGGACACACTTGAATTTAAATACATGTATTTCAAAGATTCATGAATTTACTTTTAATTAACTTATCAAAAGCCTGTTTATTTTTCAGTGATCTTGCATGATCTTCAAACATGCCCATAACATTTCAGCAGATTCGTCACCAGTTGGTGTGTCCCAATAGAGAGGCAGGGCATGTGATTTACAGTTACTCAGGGCTGGTTGGCAACATTTCACACGAAAGGGATATCTCAGACTGGAAGTGGTTATTCTCTGCAAGGCATGACATCGTTTAAGCACACATCTGGACTCCTTCTGCAGATAACCACATATATTGCAGGGTGTCACTGATTTATCCTCTAATTCTGCTGTTTACTTTGGAATGGCTCTCAGATTATATAGGTTACTTTGAAGTCGCCTCAATTTCCGCCCTGTAACAATTTGTTTCCAAATAAATCTTTTAGTTCCATGTTTGGTTAAGAATTTCCTGTTTAAAGTAAATAAATGAAGACACGTCCTTTTATCCAAGTCCATTAAGAACATAGAAGGATTTTTTTGAATCCATTAAATAAAATTCTGTCTCTGACGACCAATTTGCACCGCAGTGTCACAGTTATCCAAGAAGATACATTTTACGAGAACGCAAGACATTACTACATGAACACTACACTGTCACACAAGCATACAACATGACATGCACAGTATGACATTAAATATTAAAAGAAGGTCAAATGGGGACAGTTTGTCCTCTTATATACAACGAAACTAGACCGTATTAGTTCTGGAGGATATTCAAATTATGTACTGGAAATTTACAAGAACTGTCTGCTCTCAATGCAACAGTTTCAGAATTCAGCTGAACACAAGCCAACTCCCCCAATTTAGCAACTGAAGCAGAATGTATTTATTCACCTAAAGTTGGGGTAATGAAAGCAGGTTTCTGAATTCTAAATTAAAGAAAATATAGCAATCAAACTTTTTCCAGTTGAAATAAACAAACAAACACATAAATAAATCAGCTCAAAACAATCCACACAGGCGGACCAGACCTGCTGTTTACAATTTTTTCCTAATAGTTTGGCATTACTCATGCACCTTCCTATAGGGAAAAACAATGGTAATTGCACCCTAGAGTGAAAAGCTTGATTAATGGGGCTACGTGAATGTTGGCATTACTATACATCTCTCAAAGATAGCAATTTAGTATGGGACACAAGTTCGTCACTGCCAAACAGAGGACCAGGAGTGAATGATATTGATAGTGTAAATGGCGACTTTGGGGCAGCAGTCCAATGAGATTTTTTTAAGATGGGCAACAGTGTCAAGTCAGCTCAGCACTGAAAGGGAAAGCAGTGTTTGGAAATGGTCCTTGGAAGCTAAAGGTCATAACATCTCCCCCCGTCTCTGACATGCTGCTTTCTGACTGTGCAGTCTGCAGTGGCTCCTGCTCATTAATCCCCCATGTTTATTTGAGAAAAGGGCACGACACAAAATAAAATTAGAACCTACATTTGGACAACACAAACTAGGAGCAAATCCTCATTAAAATTGTAGATGCCTGCTGTGAGCTCATTAGACTTCATTTACATAATGATGTTTTAAGATCAGGCAAATGCCATTATGGTTCCGTTTAATTGATGTAATGGGGGAAAGGGGCCAGTTAAGCCATTAAAACAAAATGCAATGCTTTAACTTCTGTAATTAATAAAGCACTATTTATATTTAGTTGACTATTGGCGCCTTCGGACCATGTTTACATTAATGGGAAGATGACTTCAGAAGACTTTAATACATTATTTGGCCACAAGTAATCTGGAGACCCATATCTCGACGTGGTTTCTACTGTTTTCTCAGAACTGCGCAAGGTTCAAATCTTGGACTGTGTCACCTAAAACATGATTAGCTACAATGTGCTTACTGGGGTGTATAAAACCACCCATAAATGTTTCCATTTGTGGAAGATCACAACCACAAGTACAGATATTTTTTACTCCATTATTTCAATTTGATTTAAAATGTGATCGTGTCATCTTTAGTGCCAGTTTTATTAGAAGTCAGTATTGAATTTAAGACACCATATGTTTTCCTGTGAAATCTGAAAATCCCTGTTTATTCTCATTTGACACATTTTAAGGTCACAGAGTGAATAAAATCATCATGCTGAGCAAAAAGCAGAAAAGTTCACATGATATTAAATCCCACTTTTCACATCAAATGGAAACTTTTAATGTATCGCTGGTTTCTTTCCATCGAACGGCAGGGGCAGTTGTAACTTTAAAAAGAAGGAGCTCAAGACATAATCGGTATAAATCTTTAACTGAAGATTACATTTGGTTTGGTAAACCTGTATTATGTGAGATGAGAATTGTCTTGTGTGTTTTTATTTTTCTTACATCTGGCAAAGGCTTTTTTAGTTTTCTGAGAAGCTTTCCAGTTGGTGAATAATTACTGTAAAGCTAATTATATATATATATATATATATATATATATATATATATATATATGTGTGTGTGTGTGTGTGTGTGTGTGTGTGTGGTTGATGTGTTTAGATATAGATATAGATAGAGATATATGTATGTTTGTATATACATTTTGTATTAATTTTTTCCCAAGACAACCCAGTTGATAGAAAAACAGCAGTAAGACTTTATAATAAGGTGCTGTGATTCCTCATGAATTCATATTTGAATATTACATGATTAAACATCAATACCTCATGAACATCATCTGAGTTCTGATGCTGAGCACATAAACCCTACCCTTTCCCTAGCACATGTGATTAACATCAGAACTCAGATGAAGTGCATGACATGTTCATGTGTTTATCCTGTGGTGTTCATATATGAATTAGTGAAGAATCACACCACCTTATTATAAAGTGTGACCAAAACAGCTCTAGAGTTGTTTATGGGGGGTGATACTGCACACTGTGTGAATGTCTTTTCCCCCACTTTGGCCTTTTTGTTTGGTTCTAACCGTTAGACTGTGCGCCAGTATGAATTAATATAGACAGACATGCATTTAAACACCTGGGCGACATATCTGGATTCAAAGCACTTTCAAGTTTTAGTAACCATCAAATGCAATTATGGCCAGTCGAGGCAGATGGAGCTGAATTTAAATGCTATTCCCCAGGTAGAAGGGGTAAAGCAGTAATCAATGTTTTTATGTCCAAAAGGCTATAGCATATCCAAAAGGTTTTTTGTAAGAACTACACACACTGTCACAAACTATTGACCCACCTATACAAATACATTAAGCATCGGTTGAAGTTGCAAAGAGCCAATTTAATGTTGGCAAAATGAAGCTGACAATTGATACTAAATGAAGTGCAGTTAAATTACAAGGCCCCTGTGAATTGTTTGATGGCACATCGAGGGAGGTCATCACCAATGCAATATATAAACAGCACAGACTGATATTGTTGTGATACTATGCATAATGTTTATATGTGGTTAGGACACTAATACCTTTGAAATGGAATCCACGTGGTCATTACTAGTCAAGTCAGTACTGTCAGTGGTGATTCTAGAGTATGTGGGGGCCCCAGGCAAAATAATTCCTGACGGTGTTGGTATTTTGTCCCGTGTGAGTGGGGGAGGAGGAGGGGGGGGCGGACGGTGCTTTCGCTGGTGAGAGCGCGGGGGGGGTGAGTTTTCCCATTTGGGGGCCCACCCCCATGCCCTGGGCCCCAGGCAATTGCCTGGGATGCTTACCCCCTTGCGACACCCTTGAGTACTGCCACACAGGAGAGCTAGTCATTTAGTATTTCCTAAAATGGACACAATTTCAATGTACTATGCATTCTTCCTTGAAAAACAAAGATGTGAATATCATGTGAAAGTTGAACCTAATCTTCATCTGTTCTCTCCTGAGGTTAACCTAGCACCTGTTGTTTCTCCAGTTGTACAAACTGCATGTCTTGTCCATTTCACACACTTTGGAGATGGCCCTGCTTTACTGAATACTAAACAGTCAAAATCATTTGATCATGTAGACTTCCAGATGACTGGCTGCACATCTGCTTAAGGGTGTAACTTATGTATGAACTATATTTCAGAAATGTCAAGTGACATACTGTGGCCCTGTCTCTTCTGTTTCCTGAATCCAAAATAGATGAGTTAATTGTAAAGATCAAAATCACTCTCATGAGATATAATCCGTATCAGTACCTCCGGAGGTACTAAAAGTCTTTGAGGGAGAAACATTTCGGGAGCTTCTGTAAATGTATGTGCAGAATGTAGTACCTTTTATAATAGCACAAGATTTCAAATAAAATGAAATGAAAAGGTCTAGAGTAAGTGTTTTAATGGAGTTTATCATGAAAGACGTGCTACGCATGCACGTAGTGTTATCTTGATGTAGAAGAGATAGACATTAGAATTGAAATGTACTTGTCATACTGTATCCGGCAGCTCCTGATGCTAGCATGATCTTAACAACATATATTAACAACAGTATAATTGGGCGGAGGGGGCAGGGGGGTACATCTATTTACAAAGTAATAGTGTACTAGCACAACCACAAAAGAATGGTCTCTCAAAGAGGTTCAGGCATCTATTTAATGGATCTGTGAAAGCACACGTTATTGGCCACTGCCAGTCTGTGAGGACCATGGTGGGAAGAGGAGGTCTCGAATGGAAGAAGTGCCCGCTGCCACCCTCTCAGGCAATCCCCACAGTCACAGGAGAGCAACAATGAAGAGTGCTTTTTCAGAACGGTAGCTACCTCTTTAATCCTTACTGAAATGGGTAGGATTATACCAGTTCACAATGTGGAGCACTTTCTGGTATTATTAGCCAAGATGGGTTTACTGCTCTCTCCTGCAAACTCCATTTTCTACAAAATCTGAACAGTTTATAGGTAAGGGGTTAAGTAACTTGTTAAAAAAAAAAGTGTTCTGTCTCACAAGCAGGAACATTTATTTCCCTTTCTCTAGATATCTTTCAATATAGAGTAGATATACTGTACATAAATATGGGTGTGAGTCTGTAGATGGCTCTGGAAACATTCAGATGTCACTGAAACTGTGGGATTGTGGAAACAAACAAAAAAAGGGAAGCCAAAATGAATGTGTCTCTTACCAATGTAACTGATATTTCATGCATTGAAACGGTCTGCAGGGGAAACTGTGCCAGAGAGCAGCTGATAGTGCCAGGACTGCATCAGTCTCCCTCTCCATTGCCTGCCTTTGTCATCACCACACCGAACAGAGGAGACAGAACTCTCTCCCACAAGCCATATAAAGCAACATTTCCGGGGGATGTTGAGATGTACTTCCCTCGTATGGCTTCTGCCCTTCCCTGTCTTACTCAGACTCAAAAGTGCTTAAACAATACTCATTATACAGGTATACAAATAACGTTGCAGTATTTACATCAGAAGCTTAATCTTCTAGGAATCTGTCAATACAACCCGGAAAATAAATTAATTATATATAACTTTTCTTAAATAGGGACTACAGTGCAACAGGCTTATCGTGTTATTGGAGAATGAGGCGGAAAGCAGGTTGAGGCAACACGCTTAATGGTCTGAACCCATTTGAACATGTGTAGCCTTTGTTGGCAGCTGCCTTTGAAAAGAAGCAATACATTCTGTAATCTCAGCCCTTTGAAATCGGAGGCGGAGGAGGCTATCTGGCAGACTAAGATTATTGACTTCAAGTACATTCGTGAGTGGGTCAAAGAATTCGGTATGATGAAAAGTTTAGGTTCAAACTATCTTCATGTGTTCCCTCTGAACACAGATAGATGCTAAAATGCAATGCTCACTTTGAGAGAAAAAAAGGAAAAGCTTTTTAATGTAGTACTCAGTTGCAAGAGCCACTTGAAAACATGCCATATGATTTTTTTCTAGGTGTTTCCAATGCTTCTTTTAGTTGAGAGGAAATAACTCCACATATACTGTTCACGCAAAATTCCACTATCTTAAAGGTTCATTAGAAAACAAGGCCACTCTGTACCTCTTAAAAAAAGGTGATCGGCAACAAATTGCATTTCATGGGTAGGTCAAAGCCTTGATCTGATCTGGGCCAAAGTGCCAATCCTGTGAATCGTAAAAACAAGCGAAACATGAAACCATGCAGAATCTGACAATCGAATCCAGTACCAGCACAGTATCATAGTGAGTGGCCGTTAATAATTGTGCATTTACACGACCAGTGTTCATTTCTGAATGTTTGAAGTTTTCTATACATTTCCAAACAACTTAATTTTAGAGTACATTTGCATCTCACCTGCCATCTATCTCTCTAAACCAGTGAAATATTCAAACACATCATGGTGCTGACTGACTTGTAAAGGAAAAGGACATTTGTTTCAGCAGACCTAATTCATTGTCTCAGGCATTCTTCATAAAGGTCAAACAGTTTACCTACACGAGTGGCATTCTGCACTAAAATAGTTAACAGGCGTTTTCACACCGAAGAGCAGCTTTTAAACTAAGGTCTCTTAAGAAGCAATCTGTCTTTATCAACTCCTATGCCAATTACACATAAACTGTATTATCTAAAATTACTTGGGCAGTTGCAGATCTGTACATCCAAGAAAAACATTCTTACATAGATGAAGCTTCTTCTATAGTTATCTTAAAAAAGTCATACTCAATTATATAGTTCACTAATATACATAGTGAAATACACTCACCTAAAGGATTATTAGGAACACCACACTAATACTGTGTTTGACCCCCTTTCGCCTTCAGAACTGCCTTAATTCTACATGGCATTCATTCAACAAGGTGCTGAAAGCATTCTTTAGAAATGTTGGCCCATATTGATAGGATAGCATCTTG
Organism: Amia ocellicauda; assembly: GCF_036373705.1. NCBI lineage: Eukaryota > Metazoa > Chordata > Actinopteri > Amiiformes > Amiidae > Amia > Amia ocellicauda. The sequence continues at coordinate 2,308,908 of NC_089853.1, forward strand.
CAGTTGATGGAGATTTGTGGGATGCACATCCAGGGCACGAAGCTCCCGTTCCACCACATCCCAAAGATGCTCTATTAGGTTGAGATCTGGTGACTGTGGGGGCCAGTTTAGTACAGTGAACTCATTGTCATGTTCAAGAAACCAATTTGGAATGATTCGACCTTTGTGACATGGTGCATTATCCTGCTGGAAGTAGCCATCAGAGGATGGGTACATGGTGGTCATAAAGGGATGGACATGGTCAGAAACAATGCTCAGGTAGGCCGTGGCATTTAAACGATGCCCAATTGGCACTAAGGGGCCTAAAGTGTGCCAAGAAAACATCCCCCACACCATTACACCACCACCACCAGCCTGCACAGTGGTAACAAGGCATGATGGATCCATGCTCTCATTCTGTTTACGCCAAATTCTGACTCTACCATCTGAATGTCTCAACAGAAATCGAGACTCATCAGACCAGGCAACATTTTTCCAGTCTTCAACTGTCCAATTTTGGTGAGCTTCTGCAAATTGTAGCCTCTTTTTCCTATTTGTAGTGGAGATGAGTGGTACCCGGTGGGGTCTTCTGCTGTTGTAGCCCATCCGCCTCAAGGTTGTACGTGTTGTGGCTTCACAAATGCTTTGCTGCATACCTCGGTTGTAACGAGTGGTTATTTCAGTCAAAGTTGCTCTTCTATCAGCTTGAATCAGTCGGCCCATTCTCCTCTGACCTCTAGCATCAACAAGGCATTTTCGCCCACAGGACTGCCGCATACTGGATGTTTTTCCCTTTTCACACCATTCTTTGTAAACCCTAGAAATGGTTGTGCGTGAAAATCCCAGTAACTGAGCAGATTGTGAAATACTCAATGCTTAAATCACCTTTCTTTCCCATTCAGACATTCAGTTTGGAGTTCAGGAGATTGTCTTGACCAGGACCACACCCCTAAATGCATTGAAGCAACTGCCATGTGATTGGTTGGTTAGATAATTGCATTAATGAGAAATTGAACAGGTGTTCCTAATAATCCTTTAGGTGAGTGTATAGTGTAATATAGTGAAATATTTAAGTTTTAAAGTGAATGAACAGCTATTTTCTGTAGTTCTTGAATAGTTTCCGTATGTAAAGAAAGACTGTCACAAAATATTTCTCAGAATTCCTAACTTTAACTGACAACTTTTCTTATTTTATGACAGTAATACCTCTATTATTCTAAATAGGGCTTCTAAACTGCATTTCTATACACAGTGAGGACTTGTTTCAAATTTATTTTCAGAATAAAGGTCTCTGATGCAGTCATACAGTGCATCCGGAAAGTATTCACAGCGCTTCACTTTTTCCACATTTTGTTATGTTACAGCCTTATTCCAAAATGGATAAAATTTATTATTTTCCTCACAATTCTACTAACAATACCCCATCATGACAACGTGAAAGAAGTTTGTTTGAAATCTTTGCAAATGTATTAAAAATGAAAAAACAAAAAAAGCACATGTACATAAGTATTCACAGCCTTTGCTCAATACTTTGTTGAAGCACCTTTGGCACCAATTACAGTCTCAAGTCTTTTGGAGTATGATGCTACAAGCTTGGCACACATATTCTTGGGCAGTTTCTCCCATTCTTCTTTGCAGGACCTCTCAAGCTCCATCAGGTTGGATGGGGAACGTCGGTGCACAGCCATTTTCAGATCCCTCCAGAGATGTTCAATCATTTTTCCTTTCAATCAGGTTTCCTCCAGACATGATGCTTGCAATTCAGTCCAAAGAGTTCAATCTTTGTTTCATCAGACCAGAGAATTTTGTTTCTCATGGTCTGAGAGTCCTTCAGGTGCCTTTTGGCTGTCATGTGCCTTTTACTGAGGAGTGGCTTCCGTCTGGCCACTTTACCATACAGGCCTGATTGGTGGAGTGCTGCAGAGATGGTTGTTCTTCTGGAAGGTTCTCCTCTCTCCACACAGACACGCTGGAGCTCTGTCAGAGTGACCATCGGGTTCTTGGTCACCTCCCTGACTAAGGCCCTTCTCCCCCGATCACTCAGTTTGGCCAGGCGGCCAGCTCTAGGAAGAGTCCTGGTGGTTCCAAACGTCTTCCATTTACGGATGATGGAGGCCACTGTGCTCATTGGGACCTTCGATGCTGCAGAAATGTTTCTGTACCCTTCCCCAGATCTGTGCCTCGACACAATCCTGTCTCAGCGGTCTACAGACAAGTCCTTGGACATCATGGCTTGGTTTGTGCTCTGACATGCACTGTTAACTGTGGGACCTTATATAGACAGGTGTGTGCCTTTCCAAATCATGTCCAATCAACTGAATTTACCACAGGTGGACTACAGTCAAGTTGTAGAAACATCTCAAGGGATGATCAGTGGAAACAGGATGCACCTGAGCTCAATTCTGAGTGTCATGGCAAAGGCTGTGAATACTTATGTACATGTGCTTTTTTGTTGTTTATTTTTAATAAATTTGCAAAGATTTCAAACAAACTCACGTTGTCATTATGGGGTATTGTTTGTAGAATGTTTAGGAAAATAATGAATTTAATCCATTTTGGAATAAGGCAGTAACATAACAAAATGTGGAAAAAGTTAAGCGCTGTGGATACTTTCCGGATGCACTGTATATAATACTCTTGCATGCGAATTGTACAAAGATCGTTGATAAAACATAATTACTATACTCATCATATTCATTCCAAATGTAGGGTCAGATGTTGTAATGGATTTTACATTTTGTTTCAATGCTCTATAGGTTATACTCCTCATCAAACGAAAAATCAGTAGGCTTACACTTTGATTAAAATAATCACTATAATAAAAGTGGGATGATTCCTTCCAGATATACCTCTTTTGCTTAAAAGTATGCAAATAAAGTCAATTGAATATTGGCTTTGAAAAAGTAGGTTGTCTTCCGCACATAAAAATTAGCATTTTCTTAGCGATGGCTGAAATGCAGTTATTAGTAATGAGGTTTTCCATTCTATATCTGGCGATTATGATTTCTCTGCAGTTTAATTTCACGTATAATAGGCTTTCATCAAATTGGCTCTTAATAATCGTTTCGGTGTCTGCAGTTTAACACCAAGGGAATTGCTACAATCAAACCCATAGCACTGTAGTACACTTGCCTGTTCTTGTCAAGTCCCGATGGCTGCTTGGGGTCTGTGAGCGAACTGTGAATTTCATTGTTCCTATTGTGGGTATAAAAACAATACAATTATCTACTCTTATGAATGGATAATTGCTTCATTTTTTCGCAAACTCATACACTGGCTGCGTGTGAAGGTCCTTGGTTGAAAATGGTCGAAGGTGTAAGTATCACTCATAACCCAGAGACAATCAGACTGATCATGAGGATATCAGAAGAAGCAGGATGTTTTAAAATGCTGCAGTGTGATCTGCTTTGTATGGAGGCATCAGCAGACCAGTGGAGAAAGCATGGTGGGGTAGATGGTTCAAACAGTCATTGCTAATAAATGCCTTTCATTTAGGTGACAGGCAGGTTATGGTCAGAGATCACAAGCTGCATTGTGCTGGAGATATAGTTCAGTCTACGAATAAGGAAGGCACTTCTTTTAAGTGCACTGGGCCCAAACTTCGTCTGATGCTTGAATATCACTGGAAGCCACTATTGGCCATGCCTGCAGCTTTCATACACGTTTGGGTCTATGGTTGCTATTGTCTATCAGAGAAACAGAGCCCTCACCTCTTAGACAATTGCTCAGTAAGCATGGAAGGCTATGAATGTTTTCTTCTTTTTTCCCAACTCCAATTGCATATGAGTGTGATGGAGAAGATGATAAAACCTGATCAGAAACATCCATGTTATCACATACAAATAAAAATAAAAAATATCCAGAAAGTCTCTTTTCTAAAGAATGTCTCTCGCTTCTAAGCCAAAGCCTGAGTCATGATCTGTTCATTTTCCTCAGGATTATCTTTTAAATCTTTTAAATAAACTCTACTTTAAGGCAAATAAGTAGTGTGACCTGAAATGTATTAGTCATCTTCAGGCAAACATTTTATGTGCAGGAAAGAAAGAATAAAGTGGGAGTAAAAAAATAATAAAAGGTTATGCTTCATAAATCATTCCACAATTATTTACAATTTAACACATTCTGTGACATGTCTCCAATCTTTGGCTCTGGAGATTGGTGTTGACCTAATATTGCTAAGAGCTATTTTTCTTCTCCATGCATTTCCCTTAGTATAAAGCAGGAAATCGTCACATTTGTTAACTATGTATATTACGTTCATGTTTATATATACTCTCTCCTCTCGCAGAATAAAATACATGTTTCTCAATGTTTCTCAATTAATGTTTTTTTCATGAATTTGTGTTTTTAAAGGTCTGGATCAAATCAATCAAATTAGATTCTCAAGACTCAACTTGAAATCTGACAGTCATGATCTAAAAGGCATATACACTAGTTTTTAAAATCGCTGCATAACAATATTCAGTTTTTAGGACACTTGCTATATTTGTAGTCTGTGAGCTCCCTACTTTATCATCAAAAATAAAAGCAATAACTGTTTGTTCACAAAAAGCTTGGCAACATGACAGATTGAGGCCATAATGGATGAAAAAGTAAGGACACGCTGTATATAAAATTGTAATTTTAAAGTCAAGACACAACTATGGCATGAATTTCAGCCATAATTCCATAATGAATAATGGAGAAGTGGCATTTTTAAGACCCCCGCACGGCAGCATCGCTGGTTTAAAAACATTTCACATGTACTATTTAAACTTAATCCCATAAAGCTAAAAACTCTGCTGAGTCAACACATATAGGAAACGTATACTTGTGAGGATATATTATTAATAAAAAGTGATAAAAATGCAAACAAAAAGTTGGGAAGGTGTGATGTTTATTCAATTACTTCGATACAGAACTTTGCTCACCCACTTCGATTCGAGAGAATGACAGTGATTGAATTATTATTCTTCCTGGCTTCACACCACCACAAACAGAATCTACCTATCGTAGATACAAGTGTGAGGTTCTTGTTGTGGCATCCTGTTTGTGATCATATCTAAAATATACAAAGAAAGTAACTAAATAAATCCATTGTGACTTAAAAACATTAGTTTACATTAAAAAATACAAATAGGAACACAATTTATAAATCTAGTTTTCTCCCATACGATACAGTGTCCCATTTCAAAACAAATAAATTCAATGTAGTTTGAATGTAACAAAAACATAATATGGAGACAGTATTTAAAAATATAGTTAGCATCTATTCTTGTACAATATCCTAAATGTTGTCAGGAGGTACCTCTCCCTATGGGATTTGCTCGCCCTGTGATCTTAGCTCTGTTTTCTTGCCCTGGGCATAGCTTCTGCCTGATCTGTTGGCTGAGAATTCACTGTGGTGAGGAGATGCAGGTAGTTCGTTGAACCCGGGCTCAGCAGGGGTGACCCAGGATAAAGGCCGGCCTCGCTCTGGGTCCACAGTGGTGCAGACCTCGTTCCACTGCTGCTTGAGTCTTCTGCACCCTCCAGCAGTGACCCGGGGAGGTTGGAAAGCTGTGAGGAAGCAGAGGGCTGTCTGGGGAGACACATCTCTGGGTGGACCAGGGGCTGAGGAGGATTCTGGATACAGCGCAGAAACTCGGCATTGTGTCTTGTATTCGGAATAGGAGCCTGCAAAGACCAAAGAAATTAAACCATTAAAGGCAGCTGAGAGTAATTGCTTAATTTTTGTAATTGCTTTTTTCGTTGTTGTTTTCTTACATTTAATAATGAACCACAGCAGAACAATTAAATGAGAAATTAATCTAGTATTTGGGCAATTCAGTCCAGTGTGACATCCTGGGAGGATATTGGCGTGTTATCAGTTCAAGGATGTGGGTAAAAATAATAAATCAAAGCGCTGGTGCTACATTGTTTTTAGACAGCTTCATCTGGCAGGAGTAAAAGGAATCACCGCAGGGGTATTCTGTTTGGTTTTCGGACTGCATTTTTAATAACACTGCTACACACTTTTATTTCCATTTCATGAATACTTTTACAATTATCCTTCTGTGGCTTTCAGCCTTCTAAATTGCAACACCAACGTCATTTTCAAGTCTTTTATGAGAACAAATCAGCCTGTCGTACAGTATTTACAAGTACAGTGGTAGGAGTAGGAGGAAAACACTGCTCGGTATTCTTCAGAACTGGCTTGAATTCCACAAGGTGCCATTCACTGTACTCTCACGAGAGCAAACTTTGTTACGTCTTTAATATATATGTTAATTACTCACAGTATCAGTTGGATTGTCTGAACGTGTAGTAGCAGAATGACAGTGTTTATAACAGCAAGCCCCTCAGCTCGAGGGAAGCTGGTGGGGGAAATTTATTGCAACTATTACCCAAGAACATTGCCTTTGCTGTCAGACTCCAAGGCCCAAACTGAATAGCGAGGATAAATTGTCTTTTTTGAAATTGGAGTTTCTATTGACAGAGCTGCAGAAGCAACAAGTCTCATGGCTTCACCCTCAATAGCCCTGAAGAGCGCTTGTTTCAGTGCTGGTCCTGTTATATATTTTTTTAATCATTACTGAAATCGCAGCTTGTCTGCCTTCACTTGCTCTCTGTGCGTTCCCCACCCCCAGCTTCACTCCCAGAGCGAACTACGAATTCAATCAGAACGTTTCTGTCTCTGTGTGTTCGCTGGCGTTCGGGGGCTAATGAGGCAGTTGTAATTCGGTGCTTAGAGATTCCTGTGTTGTGATAAGTTAAAAAAACAAATACAATGCAGCATTTAGTATTTCCAGAGAAACTTTGCCCATGTTGATGGTTTACAAATGTGTAGCTGGTCAGTGTAAACAGAAACCAACAAACCATTCATATTTGAATGCATTTCTCTAGTTAATATTAACTTAATATTAAATTACATATATAAAGATTATACTTCTTGTCTTCATCCTGAAGGTCAAGAAAGCTCAACTGAAGCTAATTTAATAGCCACGATCGATGTGTGTCATTATCAATGGCTTATTTTCAAATCCAATGCAGACATTGCTGGTAACAGACCACATTATTTAATCTACTTCGTATTATATAGACTAAATTACTAAATTCTGGGGTAAAGCAATATGAACCTCTTTACAGAACAAGACTAATTAAGACAATTATGTATAACTTAGTTGACAAGTTAAAATCCTTATATTTGCCTAGATTTAACAAGATGTACTGTTGATTATTACAGGGAACACTAATTATTAAAAAAAGGGTTAAACAGATTGGTTACAACAGAATTTCAACTGGTACTACAGACATGACAGTAGGTGCAAAAGCCTTCATGCTAAACATTAAATAGTTATAATGACGTCTTCCTTAAATCAGATTAAAGAAGTTAATACAATGTAAAAAGACAATACATGGAAAACAATCATTATATGCCTGACTAAAGTGTTTGGTCTTGCCAATCCCTTTTGAGTAATGAAAAAGGGTAACAATAGAAGTCAATGCAAGCTTACCAAGAGGTTTTATCAAACTGGACATTTTCTGTATTATATTTTTAAAATAAAGATGTTAATTTTAGGTGGGAATGGGGAGGGGTTAATTAGGTAATCGATTAAAGGACTTTTCACAATACACATACATGTTTTAACAACATAAATCTTCCCTGGGTTCAAAGATTCCTCATACGTTTATTAAATATTCAGAGCATGTAGTCCTAAGCAAAGAACAAAGGCCACATAATCTGAACTTTAACTCATACTTCACAGGCTGATGCTTCAGTCAGCCTGCGAAGGAAAAGCAATTATTGTACTTGAGCTGGCACTGGGAAGAGTCACATATGGAAAAAAAAGGTCATTGACAAGTCATTTCATTGAAGAAAAGATTTGTGGTAAAAAAACAATTTTGCTAAAAGCACTGTAATTGTGCCGTTTCTGACTGAAGACCCTTTCCGATGTGGAGGAATATGGACTAGATATTAACTGTCTGAAACCCTGCTGCAAACTCCACCTGTCACACACAGGAGTTGTCATTTATATTTTCCTGTGACACAGGAAAGAAAGACAATTATACTAATGAGAGAAATAATGCTTTTAAAAACAACGCACATATCAGAAAATTCAATTACACCTACCTGATCACTCTGCACAGCACTGCAGGTCAAACACTAATGTGTCATGCATTGTTGCAGAAGCATGACTAGCTCTCTGTCAATGAGACTGGTGCATTGCCCGGGTGAGAAATTGCTTGTATCTCAGTTTCTTTCTCAGTGAGAAAATTAGAACTAAATAATTCAATGTTATGAGAAGAGTATAGACATTGCCTGGCCTCACCATTTGCCATGGATAAGCCGTGGGGCCTGCGCTGCTAGTGAACTGCGAGGAGGCGAGTCTTGGCTCTTGTGTGGCATATAATGGTTGTGCACTCATCACAGGGGGTCCAAAGCAATTCTGCAACATAAATATTGTTAATAAAGCAGGCATCATGGCCAACCATTTCCTACACACTGTTGATGTATCTTGTTCATGCAGCATTTGATTTGCACTGAGCACAATAAACCACAAGTCCTGGCAGAGCTACACTGAAATACAATAGTTAGTTTCTATATAGTATTTATATGAGAAACAACCTTGGATTCTAGGAGAACAAGACCCTCAGCTGCGGCCGCTGTTTCAAGAACAACAGCTCAGTCTCTTGACACTCTCCCTCTCAAGATAAATGTTAAAAAACCAAGAGAACACATAAGGTCAGATCAAAATTCTCTGGGTCGCTGAGGTCGCAATGACTCTGAATAAATTAATATCCAAGGCATTAAGTGAGTTGCAAGGTGTAACCAAAGGGGGAAATGATTTGAAGAGCCACTGCTTCCTTGCTGATGACAGAACCTCTGTAACTATGGAATTAAACAGCTAATTTGAGGCATTTCCCAAAACAGGCTTTGAATAAAATTGTAATTTTTCAATGATAGCATCAGACTATATGTGTGTGCACTGCCTCGCTGTAGAAATTCTTTATTTAATAATGTATTCTTTAAATGAATAACATAAACAAATACATTCATACTTCTTAAATACGTGAAAATAGGGATTCTTGCTATACCCTCTAATTTACTCCAACATACACTAATACTTTAATTAATATAGAGCACTTAACATATGGTCATTTTGTGGCTGTAAATCTATAAATCCCATGTGCCCTTCAGATTGACTGCTGCATCATTAGGCTACAGGTGTTACTGTGTTAACAATTAAGCCTTATTATAACTAGTTTTTCATTGTACATGCCAAGACTGATTATTGGCCGGTACAGCACACTATTATGAGACTTATTTCATCAGTTCAGCAACTGCGTTATCCACTCTGTATAGCTCATCAGGAATGACAATGATATCAAATTAGTAACAGTTTAGCAGCCTTTTTTTCTATCTGTCGAACGACAATCAAGTTGGCTGGTAATTTATAAATGAGGCAAAGGACTATACCCTTCAGCCTATCCACGCGAAGGTGACAGTTTTCAGACCCCTCGATGTCTTTTCTGAGACGCTGCTCCACCCAATACATCAAGATCAGTCTGGTCTTTCCACGAATAATAATAATACATTATTTCAAGTCATAGACTAAAATGTTTAAATTAAAATGTAAATGATGCAATCACCAGTACTATGAATATACTCAAGATGTAATATGACACTTACGAAATCCATTGAAGGCACTTGTTGGCTGTAGATCATGGGATAAGCAGTCCTCCAAGGGAGTGGCTGAGGGCCCTGCACCATCCTTAAAACAGAACGACATCTACGTTTTACCAGGGTACATCAGATTTCAGCACTGTGTCTCAGTAAGCAGACCCTGAATGCAATTATCATATTGCAGAGATATGAAATTATGGCTTGAAGGATTCTATACGGTTAGCAATTTAAAAAAGCAGAGCAGGTCAATGATGGTTCATTATCAGGCCTCTTATCTCATAATACTGTTTAAACTGGAATGCAATATTCTCATGGATATAATTGGAAAATAAAGTTACGACATCTTACAAACAAAATGAGACAGGCAGACAGCATGCTCCCAATAAATGTGTCTTCGTGTAAAGTGACTTAAATCAGTGATTTAACATCCATACAAACACAAAGACATACGCATCCAATGCTTGCATGTAATCACTTTTTTCATCATTACCTCAATCACAAGATTACAAGAGTGATTAAAGGATTTACGTTTGTCGTGCCCATTTTTTTACTGAACAGAGTAGAAAGAAACTGGCAGTTAGTGATGAAAATGAGGTGACCGAATCAGAATAAAAACAAATCTGACAGTGATTGTGGACAGTCTCTTGAGATGGCAGGGAGTGGGGGGTGGGGGGGAATCTCTTCATGAATTTTAAGAGCCCCTTGTCCTACTCTGTAAAAGCTTATCTCAGCATGACCTTAAGAAACACTTTTGAAGCCAACCACTTAATCAGACTTTTTTTTTTCTTCCCCCAATTCTCCTGGTCAAAGCAGCAATTAAAACACTGAGACAGCAATGGCGTATAAAATATATAATTAATTTCACCGTTTTAAAGGGAAAATAGCTTCAAGAAGAATTACAATGTGGCTGTCATGGGGGATAGCAAATGGTACTTCATTATTTATTTATTTATTTGTGATTTTTCTTTTGCTGATTTATGAGATAAAAATGATCTCCAGTATTGGCTAAGAAGAGAAATCAGGACTTGCCTGGCACTCATTATTCTTCCCACGGTTTCCTTGAGCACTAATTGAAGTGTTTATGATAGAGAATGCCATTTCCCTGAGATCTAAAATATTCATAAATCGAGCTCCAAATCCAAAACAAAAATGCTTATGAAAAATTAAGCATATCTTATTAGCACAAAAAGGTGACAATATATACTGATAAAAAACATACATATATATAAATATATATTGTTATGTTCAGAGCCTTAATTCACAGGGTTTAAATCTTTTACTATATGGGGTCTTCCAGAAGAGATCATTTATAAATACGGACTGTTAAGATCATCAGTGGGGTGCTGTTTGGGACATAACTGTCTATACTAATACATAATATTCTGACAAGTATACAATGTATGCAGCTCAGTATGTAGTATACACTCACCTAAAGGATTATTAGGAACACCATACTAATACTGTGTTTGACCTCCTTTCGCCTTCAGAACTGCCTTAATTCTACGTGGCATTGATTCAACAAGGTGCTGAAAGCATTCTTTAGAAATGTTGGCCCATATTGATAGGATAGCATCTTGCAGTTGATGGAGATTCATGGGATGCACATCCAGGGCACGAAGCTCCCGTTCCACCACATCCCAAAGATGCTCTATTGGGTTGAGATCTGGTGACTGTGGGGGCCAGTTTAGTACAGTGAACTCATTGTCATGTTCAAGAAACCAATTTGAAATGATTGGACCTTTGTGACATGGTGCATTATCCTGCTGGAAGTAGCCATCAGAGGATGGGTACATGGTGGTCATAAAGGGATGGACATGGTCAGAAACAATGCTCAGGTAGGCCGTGGCATTTAAACGATGCCCAATTGGCACTAAGGGGCCTAAAGTGTGCCAAGAAAACATCCCCCACACCATTACACCACCACCACCAGCCTGCACAGTGGTAACAAGGCATGATGGATCCATGTTCTCATTCTGTTTACGCCAAATTCTGACTCTACCATCTGAATGTCTCAACAGAAATCGAGACTCATCAGACCAGGCAACATTTTTCCAGTCTTCAACTGTCCAATTTTGGTGAGCTTGTGCAAATTGTAGCCTCTTTTTCCTATTTGTAGTGGAGATGAGTGGTACCCGGTGGGGTCTTCTGCTGTTGTAGCCCATCCGCCTCAAGGTTGTACGTGTTGTGGCTTCACAAATGCTTTGCTGCATACCTCGGTTGTAACGAGTGGTTATTTCAGTCAAAGTTGCTCTTCTATCAGCTTGAATCAGTCGGCCCATTCTCCTCTGACCTCTAGCATCAACAAGGCATTTTCGCCCACAGGACTGCCGCATACTGGATGTTTTTCCCTTTTCACACCATTCTTTGTAAACCCTAGAAATGGTTGTGCGTGAAAATCCCAGTAACTGAGCAGATTGTGAAATACTCAGACCGGCCCGTCTGGCACCAACAACCATGCCACGCTCAAAATTGCTTAAATCACCTTTCTTTCCCATTCAGACATTCAGTTTGGAGTTCAGGAGATTGTCTTGACCAGGACCACACCCCTAAATGCATTGAAGCAACTGCCATGTGATTGGTTGGTTAGATAATTGCATTAATGAGAAATTGAACAGGTGTTCCTAATAATCCTTTAGGTGAGTGTATATGTTACAGTAAATGTGTGAAAATGGTAAATGTATAAATTTACCGATAAATGTATACACCTTTTCACACATTTATCATAACATATACACCTCAGTGAAGAGTCTATGTGAATATCTGAGAACGGGTTATGTCACAAGCGACCCCACATAGTTAGTGAAAGAAACTACTATATGTATACATGGCATGATGCATTGTATACATGTCACAACATCGTCCTAAACAAATGCTTTGTTTTGCTTTTATTTTCCTTTTAACTGTGGACTGCACCTGTTCTGCGGACACGAATGAATATCTAAAGGACAATTTCTAAACCTAGCCAGGAGCATTCATTAAATACTGTTTACACGTCTGTTTCACTCTATTACTCCAGTAAGGTATCCTTTCATTATTAAATGCTCTTTTGTCTGCTTTTCATATTCATTACCTCTTCAAAGGAGGATAATTATACAGTATTCTTGAAAACTCGGGTAACACTGTGTCGGATGCAGCAATCTAAAACTATTGTCCTGTATCGGCTCTGGAGTCTTTTATTATAATTATTCAGTCGTAGGAAATTACATTCCAAATCCACCCTTATGAATGCTGATCTCTATTTGGCAATGTTCCTATGTTATTAATGGTTTGAACCATGGTTTACCATACTATATTTCAGTATTTGGACTAAACTCATCAATTAAAAACATGCCTGAACAGAAACAATTTTGATAAAAAACAATATGTATTAGCAGCTGTCAGCTGAAAAATGTCAAGCATTACCGAATTCAAACAAACTTCAGAATTACAAACTTTAATGTACAAACTTTAGAATTAACTCTGGAATAAGATTCACAGAGATTAGTATCAGGGAGATAGAGCCTTTTTCTCTGATGCCTCCTTTTGAGGCATGGGTAAATCACCGGGAGTGGAGCACATCTGTCGTCTAGTTCTCAGGGCTGTATTCGATGAATGTGCTGAAATTGTCCAGAGGGACACGCACAAAATAAACCAAGCCGTTCAATTTCATCAAGGAACAGCACTGGAGCCAAAAGTGATGTGATTGCATTTAAATCAATCACATCACGGCACCTGTGTAACGGCATGGAAGACATTACAGAAGCACAAATCTCTGTTTTCATAAACCCATTCGCATTGATCGGCAGCAGACCATTCACCTGTCTTTAAATGTAGGTTTTCTGTGTTTTCTGTATGTGTTGCACTTCTGTGTATTTATGTAGTACATAACTTAATATCCTTCAAAGCAGTTAAAGGAGTGAAACTACTCAGTTTGTAGCAAGCCACTTAAAAATCTGTTTGGTAGCTGTTGAAGGATTACTTACTTTAAATACATGAAATGATCTACAGATTCATATAGAGAGCACTCATTTGACTATTAGCATTTGCATGTCTAACAGGATTTATAATTATAAGCTTTTACCACACCTGACATTGTTGTTCCAAACTCCAGGATGAGAATCCAGAAGAAATGCAATCTGAAAGACAAACCAGGCAACTTGAAAACAACTCATAAAATATATATTTTATGACATAAATATAAATAAATTACTGTTATTAAAAAATCATGTCAAGTTCTCACATATTTGCATACACATAATGACTATCAGGAGAGTCACACCCCCACCTCCAAAAATCTGAGGAATTACTCAACTGAATGGCACAAAATTAAGGTACAAATTAAGTTCATCCATCACTGTTTATGAGCCATGAAAAACATTATATAGAAAATAAATCTTTCTGTGTAAGACAGTTTCTGCTACAAGTGCTTCACACTTCATGTGCATCAATTTTCAAAAACCCATAACCTGCTCTGAAATCCAGATCCAGCAACCCTTTATATAGTGACAAATAGAGTATTATATTTCTGTATTTCATTTCTCTTTAAAACAGAATCCACACTGCCTCTTCAGGGCTGGTTAACATCAAAACACATAATGAATGGCTCAGATCAGAAAATTAAGACAGAACAATCTGCTTTTAAAGAGCAGCACTGACTTCTTTCCCAACTACAGGAGTAATCAAGGATGAAAGTAGTTAGATGGCCTCCAATGATTTCATGTCCCGGCGTGCAGAGCCATTCCTAACATTTTTGTGAAAGGTCTGTGCAAATCATAAAATTGCCTATGATGGGCTAATCATCCAAGCGCTGGGATAGATCTGTTTGATAGCTCATCCCATGATAACTGACTAATCAGTTTTTACTCAGTGATGCATAGACCAAAACTCTTTAACATGACCCCCCCATCTCAAATGGCATAAAGACACTGATATAAAACAGCAAGACATCTTCAAACCTCTGCCAATTATTCTCCCATGGGCTGCCCACTGGCTTGCTTTATATATGAACACACACACACACTGCACTCCTGTGGAAACACCTCTGTACTTTATACAACATCATGTAGTAATCGTAGTAGTAGTAGTATTAAGAAGAAGAATTATTTAAAACAGTTAAAGGCCACAATAAAAGTGGCAGTACAGAAATACTTTAGAGGATGCACATACACATTTCTGGGCTTGTGTAGTACATCATGCACTTACCGTGTGTAAAAGGAGAGAGAGACACCCCTTGCATGTGATGTAGCACAACAATGTAGGCAATGGGAAAGTCTTCAGTGGTGTTTCAGCAGAGCAGGCATTTCATTAAATATAAACCATGAAAATAGAGCTCCTGAATACAATATAGCCAACAAACATGTAACACAAGTAAGGAGAAAAGGTGTTTTGTGTTCTTTACATTTTTTCAGCTGATCTTCAGCCTTATTTTAGCTGGTTCATTACAAATCAGTCTTTTGATTTTCTGAGTGCAGGTTTGCAATATTTTTCTATTCAATTAGGAAAACAGATGATGCATATATTGTCATTTTTGGTCCAAGTGAAGTGTTTATCTCTAATGTCTTAATTAATAGAGCACTCAAACAGAGTGAATAATGAATCCCATTTAATTCAGACAAGAATAATAAAAAGGTCACTCATATTAGTTCAGTAATTAGAAAAAAAAACAACAACAACAACATTTCTTGCAGGATTCACAAGATTGATTTGGAACAAGTAATTCTTTAGTTGCATAAATAAGTATGTATATTTACGCACTAATTAATTGTATTTATTTATTTTATTTTATTCACTTATTATTATCCATCATTGAGTCATGGAGCCAATACCAAGTATCAAACTGCAGTTCATAATATGGCATCAGAACATTTGATTTATTTTCTTAAAATTGCTCAAGTTAATAAAGTTCCTTCATTTTTATCTCAGATGTTTTTGTTTTTAAGGTGCAAAAAAAAGATCAGAGAAATATACCTTTGAGTATCTAAGTAAATGCAAATACAATCTGAAGGCATGTAACAAATTAATAGTATTACAGATTCAAATACTGTAAAATCACATTTAGCCATAATAATATTTTTCCCCCAAAACATTCAGACTGTAGGAGGAGAACTATGCATTGCCAATGGCTGCTTCAGCGTCATTTACAATCATATCTAGGTTCATAATGTTCATAATGCTTGTTCTATTATAAAATAGTGCCCTAACAGCCTTGATTTTTAAGAATAATTGAAAGGTTTAAAATCCCTTTTAAAAAATAGCAGAAATACAATCGAAATATTTGGATTTCACTGTGAGATTAAAATGACATTTGCCCTCACAGTGGGTGTGTCTCTGTCCTGGAAGGATCGTTTGGATAGTGTAAAACCAATTTTGGTCAGAGAAGTCCTGACTGGCTTATTAAAATTACATGCAGACCAACTGAAATAAAAACAAAAGTTGAAGAGGTATATTTCCACAACTGAGTGTTTCAGCTTGTTGAACCACACTGCCCTAATGATACTTCAGGGAACAGTAATAATTACTAAGAAATAATAAAAATGCAAATTAACACTCTTAAATTAACATAGTTTCCAGGCTACTCATATATAAAAATATGATATATGACACGAAATGCAACAGTTTGTATTTTATTCATATTTTACTTTACTTTATATATTACTTTTAGAAAATGTACAAATATTACACTTCTATAATATACCCGCAGTGGCCAGCTTTGAGGTTTATTATTTTCCAACCGCAATAAAGATGCTTTTTTATGGCACCTCAAGCAGTTCTATATGAGTTGCTAACGTTTTAAAAGGGGCTTAATAAATTGTTAATAGTTTTTTGATGATGGTCTATAGATTAAACTGTGTTTTGCAAGATCTGGACTTTAATGCATAATAGAAAACACAGCACTGTGGAACCGGTGATGCTCGGGAAGCTAATTGGACTCCACAGGTCAGACAGAGCGCTGATTAAACATACACCAATCTGCGAGCCTCTTCTTATAATTGAGCCATAATGCACTCTTGTGCTATGGGCAGGTCACTTAGCATACGTTTCTGATGCACTCGGCCCAAAATAATGAGCTCTGGACAGCTTTAATTTACACCCCACATTACTGCTGAAATGGCACAAAATGCCATTATATTGAGAGGCTCAATTCAATATGAGCCGAATGTTACAAATCTGCCTGGCTGAAGTAATTCATCTGTAATTTCCTCCTGTCATCACTCGCTCACATCACAATATGCAGCACAAGAGAGAGTCGCCTGTATCCCACAATCGCAAAATTACCTTATTGTGAAAGTGCTGACGCCACAACAAGTGCACTCTCGGGTTCACCTGTGATATCGCTCCTTCAACCAAATACCCAGAGGAAACACTTTTTCTTCAAACACAGCATTCTGAAAAATACATGCTTATTTCAGTTTTTGTTAGTCTTTTTTAATCACAACTCACCAATCCGACTGTAAGAGCTGTGCGAATTTTCACTTTGCAAACACAAGTTGAGACAAAGAGGTATGATCATTAACAGTCTTCTCCACAACCTATGCACAGTTCTCCTGAGCAAACGTCTCCGTCTGTCGGAATACCCATTGGTTGTTGAAATAATGAATTACCAATAGGTCATTACATCTTACAATATTTATTTACTTTTGTGTTAATGTGCCAACTTTATTTGCCTATTTATTTTTATTCTTGAAGGACTACAACTGTATTTTTTGTTTCTGTTGTACAGCAAGCTGAGTACAACGACCTCTCGCTTTCTCATACAATACAGCTTGTGCCCCTGCAGTGTTTTAAATTGCCATTTCAACTTCAGCTAAAGCTGGAGCCTATTGCTCTTTTGCCTGACAAACAGGAGGCAGCTTGGGGAAATAAAGGAAGCTGCCCTGGTCTGATACGGACAGCCTGTCGTAATGGGGGGGGGGGGGGGATAACAAAAAAACATATACCTAATTAAAAGGAGAAAAAGCAAACTGACACATTAACTGACACATAAAGCTAGATCCAAGACACTATAACAGAATCACGTATCAATCAGTTCTGCAGGAGCTGACAGCTATTAATGAACAATTTAATATAGTTTCTGATTCTGGTTCCATTCTTGTCATGAAAATGTGGCATTTTTTTCTTTCTATTACAAACATCACAGAAGATCTCGAGGTGGCTCCAAATATTGCCTTGCATATTGAAACCAAAGCATATAAAGAAAACACCCATCTGATAACTACCCTATTATGTAAGTAAGGTTTTTTGAAAATTATACGAACATAATTATATATTATTGCCATAATGGTGCATCATAGAAGCACTGCATTTTAAAATATATTCAATAAATGATGGGAGGGGGGAAGGAAAAAAGCTAGCTTGAAAAATTGTGCTGACAAGGGATTTCATATGCTACCACTCCTGACAACAGATACATTTTATTGCATACTTGACCATAAAGACAGTGATTGCAGTGGATGTAAGACAGAGAAAAGCATAATGTTTTGACAACTTATATTAAAAGATAGATTTTCAAATCTGGCTTCCAGATGTCAGTAGTGAATGATAATGTCTGCAAAAGGATTATGTCACTTTGATCTGGAATGATTGGAGTCTACAATTACAAGCTGTACGTACCAGCGTTAAAGAAAAATATATAAATACATCTCATTATCAGATCCCACAAGTTTATATCAGCAAAACATGCAGATTGTCAAAACTACTGCAGCTCTTCACAACATGGAATTATTCTTGTAATTCACAATTCCACTGTTTTCATATTATATCTGTATGTCCACAGGGATACGTTAAAATAATCTGGCAGTATGTTTTTCTTGAAAAAAT
The DNA here is from genome assembly GCF_036373705.1 of Amia ocellicauda. Taxonomy (NCBI): domain Eukaryota; kingdom Metazoa; phylum Chordata; class Actinopteri; order Amiiformes; family Amiidae; genus Amia; species Amia ocellicauda. The sequence continues at coordinate 2,327,329 of NC_089853.1, forward strand.
ATAAAACTAGCTAAGAGCTCTTGGAAGAAGAATGGCATTAAGATACAGTGGTGTGGATATAATCTATGCTGTAAGACTTCGCGCAGCAGAGCTAATCTTGAGACCCCTAAACAATCCATTGTAATAAACGAGCGCCGCAGGATACCACAGTATGGGTTAGGATCTCTGCACCCGCAGGAAGCTGGGATTATTTCTGTCTGACCGGTCTTCATAACCTGCTGCTTCACTGCCCTCAGCCCTGTTCCTGTTGGATAGGGTCAAAATCACAAAATGCCTGTGCAGAACTTGATACTGAATGGCAATATGCTCTGCAGCCCCTCGGTTCAGAGATAACGGAAGGTAAGATAGTGGAAAAATTGAGATTGCACTGGCTTGTGTAGCAGAGGTGGCTGTGTGTGGGACAGGGCAGTGGTGCAGAAGAAGAAAAAAAGGCAGCTTAGTATTTTCTATCGTCTTGGATTCACTAAGCAGGGCACAGAAAGGACTCGGACAGTAACATACAGCTGCCTCTCTCAATGAATGCTGAGTTTGGCTTAATTTCACAAAAGAGGTCATTCAATATCCTATTAAAACCTCATCAATTAGAGCTTACCTGTAACTTTTATGACCTACAGTGTAACCAAGCATATCGGAACAACAGACAAACTATGAAGGACCGGGACACAAATGGAAATTGGGCTTCAAGGCATTCAAAAACTGAAAACAGGAGACACAGAGAGGCGTCACAATCTGAACAAACTCCCCAGCGATGTGGCAGATGCTGAAAGTTTGGGAACATTTAAAAATAGGCTGGATAGGATCCTTGGATCACTTAGTTATTAATGGACACCAAACAAGCACGATGGGTCGAATGGCCTCCTCTCGTTGGTAAACTTTCTTATGTTCTTATTTACTTAATAGAGGATAGGCCCACTGCTTTAATGACTGCTACAGTCCCTTTGACCGGCGGCTGGAGGTATCCTGTCTCATTCCAGAGGTGCAGTTTCCAATGCAGCGAGAGAGTTTGTTCTTTGGCACTAATGTGAGGACTCGGGGTGAGGGAGTAAAATGTGTTTGATGGGGTGCACGTGTCGGTAGATGTGCAGACCCTCAGCAGTAGATGACATCAGCGCCTGCTTACCCTGCCGACCCAAATAAAATGGTGCACTACAGAGCATGTGCAATCCGTTTCCACCCTATTCACAACCATGTGGGTCCTATATTGAGTGACACACAATATGTGTAGCCTTACCAGATGTCTGTCTACATTGTAAAAGGATTATTATACAGTGAACAAATGTACTCTATGCATAGTAGTTAGAAAAGTCTTTGGTCCCCTCATTTAGTTTAAAAAGGGAGATTCATCAGACATGCAACGTTACCTGAAGAGAGCACATGGCATTTGCCCACAAGGCACATTTTTTAATCTTTCCTTACCAATTTCCTTACCAAAGGCGTGCTCTTTGGAAAAAAGGAGAATAAGTGGAGTTCTCTGACAACTTAAATATGCAGACGAGGCAGAGAAATGCAAGGAAGGCAGAGCAAGAGACCACAGCTCACATATTAGAGAAATCTTTAGTGGCGTCGAGACAAGCCCCAGTTCTGCCCGTGGCACAGCTTGGGTAATTATGCAGATCTGGGGCAGGTTTTCTTTCATTGGAAATTATGCTACAGAGCACAAACGTTCAGTCAGAACAGCAACAGAAAGAATTTAAAAGTTTAAGAAGGCACGGTTAGTATCAAAGTAAAAAGAAAAAGAAAGAAAGAAAGAAAGAGAGAATGAATGCTGTGGTGCCGTGTTTAATCGCTCATTAACTTGCAGAATAGCAGCAGAAGCCAAGATTAGTGTTCTTTCAAGGTCAAAACTTGCATAAGCAGCAACAGTGAGGGATTTCCCTCAGCGTCCTGTCGGTACATCGAGAGCTCAGAGAGCTGAACCACACCACCATGGACGGCACCTCTGATATGACAACCCCTGTACAAGACGCTGGCCCAAAACCGTGGGTAGACACTCTAAAACTGTACATTCATTATGGCCCATCATGAGCTCAATTGCTGCCACAATATAACACTGTTTCCCAGGATGCCTCTGTCTGGGACTGGATGTGTGAGATTTAAGTGAAGGTGTTCTTTGCCACATGCAGGATTGTTGTAGAGAGAACCAATCTCTTTTTTATGACCATAGGTTTTAAGGCTGTGCACAGGTGGCCATTTCACTTAAACCACAAAATACATTCAGCATTACAAACATATTTTTGAGAATAGGAACAAATCCAAATGTTTTTAACCTTAATGTCAAAATGATTCCCTGTCATAAATAGCACAGATTATATATTTATTATACATTTTATGTTATATAAAAAAAATGCTTTTGGTCTCAGTGGCACAACATATCCTATTTTGTTTTAAATGTGGGAGGTATATTGTGATGAGGTTCTCTGATACAGATCCTTTCTTGAGTTTATCAGGATTTGTTCTGTCAGTACTATTACACTTTAAAAGCAATATTGTGAAATATTTTTTGTATTTATACATAATTATTATAACTAGATGGATTGCAGTGACATTTAAAAAATACCTCTTCTTTTCAGCACAGGCTGAATAACTACAATTTTAAAGTAATTTATTTAAAATGTGTTCAAGACATGGGTGTACATTCTAATTTTACAAAACAAAACCATTCGTTGGGAAAAAAGAAAACGTGTGAATACGCCTTAACACTAAGTTCTAATACTAGGCATCATTAATTTGAAATTACTGTACAGCAAATAATACAAAAGGCTGCTGAAGCAAGACAAAAGTCTCAATTTTTATTTCATGGAAGCAGATATCTTTCCCAAAGATTTATGTGTTAATACACTATGACTTTCTTCCAAAGCGAATGAGAGGCAATTCTGTGCTGAAACAGGAGGATGAATTTGTACATTGTGTTAGAGAAGAAAATAATAATGGCGATTAATAATACTTGCAGCCTCACAAAGGTATGAAAAAATGAAAGCTTAGTTTACATTAATCTCAAATGGGGTAAAATTAAACTCAGTTTGACCTTTAAGGCACCATTGTTATGGCCACAGAAGTAGAGGAGAAGCAGATTTCTACAAGAACGATAAACAAGTCTTCAAGGGTTAACAAGTATGTGGTCCTAAAGTAAATCCACATGTCACCACTGTTTCCAATATATTTTTAGACCCAAACAGCTGATATTGATCTAGGGGGACATATTCCTCTGGAGTTTCTATGTCGACCTTTTGCAGTCAGCTTGATATATAATTTAAGTGCCATCTGTTTCTTGTTAAACATTTCACATCTGAAATGTATTTTACATTGTCCATGACCCTCTTCTGCACACACAACAGTATGGTACGGATCTAATTCATGAATTCATGTCTGAGCATATTGTTATACAACAATCTACACTGAAAGGCAGTCTAATACGACCTCTCATTTAATCTGTAACCAATCACATTCATTAGTGTTTGGCATTAGTGTTATGTTCTATAGTGCAGTTCTGAATTACTTTCTGCAGTATTTTCTATGCCTATGTACAGTGAGGGAAAAAAGTATTTGATCCCCTGCTGATTTTGTACGTTTGCCCACTGACAAAGAAATGATCAGTCTATAATTTTAATGATAGGTGTATTTTAACAGTGAGAGACAGAATAACAACAAAAAAGTCCAGAAAAACTCATTTCAAAAAAGTTATAAAATTGATTTGCATGTTAATGAGTGAAATAAGTATTTGACCCCTTCGACTTAGTACTTGGTGGCAAAACCCTTGTTGGCAATCACAGAGGTCAGATGTTTCTTGTAGTTGGCCACCAGGTTTGCACACATCTCAGGAGGGATTTTGTCCCACTCCTCTTTGCAGATCCTCTCCAAGTCATTAAGGTTTCGAGGCTGACGTTTGGCAACTCGAACCTTCAGCTCCCTCCACACATTTTCTATGGGATTAAGGTCTGGAGACTGGCTAGGCCACTTCAGGACCTTAATGTGCTTCTTTTTGAGCCACTCCTTTGTTGCCTTGGCTGTGTGTTTTGGATCATTGTCATGCTGGAATATCCATCCACGACCCATTTTCAATGCCCTGGCTGAGGGAAGGAGGTTCTCACCCAAGATTTGACGGTACATGGCCCCGTCCATCGTCCCTTTGATGCGGTGCAGGTGTCCTGTCCCCATAGCAGAAAAACACCCCCAAAGCATAATGTTTCCACCTCCATGTTTGATGGTGGGGATGGTGTTCTTGGGGTCATAGGCAGCATTCCTCCTCCTCCAAACACTTCGAGTTGAGTCGATGCCAAAGAGCTTGATTTGGTCTCATCTGACCACAACACTTTCATCCAGTTCTCCTCTGAATCATTCAGATGTTGGCAAACTTCAGACGGGCCTGTACATGTGCTTTCTTGAGCAGGGGGACCTTGCGGGCGCTGCAGGATTTCAGTCCTTCACAGCATAGTGTGATACCAATTGTTTTCTTGGTGACTATGGTCCCAGCTGCCTTGAGATCATTAACAAGATCCTCCCGTGTAGTTCTGGGCTGATTCCTCACCGTTCTCATGATCATTGAAACTCCACGAGGTGAGATATTGCATGGAGCCCCAGACCGAGGGAGACTGACATTTATTTTGTGTTTCTTCCATTTGCGAATAATCGCACCAACTGTTGTCACCTTCTCACCAAGCTGCTTGGCGATGGTCTTGTAGCCCATTCCAGCCTTGTGTAGGTCTACAATCTTGTCCCTGACATCCCTGGACAGCTCTTTGGTCTTGGCCATGGTGGAGAGTTTGGAATCTGATTGATTGATTGCTTCTGTGGACAGGTGTCTTTTATACAGGTAACGAGCTGAGATTAGGAGCACTCCCTTTAAGAGAGTGCTCCTAATCTCAGCTCGTTACCTGTATAAAAGACACCTGGGAGCCAGAAATCTTGCTGATTGATAGGGGATCAAATTCTTATTTCCCTCATTAACATGCAAATCAAATTATAACTTTTTTGAAATGCGTTTTTCTGGATTTTTTTGTTGTTATTCTGTCTCTCACTGTTAAAATACACCTACCATTAAAATTATAGACTGATCATTTCTTTGTCAGTGGGCAAACATACCAAATCAGCAGGGGATCAAATACTTTTTTTCCTCACTGTATATGGACACTGCATTCTGGGTAGTCTTGTCTTCCCTGCAACCTCCCAGAAACATGTTCTACTTCAGCAGTGCTTCCCAAAGTCATTTTAATTTAGTAATGTAAATGTATTATCAATAAAATGGATTTCCTACATTGATAGTCTTTGAGCTGAGTAGTTGCTATTAGAAGCTTGTAGTAGTTAATTGGTACAGCAAAGGTTTACTTTTTCTTCAAAAAGGAAGGTAAATTAATATTTAAAACAGTTGCAATTGAAATTAAGATTATTGCATGTTTTGCCCCATTTAGCAGATTTGGAAATAGCAGAATACCAGAAATACATACAATTTTTAAGTCTACAGACTACCTAACTTAACATAACATAGCCTAACCTGACCAAGCATCCCCTGAGATCCAGTAAAAGTGGAGTGCCACTAGACCTTTACATATAATTTCTTCAGCAAGGGGACTTAAATAATTTACTGTAAAACCTTGTAAGACCTAACCAAATGGAAAATTATCAAAATTCATAATTCATTTTTACATAAAATCCTAATATTGACATACATTTAAAAAATTAAATTCTAAACTGAGCATTTGTAAATTAAAGTCTAGGTGTAATTATATAGTAAATATAGTAAAATCAATTATTTTCAGATTCAAATGCTGTTCACTTTAATGAAACTGTAAAATATGTAGGCCTATATATTGTATCTGTGATCTATTGTCATCTTCAGAATGTGGTCTTGCAGGAATTCACCCACGATTATGGACACATTTTTGTGACAGAGCAGCCCACCATTACCGTTCTTCTCACAATATTAGTGCTGATTATTCTCAAACCCTTGAGTGTGCCATCCCGAATTCGGGAAGCTCTGATGTACCAAAGCAGTCAAACACTCTTTACATCTCCCAATGAGAATTAACTGTATTGTCCCACACAAAAAAAGTTCATATTAAGAAGATATTATATAGATAGGAAAAGTAATAAGAGATAAGAGTGCTATTAAGAGAATATTTAGACAAAAACGACAAAAATCATGTTAAGCTTTAACTGGTGAAGAAAAGAAAGAAAGGAAGAACAGAAGGGATGAGCACTTATCTAAATAGCTTGGCTATCCTTGAATATAAATGGAGTTCCTTTTTTCCCTCCTGACCTTGAGATTCAAAGTCAGTGACTCTGTGTCAAGAACAGAGTGCACTTCAGATGAGGTACGAAGAGTCTGGAAACTCTGTGAACTGCTCAAGTCAGACCGAACGGCACACGGAGAAACAGGAAGACGTTGTGTGCTTCTCTTGCCTGAGGAACGCTGAGACAGCACTGCCTCGACAGCTGTTAGGAGGGCAAACTGTGACTTCCATCTGCTGACAGACCAGGAGAATGACGATTGTGTAAGCTCTGGGAGGTTTAAATCCAAGTACTGATCATTTACTGGCAGAAGCAAGATGGGGAGGCCAGACATGGCCCAAGGCACAGGAGGTAATGAGAAACTTAACTGCTGCTTTTAGAAATATATTTCTTTCCTGACTACTGCAAGTCACAGAGACTGTATAATTCATGTCTACTGTGCTCTGTCTTTGTAAAGTCACTGCCTTCACCACTTATTTCCATTTTAATGTCAAGATGAGTTTCAGTACATGGAATCTGAAGTTTGGATATTTCAGTTATTTGTGAAAGCATGCATCAGTTTCAGGTACTGTGCATCAGACTATAGTATTTTATTTGACAAATATGCATATCAAGTGTATTTTAATACAATAAATACTTTCAGTCCCATTGCTGAAGAAATCATATTTTCCATTTTGTTTACTCTATATCGCATTCAGGGCACAGCAAAATCCAGCTCTTGATGCAGAGTGTAATTCTCAGTCTGCACTGATAACTTCTTGATTAAAAATGAATGTATGTGACAAAAAGACTGCTGTGCATCAGAAACCTGGGTGAAAAACATTAACACACAACAGTACAAGTCAACCCCGATTGACTTGCATTAATCTTAAACATCCATTTCTGAGCATGAAATCTGCATTCTGACAAAAAAGAGAAATGTAATCGCAGATAATGGAATATTTCAACAATTTCAATATGAATTTCATGAAAGGCTTAATTAAACATTTCCCATGTCATACCCACTGGCATCACAAACATGAATAGCAGGGAATGTAGAAAAACCTTGAGTTGGAAACTGTTAGTCCTGAGTTAATTAACCTCACAACGCTTAACCATACATTTGACCCCAAGGGGTTTGCAATTAACATCAGTGAAGTTTTCACATGGAGAAACACTTTTTTCTCCTATAGAAACTGAGGGACGTTCATAAATGTGCAGTCAAATGGCAAGCTCCTCATTACAGTGGGTAGCTAAATGTGTAAAATAATGTTTTTGCTATTTTTAACATTTAATAAACAATGCAGTCTCAAATATATTACCAGCCAAGCCACTACCTAAAGAAGACTGGAAAAAATAACTGAATTGATGTATTCGTACGATAAGTTTGACTATTGGGTTTCAGTCATGCATAATATCTGTAGGTAAAAGCAAGAGTTAATGAAAGGGTGTATTTTAAAATAATTAAACAAAAAGTTTTTTAATCTATTTAAAGTATTTTTTCTGCAAAATGTATCCTGTACTAGTTATAATAACAGTATACAATTATATGATTGTGCAACTATAGGTTTAGAAAACATAGACTTTTTACCACTATTTGATATGTACAGTATTGAAAATGAATATATCAGTCATTCAAGAATATGTTTGTAAAATCTGTGCTAAAGCAGTTCCCAGTATCAGAGATGCATGGTTCTTAATTTCCATTAACTACGATTGCAGTTCCTTTGTAATCACCGAACACATTCATCATGTGAAATGAAAAGGTTTTCTTTTCTAGCTGTAAAACTGGCATCCAGCCCTGACCTTTAAATGAATACTACCTTTGATGAGTGCCCCTGATATTAAAGAGGGAGAGGACTGGACTCTCATTTCCACAAGCAACTCTCCTCAAACTGTGCAGAAGTAACTAGCACCAGGTTGTCCTGAAGAAATCATGTGTGGAAAACGACAATGGAGAATACAAAGGAGGTCAGTTTATTGATTTATTTATTCATTGTAGAGAGATATGAACACTCCTGTGACTCTTTATATTAAATATATACCAATGTTTCAAATTCTTGCATGCCTAATTTAAATGTGAAGAATCCACAGGAACCTTCAAGAGTATGTTATATTAATACTATAAAATATATTGTGAGAGGGCATATTGCATTGTATCTTTCAAGAAAACAAATTAACTGAATGAAGGCCAGTTGAAACATTCACTGCAGGGAATGAAAACCACACAAACATGGGAAAAGCTTTGTAGCTCATGTCTAACATGGCCTCCCATTTGGACATCTGTAAAAAACAGTCCTTTTTCATTTTATATAAACTCCAGTCAATACCTTCAATACGTTGTTTGTATTCCTTTAATTATTATTATTTATCTGCATGATCTGAGAACAAACATCTCAATATCAAACACCTCTGCCACATTTGTATAACTTTGATCTTCTGTGATTGACATTATCACTTCATATTTGAAGGTTATATCATTCTCTTGGCTATTCGGAAGTTGGGCACACAGGCCACAAAATTAAAGTCCTTGTCATCAAATGGGTCTTTTTCAAGCATGTGAACTCTAAATAGCTGGTCATATTTGGCTACTGCAGCATTGCTTTTAAAAATGCATGTAATGTAAGAATAACAATTTGACAATTATATTTATTATTCCATATTTTGTATAATTAGATTACTTAATAGCCTTTCACTTTAAAATTAATTTTAACTAAATAACCATCAGATTATGCTGTATTTATACAATACTTTGTCAAGGTAACAATTTGACTATAGTCTTTTTTCCCTGTTGGTTAACCTGCTAAATATGTATTATAGTTTTGATTATACTTATCAATATTTATCACAGGCAGATTAATGCACTGTATACATTAACAATGCAAAAACATCAAATCATGTATTGCATTTGTTCAGACAGAGGAATTGTAAATCAAACTAGTACTTAAATGTGGCTTAAGATCTACACCAAGCAAAGAATCAGTGACTTACTTTTACATCCATTTTTGACGAAGGTAGTAAAAAGTTACATGTGGAAATATTTAATTGTATTTCATCATTAAAATTAATGCTGCTCCTTTGGTGTTTGTCTTTATAGTAGCCCTTCAGCACAGAATCTAAACAGTTACTCACTCAGCATGACATGTTCTTGGGGACAGCTACAGAAATAAATATGCACAAACCCTACACTGATGAATTATTAAATAATCACCATTCAAGAAAGAACATTAAAGAAACTTTAAAAGTCATATGTCTGAGGTAAACAGGGGGAGACGCTGATATCTGAAAGTAATTTCTGAAAGACTGCCAGGCAAAGAACTGAATAAGGCATCTTAGAGAATTAAGATTACGAATACTTAACCAAGTACCGCGGGGCCTGGCGTGGTGGAGGAAGCACACTTCATTCATTTGCATACCTGATGTCGAATGCTATCTTCATGGCTAAGTTTGTCAATCAGCTCTGTAGCTTAAGAAAACAAGAGCTTGAATGTCAGTAAAAAGTGAAACAATCTGCCTCCTCAGTTCTTGTGTCCACTGTCAGATATTACTACAACCCTGAGAGCAGCGACCCTTGACCCTGCCAGCCCAGAACAATGTGTGTTCCTGACACTGGGAATAAAGCACCTCACCGGTACGAGACAAAGTAATGGGAGTGGTAATCAAACATGTTAAATGTTGTCTGCCCTGTCTTACTCCTTTTAAACACATTCTAGTTTGGTTCTTGTTGTGTGTGCGTTTTTATCCAAATTCCCTGGGGCTGTTTTAATTAAGATTTTATACACAGACAACCTAGGTTTAATATATTTTCTAGCTACTGTATGAGACCATAGATAAAACTCCTATTTTTTTCCTCAGAGTAGGGAGATTAAAATCAGTGCAAAAGGTAATTTTAATTATATACAGAACAATGGCCCATCTGGCAAACATTAACTGTGTGAGAAGTGATATTTGTTTTCTGTAGGGATTGAGATTTAAAGAAATGCTTGTAGATGCAATCCTTGGAACATCCCTGGCAAAATGGGTTAATGGGGAAAATATTTATCATAAATTAATTTGAATTATGACCAGATGATACAAAAATAGGAACAATAATTATAATCCTCTGTAAACTGTATTGACTTTGTGCATTCACACATGCACAGCTTGGAAAACTTTCTTGACACATAAACACAAAATGTACAGGTAAAAAGCAATTGTGGACATTCTCTCTCTCTTATTTATTATAGGCCTTTACAGCAGTCTGCAGTATATATTTAACATTAATAGCAAATCATAGGAATGATGTTCTGGTATTTCACCTGTTGAGCAAAGTAGCTCTACATCTGGTCTAGTATTTCTCTTTAAGATCAGTATCTCATCATTACTTTTACAGTATGTATGTACTGAATATACTAATAATTCCCTTCCTGGGGGGACAATTTTTTTCCCCCAGGAAGGGAATTATTAGTATATTCAGCACATACATACTGTAAAAGTAATGATGAGATACTGATCTTAAAGAGAAATACTAGACTGACATGTAGAAACAACTTTAAGATTGAAAATAACAAGAGCCGCACAGTAGACCCTCAGCAGACCTGACAAAGCTACTGCAGTACTGACCTAGAGCCCTAAACCAAGGATTTATTGTAATAAATTGACTCCAGATAGCTGCACAAACACAATCTCCACTTACAAAGTACTCTGCAAAAACATTCCCTACACTTAAAATTGTAAAGAATCACCCCTCTAGTCTTTTAGTCTTTCACAAGATTACCTAAAATCCAAATGTTTATGAGGCAGGAAAATATTAGCAATATTATGTTAATAATGTTATGTACATAATTTTAGATGAAATCACCATAAATATTTACCAGTATTCAAACGCCATCCATTATATTATTGCTCTGCTCATTTTTCTTGCAATACTATTTCAGTAGCCAAAATCAGTTCAAGTTCATGAAGTGGGCATGATATGACCTTAGATACAGACATTTTAGCCACTGGTAGAATGTTCTACCCTTTGCAGATATAGAACAATAAAGAATAATTGTGTGAGCATAACCGTATGAAGCTCCGGGATTCCACGGCATTTCAGGTTTGAGGATATAGAAGACGGTCACGTAATGCCAGTGTAGACAGCAGATAAATGATCATGGGCTTGAGGAATGCTATCGTCAGTGCATGAAGCTGAAAGATTACACCACCTGAGCACAATGGTTACAAGACCTAGAGCATTACCCAAAGAAAGGGACCACTGGGAGCAGGCATGGCCCTGGACAGAAGGGGTAGAGGCAGTGGGTGATATATATATATATTCTAATGTAGTCAAACAGTGCTACATGTCTCTGGAGCCCTTGTGCGTCTAATCTGGTAAAATAAAAACATATATATTATATGTAACAGACATGGACTGTATTACTGACGTAAATCTAACAGAACAATGTCTGTTTTCAACAAGTTTAGATTACTGAGCATCTATTATAGGCCTTTACAGCAGTCTGCAGTATATATTTAACACTAATAGCAAATCATAGGAATGATGTTCTGGTATTTCACCTGTTGAGCAAAGTAGCTCTACATCTGGTGTGCAATTAATATTTAGTTTAATCAGAAATAACAGACAACATTATGAGAGCAAAGGGCATCCTTTTGAGTTCACAGACGAGTAGCTTCAGGGATTCCCATATCATCTCAGAATAGCAGACTAATAAAATGAAAGCAAAGTTGAGGAGGAAGGGATTCAGCAGAAATCAATTAAAATGTTAACTGGTCTTGAGGTGTGTTAACATTGTAAACTAAAATGACTACTTTAAGGATCTTGCAAATTCTACTTATTACGTTTTCAAATAAATTAAATCCATGCCCATTGTTATTTGACTGTTATCATCAAGTATAATGTAGCTGTTTGTTTTCTGTCACACGTTCAAGCAACTACACAGGATAAGGTAACATTCCTCCTGTGCAAAAAGGCAAGTTGTGAAAAACTGAAAAAAGGGAAGCCTATGCCTGGGTTGATACCGTCAGGAAAACAGACATATTTGAAGAAAGCCAGTGGACTAGATCAGTTCATGGACACATCTTGATGTAGAAAAACCTGTTAAATGTTCTGATAAAATGTAGTTCTCACTGAAAATGCTGGACTGACAACACATGAAATTGAAATGGCATATTTCCCTCCAACCCATGGCAAAGTCTAGCCAGCCTGTAGTCACTCGTCAGAGAAAAACAGCCTCTGCTACTGCCTCATTCAAAGGTACCAGGCCTTAATTTAACTGGCATTAATCTAGATTTGGTTTGGTATTATTCAAAGCATTTCTCTACTACTTTAGCAATCCCTTTTGGTGACATTTTGTAAGCTATTTTTCCAAAAACTTACTTAGAAGACTAATGTTGCTGTCAGGGTCTGACACAAGGGACCAACTACCCAACTGCCCGGGTCAGGTGCCAAGTTCTGTTGGACAGGTTCTTCGCTAGATTACACGGCCAACATGGGAAGTGATAATATTACCTATACCAACTATATTGAAAAATATTTACCATTAAATAAAAAACATATGATATGTCATTGTGGCTGGATTGTTTACATTGGAAATGGGCATGTGACTTACAATGTATTAATTTCCACCATGATACATGATATACGTAATAACATGAAAAAAAAAAGAGATGCCACCCATCCCCCCCCGGTCGACAATTTGTTCATTGGGTTCTCAATAAAAGGTGAAATTCATACATATTGTCCCTTTTTAGGTATACAATTTCTGTTCTGCTCATTGGCACCATGAACACTATCCTCACCTGCCAAGTGACATTCTGAGTGACTCTCTTTCCCGTCATATCTAAAAAAATGAATATATTCTGTTCAGTATCTTGTCTTGCTGAACCAGCCAGGTGTGTGCTTCATGTTTAATTTCTTTCTTTCTATTTTTCGAATCGCTGTCCACAAATGGTTGCTCCAGAATATTCGGCTTTTATCCAAACTACACACTCTGTCTCAGTTTATAACAAGGGGTGGGGGGGAAGTCATCCCAAGAGGTCACCAACCTCATCTTGAACTGAGTGCAGTTTATCAGTGTTTGGAGAGGTGCAGTACTTTACGCGAGCATGTGGAGTGAATCCCAAATGAAGCTGAACAGATTCTGTAGAAGAGATCAGCCCCATGAAACAATGAGCAGGGATACAGATTTAGTTTTATATCGGTCACCTTGATGCGCACGTCTTATCGGTATTATTCCTCAAATGTTGCTAAGCAGTGATACATAATGTTCATAATGTCACTGACAAGGAAAATAGTTTCGATGCAGAACAAGTTCTTAACCTTGCGTACTCTGACCTGTGGTAGCAGGAGATTTCAAACTATATCTTTTTTTTTCTCCCCCTCCTCAAGACTAATTAAAGACTGAAAATTTGTATTCCTGTGTAATTCAGGCTTATTTTAGCTATGTCAGAACTTGCTGCCAGGATTGGGTCAGGCCGAGTTGCTTGAGGGATGCTCAGTCTGTTTTGAAATGCCACCCTTCTCTCTGGGCTGGTGCCCACAGACCAGCATGATAGCAGTAGAGCTGTGTCCCATCTCCAGCTGGCACTATAGCTCTGCTGTTTGTGTTCAGGAATTGCAGCATAAAAGAAACAGGTGTCTCGGATGCACACCTGGCCTGGAGGACGCGAGTGTGATATCTTTCTCTCCTCCAGACCAGTGTGGGTGACCATTAGTTAATTGGGTTGCATAACAATCAGTGATTCCAAATTGAATCCGAAAAACAACAAACCACACATAATTGCCAGTGCTAACTTTTCCAAACTGCTTCGGAGACTCCAAATCGGCCAATTAGATGTTTCGATAATAATGTCTGAGTATGTACATATAAAATACAGCTACATCTCTGCACAGCATGGGGAAATATCTTGGGAAACATCAAAGCATCCAGGTACAGTCTGTGGATTTTGTTTTCTTCAGCTCCCGCCCTCCTACAGCAATAAATTAGGAAAGTACTGAAGCGTTAAACAGAGCTGCTTGAGTTATATTTTCAAATGCTTCAATCAAGGTTGGTGTCAATCAAACCCTGAGTTCCCTATTGCTTAGTGCCGTATTAGCAGCAAGCAGAGGTGAAAGCGTGTGGCAAAACATGCAGCATTTGCCTTTGTAAAACATTTGTTTGTTTTCAAAGGTTATTTTTAACTTTAATGTTTTTATGATGCTGTAAAATCCGATATTCCTCAGCAGACATCTGTCTTTGCCTCTCTCTTCATTCATCTTGCTCTAAAACATCTCAATTCTCTTTCCCTATTTCAAGAGATGGTCTTAGCATTTTCTGACCCATTGCTATCCATTTTAATATTCCATTAGTCCAACAATGACCATTTTAGTCACTCACCATTCACTCTTGCAATGTCACACACACACACAACCTCTTCAAACATATTAGATAACAGGTAACAAGGTAGGATTGTTAGCATTTGGTATATTGAAATTAGCTCTGCCTACCTGAACAAATTTATGAGGGAAACATACTAGCTATGCTCATTCTGTTAAGAATTTCAGCATGGAGAGACATGATCACATTACAATTTAATGAATTAATTAATGCATTTATATATGTACTGTTAGGTTCCAACTAAACTCACTAATTATTTTAGAAGTGCAAAAACAATTGTAATAATTTTAAAAATCTTGGTATTTTGCACAAGTAGAAAAGTTCCCATGGTAACCATAATAACCTTTGCAATAAAGAAGCAAAACTGGCTGAATATCTAGACTTTGATGAACTGTGTGACCTTGAGAAGCAGCCAATTCCAGACAAATTACGATGTCATTAGGCTCAAAAATACGATTTACAGTTAAGAGTATTTAGCCATTATACTGGATGATTAATAAAGGGATTGATTTAATTAGTCTATTTTTAATGTATAGTTATTTATCCTTTTGAAAAAAGGTTTTACTGCATTTTGCTACTCGGTTGTATACATGTGCAACTGAATCACATTGTGTCCAATATCTGACCAGATTCTTATTGATTCTGAACAGAAAACTAACAGTGTGCTGATTTGAATTACTATAATTATGCAGAAAAGCTTTGAATATCTGAATATTTGATATTAAATTAATTTGTGACTAGAAAATCAAATACAATCATATCTAATTAGTGGAAAAGATTAACTTAAGCATTTTAGAAAATGTCTCCATCTCTGCAGTGCCGACTGGACTTGCATACATTTCATAGTGATTCAGACTTCAAGCAATGATTTGCTTGATACAATTCCTACCAGATGGCTGTTAAATTTGTTTGACTAGCATTTTGGAAAATTAATTTTTTGCACTGTGCATTAGTTCATCAAGTGGGTGGAAAATGCTGGGAAATACAATCTCTGTGTTGTGAAAGGGTTTGATCAATGTCCTTGCATTAAGAAAACGGAGCTCTTGTAAGCAGTGCTTTTATTTTATTAAATATTTGTTTGCCAGTTCCTTTACCTACCACAAAACTGTACTGTACTCATTTGGCGTAAGATTTCCACCTGCACAACTCTTTAACAAAGCAATGACATCCCAGACCTTCCATATTATGTGATGAAAACCTAAGGTTTTAGCCCCTGTGATAAGGTTTATGAAATAGAATCAATTATTTTTCCTATGTATGTATTACAGTCCTCTCTGAAAGGGTAACACTTAAAAAAAAAGATTCCCCTGGGATCATTCTTCAAAGAGATCATTTTAATGATTCATCAAGTAGAAAAATCATAAAATTAACATTCTGATCTATTAAAAAAAAAAAGGATTACGCAACTCTGAGTTTTGACTTCATACAGCTCTGCATTTTTAAATCCGACCTAAGTAACTTCTCTTAATCCTACAGGTTTCAAAGTAGGAAACCAATAAGGCAATTAAATTTCTCTTTATCTTAAGTCTTTTAGCAAGCTTAGTATAATTCTCTTATTAAAATTCCTTTATATGTCAGTCAGTTTGAAAACTGGCGGTTTAACCTAATCTGCATGTAGGGGATGTGTGTCAAATCTGAATTGTGAATGGGAGGTAAATTTCTTTATGATACACTTCAGACATGTCTTTGGATTTATTCTAATTTAATAAATCAGGATTTGCACCAAGCAGAACTATTTTCTCTCACTTTATAATCACTTTGCTAAGCAACAGCAAAAACCTAACAATAACATCAAAATAAGTATAATCCACTTGATAATAAGATTCTTATGGCTTGCTGTTCTGCAGTTAAACACACATTTGCCTTAGAACTTAAAGTATATAAGTCTTTATCTTATTTGTAATAAAAGAGAAATAGGCAGTAGCTGTTTTCTGTAAATCACACTGTAATCATACACATTACTTAAAAAAACTTTCCCAGAATCCCATTCTGTCCAAATAAACTTGCCACTAACAGTATGTTCCACCCTTTATTAGAATTTAAAATGTAATGTTGCTCTTAATTGTACTCCAGTATATGTGTTAGTAAAATGGAAAAGCAATGCAGAGTTCTAATTATAATTATTATGACTAGTATTTCAAGCTAATTAAGGAAGCAAAGAGTAGAGAACACACAAACTGTGAGTGTATATGTTTTGTAATGAATGTAGTATTGCTCTGCCAGTTAAAAAATAATTCTAAAACACAGCTTATATACTTTTACAGCCTGTGCTGGAATAGCTCTATAAATTCATTAGAGCTCCAACAGGCTTGGTAAAGGCTGTTTAAATGTAGGATGATCAGGGAGCCTGAAATTTTAATGTTTTTGCATTTAAATGTTTTAAACACTTCCTGGTTTTTCAGTGAAAACCAAATGACTGCCCATAAAACTGATTTACTCTTTTTAGTGGGCTAAATATGCTGGTGAGAGGTACTGAATGAACGAAAGACCCTATTCTCGGATCCGCACAGCTCCATTTCTAGTTGAATCACATCGCCACATTACCTTTACGGAGTCTAAGACAAATGCAAGTTGCCCACCAAATTTATCATCGAGCAGATAATTAAGAAGAACATTATATGTGTGATTATGTTCAATTAATTAAACTATTATTAAAGTGGTTAAAAGTGTCAGGAAAATTAGTTGCAGATGCCGTATTGTTTTGGCTGTGGCATTATTCATGAGCATGCTGATTAGGAAATCTTAAAATGTTATACTGCTGATAAATTATTTAAAGTGATTTTAATTACTTTGAGCAAACACACAGGGTCACCATTATGCTCGTTTACATGCATTACAAAGCTACATATCAAGTCAAATAAACTTTTCACAACACTGACACTGTGTGTCATCTCTCCCATAAAATCAAAAGTGTTTCTTTTATTTATTTATTTATTTATTTATTGGGGGGTTGGCAACTGCAAAAAACAGATTGCCTTCAGAGGAGGAGAATGTATTTTCTGTGATACTTCACCCACATCTGTTTCACCTGTGATTAATTTCCTTGTGAAGGCTGCTGGAGGTGAGTTGATAAGTTACTCAGAATGGATGACCAATTAAAACAATTTAAATAAATTATGCTCCCTACTTCCTTTACCACAAACACTAGGCAATAAAGAACAAAGTCACTGTACCAGCTTAGGATGTTTTCACCTGCTAGCCCAGCTAAAAACTTCAAAATCACAATCTAAATGGGATGATTCTTTGTATAATAATTATAACTGTTGTTTTAATGGTGTTCATGTATCTTATTCAAATAAACAACTACCAAATACATATCATTTGACATGATTCCTGTACAGTAAATGCAGGGGAAGTGCTTTTAAAATTCTAACAGCAAATATGATATTTTTGTATCACTCTTCCATAATGTTTCCAACACACAAACCTTATAATTACTAGAATGCATTTTCATCAAAACACAGCTGTCACATATAGAGCATAGCTCTCGCTTTCTAGTGAGAACAGACACGACTACGATTTGAAATTTTAAAAAGGCTTTATGATAGTGAGGCAATTTATGGTATCTCCATCATTATGTTACCCATCTCTTGTTCATAAAGGGGAAAATGCTGGTTTTACAACAATTAAGACTGATTAAGTAAACAATTCAGTTTCGTCAAAATATGTATGAAAGACAAGAGCTGCAGCTAAAGTTTATTATGGTATGCTTGTTTCTCATATCTCTGATTACTTCAAAAATAAGTACTTATTCCATGTCCCTCACGCTATGATGTCCCTACAGAAAACAAGTAATTGGTGACATTGTAATCCGGATACAAAATCACACATAACTAACTCAACAGGAACTGAAGAAGGCACCAAAAGGCGTGGCTAAGTATCACGTACCAGGGACACGGGGACATGGGGACCCAGTTGCGGTGCGTGATGGAGGTAGTCAGACAGGCGTGGGTCGGATATTGGCAGGACAGGACAATCAGAGATAAGGCAAAGACGTGGTCGAGTTCACAGGTAAGGGTGCAGAGCAGAGGGTGGCTGAACAAGTGCACATGGCTTTCAGGGATGTTGACTGAATGACTGAATTAAAGGAGCTGGGAGAGGTGACTAAAGAAGGGGAACTGGGGATGTGTTTCCATAGTTTATTAGAATAAGCACTATAGTGCATTGAAGAACTCCGATTTAATTTTCTTCCACAGCTGTGGCATAACACTATAAAAAATAAATGTCTTCTTAATGTGTATTATCTGTCCGAGCAGTAGATGTACGTGTACATAAATATATATGCGAGGTTGTCTTAATCATGATCATCTATAATTAAATGTCACTGGTCATGCTGTATTATACTCTACATCTCGTTAGATATGGAAAACCATTCTGTAAAGGTTACTCCAGCAGATGAACACAGGCTCCTGTAATGCCTCATGAGTCAAAGGTTACCCTTGAACTTCACAGGTTTAGGCACAATAATTGTAATCCTTATTACACTGCCAGAAACCTTTCTTAATGTCAGAATATATTTAAAAACAGTTCAGTTAAAGGGATTATTGAAATTCTGTCATGTGCAGTCGACTATGACACATGCAAAACATAGCAGAAAGAGCACAAGCATAAATTAAACCAGCAGATGTTTGTTTATGCCTACATTCCTAACAAATAGCATATACAAATCCCAATTTAACATCTCCAAAACTGTGCTGAAAGTCCCCGAAGCCTCTCTCCTTCAGTACTGGTGTGCTTCACTCAGGTCTTTGATTAGCAGGCTGTTCCTGCTATGGAAATCATTTCATTTTCCACATGGTTTGGGTAAATATGTTATTTCTGATATTCCTAGTAAGTAGTTCGAGAAGAACATTCAGCAATATCATATAAACCTAATAACAGAATTTTACTTTTAATGCATTAATCTATGATAACAATACAATATCTGTTATTAGTGTATTTGTGTTACAGCAAGCCCATAGAGTTCAGTCATGGCATAACACAAATCAACATTGCAGCAGCACATTCAGTTGAATCCATGCACTCCCCAGTACAATTCAGAATACATACACTAAAACATTGTATTCTCATTGCAGACTCCAATATATATAGAAGGTGATTCTTACATGGCTGGTGCGTGTTACAGTAAGTGTGTCTTTTGCCCCATGAGGTCACACTGATTTCTGGCAACATATGACTGCCCTGTTCTGTCTGCAGGCCACTTCGCACCCTTCAACACCAGTAAACACTTAATTCATTCAAATTGCATTTGACACACCTCAACAAACATTTACATGCTCTCCTTATTTCCCAAAATGCAGGGCATCGTTCTTAATCATCTGTGTCTTTGAGTATTCACTCCAAACAAATTGCTTAGAAGTATTGAGCCCTTGATTAAACTATTTTCTTAATTATTTGTTTAGCTTTTTTGTCCTTGGGTTGAGAAATACTACACTGTAGGTGAGTTGCTGCCATGACACTGAGCAAGCACAGTTCTACCCAGTCTCTCCTCTACCTCTACTACTAAAAACTGTTCCACCATGTTAGTATACTTTATTTTGTTAGTCTTATGTACATTGTTTCCTAATCAAACACAATGATCTCATTTTTGCAGAACTGGTAAATAGTTCTCAAATATCTCATTCCTTTTACACACTTGCCAGGCTGTATTTCCTCAAACTAGAAATGTCGCAGAGCTAGCAGAGATGGGAAGAGACCTTATAAAATGAGTGAAATGCAGTAGGGCACTTTTGCAAGACTAATGATGTTTTTGTGAACCATTGCCTGATATCTAGAACAGTAAAAAGAAACTGCTTAAATAAAACCCATTTTAAGTCAATTGCATGAAATTGGTACTATTTTATACAAGCAATGTATTTTAATACTCATTTTAATACAATTTCCCAGCACTTCTCTGCATAAATGAACTTGGGTTACATAAGTGTGCTGTTATTTACTTTTTAAATAAAGTGGGAAAGGGCTGTTATGCTAGATTGTTTAAAACATTTGTCTTTCCACCCAAAAGCCACCTGGCATAAAGTAAGAGCCCTCCAACATCTCTTAAAGAATGCAAGGAGGCAGCACTGTAGCTTTGATTTATAATCCCTGTGATAATACTGCTATAGTTCAATGCACTAATTATTGCCATTCTCTGTAATTTCATTTAAAAATTGGTCCAGCTTCTCCTCTCCTACACTGCCATGAACATTGCCAAGGTCGATTACATATGATAATTCCAATAAGTAATTAATTACTTTTTTCAGGCTTGTTAATTCATTTCCCCCCGCAGTATTTCCCAAACGAAGCGATTAAATTCAAGAACACAATTGCATTACATTCCTTCTTAAAGCAGAAAGGCAGGATTAAGACAAAGGATCATGTGTGAGTGTAGGTATGCTATGTCAGACTTCAATAGCTTCATCTGAAATGGGGATCCATCTCATACAGCCCAGACATTTTGTGAAGAATAAACAGTGTGCAGAGAAACAGAGACAAAGGCAGGACAAAGGTCTAATGTATAGAAGGGCCCAATCAGTAACTGCCCCGTCTCTCAATCCCCAAAATGTAAAACTTAACAAACGTAACAGAACTGGTTTTAAAAAAGTGACTTGATAAAATGAAGAAATAAAATATGGAACCCAAGGGAAAGCACACAGAAGCATGGTTCTAAAATGATTGCTCAGCTTTTATCTTGAAAGTGCCAAGTAGTTTCATTCAGAGCAGGAATGCCAAACCATTTTGGCAAGAACCGTCAGTAAAAGCCCTGTTGAATAATTCTAAGAAGAAGTCAGTGTTTGACCATGATGGAAGAGGTATATTTACTTATGAAATCAAAAAGGCAAACCCCTCAGTTTGACTGATTATTTGAAAACCAGCTTTAGAAGCATGAACGTCCTGTGGGGGATTAGGACATCAACATGAGACTGTAAGTGTTTATTTCGTTTTTCCGTTTTATTCCAAGCATAAATCTGTTTTGCATGTGAAACAGATTAATACGAGTATGGCATCGGAGCCTGATTTGTTCGTGAGGATGTTCCAAAGGTTTTATTTTTACTTTTTAAAGGGAGATGGGTTGGTGGATCATAAATGTGTACTTATATGTCTCTCCACAACAATTCAAATCCAATACTGTCGAGCCACTTTGTGCAAATAAAGGTAAAGCCCATTCCTGAAGACGGGTTCTGGGTGGAGGTGGCAGTGGTCTTGTCAATCACCGTACCTGGGTCTGTGCTTTCCTCCATGCTGCCAGTTCTTTTTCTTTCCTGGTCGCCTTCTGCTTGCGCTTCAGTTTTTCTTTTGACCCGTCATGGTTCCCGTTTTGATGGCTGCCATCTTGTGTCTGTGATTTGAGCTGCTGAGAAAGATTGCCTTCTCCGCCATCAGTATTCAGCCCCTGCCTAGAGCAGGAAAGTATATTACAATGAAATACTGATATAGCATAACCTGGTGAACGGCCACAACAACAAACCTTGATCTCTTATAGCCATACACATCAGTGTGAAGGGGTTAGTCGATGAGCATCATAAATGTGACACTCTTATCCAGGGCAACTTACAATTGTTACAATATATCACTTTTCTTACCATACAATGACCCATTTAAACAGTGGGTTTTTACTGGAGGAATCCAGGTACAATGCCTTGCTCAAGGGTTCAACAGCAGTGTCCCCCACCTGGCATTGAACCCAAGGATGCCTTTCTATCATCAGTGCACTTATTAAAACAGTAAAACCTTTATTTATTTATTCACTACCATAAACTAAAAGAGCATTTCTTTTCAAGGCTTCATGTTTCATAGAGTTGCTGTTGTTTTGGCAATTACACAAAGCATTTTTCCCCCCTATGATGTGTCATACTGTATAATAAAATGTCCCTCCTGGCATAATGTAAATGGCACAATCCATTCAACAATATGCAGTATAAATGGAGCCTGCTCCTCAACACAAATTTCCCATCTGCCACATCAGTACTCTGGGTTTTACTGTGAGTTTTCAGATTTAGGACTTCAAAGCACATTTCAAATTGTTGTATTTATACAGCTTCCTAATGAATAGAAAACCTATTGTTACCTGCCAGCACTTTTACTAAAAACCTTTAACACTCGGTAATGCCTCCCATTTTCATCATATTAGTTACACCTGTCCAACCCTGACTTCAAACGCCTGTTTGTGCTAGGCAGTATTTAAAAAGGTGCCTTGAATAAAAAATAAGTTTTTTTGTGATCTTTATCGAAATATATAAGACATCTTGGGGAGGCCGTCATCCAGCAGTGGACCGATAATGGCTGAAAATGATGATGTGTGTATGTGTATGTCCTTTAAACATATATAAAAAACTAAAAACCAAAGTAGTTTTTAAAAAAGTTTGTTAAATCTAAGAAAACTGAAGTAGATCAATGGATATTTGAAGAAGTGAAAAGTTATGTCTACCTTGGACAACAAATCAGCGCAGATCGAGATATAACATTAGAAATCAAAAGAAGAGTGAAAATGGGATGGAGTGCATATGGAAGAAACAGCTCACTACTGAAAGGAAATCTACCCACTTGCCTGTAGATAAAAGTATTAGATCAACGCATACTACCAGTGCTCACTTATGGCTGTGAAACTAAACACAAACAGTTTACAGAAACTGTGGACAACACAAAGAAGCATGGACAGACGTATGCTTGGAATTACAAAAAAATATATATGTGACATAATTGAAAGAGTTAAAATGGCAATGGGCCAGTCAGACTGCAAGAAGAACAGATCAAAGATTGAAAAAGGAGACTATTGAATGAATCCCAAGAGATGAAAAACACCTAGAAGACGACCACATAAGAGATGGGAAGGTGAAATAATAAACTTTGCAGGCGTCACATGGAAAAGAGAAGCAAGTGGAAACATCTTGGGGTGGCTGTCATCCAGCAGTGGATCGATATGGGCTGATGCTGATAATTGATTTTGGTGATAATGGTAAATAATGATATTATGACAGTGGAGTGTAGTGAAGCACAGTAAAGTGAAGCTTTTTCAGGCTTGATAAAATCTTGCCTATTCCAGGAAACTAGTTGGTACTTTTACCTTAGTTTGTCCCGCTGGCGCTGTTTATTGCGTTGCCTCTCAGCATCGGACTTCCGCTGCAAATCACTGTTAGTTATGTTTACACGAGGTTTGGTTACTGCAGCCTGCAAATAAATAAAATAATAATCACAATAAATAAATAAAGTTCTGACAGAGAGCTGTTATCACTGTCAATATGCTACAGTCACAGTCTGGAACATCTCAACTACATAAACGTCCATGAAGAAGTAAACAGGTGTTGGACCAGAGCAGAATTTCCTAGGTATCTCTATTTGAAAATCAGATAAGGCTTGGCTTTTAACACCAATTCCCTAAAGGGTCAGTTTCAACTTTGAACTGGAACTTTTAATTCTATCTAAATGGAGTCAATGTAAACCCTTGTCAGCCATGAATGACAATCACTGTCAGCTGCTGTGGCATCCGAAGTTGTGTCTGTGAAACGCGGAACAAGGCTCCACACACTGCTGTGAGCGCAGGGTTGTGTGATTTGTGGTCACTCGGTGTGCACTCCAGTGCATTTATCTTTTGCTTGAAAGCTTAATACATCAGCAAAACAAAGGGAGAAAATGATGAAGGTGAATCTTTTTGGACACAAAACTGCCAAAATCAGCAGGACAGTGACAAAGAAATAATTCAGATTACAGCCAGATAAGAATGCTAATTTACTTTTTAAGATTTATATAGAATTATTTGTAAATCTTGTGTTCAAGAATGAAGAGACTTTTTTATTCTCCATATGGTGTCCTGTTTATAGTGCTACTCTGAGAATTCATGGGGTCCACCATACAACAATGACAACAATGTTTTTTAGTAATATGTGGAGACATGTCTCTGCATGGAACTGCAATCAAACACAAAGTGTGTCTGATATTCATCTCCAGTTTTAGTGACATTTGCTCTTTGGCAGCATTATCATATGTATGCTGGCCAGACAAGGACAAAATGCAGCTGAATCTCTTGTCACCAAAACAGCAGTCAACCATTTAAGGGCAAATCCTACTGTAAAGCTACATAAACATTTTTGATTTCAGCATGTCTAGAGCATTATTTTAACTGGCTCCATCAGGCTAATGAGCAGTTATAAGGGGTGGCGAGATATAGAATTGGGTTATGAAGGGATGATTTATTTTAACTTTTAGAAAGCTATGCTGTTCAAGGTAGCTTTCAATTAATGTGATATTTTAACATTTCTGAATACATTCCCTTGTAAAAGTGTGAATCTGTTGTTCCTGGCTGTGGTACCTACTTCACCTACTGAGCACCGTGTTCAGTATTTATCCCATCTGAAGAGGAATTCACAACACAGAAGAGAGGCAGAAAATCCATCTCTGAACGTCTGCTAAGTCAGGATGAATGCTCAGTCTAAAGTTGGGCCTTCTTACCTCCAAGATTAATTGCTAATAAAACATCCCTTATCTAAAGCTGCATAAGGAATGGGTTGTCCCCTTTCTTACTGGGAGGCCTTTATAAATATTTTATCTGCCCCGGTGTCTGCAAAAACATTCCAGAGAGCAGCAGCACAAGGCCTCGGCAATCAATTCAATTGACAAACACAACTGTAATTCAGCAGAAGCTAGCTAGCTGTCAATCATTATGGCTGGTGTGTTTCATTCCAGGCAGTATAAGACAAGATGGATAATTGGAATAATATATTGGAATTAAGGCTGACGCCATGGGAGAAGCAGACTGCATGTATCAGTTTGATTCCTCTGAGGATAACAGTTAAAATCTATGGAATGCATTCACTCATATATTATTGTAATGGATCTGAAGTGGATTTCCCTTCTGATGTGGAAGACTCATCACGATGAAAACTGAAAATGCCATTAACCTGAGATCTGCCCCACCAGTCTGTAGCTTCTGTGGCATAATCACTGTGGCGTGGCTTCATCTGCACTTCCTCGTCACTGTCGCTTACTTGAACTAAGAGGAAAAAGATCACAACATGAGGGAGGTAGTCCAATACTGAATGGACCTCCATTTTTAAGTTTTTTTAAATTTTCTTTAGCAAAAAGGTCTCTGTGGTAGAAAAACTGATGTGCCTCTTTCTTATCACTGTAATGATCGCAGCATGCCTGCATGTTTTGTATAATAAACAATAGAAACAGGCTATAAGATGGGTCTATTGTTATGGATCAATAAAACCCTGTTTCCCTCCCTCACTCTTCCAGTGATGCAGGTCTGTCACTGAACAGGAAATGTCAACACTTTGATCTCTTATTGAAACCGAAGGGTTTTGAAAAGGTAACACAACAGCCATTCAGTTAAAGCAAATTATTCAAAGAGCGTGGGTTTGCAAAAAAAACAGGTATTCTCTGGGGACTAACAATGGCAGTGCTGTTCAATCCAATGTGTTGTTTTCAGAAACTCAGGTGTCTTCCCTGACAGACTGTTTTATGGCAACTCTCATGAAAATGCAAGTAATGCTTCCTTTACCCATTCCTGGTCAGCAATTAAAATATATCTCTATTGTAATTGTTAAATGAAGGGTAGCCTATACATTTTTTTTAATGGAAAGTATTATACTGTAAATACACAGACGACACTAAAATTGATCATCAAACCATCAATACTTGTCATTCTTGGTCCAATTTTCTTGTAAATGTTAATTTTATTTCAGTTTGCATTAACTGAACATCACTGCTTTCTAATGTAACTTTCTGTAAATCATCACCCCAGTAGGAACATGTATTCCAAATACACAGCGCAGAAAAGCATGTTCATTTACACCATTTTAATGGGGGAACCTCTTATACAGGTTAACAATAGAGAATAGAAAGGGGGAAAAAGTAATACAAATTATTCTGATGCTTTGCAATTAAAGGACAAAGTGTAAAGAAGTTATCTAAGAAGAGCAGCAATCCTAAGTATTACCATCTAAAAGCTGATGTGATCTGTTATTTATTTGCTGGCAAAGTGGAGAAATCCGTGATCAAAATACTAATAATGACAATATCTAATAATTTACACTTCAAAATCTGGTGCCGAACTCCAGGGGAGTCATGGACCATCACACAGACTGCACTCCCCTTATGTAAAAACAACAAAGAAGAGAATCGGCAATGCCTTCTCATTTCAGAGGTCCTGATTGCTTGATTTCGTATTTCCCCAGCTGCTCCCTATCACACCTTTTGTTCATTATCTTTTTGTCAACAAAGAGGTATAAAAGTAGGCAGTGGGGTGAATTCTAATGAACAAGTCATATTCTACACAGAAACACTGGCCTTGCCAACAAAGAACGTCTTTCTCTCTGTGTTCCAGATACTCAGCCATGTATGAAGCCCGAGACCCTCTCCAACAGTCATCTATCCACAGTGGTGTAGCTGATAATAGGAATCTGGATATACACCTTGAGATGTAATACAACTGGCAAACCACAATGTGCTTGAAATAAGCAATAATACCCCCCTGGATATTCAACTGCTATAAACTACAAGAATGATTATTTTTCATCTCCTTTTACTTGTAGACAGATGCTTTCTCTTTAAAGACAATAACACTGGTTTGCTTACTATAGTCTGACCCTAGAAGCCAACTGCTTAATCTTGTCAGTAAAACAATTTAAAGTTACCAGGTAAGATACCTTAGGTGAGAGACTTGCCATTTGAAATATCCACTAAAAAGATAGAAGTAATGTTTCCTGTAGAGCTGATTGGTTTAGAATCTAGACTCTACACCTATCAGCTCTACAGGAAACATTACTTCTCTTCTAAACTTTAGAAGAACTTGATACTTATTAGACTTTTACAGTCATCTTCTTCTCAACGGTCTTCATATTTGAAGGAATAAAGTGATGAAATGTGTTTACTCCTATAACATGGATCAAACATTGATTTGTTAACAAAACGCCATTCCAGTATTATGCATAAGAAGAATAAATCATGTTTGAAACAAGCTGTCCATAATAACAATGCACTTATGTTTCAATTAGTTAGTGAAGGTTTAATAAAGAATTTCATTGCAGGGTACACCATACTTTACTATAAAAATGTCCTTAGATAATTAAATTTAAAACCTATTGAATAGGACATGAAAAATCCAAGGATGGACTTATTTGCTATTGCTTCGTCTTTACAGCATCTCACATGAACTCCTAGATATATTAGGAGATCAATAGTTTATTAGTTTGAAGACTTGCCCATGAATTACACAAAAACGGATTGAACTTCAATGCGGGCAGAACTGACCTTTAAGCAATAATTTGTTAGTCACCTTTAGAGTGAATTTGACCTTTAATAATACCGCTGATGTATATTTCAAGAAGAGACTATGTAATCCTTCCTTGCCAGAATAACCTTGTTATGAATACAGCAAATAGGAATGATATGTCCTTAATTAAAGTAATAAGTGAGTTTTCAAACAAAACACTATAGGGTATGTTTTTCACATGCATGAAGCTAAGCCAAAGACACAAGAGATTTAAAGGAAGGGAGAGAGAGAATTAAGTAAAATGTTAAAATGTTACAAATACAATAACATGAAATAGCAAATAGCAACAATCCAACCTTTACAAAGCCAGGAGTCAGAAAGCTCTCCCTAACAGAGTAGCAGCTAATGAACCAAAGTAACTTAACCAGAAATGTTAAAAATAGCAAGCAGTGCCATTTAATGAGCAGGAAATTAAAATATATGGTGCACAGAAGGGCTTGAAAGTGAATGTGAACATTAGGTCTTTAGGAAAACACCATTGTTGCATTGTTATCTACAATTCCACAGTAATCAGCCCACAGAATATTAATTATGTCACTGGCAACTGTTGCTAAGGTAAAGAAAATCCCTGCTATGGTCAAGATCCCGATCCCAGAGAGGAAGCACACAGAACAAACCACCTGATTGCGTTGTTTCCCCCTTTTACACGGGTGGGAGTCCAGGGCTGCCAAGTACAGCACTGAGAATTTTGTTTGCACTGATTAATGAGAAAAGATTTTAAATGAACCTTTCCTGCATCTAAAAGGAAAATCTTAATAACTGTGCTCAAGGCATCTTAAATAAATACCATTTCAGTTCTGCCTCCAGCCTCCTTCAATGACAAATACCATATGACAAATCAGTGATGATCTCAGAAAATGACAAGGAGCGAATAAGATCAGTATCAGCATTACCAAGTAACAAAAGCCGCTGTGTCTGTGGACGTGGAGACATAAGGCTAAAGCACTCATCGGAAAAAATTGAAGTATTTGCATGTGAATGGAGGCTACCTCCAGCTTTCAAAGCAGAGGACAAAGGACAATAAATCACAAAAGATGTTCTACATTTAAATATTTCAGAAGTCATTTCTCAACAACATATTTTAACTGTGTCAAACCCTCAGTCTTTATTTTATTTGACATTCAACGAAAAAATATAAATCTGCAATTAACTGCTCGGCACGATACAGAATTGTAATGAAGCACAGCATCCTTTTCCATACACAACAACCTGTTCAGAAGCTGTATGATTTACTGATTATGTAAAAGGGGTTTTATGAAAGCCGACCCCTTACAATAATCGAAATGTTATTCTGCCTATTTCTAAAGAACTCATGTGGCCCTAATTAAATCAATTAGAGGTCAAGCTATTAGTTTTTAATGCATAATTGAAGTAATTATTCCTAAGGTGTTTATTAACCTTCATAACAGACTTTTTAATGGTGTTTTCTCTTCCTGATTGCAAATGTGTTTTAAATTGTTAGATGGCTCTCTGATGGTGCTAGACA
Organism: Amia ocellicauda; assembly: GCF_036373705.1. Classification (NCBI taxonomy): domain Eukaryota; kingdom Metazoa; phylum Chordata; class Actinopteri; order Amiiformes; family Amiidae; genus Amia; species Amia ocellicauda. The sequence continues at coordinate 2,356,628 of NC_089853.1, forward strand.
ATGCAAATGGGCTTCAGTGTATTTCTAAATGAGAATATCAGTATACAAAATTAACAATCCCAAATTCAGTTATCATATTTTGATGATAGACCATAATCCAAAACCATTTTCCAATTATAATATCATTTATTAAACATACATTGTCCAATGCACTTATTTTAGGCATAGAATCAACCGACAATCCTTGATTTATATTTAAACAAACTTTCAAATTCTGGCATATATATTTTGATGTGAAACTGATTTTACAAATTATTTTGTATGTGTAACAAGACAACAAGCATAAACATGAATATTTTTTATTTGATTCTGAAGACTATTTGTAGCAGAAAATAAGTTTTTTTTATAATAATTACGAGTACTAAAACAACTGCATTATATGGCTGTGCTATTCAAAGTGCTTTCTAACCAAGAAAAGACTATGTAATACAAATGAATGGCTGTAAAAGCAGATTTTGCTGCCAAAAACTTCTGAAATATTGAAATTGTTTTTGGGAATTTATTTAAAATTACTTATTTCTGGGAGATCAGTAAAAGAACAAAATATTACGGAAACTTTATAGATTAAACATTTGCTGCTGATATCATCCATATTTGTGAATCAAATGTGTCCCCAGATCAAGCCACAGAAAAGCCAACGCAGTGACAAGAATGCAGCCCTTTATACATGAAAGACATTCTGTTTCTCTCTTTAGCTGAGGTACTTCAATGACAACTAGACTTCTAATATAACTGGGCTTTGAACTGAAATGTTTTGAGACAAACAGAGATTAATACTAATATTTCAAAATTATTTGAATTACTGTAAATCTTTAGCAAAGTTCTTTATATTAACATTTTTCATACATTATGGTTTGTATAGGTCAGGCACGCCAAGGGATCCTGAAATGTATTTACAAGCATGCTAGAAAGTAATATCTTAAATTGTAGGTGTGTATTGAGATTTGTTTGTTCTTGAACTAAACTAGATACAAAAGCTAAAGCAATTAATATTCAAAACTTTTTGGGTCTATGAAAAATGCTTCAGTCCCTGTGCCTGTGATGTTATAAAACATTTGTTAGCAAGAAACTCATCCTCATAAAATTAAATATTATGCTTTTTGAAAGAGCTCTGACTGCAATATTGTGTTTTTATAGTCCAGGCAGCTTTAAATAAATATGTTTTTTCATATTATTGTTGTATATATATATATATTGATCAAGGCTTCACTCTCTTGTGCTGCATTATCTAGAAATGAGTGAATTCTTCTGATCAGCTACAATAAAATAAATGAGATCAAGATTTGTTTACAGGAGGTCGAGCTGCTGCCCCCCCACCCCCCCACCCCCCCCCCATTGTATTGCTGAACTATTTACCACAGCTGTGTATGTTTAATTGCCATGGCAACAATTCCAGATATGCCAGCCCGGTATCATTGTATCCTATCTGTACAGCTGCAATAACAAGAGAGGGGCCTTGGAAATAAATTAGAAATGTCAATCAAGGCTGTTAAGGGGACTGAAAGGTTTTTAGGTCAGTTATGAGCTCTCCGGAGACTTTCTCAGCCTACAACAATGATGTATAATTTAGCTGGGTTTCCGTTTCCTATCCTCATTACTTAGGTTTATCAAGGAAACTAAGCCCTGACAGGCAAATTGTACAGCCTGGGGATGATAACACTCAGGGAATAAACAACAGGAATACATGACCCCAATATTCTACGGCTAATCTTCTCTTTCTTCCCATATGCTTGTGGACAAACTAATCTAATTATGTTCCAAAACACTGCAGAGATAAATTGAACTAAAAGAAACAGTAAAGTGTGCACAACTTTCATCCCGTTTTAAAGCATGAATTAACAAACCGTGTTAATCTTCTTTTGCTGTGTGTCTTACATTCGTGATGGCTGACAAGGACAATCTATTTTGTTTCTTACTTTATTTGGAGATTTGTTGGTTTATTTTACACTCTTCTGCTGCCCTTCCCATCCACAGGGTAGGTCTGGTGACTAAAACACTGATATAACAACATTTTAAAAACACCACAGAACAAGAGAAGGGGGTATTTGTCATATAGGCGTCCAATGTTAGTTTTGTAATTAGTTCTTTGTGTGCTTGAGACCTGTGAGACCACCACAGAGACCTGTTTGTGTGGATTGTCTTGAGAGGAAATGATGCTGAATTTTATTAATACAGCTGGATCTTAACAAACTTTTAATTATTATTGTCAACTGAATCTATTAAGCAAAGAAAGAGACTTTAACAAGTAAGCAACCCATACATGTTTTTGTCTCGTTTTAAATGAATAGCAGGGAATGGGGGGGAAAAGGCAGCTATTGACCACAGGGCCTCTAGTACTTTTAAATGCCTGTTTCCTTTGCAAAGCTGTTACATTTATACTGCCTTTATTATCTTTCTTTAGATAGAGGCCCACACTGGCACTATATCTTCACTGGGGAAAATCTGAACGACCGAAAGGCTTCAAAACAACATTGTGTTAATTGAACAGAATCACACTTGACAATAGCATCGCGGTCCTGTAGCAGTTTGCAGCTTCAGTATCGCCTCGGCCAAAGCAGACTTATGGGAAATCCACCAGCCTGAACCTGATTCCACTTTGTGTATGCCTTCACTAAACACAGACTTGCTTTTCTGTGCACTCATCTTGATGTCGTTAGATACAGAAAAGTACAAGCACCAAATGATGCAATTACGTGAGTCATAATTCTCTCCCTTCAGGATTTGCAGTGGCATTTTACCAGCCACCGTGCTAACACAAAGCTATCAGGAAGGCACCACGTAGAGACGGGGCTATTGGTCCATCGAGTGATCCGACGCCTGAGGGTAAAACAGATGTGACTCCATTTAGCCATTACTACAAAAGTCAAGATAGTTCACCCTACATAAAGTTTAGCAATGATACAATTGAGAGAGATAAATTTAATCTCAGCACGCTTTAATGGAGTCATTCTACATTTGAACTGCTGTGTACTCAATAAGAATGTATAACCGAGAAAAACCACCATTAGCTTGCCAAGTCCAGCCAGATACTTCCAGCACTAGCACTGGTGAAGACATTGTTTCCTTCTGCTTAATCCCAAATCTGCCAGCTGAAACTACGGGAATATTTAGTGAGATATGCACAGGATAATAGGCGCATTTACACGGTAATTTCTGATCCGGATCAGTCCTGTTTCCTTCATGAAAACCATAAAAATAGTTAAGTTTAAGTAAAGACAGCTAATCCTTTTTTATATATTTATTTGTTTTTATATTACTGTTGACTTGCCTTGAGATACATGAGAAGAAGAAAGGTTTAATTTGATTTAAACCATGACATCAGATCAGATCAGCATTCTCTGTTTCTATACATACATCACCTTTAGGACTGAACCTTATTTAACGAGCCACTCATTCATGTTATGACTCATTAATTTAATTGTGTCTTGATCTATGTTTGAACAATACCAGCAAAAGGTGCTGGAAAGTGGTACAGACACATATGGCAGTTAATTGATTAAAATAAAAATCTTTACACTCGATGTGCTTCCTTCCAAGAGGACGAAGAAAATTAAATCAATCTTCTTCTTTGTTTTTTTTAATTCTGAAGCCAGATTTGAAACAATACTTACAGGGGTGAAGGGCCACAACATTCAGCCCACTCTATCCCCGGAGGAGCATGCTATGTCCAATGCTACACCATTATTTCTGCTGCTGCTGTTCTTTAGGGATTTCATTTGGGAAGCCACATTAATAAAAGTGGAAGAAATGAGTCAAGGTTAATGACAGCCTGTCTCCTCAACAGTGGTTTAAATGATTTCCATGTAACACCCTTTCTATTCATACCTCACCGAACTGGCCCTTCTCTGAAATAACCTTAACACCTGGCAGAAAGAGCTGCTGTACAGTAGCTGGTAATTCACACTTGAAAGCCCCCAATGCCACAGATTTGCACATCGTTCAGCCTGGTGAAAACACACAGGCAGGCAGGTCAGCAAAGAACTGAGTTAATCAGTTAAGCTAGCAAAGAACAAAAATAAGACGAGGAGAATAAATTAAAAGGAAAATGCATTTATCTTATTGTGCTCCCTTCGAAAGCAGGAGAAAATAGAAAGCTAACCATGCGTAGAATTACTTCATCAATGGAAATATCTCTTATATCAGAAATTCTGTTTAAAAGGGACACATTTATACATATTGTTATGATCCTTGAGAAATCCTATTACTTCTCAGAAAAGAATGTTTAATGAAGCATTGCAGCTGTGCTGGAATCTATTAAGCAGAGGCACACACCTTAACGGAAAGGTGATCAAAAAAACTAATATACTCACAGCTGCAGACTCAGCCACTGGACGTTTTAATGAAGATATTCGAAACGACACAGTCCAGAGCCTTCCAAATATACTTCTATCTGTTTGACTCAGACTCAGTTGTTTCAGAATGCCCAAGATCATACCCCCACCCCCCCAACAATGATTGTTTCATGTTATTTAACTCTTTTAATATATGTCTTAATATGTGAAAAGATATGGTAAATAAGCTGCATTAAATATACTATTTTCTCTATATCCACCAATACCACTTTATTAATTTTGGTAGTCTCTTTATTGGTTGGCAATGCACTGTCAATTTGTTCAATGTTTAACAGTTCAGTTTCACTGAATACAGGTAAAAGTTAAAACGGTCTGATGATTACTAGTAGGTTTTTCCATTCAGTATTGAAAGGCTCACAGTTGACAATAAAGAAAATCATAATATGCTCATAACTTGGCACTTTTATCCAACCTGAGCATGTAATACTCAAACATATCTACTTAAATATGACCTGAATACAACTATACTACTGTATCCAAAATGTATACTTAAATCAATGGTGCATTAAATGTAGGTGCATTGTATGAAAAACTGGCCAAGAAGCTCATTTAGAGAAAGCTCCCTTTGCAAACCAAATGCTTTTCTTTTTTCTTTTACCCTTTAATTCTGAAGCAAATCAATACACCATTTTACTCATATCTAAATCTCGACAAAGTATTTTATTTCTACACGAATATTGTAAAATATGATATCAGTCAAAGCAGAAGGTGTTTATCAAAGTATACAAAGGCAAAGCAATGGGAAAAAAGGGTGACTCAGCATATACAATGTTTCTGGATAACAGCTTTAGTTTTGTCTGAAGGAAGATTTACAATACAAAGACATATGTTGGAAAGAGATAAGCTTGCGTTTTTTTTTAAATTGCATTAGTTGGCATACATGCATATATGCATGTAATAAAAGATTTAAGCACATTAATTACTGCAGGACTTCGTATGCTGAAGTTAAGGAAATAATATACTATTCAAACTGCCAAGAAATAAATAATACTATATAATTCACTCTCTTTTTATGATGCCTCTAAGTCCAAGTCTTGTGCTGGTGTGAACACATTCTGGAAAAATTACATATCAATTCTATTTTTTTTTAAAGGCAGTGACAATGCTTCTTTTTAATGGTTCATGAGTAATCTGCATTTTAAAAATTAAATCTGTCATTAATATTGTATCACTGAGGGGTATGCTTTAAATCTTTTTCTTTTTGTTTAAACCACGGGAGTACTATTAAGCCTTGATATTAACACAAAGGCACGATGGGGGTGCTTTACTAGGAGATAATCACACCCTAGGGGTATCAAAGACACAAGGACAATCCAATCCACAGGCATTACTGAGGGTAGATGGACGACAACGCAATGATGCACCTTCCAGAAAAGATTCAATGAAGTGATCTTTAACAGCAAGATGCTGTATTGTTGATCAGCAACCGATTCATTTCGCTTCTTCTTTTTCTGGTGAAACACTCACCTGTAAGCCGTTGAAATTTCAGCTGAGGTAAAGGTTCCACCATGCTCTGAAACCGTGTAGATATTTTTTCAGTCTTCACAATGTTTTCGCAAATATGCATGTGGGCCACATGTTCATAGACGGCTGCATTGTTCTCTCCCTACAGAGAGAGGTAAAAATTGCGTAAATTATAAGTCCTTAACCAGGCACTACACCTCCCAGAAGCCCTGGGAGGGTAAATCAGCAGGTGGGAACACATGACCCTCAGGACTCCCAGGATTGGCCAGCGCCTGTATATAAGCAGGATTTTTGCTTGTCCTTGGGGAGTAGGAGATAGTGGGAGGAGTTGGTTTGCCCAGTATTATTATATATATATATATATCTTGCTGAAATGCATACACATACTGGCATGTTTGCAAATGTTATTAATTGTATTTATATATATTTTTTATAATATGGAACATTTACTATATTCTGATTACAACACCTAATAAAGACATGTCAAGGAAAATGTGTAAAATAGTTGAAAGTAAAGTGAAGTTTGTCCCTTAACTTTCAAGGCCCGATGTGGGCACCATACTGATGACAGACCAATGTCACGGTTGCATTGACTGATGCAGATGTCAAGCAAATTCCTTCTGAGGAGCAGCAGGTGTAAAATGATTGCCAGAGGCGGATAACGATGATGAACATGACAGCCCAACTTGTCCCACAGGTGGTTAATAGAGTTTACGTCTCATGACCTTGAAGGCCAATCCAACATGGGATTCTGGTTCTGTATTTGTTCATTTCCATGAGGATGTGTATGGATGAATACGAAAACGAACCCGTCCCCTTTGTCTCCATGCTTTAAGGTTGTATAATGGTACAAATAGTACCTGCTGTCTTATAAAGTATCTCCTGTAAGTAACAAAGTAAGAAAATAATGTGAGGAAATAATTAATATGATAATGTAATGTAAATTATTTGTGTATTTTCAAACTCCTAAGATAACCTGAAAAAAATGCAAGAATACACTGTGAACAGAAACACTAACTACTTTTCTTTTCAAGGGCTCTCAACCTTCAGTGTGTGTGTGTGAAATAGAGACTGCATCATGCAAGGCAGGTAATTGAGTCGGATTTTATGGTCAATGCAGCTGTTGTAAACATTGTTTATTATATCTACAAAATAATCAGTTTTTAAGGGTCAGACTGTCATCGCTGCTTAACTTCAAAATGATTTCTAAGTAACTGGAAGAAAAGTGTTATTGAAAACGGTAATATGATCCAATAAGAACAGCTCAGAAAAAAAATCTAATTTTGAGTAATTCGCTGCACAGATAATTCAGATGATTGCTTTATTGGCCATGCATCTGAAATCATTCATCCTTCTTCCCAGAACATACACACAATCCCCTCTATAAATCAGCAGTACACTCAACTTAGTAAAGCAGCTTAATATTAATATTGCATTCACATTTGTTTTGTATAGTGAGCACCAGTTTTTAGAACAAAATTAACTTGGATTTCCTGCAAACACAATCTTATACACTGATACATCTTTCCAGGAGTTTATGTAAACCTTGATTTTTAAATATGAAAATCAAGGTTTGCTCACAGACGCACATAAGGGATAAAACTGGGTAAATTCCACCCTGGAAAAATCCAGTCTCCCTAGATGTTCTCCCTAGATGTCCTGATTCACAGAAAGTGGACACAGTTGGCTGAGGGGGGTTTCTGAATGTCTTGTGTCAATAGCATAACAATAGCAATTGATAGAGATTGGAGAGGAAACTTATTTAACCACCTGCGAGAAAGGTACGTGTGTAGAGAACCAGAGCAGAACTGGAAAGTGGGAGAGAGGGGTGAGGGCTGCATTGGCTTCTCTGGTGGTTGGAGAAGAACCTGGGAGTTGGAATTGGGCAGAGATTCAAACTCATAGAGGACTGACTGACTATTTTTCTTCGTTGCCTTGCTGAACCCAGTATACTTGTATACTGTGCTCTATGGTGAATTGTCTTAGTTCCAGTCACTTTTACAGGTTCCATTCTCAAAATATATATATTGTAAGAACAGATATAGTAAGTAATTTTACAGTGCTGATTTTGCTTTAAAAGACTGTCAGAAGGAAGATCTAGTATCTCCTAAAGTTGGATAGAATGGAGCTACAAAAACAACTGGCACAACAAACCATTCAAATGTAAGAAAGAGGTGAAAATGCAAAGAAGGTCAGGCCGTGCTTAAGGCTTGTGGTTGTAATCATCTCTCTCATCACACGCTTTGATCTACGCCATGTACAGTGGAAGTAATGTGAGCAGTTATCAGGAAACATGAAACAACGGGAATCGCAGCTTCAGGTTGTCTAAGCACTGATGTATTTTCATATTTTGTAACTGCAGTTCATCTAAGATGCACAATAACAGCCTCAAGATTGCTTCCCTGCCTCCTGTATCTTTATGTCTCAAGTATAAACAGGGATGATTGACAGGGCTGGTGAGGTATTTGAAGGGGGTAAAATGCAAACGGTTGCAAAATATAAAACTAATCACATTCAGCTTTAAGATCCAAGCTGCAGAGACCACGTTGTCATGAGAATAAAATGGCCTTGATGGCTGCCACTGAAATGCAGGGAATCTCATGCTTACATTTTGAACATTGAGGCAAATGTTTCATGTAGAGCATGTACAAACGCTCATGGTTAATAGAGATTCTGATAAGCAAACAAGGGAAGAATATCGTACTCAAGGTTAAATATACTCAGCATAAATACATCACGTACTGGCTCAGGAACATACCAGTGCATACAAATAACATGTGCTATCTATGATTATATGGGGATATATGTTCTAAATCTGTACCAGACCATATTTTTTCTATTTTTTTTATTTTTGTGAGAAAGGAAAATAAGAAAACACATCAATAATAATACAGTAATACTTTACCTGAAGTCCTCTGTTGACACAATGCATTAAGTTTTACTGAGGTCTTGAATGTTATCTAGTCGGGGGGAAAAATCTATCCCATTTCTTTCTGGTTGCAGCAGTGACCTTTACAGACCTTGAAGGATAATGATTTTAGATAACAATTCAGGGAAGTATATGAATGTTATCACTTACTACAGCCCAGGATTGGACATTTAGAAAGTGTTAAGCCCCTGTCTAGTGCCTTTTCACTCGCTTTTAAACAAGTGCATAAGGTAACCTCTCAGGGGTGTGCAAGGAAGTCATTCTATTAGGAAAAAACTGCAAAAAGAAACCTACAGTTACTGCCACATAATCATGCAATTTCCCCAGTCACTGCACAGTCGTTAAGCACAGAATATCACTAATGTCAGCTGTAGTCACAGCCAGTGGGCAGATGATCATAAAGGCAACAAGATCTTGGCAAAATCTGGAAAGTGATTCAAATTTGTTAAGATGCCCAAATAGAAAAATTACAAAAATGGCACATTACAGCTGCGTACCAATTTAATCCTAGAGGTAGCGCTGAAGCAGGCAATACTCCAGACTTAAGAATGTAGCCCAAAACTGCATACATCAGCAGAAAGGAGTATGTATTAAAAAAGTTTTTGTATTCATTAAACATTCATTATTTATAGTGCTAGAAGTGGTGAATTCTCTGCTTTTATGTTTTTTTAATTTTGTATTTCTTTCCCAGGTTTCATTTACCAAATGCATTGTTAAAAAATATAATTACCCTCTCCCACCAGAAATGTATGCAATCTGTAGTTGCAGTGCAATTTCTTACCACTATACAGAAGTGACAAGTCCGGAAATACTAATCTGTGGATTTTGTATATGTTTTGTCCTTGAAATTAAAAAGTAAACCATTCAATCTAGCCTCTAGTGATTGAATTCCACTACAACAGAAGGAGCTGTTACAGCAAATCGATTCTAGTCAGTTTTCTATTGATTCTGCATGGCAAGGGGTCATAATTAACTTTTCTAAATCCCAGTTTTCCCTATATAATTATCAAAGTGATACACATAGCTTTTTTAGGTAATTCAATCCAGTTTTGATAGATATCATTTAATATTTTCATAACAATGAAACCAATACCAAGACATCTTTCAGTAAGCCAGATCTGTCAGAGTCTGTTAAAAAGGACTAAACCTCAAACATAAATATACATATATGTCAAACCTCGTGTGTGCGTTTTACTTCCACTTGCGCAGCATCTTTCACACAATCTGGGGAGGATTCCTGGGGCACTCTGTCCATTGGTGTTACTTGGCGATGGCGCCTGACCTTGTTGACTTCGCTGCCTTTTCTTCTACTCTGCCCCTTTGTTGATATAGGACTTTGTAGGCCAGCATTCCTAAAAAGAAAAAAGAACCATCGAACTAGGTCAGGAGAGAAGCAAACAGCTCTAAATGTATGCATAATATCTGAGGGAAAGCAGTGGAGAGAAGAACCATGGCGTCTAATGAAAAACCTTTTGCCGGCATACCATGGTTACCTATAAAAAAGTCAGGAAATGTACTTATTACTTCTGATCGTTTGTCCATCCTTTTTCTTTTTTTTTCCACTGAAGACAACCTGCATATCAATCAGCAATGGGTCACTGGCCACATTACAGAATCTCTTAAAACAATGCTTTGGAAAATGTTACTGTAAACCCTGACATATACAGAATTTGTTATGATACACAGACATGAAAAAACATAGTAGGCTATAAAAGGCAGCAATGTGGAGAGCTGATCTCCCTTGAAAGATGCTTCTGAATATTTTCCTCGCTAGGGTATAACAGCTTTGACCTTTGTCTTGTCTACGTGGACAGAAAGTGTAATTGATAAAACAAAAGTGTAGTGCTGCCCTGATGCTGCTTTAAGAAAAGGTATTCCATCAGAATTGCTCTACAACAAGCAAGAGAACATCTTCCAAATTAAAAAGATAAAAATATATAAAAATATTCGACTATTCTGGAAATATATTCTGGGAAGGGCATGGAATGACACTGATACTTAAAAAAACTGCAGGAGTTAATATTGATTAGTTTAGCACCTTGGGAAACGAAATGAGGGAAACTATTTCCCAACTCAGATACAGAGGTAGGCATTCTTCCCATAATCACATTTGCAGGCAGGATTGATTATTTAATGCTCATCCCATTAAAAGGAAAAAAGGTTTGCAATTAAAATACACATTTTCACTCGATTGTGTGATTGGAATAATCTGCATCAATGCACCTACTCATTCCAGTGCATTATTGTTTAACTCCTCTTAGTGAACTAAATCGTAACAATCAAATCCTCTTTGTGTGTGCAGCATGACTTGGGTGGCATCAGTGCAAGCTCCCCACCCTGAGTTTCTGTATATCGTTTATGGATGCTGTGAAATGTATCATGCAACATTTGTTACTGTTGGTGTAGACCACAAATAAAGAAAACTATTTAGTCATATTTAGACAAAAACTGCAAGTTAAACCAGACCTTGTGGCACACGTTTGATAAACTGAAAGCACTGGGTACATTTACCAGCAATATATAAATTGGTTTGCACACATGAGTTATGACAGAAATTAAGGTGCCGTGAATCAAATCCTCTTTCATTTGAATATTTTCCCCCTAATATCATATACTTTCTTTGTAGGAATCGGGTCTCAGCAGAAGTAAAAGCCATTTGTTTCCAGACCTGAGGATATTTTAACAGTATTATTTTCTTGCACTGAGAAGCTAATTCTAACCTTAAGGGGGACTCTGAAATATTAATACTGGAAATACTGGAAAGTGATTAGCTTAATTTGGTAACCTGGAATGTGAGACATTGAGACAAACATTTAAATAGTTTTGCTAATTATTTGAAGTAAATATGTTGAAAAATAATCAGCTGTGAGCATACAGATAAAACGTTTTATTTTTATTATATTGTATTTTGCCAACACAGGATCTACTATCAACAGATCTGGGTTATTCAGTGTTGTACTGCTAATAAACCAGGAAAGACAGTTCTGAAACAAACCACATTATATTTTAGCAATGCGTTGTGCATCTCCAGATGCCTGCAGAACAGGAGTAACTGTGGTCCAGTAAAGCAAATCAAACTATACCCTTGGGAACCTCATCTAAATTTTTGTCCCTGTGGCTCCTAAGCTAATATCAGTCTCTTGGAGAGAATGACTTCAGATAGTCGCAGGAGGATAAAGGCTATTTTTAACTGAAGCGTTATGTTTATTTATTTATTTTTAGCTCTTCACCAATCATATAAACTTTGACAATAGAGAAAAAAGAAAAGAAAAATCTTTTAACAGGCGGCGACTGACCAAATTGACATGCCAAAGAAGTTACAAGCTGTAAGCAATTCTTAAATATCAGATAAGTCGGTAAGCAAAACAATCCATGTACACATTTTTTTCATGACAATAAGCTGATAACAATGACACTATATTGTGAATAATATGTCAAACCTGAGCCCACGGCATTTTCGAAAATTGCTTTCAGTACAAAGGTTAATCACTTACAGTTCCTGTGACAACTTCATTGTGAGTCTGTGACTGTGCAATCTCGTCCCTGTACTCTAACAAAAAAATGCTACATTTGTACAATCATTGACAGGACTTAAACCCAAAGACCTTAACTGTCAGAACCTTCTCTTTCTCAGAACATTCACATTATATTAATAGCTCATAATTTAAAACACTAGGTAACACTTCTCTTAAATATAAAATGATATTGTGCCTGTTTTCCATTCCAGTTTGACTATATATTTTATCACATATTTCATTAACCTCTGAACTATTAACTAACATAAAACTTTAACTGCAAACCAGACAACATCCACTAATTATTTTTTTGTAAACTGTAAAAGCTAGCAGTAAAACAGGAGATACATTTTTTTTTTAACTTGATATGATCAGCAATAATTAAAGTACAGCATTAGTGATTGGTTGTTAAAGGGGTAATCCGGATTATACTTTACCCAACATATCAGTATTTCCCCTAGGTATTTATTGTAATCTAAGAGAAATGCATTACAGATTCTTATCTCCCTTAATATTTCCTAATGCCATAGACAGTGTTTAAATATACATCTAAAATACATATTAATTCTGACCAAACATCTATGTCTGCTTAATAAATGACCATCAGAGGATTCCAAAAGATCATTATATTACTTTAAGAACAGAATATGAATTATCCACACAACATAATTAGCAAGAAGGCATATACTGAAGTACATACATATCTTCTACACATGAAAGATTATCGCGGAAATGAAGGTGCAGGAACTGTAATGAGATCGTAGGCAAATCATTTAAAAGGAGTTAATGTATACTTTGGCTCTTCTCCATTTTCACACCAGCTGAAGGAATTAATTTCCTGCACATTGACCTTGCCCTACATACTTAATTCTGATCATTTCTGAAGGATCATTAAGCCCACACTGGTAACGAAACCTCTTAAGTGCTTGAACCGCCCTGCACAATGGCAGAGGTCACTGTTACTATATATATGGACATGCTCCTTTTTCCCAAGGGTCGCTGTCATGAAAGCTTCCTGTGAGCAGCTTAAATACGAAGTCCCAAACCATGGATACATTATTTTCACATTCTTAAATTGTGAAGGCAAATAAGCACCACATATATAAGGGCCTACAACAGATATATATTGACCGTAAAAAAACTGTTCATTAATTTCTTTGCCACAACCTTCTCATCTTGGATAACATCCTTTGCCACAACTCATTTAATTAAACCCTTTGAAGCGATGTTGCCTAACCAACTTGGTCAATACAACTGGTATGCCTTCATGATATCTTCTGTAATAATAAGAGCAGATCAGGCAGGGTCTGTGAAAGCGTGAGAGTGTTGTGTGATTGACACATGGGCAGGCTTACACAACATAAGAACATGAGAACATTAGAAAGTGACCAAACAAGTGGAGGCCATTCGCCCCATCGTGCTCGATTGGTGTCCATTATTAATTGAGTGATCAAAGGATCCTATCCAGTCTGATTTTAAATGTTCCCAAATTTTCAGCTTCAGCCACATCGCTGGGGAGTTTGTTGATTGTGACCCCTCTCTGTGTGAAGAAGTGTCTCCTGATTTCTGTCTTGAATGCCTTGAAGCCCAATTTCCATTTGTGTCCCCGGGTGCGTGTGTCCCTGCTGATCTGGAAAAGCTCCTCTGGTTTGATGTGGTCGATGCCTTTCATGATTTTGAAGACTTGAATCAAGTCCCCACGTAGTCTCCTCTGTTCCAGGGTGAAAAGGTTCAGGTCCTCAGTCTCTCAGTAGGACATTCCCTTCAGACCTGGAATAAGTCTGGTTGCTCTCCTCTGAACTGCCTCTAGAGCAGCGATATCTTTCTTTCTAACTAGTGCATTGTACAGTCTGAACATCACTGCCCTTGTTCTCAGTTCTACACTTTTGACAATATACCCTAACATCCTGTTCGCCTTTTTTATTGCTTCCCCACATTGTTTGGATGGAGAAAGTGAGGAGTCCACATAGACTCCAAGGTCTTTCTCATGCGTTACTTCATCTAGTTCTATTCCTCCCATAGTGTAATTATAGTGGACATTTTTGTTACCTGCATGTAATACCTTGCACTTGTCCACATTGAATTTCATCTGCCAGGTGACAAATTTGACAAGTTTGCTAACTATCCCAAATCCCAAAGATCATTAATATAGATTAGAAAAAGCAAAGGCCCTAGTACTGATCCCTGTGGAACTCCACTAACAACCTCACTCCAGTTAGAAGTGACTCCTCTAATTGACACCCTCTGTTTCCTATACATCAACCAGTTCATAATCCATCTACTTACATTACCCTGAATGCCTACAGCTTCCAATTTGAGGATCAGTCTTTGCTATGGCAATACAGACTTCTCACCTACCCAATTATGCACCAGGATCCTATACCTGCACTTCACTGCCAGAAGACTTCACCTCTCTCTTGACATGTTAAAAGAAACAGCAAATGTCTTAACTCAACATTTACATTTTCAGCATAGTATTAACAGAAAAGCTCTCACTAACCACAAGAAGTTATTCAAGTCTCCAGAGCGCCTTAGAGTCACAAATGCAAATGTGTCTTTACTGCCATTCACCTCTCAGACGTTTGGAGCACAAAAGACTTGATTTCTGAAGTGTCCTGGAGAAACGAATGAAGCTGGGATCGCAATCTGAGATTGTTAAATGAGACCTTTTCTACGTTTTCACTGTATTACGTCCTTGTTTGTGGTGACTCTGAACAATGCAGAGGCTGAAATCTGCAACTAGAGCGACTAATCAAAGGCCCCACTATTCTCTAACAGTGACTTGCATTTTTCCTGTCTTTTCTATTAATATCGTCTCTAAATTCATCTCAAAAATAAAACGAAACCACCCATTAATAGTGCCAATAATGCATCATTGAAAACTAAAAGCTCTTGCCATGTTTTTCCAACAATTAATAGTAAAACTGTGAGAAGAAAATCAGTGTCTGAAAATGCAGTGTTTTATGACTCATAAGCAACATTTTGGCACGAAGGAAGTAGTTTGTTTGTAAAGGTAGATCAGTTGATTAGAGCAGTTTCTCCACAGTAATTATTATGTTCCTTTTTTACTGAAACAACATTTTACAAGTAAAACAAATGGAAAAAACAATATTAACTTTGACATTATTGAAAGGAAACAAAACGGGCACCACCAAGTTGGCCTCAGCTGGAACAAGGAGGTGAACACAGTCTTCCTAGGTTAAGTAGCTCAGCAACAACTGATTCATAAAATGATTCAATGTTAAGACAATCTAGTCTGATGTGGGGATTGGAGGCAAAACATTCATGATATGTGTGCTTTTTTGGGCTGGGCTAGAAGTGGCTTTCCAAATTCAAGGAAGAGAAAAAAGCATTTACTATAGAAAGCTGGACCTGCTGTGATTATTAATGGTCAGCTTCTTTCTTCAAAACTCAAGCTGAGAGCCCAGATTTGAAGGCATGTGACGTTTTCTTTTTTCCACACGCAGACTATTGATAAACGCTCTTGCGGTCTGCGGGGAAAGTGCCATCCCTCCACTCCTGAAACGAGCACCAGCAGTCTTACACCATCACAGCTAATTATTTCACTCATTGTGTTGCCAGGCAATGTATTTATTTATATATATTCTTTTTCTTTTTTCACAGTGATCTTGCAGTGACAGCAACCCTTTCAACATAGCACATCTCTTTTGGAGACCTCCCAGATAAAAGGCCGTAAGATAACAGAGGGAGAAGATGGCCTGTCACCGAAATTGATGGCGGTGGCCCGTACATGTCTTTTTTAACGTAATGCATTGCTAACAAAGTGCCTAGTCAGTCGTGTGTGTGTGTGCTTTCAGTTTGTTTGGGGGTTTCTTTTTGCATATTTGCTGTCAGGGGTGTTTACCATTGAGTTATCTTATGCCCAGGCAAGGATGAAGAAAAGAGGAAAGAGAACTTGTATAATTTCCCTCTCTCTGAATATGAAATTGAGAAAAGTTCAAAAAGTTTCTCAGTCAGTAGTCAGTCCTTGGTTCCTGCACTACTCAACACAGATGTTTGCTCTGGGACTATGTTAAAGAAAACAATTATCAAAACAAGACTTGAAATGAAAAATATTCATATCAGCGCACCATGATTTCCCATAGATATGTTTTTAAAAAAGTGTTTCCAATATTAATAAAAAAAAAATTAATCTGTTACCCTCTGGGAATGTAGAATACAATGGATATAATATGATAGCATCCTTCTAAATTCAAAGTTTGATGCAACGCCACAGTTAATAACGCTTCTTAAAACAAAATTGGATTTTGATCCACCTGCAAAAAAAAAAAAAAAAGAACAATATGCTTAAACACAGCTACATACTTTAATGAGATTGCACATATATTCATGAAATGCATTTTTAAAAAGGAAAACTGTCACCTTAGATTAAAAAAAAGGTGGGATTTTACAAATCCGATTCTCAGAGCTGCCTAATTTAAAAACGAACACCAGCTTTTCTGAAGTAATCTTCCATGCATTCAGCAAGACTGCTTTTCAAACGGCTGGAAATTAAAAATAAAACCAATAGCCAAATTAGCACACTACCTTTACCTCTCCCTCTGCACTGCCAAAGCCAGATTTAAATAGCATTTTAATAATCATGTCCTTGTACACAGAGCCGAAGCCGGTGGATTCTGTTCTCCCATCTGGCTTTTCAAAGCTCTCTTTCTTTTGCCTTGCAGGGTTTGCAATTTGGTTCTCCCTTGTATTGATAAGCCATGCATACAAAATAAGTGTGCAACATTCTCAATATGCAGATGTGGATAAGTATTTTGTGAGAGTGACAGCATATCCCTTTCAGACAGGCCTGAAAAGGACTTGAACTTCAAATGCCCTAATGCTTCTGGTAATATTAATGACTAACCCCCCTGGAGTGTGAACCAAATTAGAATGGCCAGGGTTAATAGGCAATGAGCACACAAACAGCCCGGCCGCTGAATACGCTCTCGCCACTAACTGGGTCTTCATAAAAGGCTCTGTGTGTGGGAGGTCTGTGTGTGCATCATGTCTGTCAACCAGGAAGCTGCAAATCACAGCAATAAGACAAATGCCTAAATAAAAGTTAAAAAACAGGAACTCAAGCTTTGCTAAAAAATGTAATCTCGAATCATGCCGATTTTTTGGATTTTTATGTTTTTTTTACAGATTCCATACAGTGTCTTTATTATTCTAACAGACCTCGTTCAACAAGGAGAGTCTACATTAGGTTCTAGACATTTGTATTGTAAAACTACCCTGTTACAGTCCAGACCACTATAATCATTTGATAATGATCTCCGTGCCAGTTCAGATGTTTGTGCCTGCATTTTAAGCATCTGACCTCCAGCAATGTCTCTGCAGTTTATGTTAAAAAAATATAAAATACTGCTAATTAAAACTCTGCTGTTAGGAGTATATATTTATTCGATTTTAACAGTGCCCATAATAAATGTTTTTACACCTGAGTAATTGTTTCGAATGTTCCTGATGAAAATGAAAGCACACAACTATGCTTTTATTTTGCTTCAATAATATGTTTGCAAAGGAACAGTGATTTAAAATGCTGAATAACAGAAGTACAGTTTACAACAGTTTGGAAATCAAAGATGAAAGAAAGACAAGTCTGTGGACCCTATTTAGTAACATCATGTTTGTCTCATTAGGATCCTTGGATCACTTAGTTATTAATGGATATCAAACGAGAACGATGGGTCGAATGGCCTCCTCTCGTTTGAAACTTTCTTATGTTCTTATGTTTATTAACATAAAACTGTAGTGATCTAATAAAGCATCACCGTGTGTTGTGTTTCGGTAGACATGGAAAAAGCAGGTCTACTCATGACATGGTTAGAGTAAAAACACAGCTGAAATTACCAGGGAAGCAGATACATAAAATAATAATAATCACCACACACTGGATTTAAATGTAACCAGTCAAAGAGAGAGAAATTTCCAGAGACCTGCATAATAGGGCTACAGTGAGGGAAAAAAGTATTTGACCCCCTGCTGATTTTGTACGTTTGCCCACTGACAAAGAAATGATCAGTCTATAATTTTAATGGTAGGTGTATTTTAACAGTGAGAGACAGAATAACAACAACAAAATTCAGAAAAACGCATTTCAAAAAAGTTATAGATTGATTTGCATGTTAATGAGGGAAATAAGTATTTGATCCCCTATCAATCAGCAAGATTTCTGGCTCCCAGGTGTCTTTTATACAGGTAACGAGCTGAGATTAGGAGCACTCTCTTAAAGGGAGTGCTCCTAATCTCAGCTCGGTACCTGTATAAAAGACACCTGTCCACAGAAGCAATCAATCAATCAGATTCCAAACTCTCCACCATGGCCAAGACCAAAGAGCTGTCCAAGGATGTCAGGGACAAGACTGTAGACCTACACAAGGCTGGAATGGGCTACAAGACCATCGCCAAGCAGCTTGGTGAGAAGGTGACAACAGTTGGTGCGATTATTCGCAAATGGAAGAAACACAAAATAACTGTCAGTCTCCCTCGGTCTGGGGCTCCATGCAAGATCTCACCTCGTGGAGTTTCAATGATCATGAGAACGGTGAGGAAACAGCCCAAACTACACGAGAGGATCTTATTAATGATCTCAAGGCAGCTGGGACCATAGTCACCAAGAAAACAATTGGTAACACACTACACCATGAAGGACTAAATTCCTGCAGCGCCCGCAAGGTCCCCCTGCTCAAGAAAGCACATGTACAGGCCCGTCTGAAGTTTGCCAATTAACATCTGAATGATTCAGAGGAGAACTGGGTGAAAGTGTTGTGGTCTGATGAGACCAAAATCGAGCTCTTTGGCATCAACTCAACTCGCCGTGTTTGGAGGAGGAGGAATGACCCCAAGAACACCATCCCCACCGTCAAACATGGAGGTGGAAACATTATGCTTTGGGGCTGTTTTTCTGCTAAGGGGACAGGACAACTGCACCACATCAAAGGGACGATGGACGGGGCCATGTACCGTCAAATCTTGGGTGAGAACCTTCTTCCCTCAGCCAGGGCATTGAAAATGGCGAGGCAACAAAGGAGTGGCTCAAGAAGAAGCACATTAAGGTCCTGGAGTGGCCTAGCCAGTCTCCAGACCTTAATCCCATAGAAAATCTCTGGAGGGAACTGAAGGTTCGAGTTGCCAAACGTCAGCCTCGAAACCTTAATGACTTGGAGAGGATCTGCAAAGAGGAGTGGGACAAAATCCCTCCTGAGATGTGTGCAAACCTGGTGGCCAACTACAAGAAACGTCTGACCTCTGTGATTGCCAACAAGGGTTTTGCCACCAAGTACTAAGTCGAAGGGGTCAAATACTTATTTCACTCATTAACATGCAAATCAATTTATAACTTTTTTCTGGATTGTTTTGTTGTTATTCTGTCTCTCACTGTTAAAATACACCTACCATTAAAATTATAGACTGATCATTTCTTTGTCAGTGGGCAAACGTACAAAATCAGCAGGGGATCAAATACTTTTTTCCCTCACTGTATATGTAGGAATTATTATTATCATTATTATTAGAAGTAGTAGTATTAGTAATAGTTGAGTTTACTTTGATTTGATTTGACTTCCCAATTATGGTCCTGTATGTTTTTGTACAGGAAGGTTGGAATAGTACTCTACATGTTAGAGACTGCTGGCAAACTAGAGGTGACATTTCTGATTAGAAGAAAGAGGCATCTAAATAAAAACAAAGCCGCAACTGAGTACAATTCTGTAGTTTTCTATTAGTGGGTGGGTCATAGTTTTGATTTAATCCGGCCCTTGGTCTCAAAAGACAACAAGAACAGGGTGACTGGCTTTATAGTCACAGCAAAAGGAAAAATTATAAAAGAAGAGTAAAAGGCCTCAGGTTTAACAAAAGAAAGCAAAGGCTTTAAAATGAGGAATTGTAAAGCAGTTGTCTTAGAAAAATGGATGGAACAAGAAGAAAACAGAAGCATCCGAATAGCATGTGTCTGTACATTTAAATCAGCAATCGGTTCCAGATGCCCTGCAAGTCCACAAAGGACTTCCACAAATGGAAGAGATACATTCAGGGAAAGTGAGTAGACCAGAAAAGGATCAAACGTTTATGAAATATTATGATGTGTTCTTCTACTAAAACAAAATCAGTTGCAGGAAAAAAAAAAACAAGAAACCGATCTGGTGGGGTTGCATAACATTCCTCAGGGGATCTGCTTTACTTAAGTGTTCAGCACAAAGCTCTGCAGTGTTTATACTCAGGCGAGGGAGGGGAAAAACACACTTAAGTGCTCGTGATGTAGTTGTTATTCATAGCCAATCGCTGAGCGCTTTACAGGCCATGTCCTCAACCTGTCACCGTGGCAACATGATTTCCTTCAGTGCTCAACCTCGTTCTCCGAAAACTAAAATGGCTGAAAGGAAAAGGAACCCAAACTGGACAGAGGAGGAGAAAGCAATCTTGTTAAAAGAATACTCAAGGCGAAAAGAGATCCTAACAAGCAGGTTTAATCCTGCCGTGACATCTGTCATCAAACAAAAGCACTGGGAAGAAATAACAGATTGTGTTAACTCTCAAAACCCCACAGTGAAGAGAACCATCCAAGAAGTTAAAAAGAAATATGAAAATCTGTCTACAGCAGCAAAAAAAGAATACAGAGAATTTAAAAAGACAGCTAGGAAGAGAGGTAAGTGAGCATCTACTTATGTAAAAAAACATACCTCAGCAATGCAGCACTGAAAGTCTTTATGTTCTAGCACATGGCAACTTGAACCTCTTGTTAATGAGCAAACTATTTCAAAAGTTACAGAGAATTTCCTTTCTCTGAATTTGACCTTTCTGTGGAATTCGAGCAGCTAGTTAAGACTTTCTGACTAAGGGACCTTCACATACTTTTACATTTTTCGGGCTTGCAATTGAACATGGAGGGATTAGAATGTAAAAGTGCATTCCAGATGTTAAACTGTAAAAACAGTTAATTGAAGAGTTGCTGACATGCTCAACTTACACTGAACACACACATGATTTATGAGTCACCTGGCAAAGACAGAAAAAAAAAAAATCACATCCACACCCATTGCTGATAACAATGACTTTACAAGGAGGCCTGTACCACATGCTCCATGCTAAATGCTTCTGATGAAACACTACCATGCAAGTGCGGCAGCCCTCTGCCTACTGTTTAACCCCTTGTAGAAGCTAAATATTATCCAAGTCTTTCTTTAATCATTAATAACTTTCCATCAGTCACCAGTATTCAATTGAAGCTCACTATAAAGTGGGGTATTCCTGGTGCTTTGAAGTAGTTATGTAAAGCATTTTAGAAATCTATATTGTATTGAGCTTCTATACACACTTTCTGGCACTGAAGTCCTACGCCGGCAAAACCACACAAAGGTGTTTCTGTTTATTCTCTGCTGTTTTTTCAGGCACATTGTTCTTGGTTTGTATTATGACTGCTTTATGTGTCCAACTATATTTTCTATACAAATTTTAGTTTTAATGTAAATTCTTTATACTCAAATAACCCTTTCTTTGTAATGATTCATCTGTTTATGTTTAAGCAGCATTTTTGGCAATGTATAACTATAGCACAGTACAACTAAATTGAAAGTGATCTGCACAAGAGTTGAAAAAAGCAAACAGCTTATATATTTTCATTAAGACCCTATGACAAACATCATCATGCTGTTCTGTAGTTAAACTGTATTACTATAAAATAGGCATTATAAATGGAAATTAACTACATATAACTGCAGAATACTGTATGATGTTTGTCTGAGGAAATATAAGGTGGTTGCTCTTTTTCAAATTTTTCAACTCACTTTCAATTTATAGTTGTGGCAGTAAACATTAAAATAAAATATAAAGTATACAAGCAATCTATTCTAGCTATTTGGTTATGAGTATCTGTAACAATGTATTTCTGAAATAAATACATAAGTTTATCTTCTTATGCACACACTTTAGATACACTATCAATACACAATCATCAGAGCTATGGGTAGTAATTACACAAATACATTAATCTATAAATATATGTGTAGTTTTGCAGGAACCAGCCAAGCCACCTGGACCATCGCCATTGAAAGCAATTTCAATATCAAGCTCACCGGCACTGACTCCAAGGATAGTGGCCGTATCTTCTTTCGCCCTGCCTACTAACAGTCGGCCAGAAGCGTCAGCTCTGCGGCCCCCTCTGCTGGTTCATCGCCCTCAGCGGCTCACTTCCGTTCTGCCACCTTGTGCATCGGCAGGCCCTCCTTCAAATGACCCCACAAATACACCCAAAGGGGCAAAGGAATCGGGAAGCTTTGGTGCGGAGCTGAATCGGATTCACAGCGCCATCACTGACTGTGGGGACCGGATCGTGGCTGCCATGGATCCTATTGCTGCCTCCCTCCGAGAGCTCAACCAGCACCTGGGAAATCTGGTGGACGTGCTGGCGAGACAGCCCGGACACCCGTGCAGGAACACAGCTGTTCAAATGGACCACAGCCAGGGGGAGCCACACACAGACAACAGCCTCGTGCTCATAGAGCCGAAAGTTGAGGAGTCATCCCCCTCGTATCTATCCACATCTTCAACCAGGACAATTGGAGAGGCAGACAAGTACAGATAGTACTGAATCAAACCATCTAAAAATAGCTAATAGGAACTCACTGGAGTAGTTAGTATTGTACTACAGTAAAAGTGTATGATCTTTAATTGCTGTCAGCTGCACAAAAACGCAACACATATTCAGGCTCATCACAAGTAAACCACAGTAAATTTGCATGGTTACACCATGCTTTCACCGTGCTTTGTCATGTTTTTTCATGGTGTGTATTTAATACACTTCTCCATGCTTTACCATTGTATTACTTTGCTTACACACACTTTACTGCAGTTTTACTTTTATAAAGGAATAGCTGCAGGACATCAGACCAGCGTCTATAAGGCAATGGGCTGTGATGGTGGTATCTGATGGCCTTGAAGGTAAAAATGTACCTTCTTCTAGGATTCTCCCTATACTCATTGGTTTGCCCTTTTTGTATTTGGGTAGTTCTTAGGGAGTGGTAGACACACAGTTTAAATGCCCATAGCTTGTCATCATAAATGGCAAAGCCCGACAACACAACAAATATATAATAAAATAAGTATAACATCTTCTATATATCATTGGCCTTAATAAAGATTTATGGCATGAGTTTTCTTGATTGAAATGCACTCCTCAATGACAGCCTATGCCTGAAGTACTGAGCAGCTGCAGCTCCTCCATGTATGATAAATTACTGACTTCATTAATTTTCTTCTTTATGATGTTGGCATGTTCCTCCCCGTAGTGTAAACTGGAAATTTCATGAAGCTGCTTTTCAGACACAGGAAATAAAGGGAAAGTCCACTCACAAACCATCTTTACATATGAACTCAGTGTCGAGAAGTAAATATTCTCGTTAAACCGTCTCAGTGTCCCTCTGAACTGTAAATTTAAACGACAACATGGTTTACATTCCACAGTGTTTAAGATTCTTCAAATTATATTTTACCCATTTGGATGCATGTTAATGGAAGTGTGGGAATGTTTAAAGACCACCAAGAAGGGGCCTCCCGAGTGGCCCAGTTGGGAAAAGCGCAGACGCCATGCGCTGTGGTTCCCTGGTTTGATCCCAGCTCATGTAATTTGCCAGCTACCTGGGAGCCTGAAGCTTTGCAGTTCTGCCATGAGGAATGTGCCTCTCCTCCAATCAGTGCTGAACCTCCCACGTGGCTGTTATAGCCTGTAGTGTGTAAAATGACAGTCGGGTCCCCAAGTGTAGTGGCAGGGGATGTGGCAACAAGCCGAGATGCATTAGCTCAACTGGTGATTAAAAAAAAAAAAAACTGCCAAGAAGTAATTCTACCAAAAAAGGAAGGTTATAAATTTGAATAGGATAATTGTTTTATGTGAACAGTATTGAGTTTGCCTTTGTTATTGAGCAATATCAGGAACAGCTGAGGAATTAGAAAATGAAAATATATACAGAGATTCAGATTGTTCATATAACATAATAATAATACTAAATATTAAATTAAAATTATTTAGTTATAATTGACAAAAAGAGTTGCTTGCAGTCAAGTATATCATAATAACAAATGACATCTAAGTACATAAAAGAAAAGAAAATAGTCTTATGAAACAGTACCATGCTTCCATGGCTTTAATTACTTCCTCATCCACGCATCATTTAAATTCTTTCAAAAACGCAAAGAAAATGCTGACTGATGCAACAGGCACGAATCATGCCATGAAATTTGGCCCTCACTTGGCTGTTGAGATTCTGGGCAAAACACACGCTTCTTGTGTTTTTAAAAAGCATGACCTCCTCTTGAGAACTGTCTATCCCTGAGAGCTGCCTGCGCTGCCACATAACAAATTGAAATTAAAACTGGCAAATACTCCGCCTCTGTGAATTTGGGAAACTTCTGAGTGTGCTTCTGCATGTCTTTATGAGACCACAAGGACTTTCTCTGGGAAGGAAATAAATATTGGCAGGCGAACATTCAGTCAGTCGTGACAAAAAGGTAAAGGCATCCTACACTTTTCAAAAGTGGCTGGCAAGTCCAAGCCCTTGTCTAAATCAACGTACAGACCATTAAATCTCTCACTTATAACCGGTGGGAACATCTATCAACCTCTTAGACATGGATAACAAAACTATATTCTAACATTAGGGAGACCCTAGTGCTTTTAGTGCCATTTTTTTAGGTTAAGGTTGGGTCCACCTTCGGGGATAAGGGACCATGTTCATCCTGTCCTAAGTCTCTTTTCTAGAATACCTTTCAAGATGGCTTGTACAGTATCTTGTTGTGTAGAAATAGCAAAACCAACTGAGATAACCCATAATGCTGAGCTAGTGCCATTCAAACCAAGTTGTACAGGTGGGGCAGGTTGTTCGGGAGCTCAAATTTTTTGATGTCACTGTAGACTTGGCCAGCTGCCTGAACGTTATTTCTTGTCATATAAAAAGCAATTTCATAGCTCACTCTTAGGGTTTTAGGAAATTAACAGGAACCTTCACAGGCTTTATATCGCACTTGCACGTTTAGAAGTGTAAATTGACATTAGCAGATTACGCCACCAAATGTCTTTGCACTGACAAAAGAATACCCTTGTGTCACTGTATTAACTGAATGTGAAAGGACATTTCAAATAAATAAGTAAGTAAATAAATTAACAAGGATGATTAAAATGAAAAGTAAAAGGTTCTTTAACAGAGTAACTCGATACAGAAAGATTTATTGGTTACACAGATGCTTCTCTGTGGGCTTTATGGAAAACAGTGCATTCAAGCAGCACATCCATATGGTTCTCAGGCCTTAAAAAAGATAAATAGTTTGCTGTTCATCTAATTTGGTTTGTTGCCTCTAATGCTCCAATTATTTAGTATTATATCATCTGACAGTGCATAAGGAACAGTCTTTTGGCTGCCAAACATCGGCCCTTAGGGACTGGGTAATGCCAGTTCCCTCAGGTTGGACAAGACAGACTTTAAGAAATAATACATACATTTTTTTTATTCTCTGTGAGCTGAGCCAGAGCTGAGTGGTCTTGCTGCTGGGTTTTAATATCAATCGTACATTTATTTCCAAATTCTCCAACATGAAAAATCCGTTAAAAACAATGATTCAGATTTTCCGGGGGGAGTTTAGCAATCAAGTTAATCTGAAAGTACCTTGCCATGAGACCTAGGTCAGTGATGTTTGTTATTAAATAAGGATATGTGGAAGCCCTTTCCCTACAGCATAGCCTCCATAACTCAGCCAGTTCTCCAGTTCAGATCTTTCATTTTTAATTCGACTGAGGGATATCTACTTTACTTAGTTTAAATATATATATATAGAAAGAAATGCAGAGAACGATTAAGCAATATGACTCCTAGAAGTGAAAGAATACAGTGAGTTCTGACATTAACATACCACAGTGTCAGCAAACTGCAAGGCAGAACCAAATATTCACATCTTGAATTCACTGCTGGAACTTTAATACCCAAATATGGACTGACGAAGCTCTCAATACAGAGCCATTAAGCCTGCATTTTGACAACGTCTGTTCTAAAATATTTAAAGGCTTGAAATCCGAGAAAAATATGCGCTTTTCAAAACCTGCTCTTGTACACTGACCCTGTATGCCGAGATCTCATCAAACAAAAATTAAGGATAAGAGCTTGGATGTTACAACACAAGGATGCTGTACTGAGCTTTAAAAACCCTTCTCCTCACAGAGGGCACTTGCAATCTGAAGATTAAGATGTACCAACACTGAGACGCCTGCCTCCCGGGCTAAGAGCACAAATAACAATGCCAGCCATCAGGGTTTCTCAAAATCTAGTTTGGACTCGGCATCGGAGGCTCTCAAGTCCTGGGGCTATAAAAGGATTGCATGCTCTTCACGCTAATTTGTCTGGGTATATGGAGAAACAGGTTTGTTATTGGACTCCCAGAAAGCCACTTTTCAGTGGTACATTTTTACAACCAGAAACCAGGAGCTTCCTTAAACCGATTACGTCTCAGAGTTACCAGTGAGAGAGAGAGATAAATTAAGATGGGTAGTTTTCTTGTCCTAGATATTTTCTTTCCCCCACTGTCATCTTGGGTATTAAAAATAATAAAAAGAGCAGCACAGACTGAACTTTCTGTGGCACTCGACTCCGCGTCACAGGTAATGCACTGGACGTGATATACAGGTTTATTAGAAAAGGACATGTACAGAGCAGCCCAGAAAAGTACATCTAAATGGGAATTTCATGAGACACTGAGTGGGTCTGGTTACCTCGTCGTTATTAAGGGAAGGTTAAAGAGCGGCCGAGAGAATCACACAGACAGATTACTGTTTAAAAAAAAAAAAAAAATCTCAATTAAACAGCTGTGTCCATTTCAAGAATCACATTTGTGATTCAGTCGCCCGAGTGTTGTGTCTTACTTGGTGAACCAATTAACAAGTGGTCAGAGAAATCCATTAGCAGTGAAACAGCTATTACAGCGACTCACAACTGGCAGAAGTGCTTTTTCTTCTCGATTTTTACATGCTTCGTTCTTTATTCCTGAGCACATGAGAAAGCAGGATGGGAGAGGTAAAGCTGAATAAAGTAAACTCAAGTGTTCCTTCATAAAACAACTCGACGGCTCGACTCTTCATGCTTAAAAGCCCACCTCAAAGGAAGTACGTTTTAATAATACATCCCAAATAAATGGTTAAACAAAATGATAGAGAAGATATATGCACCAGTGGTATGGGTCTATATGGCTGCTGCTCTTAATAATTTAATCCTCTAATAACAAATGTGAAGCATTAAAAAATACACAAATTCTGCACAGATTGTGCCCCGTGTTTTAAAGTGGAGGCTGTCATGTTTTATGCAGAAGGAAATATATTATTCCACACACAAATCCGTGTTTCTGGGTTATCCACTAATGTGGGATTTAGAGAAGAACAAAGAAGAAACAGATATTAAAAAAGTAATAAGCATTTTATCTGCAAATGCCATTATATGACTGCCTCAATAAAAGCCAAGCAGCTCTGATAAATGCAGATGGCAATCCGTGCTTTAATATTCAGTACCTTTCCATTGTGGCTCACATGAATATAGGACCTAGAAAATAAAGAGTGTACAAGTTTTTGTTTGAAATGTTATTACATACAAAATACTGCATTACGCTGTAAAATTAAAACCATTTGATTAGCTTCCATTAAAGGCATAAGGCTTGTACCACTCATCTTCTCATGATAGTGACCAGTGTTTAATTCAGGACACTCCCTCCACTTTTCTTCTTCTACTAAACTTTGCTTTCATAGTAATAACAAACAAGACATCCTCAATCAATCATCCTCCTCCCGACGCCTTCATCGCCGGCCTGCAAGAGTCTACGACAGCATCTTGAAAGAGAACGTGGGGTTTTGCTAGAAAGAAAATCTGTTCAGATCAAATTTGAAAAGGAATGTGTAAGCACAAGTGAAATAAAAGTGGTAGTTCTGATGTGAAATTTCAAACACACATTTCTTATGTTCCTATTGTCTGTTTTTTCTGTTTTGTTTCTTTTCATAACAGAAGTCAATCCAAGCCTGAAAATAAAATCCAGGTTTTTAAAACACACCACCATGTTCTTCTGAGTTGTGTAGTGAAGACTCCCCCACCCGAACTCAAAGCCCCAGAGAGAGGAGATGCCTGCATTCATTTCCGACAAGTATTTTCAGTATAGGAGCCTATTCCTCCTTTGAACATGGCGCAACACTGACAGCTGTGTATATTTATAGATTTAGAAAACAAACAAAAAAATGTTGTATTCCATCTAAAATGTAGTTGCGCAGAATGGGTATAAGGGTAGACAAGAAGCTAGGTGCATATCAGATCATCTTCAAATGCTATTTTGGACACAAATACTGGATACGTTTTTTTAATTGTGGAGGAAATCATTTTAGAAAAAGTATTTGACAAGTTGGAACCTGTGAGTGTTAAAATAGTTTCTGGTACTGAGTGTTAAATCAGCTATAATCAGAAATTATTAGAGATTCACAGTAGTTTTAAAAAGGGCAGCAAATGAATATCTAATATTCTAATAGCTAATATTTTCTTTCACATGAACAACACAGTTTCATATACATCATAAATGAATAGATGAACGAAAAATGTAACACTGAAAAGCACATATTGTACACATAGTCATTACTCAACACCCACATCAGCATGGATGGACTTTAGACTTAACTTATACTTCCACTAACACTTGAAATGCAGTGAAATTAGAATATGTATATTTCTAATACATTCAAGAACTAAGCAAACATTTCCTAAAGATATTATTTTTAAGATACGATTTAAAAATATTGATGAGTTAAGAAACTACTGAAGACTAAAATATCTTGGAAGCTTTACAGTATTACTTCAGTCATTACCTGTGAGGTTTAAAGAGAACATTTGGAAAAACAGAGTTTAAACAGCCTTAGAGCTATACCATCAATCTGAAAAATAACCCATCCTGCAAGTGGGAGAGAAACGAAGAATATGCTGACTCTCCAAGCACAAGCAAGTGCCTTGGGAGATTCTGAGATAAATATCATAATTGGTGTGAAGCCTCTTTAACGGTGCCGTAACACACTGCAATAAAAATGTCAACAATAAATTCATCCATAAATATCATAGCTCAGGTGGCGGGTAAATGAATCTTAATAGGAGACTGACTAAAGCCAGCTTTCTTCACACAAACTGTGTTGAAAATCCATTATGAAGGGGACCGAACAAAAGCTTCCTATTATTTCCAAATATCCACAGGGAAGCCACTCCCCCGCTTCAACTATTTTTGTTATATAAGCCTCTCTTAAAATAAACTTAACAAGAATCACGTAACACAAAATGTTTATTACTTGTTGATTTTTCAAATAATGAAATCATGAGGTCACCAACCTGCCAATTATCACACGAAAAATACATTACTTTCACTCTTTTGCTCCAAGCAGCAAGAAGCATGAAGGGCCTGCACATAATGTTTCATCACCACACTAATAACAAATGATGGCAGATACAGTCCTGTATTCTTCAATAAAATTGTGGTGACCTGAAATGGATTTCAAGAGAACAACAGTAATTTCAATCTACCACATAGCCTAATGTTCTTTCTAAATTACTTAATTAGGCTATAATACAGTTATAATACTGCACAATTCTGTCAGTGCAACCTGAACCCATGTTTGCTATTGTGACAGAGCTTTGAGACGGCTAAAACATCTGCATTAGCCCTGAAACACAGATCCCGAATGCAGGGAGAAACTAACCATGTGTAAACGAGTCATTAAATTGATTGATTCACTCTGCCCGATTCAGGGACAATCTTTTTTGTTAAGAATTTAGAATGTTGCACATATCCGTGTGTATGCTCATTGCTTGCTGTAAAATAGCTGATTTTGTGTATTAATATTGTGCGTTTGTGGAAACGTCTGACTGCTTTAAAATAAATAATCTTGTCTGTAGTTTGCCTTAAGTCAATTCAGTACAGCTGGTGAAAGTAAATAGGTTGAAGGAAAGGTGAGTTGTGCCAGTTGGATCCAGTTGAAACCAGTTAGGTGTGAACTGGGGGCAGGTAGACAAAAGGGTACTTAAAGCTGCTGTTGACAAAAAAGTCAAGCAGTTGACCAGGGGACAGAAACCAAGAGCCCCCCAACATTTTTTTTTTAATTAAAAGAAATTAGAAGCATGTAGCCACTACAGTGTCAGGTTTGCAGAATGATTCTTCCTGGATGAACTCATCCAAGAAGATTTCATTTGTGAACGTTGTCAGCAGGTTGAAATCCTAGAGATCAAGATTCGTGATCTTGAGGCTCAGCTTGTCGATCTGCGCTGTATTAGTGATATAGAAGAATTGGTCAATCAGCCCATGAGAGAGATGGTGTGCAGCCAAAACCTAGGAAAGTTGAGACCTTAGAGCAGGACAGCGTAGAGAACTGCTGGGTTACAGTACATCCCCTAGAGACATCCCAAGAGCTAGAATTGCCCAACAGGTTCCAACTGCTGGACACAGTGATGGATCTCCCTAAACTAGCAGATGGGCTACTGGCCAAAGCCGGGGGGAATCCACTGGTCATGGTTCACATTGGAACCAATGACATAGGAAAAGGTAGGACAGAGGTTCTGCAAGACAAATTTAAAGAGTTTGGAACAAAACTAAACAGCAGAACCTTCCGGTACCACGTGCCAGGCCAGAGAGACAGGCAGAGATTACAAAGTTTAACACATGGTTGAACTCATGGTGTAGGGAAGGGGGTTTTAGATTTATGGAGCATTGGTCTTTCTTCTGGGATAGATGGGACCTGTACAAACCGGACGGTCTACATCTAAACAGAAGGGGGGCTAATGCATTGGGAGAGCATATGGGCAGAGTAATTGAGATTTTTTAAACTAGGGACCAGGGGGGCAGGGAGCTCTGACAATGGGAGATGTTCCACTAAAAGAAAGTCCTGAAATGTTTGTACTTCAATGCCAGGAGTATAAGGAACAAGATACTAGAATCTACTATGATGTTATAGGAGTGACAGAAACATGGTTTACAGAAAATGATGGGGATGAATACAAGTTGAAAGGATAAACACAGTTTAGGAAAGACAGGAATAATTGAAGAGGTGGTGGGGTAGCATTATATGTCAGAAATGACATTAAGGCAGAAGAACTCATATTACATCCTAGTAATGAAACAGAATCTTTGTGGGTTAAACTTTTGAACAAGAGATGTGGAGGATTAGTGGTAGGAGTGTGTTACAGGCCACCCAACTCAGATATTCAGAAAGATGCTGCATTGTACAGTGTAATCAGGACTGCATGTAGCAAGGATGTGGCTGTTATAATGGGGGATTTTAATTTCACAAACATAGACTGGGAAAGCCCGGTTGGGACTACAGAAGCAGAAATAGAAATGGTTGAGATGGTAAATGACTCAATTTGTCAGTGAACCAACCAGGGAGAGAGCATACATTGACTTGATATTTTCAAATGACCAATATAAAGTTAAGGGGACAGTAGTTAGAGAACCGATGACAAACTGTGGTTAGCTTTGAGGCATTCTTTAAAAAAACAAGGACCAAATCTAAAACAATGGTCTACAATTTTAGAAAAGCAAACCCTGAAGGTATGAGGTGGCACTTAGAAGAGGTAGACTGGAGCACACTGGATACAGAGTCAGTTGAAAATTGATGGATATATTTGAAGAATATACTACTTGAGGCTCAGGAGAAATTTGTACCAAAATTTTGCAAATTGAGGACCAAACAACATTGGCCAAAATTGTTTATTAGAGGTATGCAAAAAAATATCAAGAGAAAGAAAATGTTGTATAGCGCATACAAAAGTGATAGAGATTAAACTAAATACAAAGAATATGTTGAACTGCAAAGAGATGTTAAGAAAGGGATCAGGAAAGCAAATAGGGAAATAGAAAGAAACATAGCTCTTGGAGCTAAAACAAATGCAAAGAGCTTTTTCCAATATTACAACAGCAAGAGGTCAATAAAGGAGGAAAACGTACAAGATGTGGCAAACGTTCTCAGAGGTTTTTACAAAAGAAAAAACGGATAACATGCCACAGGTTAACAATCAGTCCAGTCAAATCCTAAGAGAGATCAGGATAAATGAGGAGGAGGTACTAAAGGGACTAGCAGAATTAAAAACAATCAAATCACCTGGGCCAGATGGTATATTTCCAACAGTACTTAAAGAAATGAGGAAAATTATTTATAGGCCGCTAACTGAAATATTCCAAATGACACTTAGAACAGGGGATGTGCCAACTGATTGGAAGACAGCAAATGTCAAACCAATCCACAAG
The DNA here is from genome assembly GCF_036373705.1 of Amia ocellicauda. Taxonomy (NCBI): domain Eukaryota; kingdom Metazoa; phylum Chordata; class Actinopteri; order Amiiformes; family Amiidae; genus Amia; species Amia ocellicauda. The sequence continues at coordinate 2,389,180 of NC_089853.1, forward strand.
AAAGGGGACAAAACTGAGCCAGGAAATTACAGATCAATCAGTCTCACCTGCATCACCTGTAAAATGTTGGAAAAATGATTAGACAGAAAATAAAGGAGCATCTTAATGAAACCATATTCTTGGAGATAGTCAACATGGGTTTAGACGAGGCAGATCATGTCTTACTAATTTATTAGAATTTGTTGAACATGCAACTGCAGCTGTAGATCACGTGAAACCATATGATATGATATACTTAGATTTTCAGAAAGCTTTTGATAAGGTTCCACACCAAAGACATCCTCAAATTGGAAGCTGTAGGCATTCAGGGTAATGTAAGTAGATGGATTATGAACTGGTTGATGTATAGGAAACAGAGGGTGTCAATTAGAGGAGTTGCTTCTAACTGGAGTGAACTCTGGGACACACATGGAAATTGGACTTCAAGGCATTCAAGACAGAAAACAGGAGACACTTCTTCACAAAGAGAGGCGTCACAATCTGAACAAACTACCCTGCTATGTGGTTGAAGCTGAACATTTGGAAACGTTTAAAAATAGACAGGATATGATCCTTGGATCACTCAGTTATTAATGGACACCAAACAAACATGATGGGACGAAAGGCCTCCTCTCGTTTGTACATTTCTTATGTTCTTATGTTCTAAATGCTGTTAATGAAAAGCTGTTCTGCCAAAATCAATTTTTGAAGGCCTATGACAAAACAAATGATTAGAAACCTAAAGACAGAATAAAACTAGAGCGAATCCTTGAGATGTGACAGATGTCGCCAGCTGAGCCTCAGAAAACACTGTTGAAAGGTGTGCTATGGAAACTGCAAACAGCAGCTGAACAGTTTAATAAGGCATCTCTGGAGAGCGCATATAATCCCCTCACCACTTTGTGCTTTTTACAGAGACACAAGGAGGAAGAATACTGAGGAGATTGTAAACTCCCTATCTTTTTAATTCTTGTCATTTTGATAACATCTTTGTTATCATTATCTGCCGGGCTGCCTTGTTTTCTTTAGTTATGATGTCCAATTGCTGTTTTTATTAAAGCTTTATTTACATCCAATCATAAGCATACCACACTTCCACACTTTCTAATTGTCTCATAAAATCGTAAATAAGATAATTATTCCCATAAAGAAGCAATAACACTAACTTTGTATTTAAAATGGTAGGAAAATACACACATAACAATATATATAACAAATACATGGACATACATGTTTTTTGTAAATACATTATAGTATGTCTTTGCAACATTAATAAGTTGTGGATTTGCAAGTTAATTAAGCATAACTGCATTTCAGCAGGATGTAACATATGATAACACTGCTGTGTTTGAGAGTCACATTCAGAGCCCGTTAGATGTGCTGGGAATGCAATTATATCACTAATAACATCTCTCTGTCAATTGCAGCCGTTAAAACGATATGCCTGTGATAAGTAGGTTCTCTTAAACATATGGCATGAGAAAAAGGCAATTATACCCAGATTTAGAAAACATTACATTGACAATCAAGTGGAAGGTGGTTAATCGTTTCAAAGTTCAGAGCTCAAGCAGGTATCAGTTGGTCATTGGTCCTAGAAACATCTACCTGACCACAAATTCCCTATTTTCCTACCAACATCACATCTGTGGTCTGATATCAGATTATAGGAAGGGTGTAATTCAGTTTAGAACTTGCAAAGAAGCACAGCCTGTCTGTCTAACATTTAAAAGAAATATATATATATTTTGATCTTCCGACCTACTGATGTGAGACTCGGTATCTAGTCCAATTTAGCCATCTCCATTGGGACTGTGAAAGGGAATCGACATAGTGCAGGTGCCATGACAGCAAAGTGGAGTGTGGTAATGATTTCGAATGTGTTCAGTTTCTACAAAGATGCTTCTGGAAGTATTCAGAACTAAAAAATATCAAAATGATAATACATGTCTTGTCTAATGTAGCTAACTCTATTGCATGTCCTTAAAATGCACACACTATTCAATATTGCTGAAACCAGCAGAAAAGGTGCAGGCCTCAGAAACACAGACTATACTAAAATCAGCTGGGGCTTTTGTTCCAAAACAGATTGTGTGTTAGTCTAAAACTTTATATCAACAGTAAACTCATTATTTTCTTAACTTCCCTTTATATGTTTTCAAATAATGACTCAATCTCATATTAAAATGCTCAATCTTCAAATATTAATTTCTCCACAAAACATAAAATATTCACAGATCTGAAAGCACTGAATATATTTGTATTATAAAAGGAAAATCACATAATACGCCTGAATAATTTAAACCCATTTCAAAGCCAGCCTGAAACCCGGTATTTTAAAGCTCAGCTGAATCAATGCTACCGTACATCTGGTGATGTGTTATGTGTTGGAGTTTTTCCCCCTTCTGCTTCAATCAGCCCTGCTATCCCAAATTTCAACATAATGTATGAGCAGGTGCATGATATGGGCTATAACAGATCTTTAAAACAGCAGACTGCTTAGCTGTTAGAGAATAAATCTTGCAACCAGAGGAAAGATAAGGCTTACTTTGAACCGTCACACTTTTCTCGTTGGAAACTGCAGCTTTATGACCAATGACCATTAAATATTGCGTCAGTTACAAATGCCAAAGCCTTAGGAGGATCAATATTGTCTTTCCCAAGCAGAACAACTTTTTAGACATCAAAGAACAAGGATTATGTGGATTATGTATTTGGTATTTAATTCTCCATCTTAAAAGAGAGAAATATATCACTGAAGTATCACGGTTGGCAAGATTTCCCATATGCATTAACAATATAGAAGTTAAAGTCAAGATCAATAAATCTGTCTTGTGTACCGAAGTGTTAAGAACTGTTGCAGTACTTGAGCAATTCTAGAGGTTGCCACAGACGTAGTCTGACTTTTTTGAGATGTTCTCTTTAAACATCTTTTATTCACAGAGGGCACAAGATCTTAAATGATGTATTCAAGTACAGTCTTTTAGAAGAATCCTCCGTATATACCGATAGGTGACCTTCGACCTGGCCGCAATCCCAGTGGCTCAGAGAGGCAGAGCTTTGCTCATGACCTTTTGCGACTCTATCATTCAGGTGCTTATCCTGGTCTGGCCCAGCCTGCTGAGCCCTTAGCTAGACTCTCTCCTGAGCCCATATCCTGAAAGAATATGGTACTTAAAGGAAGAAGAAAATTGTACATTATATATGGAAATGATCAAATTAATCCTCAATAGAAAAGGTTTGCTCTCAATACACAGCAGAGCTAGAGATATTTGAACTGCCTACTTTGAAATACAGCCAAATCTAACTGCCATTCACATTGAGACGTGTTTATTGTTCCTATAGGCTGGGAGTCACAGTAACCCTATACAGCTAACAGCTGTTGCCTGTTTGAAAAGACAGTGAGGTAGTGAGGTGCACTGCATTTTTTATCAGTAGCAACAAGATGGGTTGGCAGTGATTTCTAAACCAGACTGGTCTGTTTGATTTCTCCTGCTGATCAGGTTAAATTCATAATCTTTAAGAGATTCTAAATAGGGTTCTGGCTGTTTCAACTGTTTGACAGTCCTACTAAATGCATATTAAATGTGGCTGTTGCATACAAAATTAAGCCAGTGCCTTCCTTTACAAAATAAGTTCACTGTATGTAATTTTCATGTCACTGCGAAGACTTCTGTAAGTTTTAATGATCACTCTGAGGTGAGGTTACAGACCAGGATGGGAAAAATAAATTATAGTTATAAGTTATGGAAACTATCATTCTTGATCTTTAAAACTTTACTATAATCTTGTGAAAGAAGGAAAAGAGGCTTGTTGGTTTACTAATAGGTTTCAGCATGCTAATAATTTCTCAAGAGCTCAGCTTTGATCTGATAATGTAATAACACTGTTATGTATATTGTTTTTTTTTTATTTTCCAGTCATATCTTATTGTTGTTATAGTTCAAACAATAATGGAGTCAGTAATTGTGTAGCTTTCATTATACATTGAGATTGTTTGCTTTTTGTTGTTGTGCATTTTTTACTCAGGTAAAATGCATCTCAGCTATCACTATTAATGCAACATTGACAGACACTGTTAGAATCTTTAAGCTCAAAGTGTGAATTTGAAATTGCAATTGGAAGGTCATCCTGAGTCTTGAAATTGTATTTAAGATGACTTGAGTGTGCAAACTTCCTTGTTACTTGTTGCCCTTCTTTGCACTCAGCTAGTGAAAGCTGTAGCATTTTGAATTGTTCTTATTCCAATCAGCTCTTCACCCCAGTTGTTTGATTACTTTCCATGAGATCACCCCCACCCCCACCCCCACCCCCATCTCCCAACCTTTATTTACTGAAACTAATGAAAAACACATCTGTAGCACCGATTGACCTGAACTCTATTGACAGACTGACAATTAAAACAAGTAAAACTACACTTGGAATGCAGACACACAAAGGTGAAAACAGGACCAGACGAGTTATAGAACAACCAGTAGAAAGGTGAGAAGACACTCAGTAGATAATCAATGAAATAAAGGACCACAAGGGTTTACAAAGTGGGTTAATGTTTCGTTCCAGATCTTAAAATAAAAATAACACAGAAGTTCAGTTACAATTTGATTATTTGAAGGTATCTTTCTTGGAGACACGGACATTTCATTCATTTCAGCCATGTTTAGGCCTAAAACGTTGTAGAGGTCTACAAGGGCAGGAGCTCATCCTGTAACATCACATGACAACATCTTCCATTTCTATGACAGTTTTGTGGCCAAAACCAATCATTTTGTGCGGGATCGAGAGACAGTGACAAAGATAGCACAGAATACTTTGGTGAAACAACAATATGTAAACAAAGAAGAGCTGGACAAAGGCTGGTGGAAAAACACCAGGAGAAAAGCAAACATCCTATTGTTATAATGACGTGACAGCAACAAGGTAGATCAGTTTTACAAACGAGAGGAAAAGGGCATTGTGTAAACCTTAAGCAGGGGCTGTCCGAGCTCATCACTGAGAATCCAAGAAACACAGTGTGGTGTAGGCGAAGGACACAATCTTTAAAAAGCCTAGTGCAGCCTATTTTAATCCCTTTTCAATGGTACTTAAACAGCCTTAAGCAAAAATCCATTGGCTAAACATGGCAGCGAATTATCTTTGGAACAAACAAACAAATACATAGCATGCTTCCATCCCAAGGCCAAGATTGTAAAAAGCAAATACACTTTGACTATAACGTTCTCCAGTAAAATATTACCAGTTAGATAATCATGCTTATAGTCAGACTTCCCAGCTGAATTATACTCAAATCACACGTTAAATAACATTTGGAAAAAGAAAAACATAGGCTACTCATTAAATGTTCATGTAAACTATATTTGGAGTTCCAGTAACCTCATGAAGGGCAGGGCAAAATAGCTTAGTAAAACCATCTACACTGCCCAAGATACATGCAGCTCAAAGATATATATATATATACAGTTAGGTCCATAAATATTTGGACAGTGACACAATTGTCATCATTTTGTCTCTGTACGCCACCACAATGGATTTGAAAGGAAACAATCAATATGTTCTTTAAGTGTAGACTTTCATATTTAATTTGAGGGTAATTACATACAAATTGGGTGAACGGTGTAGGAATTACACCCAGTTTTATATGTGGTGCCCCCAATTTTAGGGGCTCAAAAGAATTTGGACAAAATAACATAATCATGAATTAAATTGTGAGTTTCAATACGTGGTTGCAAATTCTTTGCAGTCAATGACTTCCTGAAGTCTGGAACCCATAGACATCACCAGATGCTGGATTTCTTCCCTGGTGATGCTCTGCCAGCCTGCACTGCAGCTGTCTTTAGTTCCTGCTTGTTCTTGGCGCGTTTTGCCTTCAGTTTTGCTTCAAAACAAACCAATCAGAGAGATAGCAAAAACATTATGTGTGGCCAAACGATTTGGTACATTCTTAAATGGAAAGAACGCACTGGTGACCTCAGGAACACCAAAAGGCCCGGAAGACCACGGACAACAACTACAGTGGATACAAATTATTTCCCTGGTGAAGAAAAACCCTTCACAACAGTTGGCCAGATCAAGAACACCCTCCAGGAGGTAGGTGTATCTGTGTCAAAGTCAACAATCAAGAGAAGACTTCACCAGAGTAAATACAGAGGGTTTACCACAAAATGGAAACAGGAAACAGGAAGATCAGATTAGAGTTTGCCAAAAATCATCTAAAGAACCCTGTACAGTTCTGGAACAAAATCCTATGGACAGATGAGACAAAGTTCAACTTGTACCAGAATGATGGGAAGAGAAGAGTATGGAGAAGGGAAGGAACTGCTCATGATCCAAAGCGTACCAGCTAATCTGTGTTATGGGATGGGCATGTATGGCTGCCAAGGGAACTGGTTCCCTTGTATTTATTGATGATGTGACTGCTGACAAAAGCAGCAGGATGAATTCTGAAGTGTTTAGGGCTATATTATCTGCTCAGATTCAGCCAAATGCTTCAAAACTCATTGGATGGCACTTCACGGTACAGATGGAAAATGAACTGAAGCATACTGCGAAAGCAGCCCTAGACTTCTTTAAGGTGAAGAAGTGGAATGTTCTGCAATGGCCAAGTCAATCACCTGACCTGAATCCAATTGAGCAGCATTTCACTTGCTGAAGGCAAAACTGAAGGCAAAACACCCCAAGAACAAGCAGGAACTAAAGACACTGCAGTGCAGGCCTGGCAGAGCATCACCAGGGAAGAAACCCAGCATCTGCTGATGTCTATGGGTTCAGACTTCAGGCAGTCATTGACTGCAAAGGATTTGCAACCAAGTATTGAAACTCACAATTTAATTCATGATTATGTTAGTTTGTACAAATACTTTTGAGCCCCTAAAATTGGGGGCACCATATATATGTTTTCTTTCAAATCCATTGTGGTGGCATACAGAGCCAATTGTGTCACTGTCCAAATATATATGGACCTAACTGTATATATAGCGTAGCATGACAAGCAAAAGGCATCATATAGTGGAGCAATATCCCATATCCTTGACACCACTAAGAAAAGTCTTTCCATTAACTAAAAAAGGATTTGTCGGCAGTTTATTCGGATATCTGGTCAGAAAGAGCATATTGGAAATGTTCACCACTTTGAGTCCTGCCTAAAGCAACCATTGTCTGAAATCTTGTCACTGATTCTTCTAACACAGAGGACCAAAACTAGATGAAGGCATATTTTTTTCTTTGTAAACCACACTATATATTTTCACTATATAAGTAATCAGTAGTCAATTTATTAATGGCGTGGATAAAACAAAACACACAATACTGCATAGCTGGAATACTGGGTCTGAAATGTGTTTGGTTGGGTAGCTTTATCATTAGTCTGTCAAGGGAAGTGAGCAACGTGTGCCGTATAGTGCTAGACCACAGCTTTTATAATCCCTTGGTTTCAAAGCTTATCTGTGCTGTGAACCTCCAAGGACAAGAGCACAGCACTAACAAAGCACAGCTGAGAAAGGGCATCGTTCTACATTTTATATGACAAACATCTCCACCTACTGGAGATTGTAATGAAACACTTGTGGAGACTTCTGTGCATACAGTGGTGCCTACTTTCTTGACACACACACACACCAAAAGTATTATAATGCACCTCGGATATTATGTTTTAAATGTAGATTTGATAAACTACTTGGTTTACTCTCAGTCTGCTAGGTCATGACAAAGTCAACACAGACTAACAAACTGGCCATCAATTATACCGACAACAACCATTAGTGAAATAAAGCATTTAAGTGTATGAAACATGCTGCCTGGCAAAGATCAACCTTGTTCTCAAAAACTATAGGATAATAATATGAATTTTACAACAGGTTATTTAACACCCCATTACATTGGCTGTGCCATCCTTCACTGTCAGTGTGATACGGTAAAGCATCAGGGAACCAACCGATTCTTGCACCCCTCATATGGATGTTTTACGAATTGACCTTGAAATGACCGATGGGAATGAGGTAAATAAGAGCAGAGTGGAAGAGGAATCGAAAACTTTTTCTTCGCACAGAGATGAAGAAAGGTCAATTTTAAGTGCTTTCAGTGGACCGCACTGTACAATAAAGAGAGAGAGAGAGAGAGAGAGAGAGAGAGAGAGAAGATTTTCTTTCAATTGCAATTTGCTGTGTCACCAAGGAAAATGTGGGTAAGTGGAGATATTTGACTAAAATGAGACATCATTAATCATTTAGTCCAAGTGAATAAGGTAAATTACAAAGGAAGCCAATTAAGAAAGTGAGAATTGCCAATCAAGTTGCATTAGGTAACAGACTAATGACAGAAAGAAATAATGCTTGAGCTGATTCCCTTTCTTTGGTACATGTTTCTGTGGACCCCAACATCACCCTGGCTGCCTAGAGGAAGAGCTGGTGCCAGGTGAAAAACCGAGGATATTGCTGTACAATGATGGTAAAGATGGTTGGAGGATATTTAAACACCAGATCATCAAAAATATAAAATAAAACACATTTCGGGGCAAGTTAACCAAAATGTGGTGTTGTTTTTCTCTCTCAAAGTTTATGAACAAAATTATTCACAGGATGTTGTACGAACACTATGTTGCCAATGTACAGCAACTATCTTTCTGGCTTCCTGACCTTTCTATCATTCTCAGGCAGACACATGAGCACTTGAATTGATATAATCACTTGTAAAAAGATTGCAGTATTTATCAAAAATTACCCAAGTTGGCCTATATGCCTAAGTGTATTCTAGCAAGGGATAAGCAAAAAGTTATGTCTGTTTACTATAGTAAAATCTAGGGAAAAAAAGAAGAAACTGGAATAAATGTATGGCATATTTAGATACAGAAGATTGAAAAGTCTGGTTTCCCTAGAGAATGGAAATTCACCTGAGAGGCACATTATATTGCATATATCATAGAATTATCTCTGGCTTTATGTGCACATCAAAATATCGGTAACAAACCTTCCTGTTGTTTCTAGGAGTTGTCTACGAGGCCACAAAGAGTGAAACTTTACCAACTGGGCAGAATGAAGACATACCATTTTTAGATAATATATTGTGCTTGGCAAAGGTATTCAGATCCTCTCCCAGTTTTCCCATTTTTCTGCTGTAAAGCTTTCAGCCATGACACTTTGAAGTAGGAATCAATATGTATTATATACACAACCTACCACACACATCCAAAGCACAAACAAAAAGAAAGAAGAAAAATAGATAATACATACGAAATAACTGAAAATGGAAATCTCATGATTGCATAAGTATTCAAAACCCTTTGGTGTGGCAAACCCGAAATTAATTCAGGTGCACAAAATGACCTTAACAAGCCACACAATACGTTGAATTGCAATAATAGTGGTTCTCATGACTTCAAAATAAAAACACCTGTCTAAGGGTCTTTGGTTAGGTAGTGAATTTCGAGCAAAGACTCAACCATGAAGACCAAGGAGCTTTCAAAGCAAGTCTGGGATAAAATCATTGAAAATCACAGGTCAAGAGAAGGGTAACTGGTGAGGGATGCTACTGTGAGGCCAACAACAACTTTGAAAGAGCTTCAGACTTCAGTGGCTGAGATGGGAGAAAATGTGCATCAGTAACCAATATCCAGAACACTTCACTTCACTAGCCTGTATGGCAGGGTGGCAAGAAGGAAGCCATTACTAAAAATAACCATCTCAAAGCCCACATGGAGTTTGCAACAAAGCACCTGAGTGATCCTGCAAAAATGAATAGACCAGAATTTGAATGTTTTGGTCTAAATGCCAAGCAGTATGTTCGGGGCAGACCCAACACAGCACATCTCTCACTCAACACCATCCCTTCAGTCAAGCCTGGTGGTGGCAGCGTCATGCTATGGTGATGCTTCTCCTTGGAAAGCTTGTTAGGACTGAAGGAAAAACTGATGGAGCAAAGTACAGGAAAATACTAGAGGGAAACTTGTGGATTCTCCACAGACTTTTCAAGAAAGACAAATTGTCTTAAATGCAAACTCAAAACGAGACCAAATGATTCCGCCACTGAATACTTTTTTTCTGTACATAAAATAGACCTAAAAAATGCTGGAATGTAACAGTTAAGTTGGCATTATCCTCTTTCACAATAGAGAGAACTGATACGAGCTTTGCAGATTGTTAAACAGTTCTGCTGTTAATTATTGAATGGCTAGGTCACAATGCAAGCGTGTTAATGGAAAAAATAGCAAATCATAAAGGAAACAAAGAAATACAATTTTGTTGGAAATGTGGAAGATATTATGTAATTTTAGAAAAGTTGGTTAGCCTTTGCTGTTTTATATATTAATCTCTCGGAAGCAGCTTCTACAGACTTATACCTGTAATTGTAAAGTAGCACTGAACAGCCATTAGTGCAGAGCGGAGATAAGCAGGCTCTGCTTTCTTTCTACAGCTGCCTGAACACTGATATTTTGTTACTGGATGATTAACTGTACTGGAGCTTTGTAACCTTAACTGTACTAATTTGCATTTAATAAGGAAAAATAGTTTCCATGAAGAAGTCATAAATTATCACTCCTTACCCAAATCACACAGTAAAGCTTTCCTATCTCAAATTTCAATTATGTTACATATATATATATATATATATTATTATTATTTTTTTTTTTTTTTTCAGAAAGCTGTGCATTTCTAACATTGAAATTGAAATGTAACATCAATTGACTTTGTAAATAAAATATTACTCCAGGGCACCCCTATTCAGTAAAGAAAAACATAATCTACCATGTACAGACAATGATTTTGTTAACCTCACAACAAATATTTGTATAGAGTGTGTTTTTGTTCAGTTTTTATATTGTACATACAGGTGGAGTGAGTTACAGGTTCACAGTTCCTATCCAGACCCGATTAGCCTAATAAAACGTGGACAGACTATCTAGAGCAGGGAAAAGTCCTGCTGAGAATCCAGTTAAAATATAAAAACTGAGCTAGAGTGTTCGTAAGAAAAAGCAGACACACTTAGAAGTACATATGCTTAGAGCAGAACAACACTGAAAGAGCAGTGATCTGATAGACAGCAATGTCACATGTTTGCCAGGACAGGCCTACATATGTATGGGATCTTTCTTTTGAATTCTTGTTATGTGGCAGATGTTCTTGAATTGTGGAAGTATATTCCATTGGATGATCATTTTTGACCATTAGTTAGATTTGAATTTGGCTTTGTTAGCTGGACATGGATGAAGGAATAAGTCTTGTTGATATGTGCCTTGAAAGAAAGCAAAAAAAGTAAATATATCTTGTTGCATCTCATAGTGAAGTCTCAATGCTAAATATGTTATGAACCTGTCCGATTAAACTTTTCCTGCAAGACTAACTAAAATGCTGTCATCTTGGAGACACTGTCCCACTAACTGATTACAAAGATTTTTTCAGACAAATAATATATTCCGCTTATAAAATAAAACAAAAATCCACTATCTATTTGGCAGAAGTTATATGACATTAGAAAATGCAGGTTTTCAGTCATGACTGTGGTCAGTTAACATCCTTTTCTGAAGAGAAAACGAGAAGCACAAAGCATCGCTCCTTTAAGCGGGGCCTGAACAGGGATCTTGCTAATGAAAGCTGGGTCTGTGTATAGTCCTGACCCTCCCAGCACATTTCAGGCAAAACACTAGATCTGCAAGTGTTTATGCAAATAAGCCAATAAGGCAGTTTCTTTGTCCAGCATTACTTATTAAGCAGCTCGATGGTTTGAATGCAGCCTTTGCCATTAAATGCATTATTGTTGCCAGATCCCCTTGGCAGCGACAGCCTAAACCAGATGGACCACCTCAAAACTCTGCGAGAAGACCGTGTATGATTCACCCAATGTTGAAGGACAGCCACATGGATCTCACCCAATGTGATCTATAAAAATCTTTCACCGAAGCAAAGCGTTACCTAAATGATCCAATTTAAAACATTTCCGGACTTTAAGCAGATTAAACAACATCTATTAAGCATGCCCTTTGGGAACACAAGAGCAAAACACTGGTTAACAAGGAGTGTACGAGTCTTTGGCATCATGTGGTTTTGTGTTGTGCCCATTAAGAAGTAGAAGTCAAATAAATTAAATGTTTATTTGTCCACCATATCAAATATGAGAAATTGCTTGCAAAACTGTCTGTTAACTGTTTTTAAAAGATGATGAAAAAATGTCATGTGCATGTATGGTAATCGGGGAAAAAAGAAAGAGAGAACAAAAAGAACATACCTAGCAAAGTTTCAATAAACTGCAATTACATTCTTAAGATTTACTTTATCCGCATTTTTTCCGTGATGCACACCTCATTACTTTTTAATCAGTGCAGTGCTTCTGCCAGGTATTGAACTGTAATTACATTTGTGGATTCTTATTAGCAGATAAGAAATTGATAATGAACCCTCGGCAGGAAGTTTAACCAAACGTAATTAATTCTGCTGAATTAAGATGTCCTCTCTTTCTGCAATACAGTATTTCCCCACTCCGTAAAAATGTCAATAGTCAAAACTCTTCAGGGTGCTGTGCTACTTTCCAGAAGGAGATAACAAAAATGTGGGCTTTGCAGGAAGAATGAAAAAAATGAAGATTCAAAGGAAGCTTCTAAAAAAAAGGTCTGTCAGCACCTGAGGCAATTTTTTTCAATCTTATCAAGCCTAAGAAAGAAGCTTCCCAGCAGGAAAAAAATAGCAAATACACTGCTGGTCAAGCTCCAGAAGCTGCTGTTTGATAGAACAAAGCAGGAAAGCCTTCACCATTTACTTACTTCTCAACACTCACTGTTGCCTTAAAAGAATCTGAGGGGAGAGCACTCTGTAGAAGTAGGGGATGTGCATTTGTTTTCTTTACACTTCCTTCCCTTAAATCCTGATGCCCCCCGACGTGAACGGTGGACATATGTTGTAGGTCCTTGACGAAGCGAGAGCAAGAGACAGGGGGAGAGAGAAAGAGAAAAAGATTAGCATATGACTTAATTGAAACCCAGTGAGGGCTGGGGCGGCTCAGTGGAGCTGTAAATGGGAAATGTATCATTATCGCATCAAGGTTGCAAGCTCTCTCTCATTCCTTTGAGTTCCAAGAAGACGTGTCTCTGACCAGAACCAGCAAGACAATTGGCACTAATTAGCGCCTCCACGGGGCCCTGCAGAGATACAGCCTGACAAAAGCTGGTCTCCTTCTCGGGGGGCGGCTCTGACACACAGTGGAAGATTTTATTGTCGTCATCGTCGTTGTATAGTAAATTATTAAAAATAAATCAGCCACATCCTCCAAGTAAAAATATTTGAATCGAGGCTTTTGTCTCTAGGAAAAACCCAATACACTGACAGGAATGATGTCCTACCTATACAGTGCAGCTCCACCATTTTGAGAATAGTTGAATTTTTTCACATATATTCTGATGCGTTATTTCTAGCCCACTTATATGTTTTCTTTATTCTAATTTTCGTCTCGTATCCACAGGTCCTATGAATCATACACCTATAGGGTTTCTTTGCTGTTGAGTTTTCGTGTTTCTTAACACGAGTCTTGCCTAATCGCATTGGCCTACTTTCACACCTTCATTTAATGATTTGCTGTGCCCTGTTTCCCACTATCTGAAAACCTCCCACTTGCAGGATCCACAGCGTGTTATTGAAGCATTACTGAGACTTGCACTTGTCAGGTCTTTATTTTTACCCAACACTTTACCCCGTCCCGTTTTAAGCCAAATCATATACTCTTCATACGTAATTATGCAAAGATCATAGAGGGAATTCTTCCAGTAAAAGTACGGGTCTGTCCTTTATTATCCCAGTTCATTTTCACAGGCAGTGGAAGTTGAAATCCCTCAAGATGACCAATACACTGTAATGTTCACTGGCACTTCCTATCTTGAGCTTTCCTTTGCTCTTATCTAAGGGCTTTGTAGGAAATAATTCAACCACAATGATAAAATGAGCGCTTCAGAAAGAAGTTTTGAACCCTTAAGCCTTCTATTCCAAAGCACAGGTAAATGTAAAGGAAATGAAATCCTATGCACATCTTGCTCAGTTCTACAAATAACTGACCCTCTCCCATGTGCATTGTACTAAACATGCAACAGCTGACTATTTAGATATACTGCAAACACTGTTTGATCACATATATATATATAGCAGATTTGTAGCAAAGCACATCTCCCACCAATGCTATGGTTCACAAATAGTTAATGACACCATCTCAGAAATCATCCAATTCCATTCCTGTAGACCTCTTAACTCTTTGAAGAAACAATATCTTTTACAAAATTAAAGTGAGACCTCTGCTGGTATCATATAGGAATAACCACATTTTCAATTGTTAAAAAAGCATTTAGGTGCATTCCTTATATTCGCCTATCCCAATATATAGGTCTGTAGTTACAGTAAAAAAAAAACCTAAGAACCCAAGTAGAATTGGTTTGTTTGCAGTATATAACAATACTTATTCACTGGAGCTAGTAAATGTTGCACTTTCACAGTTATTATAATAACAAATCAAACCTAGCTTTACAGACTACGAGAGCAGAAGTGAGCCGGGTATTTTAAATAAGCGAGAGGATGCATTAATAGCGCAGTCAGAATTATTTATTTTTAATTATTTTTAAGATTCAACAACCATACCAAGTTCGCTCTAAAAACAGAGCAGTAAAAAAAAAGAAAGCAGAGCATCCACATTCCTCTCTCCCCAGTGGAGCCTTAAAACTTCTGAACAGAACGTCCACATTCAAACCTTAGTCCGATTGTGAAATGTCCGGTATCGGCATGTTATTCATTGCAAATGCCTGCAAACTGTCCTCACTGCAGTACAGAAAAAGTTCAATTTACTTTCATTCACCAGGCCAAGCAGCTAAATCATTTACAATTTACTTCAGTACACAATGTAATATAATAATGGAATCCTGCAATTGATCATTGAGTAATTGATCAGCACAGCAATCTTAATTGTTCTGCACTGAGTCGTGCTGTACGTGTGTGTGTGTGTGTATGCGCATGTGTGTGTGTGTGTGTGCGTGCGTGCGTGCATGTGTGTGTGTGCAGTGCAGTGTGTGTGCGTGTACGTGCGTGTGTGCGTGTGTGTGTGTGTGCCTGTGTACATGCGTGTGTGCGTGTGTGTGCGTGCGTGTGTGGGTGTGTGGGTGTGTGCGTGGGTGTGTGTGTGCGTGTGTGTGTGTGTGCAGTGTGTGTGTCTGGCAGCTCCCCCGGTTGATGTAATTACAATGAGCTGATGAGAGACCAGATGTGGGCTTGTTTTTCTATGTGCATGCAAAGCTAATAATGCACTAGTTTAGTCTGTTGATGGCTCATTACAATACCAATGTTATTAAAGAACTGTATTAAAAATCTTTGCAGTGCCCTTCAGAGAGTGATATCATCTCACAGACTGGCACCCAGGCTCCAATAACAATCAGAAGTGGATGCGGATGCTGGGGTTAACCGCCTATACAGTCTTGTCTTATCACATTCTTGACGTCTATGAAGCATCCATTATGCTCTGAAGCATCTTAAAAAAGTGTTTTACAAATCCAAGTGTTAACAGACGGTCAGAGAGTAGCAGAACTCAATTCACTTAGTGCCCTTGTCAGATCTGTGTAGACACGGCAAGCTTTAAGCTTTCCGTTTCAGTGCCAACGCAGATTAGATCTGTGAACTGCTGCACTCATTATTAGAAAAAACCTTTTTTCATAAAAAAAAGAAAGAAAATAAGCTTAACAGATTTACTCGTATATTTTGATCATACACTGAACGCCGAGGTCTTGTATTCCCCCTTGTTTGTCTTTTAATGATTATTCATTAATTACCGAGACGAGATTACAGCGCTCTTATTACACTTGGACTCCCAGCTCGTGTACGGTAGCTGAACCAGCACCGCTGAAAGGCCTCCAGCCTCGTATTTACTGAGACTGCTGCTACGTCTGATTTTCTTATAACGTTGCTATTCTGTACAGCTTTTCTGGGGGGGATTCAAAGAGTACAATTAAGCAAACATCATCCTCATCAACAGCAACAACAAAGTTGTGTCTCAGACACATCATTAAGGAAATGTGCCAGCCAACGATGGCCAAGGCTTGATCGTCACAGAAAGCCATTTAAGAGGCATTGAAGTGTGTCATCCATAAAGGCCTCTGTCAGGAGTGCAGGTTGTGCTCGAAATGCCAGATACCACTAGTTGAAATCTGGGCTCTGTCATCCCCAACTGTAACCAGGGTTCCACAAGGTGTACAGCTGATCGAGGGCAAGGTGGGGTCAAAATGAGCCTGGGCTTCCTCATGCCTGTGGAGGGCAAGGTCTACACTTTTAACAGTGCATGTTAAAGAGTGAAATAATCTGAAATCTGTCCTTTAAAAAAAATTAAAAAAATAAACAGTCATCGGTGCTAGCTATTTGTGAAATATTTCTGAACAAATTACAATTTTGACCAATTCAACTAAGTAACCAAAAACTTCATTAGAAACGTGGACCTAAACCTAGATGTGTCCGCAGCTCTCCGGCAGCAGGGGAGGGAGTTGACCATACTTGGTTTAGTCGGTGCCTAGACAGCACTCGCTTGCTGACAGAGGCTGAAACACAATACCAAAAACTGAAACAGCAACACCTGTTGACCACTGAGGCCACAATCAGCTGGAGACACTGACCTCACTCCATCACAGCTGTCTGCTGACTGGCTTCATGCTGGGAACACTGGCTCATTACCAGACCCCCATTGATCCTCTCTCCAGCATGGATAGCATCATTTACAGACAGACGAGACAAGGGCATTCAACACAGGATTGACAATCTCATCCTGACTTCTCATTATCATATGTTGTTTGTGTTTGTTTGTTTGTGTTTTTTTGACCCCCACCTTACCTTCTTGGAATCTGTGACTGCCCAACTTGGAGCAGCCGTCACCCTTTCTCCTCCTCCTCCTCCTCTCCCTGATTTCTTGACATAATGAATGAGAAAGGACAAAAGCGAGACGCAGAGGACCGCCAGCAGCACCACGGCAGCTAACCAGCCTGTGAAGTCTGCTATCGAAGGTAATGGGGTGGCAGTCACTGCTGATGGAGCCTTCACCACCTGCAACGATTCAATTTCAGTCCATCACTAATATTCTGCCACCGCATTCTTCTTCATCTCCCAAGCACTAAACATGTATTTAGTTGATGCAAAGTACAGATTACCTTATCAAAAAATTATTTTCCTTCCACCCCTAAACCTCTGTTCCCACCCCGTAAAAAAGGGGAATGTATTAAACTGTGAAATTGCATGTTTCTCGACTTCACTTTGCTGTCTAAATTGTCCCAGTTGTTTTGGTATAAAGACAGTTTCTTGCCAAAAGTAGATTGTAGTATAGAACCCATTTTGCTTTCTTGTTTTCTAATGTCTTTTCAATTTTGTTGCCCACAATATGGTTTAAGCAGCACAGTTTGACAAGTAGATTTTTTTTGCTCTTCAAATATAAGCATAAAAAGATAAATCCCCCTAAAAACTACCTGCCATCATAAAATAATTTAAATCGTTCTTACATTTCCTCAGAGGAGTAGCACCACACCACATCATTACGTTTGCAATATTTAAATAGTCAAATATATTTATTTCACATGCAAAACCTGATACACTAATTAGTGTACATCATTTTCATAATGCAGTCTATCTAAGAGAACTCTTACCTGGTAAGGCAGGTTTTCATTTAAGGTGCCAATAAGGTTTGGAAGTCTGTTAAATATTGCTTCAACATCTACAGCTTTAAGTGGTTTCCCATCCCTGAAAACAACAAACTCTATATGGACTTCTTCTCCACTGAGTCTGCTGAGAGAGAAAATCTCCACCTGCAGAAAAATAATCAGGCAATGTTATTCTACACAATTCTGTCAATACCTTATCATTAAGCATACTAAAACAAAAATCTAATTAACTTTCAAAATTGGTCATTTTAGACAAACTATATGTGATTTCCAACTAATTTAGATTGCTTACATGATGTTTTACCTAATATATTTGAGTTCACCCCGTCATAATGTTCTGATTTGTCCTCACTGGAGATTCTACATGTGACCGAACACCGCTGCTCCTTGACTGTGGAGATCTGGACGAACCAAGCACCTCTGTGCCTTTAATTGCTTCGTCAGACTGAGTTGTCGCGGTGTTCGTCCTTCCATAATCTGATTTTTGTATTTGTACTTTGAAGTTCAGGTCACTTCTGAACATCTAAAGTTGATTGGGATTTTAAACCTTCGCTAAGTCCATGCTTTGAATATTGGTGACAACATGCCTCCAGTCTATTTTAATTTGGGTGCAGGAAAAATCAATCCGCTTATCTAATTAATTGAACTTCATGACCACAATCTCATTACTGAGGGCATGAGAGGCCTGGATTCAGTGCCTGCACAAGCATATTTCACAACCGCTTCCCGCCATTAAATCTTTTTCCGCATTGCCACTTCTAACTGCAATCATTTAGCCACGCTTGGTTTGAGGTAAAGAAACCGATTCCCCTTTTACAGTGATAAATCCCATGCTGAACAAATGTGTCCTAATTGAAGAGGTGATAAGAGCCACAGTTATAAAAGTAACAAGATATAATTCAATAATAAATCTCATGAAATACGGAGTGAATACATACTGTAACTTCTGGGGCATTTCTGGTGCTTGTCACATTTGTCCCAAGTGCCTGGAGAAACGTCACCAGCAGCCCCCTCTTCACTGCACTCTGAAAACCTTCACCGAAGATGTTCACGGAGATGTTGACTCGCAGGGTGATTGCCAGCAAATGCTCTCTCTGAACTGAGGGGGGCAGTGCTGAGACCGTGGACGGTTCGGACGCATTGGAGACTGTGTAAGGCATTAATGTTGACACTGTTTGAACTAGCTGAGGTTCCGGAGTTCGATTAGTGACCTGAGCAGGTGCTGGCATTGTAGCCGCAAATGGAGCATCAGTTGAGGTGTGATTTGACAGGGAAACTGAGGTTACCACTATGGCAAAGCTTGTGGCCTTAAAATCCTGTACCATAGGAGCTGGTGCTGTACTAAGCAGGGTAGATACTGGAAGGCCTGCAAGTTTAACATTTGAGCTTATCCCGTTAAATGCACCGCTAGGAGCTGCTGGAAGTAATGAGCCACTAATGAATGCTATGTTGCTCGTGGAAGGCGTGAAGACAGAGGATGAATCAGAGCTTGGGAAAAACTGTTGACTTGGAGAACTTTTAGTGTGAAATAACGAGGACTGCTTCGGGGAAAGTGATGTCTGAGTGACTGGTAAGGCAAGAGAATAGTCTTTTCCGGGGAGAGAGAAACCAGTAATAGCAGCAGGCGACGACTTTAATGGCACCGCGGATTGTCTTAGGGCAGAGAGAGACGAGGCAGGTGAAAATGAAGTTGACAAGCCCTTGCTTCCCACGGTGCCCTCCGCAGCAAGAGACAGGATTGTTTTTGTCACAGAAGACAAATTTTCTGCATCTGGGAGAGACATTGTGATGAATGCTGACACCCCTGCGGAGAAAGTCATTACTGCTGATCTCGGGAAGGTGGGTAATTCAGGAACGGAAGGTTTTGCTTGGTTCTGCTGTGGACCTGCACCCCCAGATGAAGTCTCCAGCTGGAACATGCTTCGTAAAATGTTTTGGGTTGAATCAATAGGTGTTATTGAGTGTAAACTGTCTTGCAAATTTCTCATAGATGCAAATAAGTCTCCTGCAGCAGCCGTAGCTGACTTCAGCTGTTCAGAAACCCGAGAGAAGTGATCAACACTGCCCCCTGGTGTGTATGCACTTGAACTTGCAGCTGTCAACACAGTGGTAGAGAGAGATTCTGACTTTAGTTTATCATCCAGACAGGCTGCACAGACGGTCTCTGTGACCATAGAAGGCCAGATGGAAAAAAAGTCTGAAGAAGTGCCAGCTTGAGATTTATCTGCACTCCCCACTGAGGTCACTGGGAGCTCAGAAAAAGACATAACAGATGTAGCAGTTATCATGCCCGAATAAAAACTTGACACCTGTGACCAAGATTGAGATATCAAACCTTCGTGTCTTTCAGAGTGCAGCTGCCCTGATTCAAATGATGTCCAATAGCTACCTATTTCTAGAGCAGTTTCAAAAGAGGAAACAGATTTCTCTAACACATATGTTTCTGAAACATGATTTAAGGGATAAAACTCTGAATGCACAGATTTTCTGAAGGAGAGAGCAGAATCTTCTACTGGGTGAGGGTCCCTGCTATTCAGAGAAGATGTCTGTCCTGATGTGTCAACCGAAACTGGCAATATAGCCGATATGCTTTCCTTGTTGTCCTGATATATTGATGTTAAAGACAATGGTGTGCTTGCAATGGCTGAAAGCAACATGTTTTGTGATGATTTGGCAGCAGGCGTCTGGGGTTGTCCGCTGACACAGTCCAATGAGGTGAAGCAGGATTCCAATAAATCAATATTCAAAGTGCTCTTCAAGGCTTCACTGTATGATGGTGAAAGTGCCAAATCAAGTGAAAAGAAGGGACTTATGGCCTCAGTGTAAAGGCCTGGACCTCCAGAATGCACAGATTCACTGTCTCCCAATGATACCGTTTTGTTGTGAAAAGGAGACATAACAGACTGCATACTACCAAATACCATGCCGAGATCATTACCAGCTAAATCATAAATTGAGCTTGTCACCACTGTTAAATGTGTTGTGGCTATGGATAATAATACCTCAGCCGGGGAGCTGTCAATGGAAATTGCAATATCATTTAAATATATTCTTGAATCCATTACTGGACCATTGAAGTCAGAAATTACTTTTTTAGAGTCACTGAAAGAAACTGGAAACTGAAGGCTGTCGTCTCCCAGTGACGTTTCCACAGCCTGTGAAGGAAACCAATTTGAAGCTGACACTTCATTGTGGTGCAATGCACCACTGCTGCGAGATTGAGAAGCTGTTGCATCTCCAGATAAGAAACTTACACCGTAATCTCCTGTCGAAAAGCCCACTAAAGACTGCTGCAAACTCCTCATATCAGTTTCACTTAATGCAGCTCTGTAGGTGCTGTCTAAATAGCGGGTTACCGGGGACTGTGTGAAAATATTGGGTGTAACTTCAGCAGAAGTTATATAAGGCACCTCCTCCAGTAGGTCATAGAAAATCTGGTCGTCAAAGTAGTCTGTGTTGTCACTGGTAGATGGTGATGCCTCTTCTGGTAATGTATTTGTTATTTCCAAATTAGTTTTTGTTTCTGTAAAACCAGAGATTGATGAATCCAATGCCAATGACGTTGAAATTGTGTCTGACTTTTTCCACAAGTTTCCATCTGAAGTTAACATCAGCTTTTTATCTGACATAGAAAGAGTGCGGGACATTAGAGGATTCATTATAATCTCATCTGAGCCAGATGACTGCAACCTCATACTTTTAATGCTCAATGCCTGAGGAGGCAATTCAGACTGATCAGTTAAATGCACATGAGAGAACTTGAGGAGTTCTTCAGAAGCTTGATCATCAATAAACTTGGCATCTGAGGTCATTAGGGAAATATCTAAAGAAATTACGGCTCTGCCATAATTCTGATCTGATACACCAGAAGTCAAAGCCGGAGCTTCAGGATGGGAATTAACATTCTTCCCATTATTAATTTCATTGCTATTGGCATTCACAAATGAGGGAACCAGCAGATTCAGGTTTAACTCTATTTCTTCTTGGGCTGTAATTATTGTCTGCAGTGTGCTTGAATGTAATTTGTAATCCCCTGCTGTGGCAAGTACATAATGTGAGGAAGTGAAGTAATTTGAATGTTCTGCACCTCTGGATATCACAGGGAGGGACAGCCCAGCGTCTGATCTTTCTGTGTTTGTAAAAGGTATGGATTCCAAGAGAACTGATAACCCTTGAAACGATGATGTCAGCTTCACGTGTGCGGCGCTGTCAGTTGGCATGGTGCTGGCGTTTTGATCCAAAGGAAGATTAAAAACACTCTCAGTAGGGAGAAGGGAAAACAGTTCCAAAGACGTTCCTGGTGTGAAGTTTTCCAAGTTGTATTCTTCCAATGTTTCGGTCACAGGTGTTGCTGTAGTGGGCCTTATTGAAGAAGTAAGATCATATAGATTGGAGATCTCAGCATCTCTGCGGAACCTTCTTCCCAAAGCCTTGCTAACCCTGCCTGCAGAGCAAATTCCCACATACATAACAGTTATAACATAAAGAAATAAATACATTTGAATTTGGTTTAGAATAAAGACTTTAAAATCACGTCTGTTTATACTTATTCCTCAAAAACATATTAATATGATCATCAGAAACAAAAATCCCTGATAAACATCTAGCACAGGGCAGGAATAAACCTCGTTATGAGACTGAGATCCACATTTGCGATATGAAGAGATATTTTAGGGACAGCCAAGTGATCATATTGGTTTTTTGTTTGTTTCTTAGTGTTAGTGGATTCATTCATATTACTCAAGGTGACTATAATTAACAGCATATTTAGAAAATCCTCTGAATTAAGAAATAAATGCAGTTATTTCAAATAATTACGTAAAATAAATAACATGTATAATATGACGTCTAACATAAAGCACAGTAAAACTTAGAAGGAAAAAAAGGCACAAAGTCTTTATTCTTCCACTAGGTGGCAATAAAGACAACACCAGGAAAGGCAAATATTTTTGTCCAGATTAGTGAACAACCATGACATATGTTCTTTAATAATTAATTTTCTTACATTTCTAAAGGATTTTTTTTCTACAATTTTGTACCTGTTGGTTAACTAAACCAACTAAATTTAAAAACAAACCAACCTGTTCTGAGTTGACTAATCAGCTTTTCCATTCTAGGATGTAAGACCTTATATATTGTTACTGTATATCTCATATACTCTTGTGTAAACTGTGAATTTGTAAAATGTATTATGCCTTGAATTGCACTGTGTATTGTGATTATATTTTGTAAATCTACAAAGATATAAATAATAATAATAATAATAATAATAATAATAATAATAATAATAATAATAAGGACGCATTTGATAACATTTTGAATATTAGCAATACAAATCCAACAAATTACAACAATGGAGCTATACATTATAAAACCATAACAGACATAACACACCAACGCAGAATCATTACAGTGATATTAAATCTGACAATTACGCATGCATGTGTCTATAATCCAAGTCTAAAGTACTTCAATGTCACTTGTTGCTACTGTCTTACAACAGACATGTAACGAAGTGAAGTGCCTGCATCGCGCTGCATTGTAGCTCGTCAAGCTGTCGCTTCTTAGTGGATCTGGCATTTAAAAAAGATATGTTCATGATAATACATCAGGTTTACCATGTTTAGTGTCGGGAATGGCGAGGTCTGTGGGCAGCAGGCACAAAATCCACCACTTCAGCATTGTCTCCGCTTTGGCTCTGCCACGCAAAGCAGCCAGCGCCCTGTGAAGCGCCCGGCGCGGCGGTGCGGGTCTGCAGAGACACGCAACCATCCTCACCACAGCAGAGCGTGTATCTGCCCGCCTGGTCTTAAATAGCTCACAAGCACACGCGAACAGAAGTACCGTGTCTACATACAATACAATCCACAATCCTGTTACATACATTTCCTTTCTTACATCTGTTTTTCACCTAACATTTCTGTGGGGGAGGAAATGTGCGACCGGGGTGTGTTTGCGAGTTTGTGTTTGTAGTAAATGTCTGACATCTCTTCTCACACAGACGACTGACAACTTTTGCAAACCTGCTGAAATGTGGCCAATGCGGTTTAGCGATGCTGACTGATTACCGCACTGCAGCCGGGGCTCTGAACACAGCGGTGTGTGCGCGGCGCACTGAGCAGCCTGGACACGGCACTGCCTCCAGGGCGCGGTATTGCCCCAACACTGGCGCACTGGCGCACTGGCGCACTGGCACACTGGCGCACTGGCGCACAACACACGCACCTGCAAACACCCGGCAGGCGTCTCTATGGCATTACTGCAGCCTGCTAATAGGGAAACACGAATCAAAAGATTATTGGTCATGTTGTGTACTACTACTAATAATAATGTTGAAGGAACCTACGGGTAGCTTCATTACAGAAAATGTCTTCCAAACTATTCGCTTTTGCATAAATGCGGAATATGTCGTAAGCAGTTTTATACTTGAATAATTTCATAACAAACTCAACTCGACATGAAACTAATTTATTTATATGATTATCTGTTGTAGATTTTTTTCTGAAGACCTTAAAAGATGAAAAGATGCAAGAGATTCAGAGTAGGAAAAAGCAGATATTCTAAATACATTTTCAATGCATTTTGAATGCTATTCCAATGAGGATGTCTTGGAGATGTTTGAACATTAAAGAGATGTCATGGCAGGTTCTATGTTGGTATTTGTGTTTGTTTATTGAGATAGCTAGGTAGTGAAAACAGTCATTTTAATTTTGAGCTGATTTTCAGGACATAATTATGACTTATAAATTATTATGGAAGAGTAGGTGGATTGCAAATTCCACAGCATGTGCTTTTAGAAAGTCCAACTCCAAAGAAGACCAATACACCAGCTTGTTATCTGAACAACACTTTTATTGGGCTCTTTTGAGTGATTCCATTAAAATATATATCTTTCAGTCATTGTTTTTTAATTATTTCATTATTTTAATTTATAATGAAGCACTAATGTGCAAAGATGTTCATTTATACAAATGAAATCGGCCAGCATGTTTGAAGAAATAAACACAAATTGATATAATCAGTAGTGTACAGATGATAACAGCAGTTACAGATTGGTAGGTGGCAAGTTTCAGAATAGATGTTTCAAAAGATACTTCTCCCAGTGTTTGAATGACTGGAAACAAACACAAGAACAAAACAAAAAGTCAAATTCAAATATATATATACACTCACCTAAAGGATTATGAGGAACACCTGTTCAATTTCTCATTAATGCAATTATCTAACCAACCAATCACATGGCAGTTGCTTCAATGCATTTAGGGGTATGGTCCTGGTCAAGACAATCTCCTGAACTGCAAACTGAATGTCTGAATGGGAAAGAAAGGTGATTTAAGCAATTTTGAGCCTGGCATGGTTGTTGGTGCCAGACGGGCCGGTCTGAGTATTTCACAATCTGCTCAGTTACTGGGATTTTCACGCACAACCATTTCTAGGGTTTACAAAGAATGGTGTGAAAAGGGAAAAACATCCAGTATGCGGCAGTCCTGTGGGCGAAAATGCCTTGTTGATGCTAGAGGTCAGAGGAGAATGGGCCGACTGATTCAAGCTGATAGAAGAGCAACTTTGACTGAAATAACCACTCGTTACAACCGAGGTATGCAGCAAAGCATTTGTGAAGCCACAACACGTACAACCTTGAGGCGGATGGGCTACAACAGCAGAAGACCCCACCGGGTACCACTCATCTCCACTACAAATAGGAAAAAGAGGATACAATTTGCACAAGCTCACCAAAATTGGACAGTTGAAGACTGGAAAAATGTTGTCTGGTCTGATGAGTCTCGATTTCTGTTGAGACATTCAGATGGTAGAGTCAGAATTTGGCGTAAACAGAATGAGAGCATGGATCCATCATGCCTTGTTACCACTGTGCAGGCTGGTGGTGGTGGTGTAATGGTGTGGGGGATGTTTTCTTGGCACACTTTAGGCCCCTTAGTGCCAATTGGGCATCGTTTAAATGCCACGGCCTACCTGAGCATTGTTTCTGACCATGTCCATCCCTTTATGACCACCATGTGTACCCATCCTCTGATGGCTACTTCCAGCAGGATAATGCACCATGTCACAAAGGTCGAATCATTTCAAATTGGTTTCTTGAACATGACAATGAGTTCACTGTACTAAACTGGCCCCCACAGTCACCAGATCTCAACCCAATAGAGCATCTTTGGGATGTGGTGGAACGGGAGCTTCGTGCCCTGGATGTGCATCCCACAAATCTCCATCAACTGCAAGATGCTATCATATCAATATGGGCCAACATTTCTAAAGAATGCTTTCAGCACCTTGTTGAATCAATGCCACGTAGAATTAAGGCAGTTCTGAAGGCGAAAGGGGGTCAAACACAGTATTAGTATGGTGTTCCTAATAATCCTTTAGGTGAGTGTATATAAAAAAAAATTCCATATACATACATACACATATAATTTGGGATGACATTTTATTACTTTAAAAATAAAATAACTGTACATGGGGTCTGGCCACACAATTAAAATTGACAACTTAATAATAAAGTCAATGACAAAATAAACCAGGAACAGGCAAGTATCCTTTGGCAAGTTTCACCTCATACGTTATATTTGCATACAGGTTTTCTTTATTGATCCTGACTTAGACCACTTTGTAAACATATAGGGCCTGATTTTCCCTGTGAGCAAGTGCCTGTGTAACTCATTTAGTTTGAGGTGGATGGTTTCCAAAATGTATGGCCAAATGGAAAATAGGGACCATACCATTACTAGTTACAGGAGACCTTGGTCAGATGACAAGACCTTGGTAAAACAAATGCTTTCTGCAGAAGCCACAAGTAACTGCATTTAATTTAAAACAGTATAATAATAAAAGCAGTTATTCAAATACATCACTGCGTAAAGAAAATGCTAAAGAACACCATGCAAGATGAACATGAGGAAGCTAGTCAGCAGTTAGCCATGACACTTCTGCAAACCCAAGATGTCCTCCTCATGGGGAACATTAGAAACAGAGCTCTTGAAATCATACCATCATATTCTGGACTAAAAATCTTTAAAGGATTGGATTTTGACCTTCAAATAAATATGACAGTTCTGTTTCATTCATTGTGACCTAATAGCATGTAATGTTGCACAGGTTGGGTATTTTACAAATTGATATGTAACTGTCAACATTTAGTTGCTAGTGAAAACAAAACTAAAAGATAAACGTGAGTTGGCTTGAATATCTGGTATTATATATCACGATACATATTTGCATTGATACTGCAGGCCTGGTGTTTTTGCTCTTTGTGAGAGATTTACTGTAATTTCTTCTTCTAAGTACCACAAAATGACCCCTTCCTACCCCCCAACCCCCAACATACATTTCTTTAAATGTAATAATATGAATATATGTTTAAAAGGTAAAGTGCATTTCATAGTTTCATTTATGAGATACAGTACAATCATTTACAATAAAATAAATTCTTACAAACATTCACAATCTGCAATCTGAATTCACTATATGGAGTATAACTAAAATGAGGACTCTAATACCTGTACCAGTTCAATGGAAATAATGACAGTGTCCTAAACTGTTAAAACTACATATAAAAAGCCCTTTTTTCGTAAATTCTGGGGTTTCATGCACAAAAGCATTCTTTTCTTCAAATACATGCCAATCACTTTAAAATACGCATTGTTTAGACATACAGTATACTCCATTGCAGAATTTATATAAAAATGTAAATTATGATACTTATGTCCATGAAAGGAAGAATTCACTATTATTCACATTTGCTTTTCTTTCAACACAACCTCCTCAGTCCCTAAATGTCCCAAATAAACCTTGGGCCGGATTAAATCAAAACTTTGACCCACC
Organism: Amia ocellicauda; assembly: GCF_036373705.1. Classification (NCBI taxonomy): domain Eukaryota; kingdom Metazoa; phylum Chordata; class Actinopteri; order Amiiformes; family Amiidae; genus Amia; species Amia ocellicauda. The sequence goes on from NC_089853.1 coordinate 2,416,634, forward strand.
CGCTAATAGCAAACTACAAACCTGTACATCATAGCGGTTACATGTATGATTAGAAGAAAGTGGCATCTTATGAAAATGAAGCCGCAACTCAGAAGAGTTCTGTAGTTTTCTGTTAGCAGGTGGGTCAAAGTATTGATTCAATCCGGCCCCTTATTGAAATACTAAATTTGTATATTTACGCTGCATTACAAAGAATCCAGGAACTGAGGAGGATGAAAGTGAACATTAGTGAAAAGGTATTTGGCACGGCTTGCACTAAATCAGAACTCCACAACAGCAGCCATTACTGGCAGTGATGCTGGTTTTCTGAGGAAATAAGTTCACACAAAATGGGTTCCAACCCACCGCTTGTTCATTTCTCCTGCTCTCCCCTGCTCTCCTCTCATATCTCTTCAGTGCCTTTGTTATTGTCCTTTAATTTTGGTAACCGTGCAAAGAAATGTCTATGATTACTATTTACCTTTCTAAAACTTTCATTCCGAAGCTCAACAGATATTGCTGTCAGTGATAAACGTGCCACAGTTGAAGGTATTAACATTGTTGTTTCCAAAAAATAAAAAAATAAAAAAATATAAAATATTTTATTCAACTCTGCACTGAAATAAAGCTGAATAAAAGTGTTAAAAAAGTAAATACATATTTTTCCCCCTTTTCAAAGAACTCGCATCGCAATACCAAGTTATTCAGTTAAGTCAGACGAGCACATCAATTACTGCAACATGGATTTCACTTCCGAATTTGACTGAAGTTCCTTATCCCACAAAAGGGCCCATCTTTACGCACCACATAAGTCTACCGCAAATCAAACACTCAGAATTAAAGATGTTGCATTTAACATCAAAAAAACCTTATCATCTTATAAGACTAGTGAGTATCACTTGACAAAATTAAGCATTTAACTATAAATACAGCTTTTTAACAAAGTACACAGGTGGCAACCAAACATTATGGATCAAGATGCACTGGGAAAAGACTGATCATAACTAAAGCACTGTTGTAGATTTTAGTTCTGATTTTGGCATATATAAAAGGGCTCTTTACATCACACACTTAAAAAAATATGAAGACGGACAATAACAATAACAGTGAGCTTTAACCAGCTGTGAGATTGTTCCATCAGAGTAATGCCAGTAAGGAAAACTGAAAAAAAGATGGGTTTGAAATTTGGTGGCTTCTCAGGCCAATCCATTCCTTCCAGAAAAGCCAGACCAACAGCTGCTCTGAATGGTCAATCACTAGAGAGAAGTGTGTCACGCTGTTATGCTGGAGCAGTGACATTGTCTCTGTCTCACCTGCCAACACTACATTTAAATCTGCATATTTTCTGTTTAGGTTTGACATTTGCTTCTACACTATGGAAACCCAGCATCAAGTATTGGGGTTGTAACTAACGAATGCTAATTAGGCAAAACTCAATTTAATTAATGTCAGAGTGCCTGCAATATTTATCTATTAGGTTTTATCACACTACATTTTAAATTATTTAAATAAACTGCTGATTTTTTATTTAAAGTGTAGCACTTCCTGAATTCATGGCATCAATCACAAAGCTGCACATTAATTCATGATAATCCATGTTCTCATGTCTATATATAAATATATGTGTGTGTATATGCATATGATATATATATATAATTGTTGAAACAATTTCTCTTTTTAATTTACAAACAATGCATATGTCTCATTTTATAGTCTCTCTTTTTATAAAAACAATTGCTTTAAAATTTCACATTGTAGGATGGTGCCAAAATTACGTCTCAATGCCCTGCAAGATTTTTAAATCTTTTGAATTATCGAAACACTGCACACATGAATGAAATGCATTACTTCCTAAATACGTCTGATTTGCAGGGTTTGTTTTGTTGATTCCTGATCTCTATAATTCACATCATGATCTTATTTCAGTTTTGTTTAGTTTTTGTTTTTTTCATGGAAAACAAATCACCAACATAGAAAAATTAAATAAATAAACACATACAATTCCAAAATACTAAAGACAAAAGGATTCTGTACAGTTTGTTTTCAACAACTAAAATAAATAGATAAAACGTCAGGCAAGTCCTCGCATGAAAAACAAACCAAGGAATCGGTGGTGGCTACAGCCTTCAGCATCAGCACGTCACAACAGCTGAACTTACGACTCTTCCACAGGTAGCGATGGAGGGAATGAGGACTCGAGTCAGGAGTGCAGAAGCAGTGATTCAGGGGACACAGCGCACCTCTTAACCTCGGGCGGCCATCCCTGCGACGAGCCCTCCGCTAGACCTGGAACTCAAACATGTCTGTTTGCTTCTTGGCGAGTTTGGCCACCTCTTCCCTTATTGCCTTGACGAGTGCAGCGGTGGAGATGTTGGTGAGCGAGGGGTCTGAGGCGTCGTTCTCTGTCAGGCTCTGCTGGGAGGCAGCGGTTGAGGGCGTGGGAGGGTGCTCCAGCGAGCGATGCACGGGGGAGGCCTGGCTGTAGTGGCGAGGGACCCTCGGGGGGCTGGGTTGTTGGTATCGAGAGTGGGGATAGGCCTCCACGTAGCCTGGAAGGGGAACCTAGAACAGAAGTTGTTCCGACTATTTTAAAGGTGAATGCACATAACAGAGCAGACTTAAAGATTTATCATTTTGTACACGTTGCAGTCAAACAAACATGTTACAGCAAAGGCCAAGGAATTTGCAACTCACAACATTAGCCACTTTTAGTTGTAGGATTCAATTCTTATGAGCCCTCTTTCCCACTGTATTATGGGCAGATTTTGTTTTAAGTGTGTCTGTTTTGCCTAATTCCTGTGATTTTCTATTGTGTTAAAACGACATTTGTTTTAAGAGTTTCCAGATACGTGAGCTTAGGAAAGCTTAAGCTTGGCATAACAGCAAGGGAGCCTTTGAATTTCGCTTGCCCTCCACAAAAATGCAGGTTGTGAAGTTTCCCTTAAAGGGCATGCTTGGCAAAACAAATTAATCAGCAACACCTTGGTTTCTGAGGAAGGGCTGGACGAAGCTCCACACTGCCACAGCGATGAGGGCAGCCTGGCTGAGTTCCCCACTGGCAGTCAGCCATGCAGGTCGAGCCCGAGGCAAACATTATCTGTAGTGACAAGCTGGCACGGCACAGCCATACAGCACTCGGATAACTTCTGTCCGGGTGTTGCTTTTAATCTAAAATCCCTTACTTATTACTATCATCATCGTGATTTTTATTATTTATTCTTTCATTATTATTAACATTTTGTAGCATGTACTCAACAACAAAAACAAAAACAACCAATTCTTCATGAAGAGAAGTATCTACACAGTCTGCATCCAGGCTGACATTGCAAGAGCTGCATGTTTTCAATAACCTTCATAAGCCAGTGCACCAAAGTTTTAAACTCTGCTGCTGCTTACTGTCAATCAAGTGGCTTTGTAGCTTTATATTGAGCTTGAGTTTTGGTTTTGGTTTTTACACAAAGATGAATACACAAGTCTTCAATTGCATCTGTTCACTCACCCCTTTCAAATGGGATGATGCATTTAATCCACTTGTATCATGACCTATCTTCAAAGATAATGCTACACACTACTGTGCCTAGAATAAACCGGACTAATCTGGGTGCATGACATAAGTGTGCCCCCCCGAATGAGTTGTACAAATAAAGAAAATTGTGCACAAGACCATTACCGATTAACACCAGAGAAAAATCCTTTCTACTTTAAAACTAATGGAGTTTATGTTTATTTTAAATTTAAATTGATAAAAATGAATGTGGTCTTACAGATTCGGCCCACTGGTTGGGCACGTCTCCTTCGGGGGGGTATGGCATCCAGGTTTGACTCCTGTAGGGGGCAGGGGGGGTGGGGATGAAGTAGCCCGTGTATCCAGGCCGGTTTGCTGGTATCGCATAAACTGCTGGTGCTGGGTTTCCTAGGGAAGGCAACAATGGCAACTGTCAAAGGCAATGTCCACCAAACACGAGTTGACAGAAAAAACAAACAAAGTTGAATTTGATGAACTTGAGTGCCTCAGCTTCCATCATTGTGTGAGCAAAAGATCACAACATATTCCAGGATAATCAGTTACACAGACTTGTTTAGCTGCTGGGGTAAAGGGGCAGACTACTGTACTTACAGGAGACCACCACCATAATGAAATTCATAACACCTTGGATATTTTCAGTATTATTATTTTACTACAATTTTCTCTGCTTGGATGGCAAAGTCCTCTCTCATCCCATTAGAGAAGATGGTAGTAAAACTCAAACAGAAACAACACAAAAGAGAAAACATAAAGAAAGACAGTCTAATATGTGACAGTCATCATCTCACCTGAGTAGTTTGAAATGGGCTGCTCCACAGTGGCAGAGGGAACCGGGGCTCTGGTGATCGGCACGTAGGAGGCGCTGTCGTGCTGACTCTGCTGCTCAGGGACGGCGGATTCTGATGTCCTGTTTTTCGCCCCAATATCTGAGGAGGATCTAACCGCAAAAACAAAGATCAGGTTATACATCCTTCTGACCACAGGGAGGCGCATGGACCTCACAAAACCTCAGGTGTGAATGCAACTGTAACTGTGAATTGTGATGCCTAGTTATTAGTGCTATTGATGTTGTGGTTTGGTTGCTTTTGCTGTTGCTGTGGTTGTTACTGTTGTTATCATTAAAGTTAACATCTATTTCATAAAATGCTCTTCTGAATATTTAGTTTTTTACCAAAATTTGAAATCAAATTGAAACAGGAATTTACACAAGAAACTGAGCGTACATCAGGCATCAGTTAACTCACACATTACATGGAAGGCACATATTAATTAAATCTTTCTAAAATGAAACTAGATGCAAAGCAAAATGAAAAGAAAAAAACATTATATATCTATATATATATATGGCAAGTTGTCCCCCAGCTCATGTAAGTGTCCAACAGAAAAGTAGGGCGTTGTCTGGACACATCTGGAGTGTGTCCTCCTACCGTCGCAGTGATGTCACTACTGCCGGCCCAGTCCTAGGGGGTATGGGGGGAGGTGGGGAGCCCATCGCCATGTCAGGAAGCTGAGTGAACCTGAAGGCCTTACCGAGGGAAAGACAAGTGAGCAGGCATGAGTACAGCACAGCGTGTCTCGGACTGTGCAAACATATGCATGCAGAGACAGACAAAGGGCATCAATGAAGAGCTTACAGGCCTTGGCAGACTGTACTGGTACACATCTGGTCCGTAGGCTGGCATCCACTGAACTCCTGCTCTGGGCCTGTTCATGGTGCCAGGGGCACTCGTCACCACTTCAGAGTACGGTATCTGCTGTCCGGGACTGTACGTCCCTTGGAGCCGATTGTTGGTGGTGTGGCCGGCCGAGGCGAGGCTGAACGCCTCCTCCAGGAGCAGGTGCATTTGCTGCCGCACCTCGTCAATGGACGGCTGGGAGCTCAGGGTGGACGTCTCCGAATGACCTTTGACCTGACGACTGCGGGTGTAGCCCCTGGAGCCAACGGCACGGTCCACGTTGGTCTCCTCTATCAGCTCGGGTTCGGTCTGCCACAGAGAGACACAGAGACACTCTTGTTTCAGTTTGATTTGGCCAGTTAAGAGGGTTGTTTCCATTATTTAAAACAATATTTGGTCTGTTGTGATAAACAATATTAGCTATTCATAACCATTGTATTATCATTAGAATCACTGATGATTAGATCCAGTTCACTGATATTCATAGGGCCGAAATTATTGAAACATTACAGCAATGAGGAAGTTATTTGCTTCGCCTCATCTTGTTAAGTTGCAACAGAACAATTTTCTCACTTCTATGTTTTAAATGGTTTAACTGAATGTAACCTTCTAATTTAACAGCCTTGCAGAGGGGAACTACCACTGGAAATATCCTGTATCTAATTGCAATCTAGCTTGCACTGACATAGAGATTGACTGAACTCATCCTATCAGAAAAAAACATTTTCGGGAAGCATGTTTATATTCTGCACAATTTTGACAAACAAGCACATCTGATACTCCATGTGGAAGAATTCCCAGTGACCTGTAATAACTTACTATTGTCTTATTGAACATCAAAGGAGGAAAGTGAAGCAACCTTCACAGTTCAGAGTCCAATTTAACTAATCTTTTGATTGGTAAAGCGTAACTTTGTCAAGACCTTTCAAAGCCTTTGAAAAGGCATCAGCCCCCCACACCACATTAATTGAGCATGGCTACCTCTGTGGATTGAGCATGAACAGATTGTGTGTTTTTATTTTACGTATTTATTAATTTATGTGATTATTATTTGAAAGGGTCTGAATTTATAGCACTCAAAATCAATCTAGCCATTTCAGAGAAATAATTAAATGCCCCAGTAAATTACCCAAGATATGGGCCTCCCTTCCAATGACAGATAGATAGGAACCACTGCCCTATTTCCCAGTGTCTGTAAAAGCTCGGTGTAAGACATTCACTGGAGACCTATTACAGCCAGCTTCATAAATCAGTTCTCCTGCAGAATATAGACACCAGGAGCAGGGGATCCGCAGTCCTCTGGCCCTTAGCAATATTTTTTGGAGGATTAACATATACATACAGCAGCAGTCTTTTTCACAATTAAAAAAAATGACCAATGTAGTATTTGCTATTGTTACTGTGTGACTGCCTGCCAGCGATGTTTACTAACACAATATTTACAAAGGACAAAGCATTCTTGTCTCTGTTGCAAGACCATTTAAAGACCAAGAAAAACGTTTAAGCCAAGGTCTATATGCAACGTGTATATATTTGGCTTGTCTACTGAATGACTTGTGGTAACTTGTCAGTCACCATGCTAGAAAAGCATAATTGTGAAAGCATTTTCTCGAATTCCCAAAGACAAGTACAAAACCAAAACAGGTGCCTGGCTAAACAGCAGAACAGAAACTGCTGATCCAATTCTGTTATCTTATTACGCATTTACCTTGCATGCTTGTCTCTGTGCTAGGACAACATACAGCTTTAAATTATTAATAAGTCTTTAAAGTCAGATTAAATGTATTTAATGAAATACTGTGTCTCAGTTACACACATGCATACAGGTAGCTTAACAGTAATTAAAACATGAATTGGTTCCATGTCAAATGAACGCTTAAAGGCAGACACAAGGGCGTAGATTGACATGACTTGTTCCCCAGGACTCACATCGTATCCACTGTTGCGGATCCCTCGCCGCGGCCTATCTCTCGTCACCAGGAGGTCCATCTCAGTCCCGCCCGGGCTGGGGCTGTTCAGCGACTGCCTGCTTCGGTACGCAGGGTTCTTCGTTTGTGATTGTCTGAAAGCAGGTCATTATGAACTCACTGTCATTAAAAAGTAAAGCATATGCTAATTTTACAATCGTGACATCGCTTTCCTTTCTGGGACAGGAGGATTATTCTCTTCATTGCAAACATACATAATGTCTGCCATTGACTGCAATGGTATTTCAATTAAGTGAGTGAACGTTCCAGAACACAAACCACTACCTTCTTTTTAACTTCTCTCTGCTTGTGTTTCTTGTTTGGTAATAAAAACATTCAAGACTAAACCTTAAAAATGACAGGGCACTCTTATCTGCCACAGTTATTGAGGAAATGGAAAGGGAATGACTCAGTGAATAAAACTTAAATTCTTCAATTAAATCACTCCTAGGTATAGATGTAGAACAAGCAAGTACTATGATATTGTCATCAAGTTTCCCCAGACTTACAAACACAGTTCAATTACTGGTGTGTGGATTATCTTTAATCTAATACACGTCTCCCAGATTTTGTCAGTAAATACTTTAATAAATTTGCAGAATACTTGAGCAGAGGTTGCCAGAATGCCTAGCTGAATCGTCTGGAGAAATGGTGAGCAGCAGTATGAATATTAAGCCTTTCTGTAACACAGAGACACATTTTCTATGCTGATATGTATGAACCACAGGGCACTTAGTCTTATTTAATAGGTGATTTTAGTGTTTGGTATTATGCACAGCATTCCCAGAATGCACCTCTCCTCCTTTCAGTTGGAAAAGGTCAGTCATATTGTCTGACGGGGTGTTGAGTTGATGCGTTATGTTCATCTGAATGCAGTGGTAAGACTGAACTTCCCTACAAATGATGGGAAACTGGAAAGATCTGTAGAATTACAGTGAACATTAGCTAGTGGTGTTTACTGTCAATCTGGTAACAAAAATATACTACCCATGATTGTAGCTTCTAAATAGTGTTCTAGCTATATCATTATACACTCACCTAAAGGATTATTAGGAACACCATACTAATACTGTGTTTGACCCCCTTTCGCCTTCAGAACTGCCTTAATTCTACATGGCATTGATTCAACAAGGTGCTGAAAGCATTCTTTAGAAATGTTGGCCCATATTGATAGGATAGCATCTTGCAGTTGATGGAGATTTGTGGGATGCACATCCAGGGCACGAAGCTCCCGTTCCACCACATCCCAAAGATGCTCTATTGGGTTGAGATCTGGTGACTGTGGGGGCCAGTTTAGTACAGTGAACTCATTGTCATGTTCAAGAAACCAATTTGAAATGATTCGACCTTTGTGACATGGTGCATTATCCTGCTGGAAGTAGCCATCAGAGGATGGGTACACATGGTGGTCATAAAGGGATGGACATGGTCAGAAACAATGCTCAGGTAGGCCGTGGCATTTAAACGATGCCCAATTGGCACTAAGGGGCCTAAAGTGTGCCAAGAAAACATCCCCCACACCATTACACCACCACCACCAGTCTGCACAGTGGTAACAAGGCATGATGGATCCATGTTCTCATTCTGTTTACGCCAAATTCTGACTCTACCATCTGAATGTCTCAACAGAAATCGAGACTCATCAGACCAGGCAACATTTTTCCAGTCTTCGACTGTCCAATTTTGGTGAGCTTGTGCAAATTGTAGCCTCTTTTTCCTATTTGTAGTGGAGATGAGTGGTACCCGGTGGGGTCTTCTGCTGTTGTAGCCCATCCGCCTCAAGGTTGTACGTGTTGTGGCTTCACAAATGCTTTGCTGCATACCTCGGTTGTAACGAGTGGTTATTTCAGTCAAAGTTGCTCTTCTATCAGCTTGAATCAGTCGGCCCATTCTCCTCTGACCTCTAGCATCAACAAGGCATTTTCGCCCACAGGACTGCCGCATACTGGATGTTTTTCCCTTTTCACACCATTCTTTGTAAACCCTAGAAATGGTTGTGCGTGAAAATCCCAGTAACTGAGCAGATTGTGAAATACTCAGACCGGCCCGTCTGGCACCAACAACCATGCCACGCTCAAAATTGCTTAAATCACCTTTCTTTCCCATTCAGACATTCAGTTTGGAGTTCAGGAGATTGTCTTGACCAGGACCACACCCCTAAATGCATTGAAGCAACTGCCATGTGATTGGTTGGTTAGATAATTGCATTAATGAGAAATTGAACAGGTGTTCCTAATAATCCTTTAGGTGAGTGTATGTTTTTGATTCACATTAAAATCATAAAACAGAAAGTCAAACAACTGCACAGACAGTGAGAAATAAGTTATTTCACTACTTATATAATTAACAAGATGGTGAAATTCTGATGTTCCAATATTACGTGTCAACGAACAGATTTAGATTTCTGCGTGCAAAAGAAGAATATAATGAAATTCGTGTAGTTATGAATTCTTGTAAAAGCACCCAGCACCAGAACTAAGCAACAATCCCTCTTCCTCTATAACAAATTATTAAAGACATCCATTATCATGATACTACAAACTGAAAAGCACTTCCCACTCATTTGCAAATGTTTCATAGTCCGATGCCGGAACCAAATTCATCACAATCCTCTCTTCATCTGTTCAAAGATGCATTCAGTCCTGGACTAAGGGGAATTGATTCTTTCAGACAAAGGTAACAAATGTAGCAAATGCATTTCCCTCCACATGTAATAATACAACAATTTAATTAAGGTTATAACTGCACATAGTATTTACAATGCCTCATTTGGGGAAAATATTCCTCATCTTAATGTGTGCTGAATGAAAGCACAAAAAGAGCACAAGCCTACGGAGCCATACATTTCAAACAGTCTGACTTACCTGCTTCTTGATTTAACGTATGTGGAGGATATTTCTTCATCAGGGTCTAAAACCTTATTGAGTTCCATTTGTGCTTTTTCGTACTCCTGCTTCTGCCTGTGTGTGATGGACTTGCTGTTGCTGTCTATCGCAGGGAAGTCATAGTACCCTTTCCGCTTGGCCTTGAGACGGAGTTTGTTCCTGTAGTGTTCAATGTCTGATTTTTGCTTCAAAGCCATGTTAACCTGAGCAAGAGAAACATAGTTGTCTGGTTTTCCCCCTTTTTTTTTTTTTCTCCAAGCTCGTGACACTCGGCAATAATCAAAAGCTAATCTGCTTCAAGTACCAGCCAGGATGCTTTTCTTTGAATGAGCCAGGTTTTGTTATATGAGAAATGGGGATATGAGCTTTACAACTGATGTTGTGGTTGTGTTTGTTTTTTGTTAGTTGACCTTGTGACTTTCTGTTTCTGCACTAGAACAAAACCACAATAACAACACTCCTCAAGACAGATGCAGACACTTACAAAATACTGTAACTAGCCTGCATTTACACTGTTATTATGTTAATATCCATTAATTCATTCACGCCTCGGTAAATGCAGTTCTAAGTACACTTTCTTCACAGCATTACAAGAGCAGAACATGAATGAGGCATTGAACAATAGTGTGACTGCGGTACAAATCTGTGAATGTGAAGGTGTTTGTATTGTAAGGTGGTCCCCAGTACTCCGAAGCCTCTATGTTACAGTGCTATGGAAGCTGGCACACTTACCTCTCCGTTGATCACCGCCGAGTCCTGGCTCCTGTCAGAGGAAGGGTGAGAGTAGCTGGGGGGCACTGCCAGGGGTTTGATGGAGATTAGCTGCAGGGACCCAGAGGATGTGTCGAAGGGATCTGCTGAAGACCTGGACACTCGGTCAAACAGAACTGCACCCTCCTCTTCATCACTCATTGGTGCTGAAGAGCATTGGGTTTTCAATCAAATACAATCACATCAAAAGAGTTGATCATGAAGCAGAATACAGAACACAATTTATATGAGAACTAAAAAGAAGAAGAAGAAGAAGAAAGCACAGTAGAGTATATTAAACAGTCCTTTTTAGTTTTATTTATACACCATTATATACAGGGGCTATATAGGAAGTATTCACTGCCTTTGGACTTTTTCACATTTTGTTGTGTTACAACCTGATTTTTAATGTATTTAAATGGGATTTCTTTCCTCCTTCGATCTACACAATCTACTCCACACTTTCTATGTGAGGAAAAATGGGGAGATAAAAAAACAAATAAATTAAAAATAAAAACCTGAAAGAGTGGCAAGAAGGAAGCCATTTCTGACAAAAGCCCATGTAGAATCCCACATGAAATTTGCAAAAAGATGTGGCAAAAAATTCTGTGGTGCGATGTAACAAAAATTGTACTATTTCGACTAACTGGTACTAAATACAGGTAAATCCTTGAGGAAAACTTGCTTCAGTCTGCAAAAGATCTAATACTGGGACAGAGATTCACCTTTCAGCAGGACAATGACCCCAAGCACACAGCCAAAGCGACACTGGAGTGGCTTAAAAACAAGAGAGTGAATGTCCTAGAGTGGATTATTTGAATCTGATTGAGAATCTGTAGCAAGACTTGTCCACCAATGACCTCCATCCAACTTGAGAGAGCTTTTTTCCGAGAAGAATGGGTGAATATTGCACAATTCACATTCAGGTGCAAACCTGATAGAGACTTGCCCCAAAAGACTCACAGCTCTAATTGTTGCCAAAGGATGTTCTACTAAGTATTGACTCAGGGGGGTGAATACTTCTCTAACAGTTACAGCCATTTAAAAAGAGAGCCATTTCCCCAGACCAAATGCCAAAGTGTCAGAGGGGTCATTTTCTTCTTCGGTTTTTAAGAGCAATAAATGTGAAGAGATGAAGGTCTGCATTTTCTACTATAAAAAACTAAAAAGGACTGCAGTGTTATTCTAAGTCTGCAAAGGAAAAGAAATAGAAAAAAAGATCACTAATGCCAACCTCTCCGAAATTTAACACATCCAGTTCAATAAGTAAAGACATTGTGGCTTAAGAAAATGAGGTACATCTGGATGTTTATATAAGGTTATTGCAACCTTGCCTGCGGATTATTTGTTTTACAAAATCAAGCTATACAACTTTTTGACCAACACAGAATCCTTTTTTTCTATGTGTATTGTACAAATATGAGAAAATGTTTTCCTATAACTGTCTTTATTGTGTTTCCATGTTAGAGAGGTGGGTATAATAGTCATGCTTTTTTCTACATTTTCTATTTGATTTGTGAGAATAATAGTAATAATAATAATAATAAAATCAGCAAGATAGAAAAATAAAATAAATAATGATTGAGTTTTAGAAATACAAATTAACCAAAACTCTTACCAATTCTATTTTTAAAATTTACACCTGAAAAACAGATATTTAGGATGTTATCAAACATATATCAAATGCTCTAGCAGATCAGATACAGTCAATGCTCCTTTGAATTCAGAGCTCATTTTCACTCCAGTTTCAGTCTGCTGCTGAAACACGTAAAAAGGGCACAAATGCCTGTTCTACTGCAATTCTTCAGCAATTCATTATTTTCTTGTCTGTGTTTTTCGACTCCGATATGGAGTGACTTTAAAGCGACATATCAAATATTGTCATATATGCTGGAGCCCATCTTAATTTATATTTTGAGCACAATATACTCAAGCGTGTGAAACATTTACAAGCATGACATTTCATTTTGCTACCATCTGTTCTGATGACTGGCATGAATGTCTAATGCAAGCTGACCTTCTCCCTGTGTTGAGTGGCAAATACAACTGATATTGCCGATATTGCAGAAGACTGTAGCACAGGGTCAGCAGGACTTCTACTCATCTACTCAAACAGAAGTCCCCCATGTTTTGTAACATAACATGTCTGCTTCACCGGGGCTAATACAAGGAGTGCTTAACTGTTATTAATGATGTAGCTATGAACATACAACAGCACTGAGTTGAATGTGCTAGTCTTCAAAATCATGAAAGGTATCGACCACATCAAACCAGAGGAGCTTTTCCAGATCAGCAGGGACACACGCACCCGGGACACAAATGGAAATTGGGCTTCAAGGCATTCAAGACAGAAAACAGGAGACACTTCTTCACAGAGAGAGGCGTCACAATCTGAACAAACTCCCCAGCGATGTGGCTGAAGAGACAATTTGGGAACATTCAAAAACAGACTGGATAGGATCCTTGATCACTTATTAATGGACACCAGACGAGCACGATGGGGCGAATGGGCTCCTCTCGATTGGACACTTTCTTATGTTTCTTATGTTCTGATGAATGTGCCATTTTAATGTAGAAACCTCATTCACTGTGTAATAGTGGATAGGTTAGGGGCAGTTGTGCTTTTACACCTGGGTTCTGTGATTTCTATGCAAATGTATAAGAAGGTTCTGCTCACCATTTCTCTTCCTCAATTCCTCTTTTGTCATTTTCTGCTGCGCTGTTACTTTCTGCGCAGAACCTCTGCCGGAGTTGAGCTTCCCTGATTCGGTACTGATGACGGAGCCGTCCTCGCTAGGCAACCTGCTGCAAGTAACCATAGCAACAAGAGAGACTGAGCTTGCGTCGGCGCCAGTTCAGGGCCGTCCGGGTACGCCGTGCTTATCTGCGGTGATAAACACGTGCACACACGTACACGCTCAGGATGCATGGTGCTGCGTAGTTTTACCACAGTTGGAAGTGATCCCCTTTCAAGACAAGAAGCACGCAGTCTTCCGGAGTCTTGAAATGCAATTTCATAACTTTATTTATCTGTTTATTTATCTATCTACAGACTGAATCACAAATCATAACTACACGATCAGTTTATGATCATTTATAACATGGGATATAAAACTGTGAGTGTTATGAGCCAATGAAAGTGAGGTAATACAGGTCTCACAATGTGTTTTAAAATGTATGAATTCAAGCCATAAAACAAATTGGAATTTTCCAGGCAATCACACAGTCTGTCACATGTTTTCAAGCAATAAATAGGGCTAATTTCAAACATCTTGGACATTCTTGCATGAAATACTAGCCACTGACAGCACTTAAGCATCCCTATTAGCTTTCAAACTGCGTATGTGTGCAACACAGTTGTTGCTTGTACAGTGATTTCAGTGTAAGGATGAAGCCGGCTTCATCTCTGATTCTAAAAGAGTCAGCTTAGAGAGTAAACATCAGGGATACAATCCACACAGTTTACCCATTTAAAATATGTAGAGCTCTTAAAACAAACAGAATTGTTTTTCGGCAATTGTGTGACACAAAAAGTAAGTGGTAGCAGTAAGGATTTGAATTGTATGTTTTGGTTATAATCCACACCTGAGTTTCAAATACTTATTTAATTCTCACAGCCACATAAAGGCTTAAAATTTCATCAAAGGTATTCACTTAAATTCCATTTGTTATACTATCTGTGGTAATCAACAAGAGCAAGAACAATAATAGAATAAAAGCTAAGTTTTTTTCTCTCAGGAGCTTTCAGCTTTATAAACCACACAAGTAAATCATGGGGGTTTGGTCTTTGATTAAGGCTTTTTCCTGTTTATTATAGGTAGAGCTGCAGCAGTTGATTAAAATGATAGGGCCGCAGAAAGAAAAAAAAAATCCAACTGTTAAAAGACACAGCATAGAATGTGACTACATAGCAGGGGGATCAAAAAGACACTTCTTATGCAGAAGGTAATTAAGAACCGAACATTCTGCTATAAGTTATTGTTCATCCCTATTTTTTCATTTGGATGTTTACGGGTTTTCCAGCCTTTATAATGCTGAGCTAGCTTTTTGTTGGCATTGATGTGGAGGGAATCGTCAATCAATATTGTCAATCCAATTTGCAATCTGGGCCTAAAAAAAATTATAGAGCGATTTATAAATTGTATACAATAATAATTGCGGTTTATCATACAACAAAATTTGTCTTGGCAAACAATCGAAAGGCGTTGTTTTATTGTAGGAAGTTGAAGACAGAGATGAATTGTTAGAAAATATATTATCAAAAAGTTACTTTGATTAGAATGCTATGTATATGTTATAACAGCAGTTCGAAGCAGAGTTGTAACCAGGTCACTAAAACTGGGAGTAGAGTCATTTAGAAGTAAAGACTTGAGTCGAGTCCGTGGCGTGCCAAGCTCGAGTCGAGTCGAGTCACTGAATTTGTCAAGTCGAGTCGAGTCACACACACAAAACAAGCTAACATCAACAGAAATGTTCTGACAGTTCGGATTCAGCTCCAGCATAATTTGCAGTATGACACTGGATTAACCGAGGCAGGACTGTGCTGTTGTGACCTCTGGCTGAATAGTAATAAAATAAAAAAAATTGAAAACAGGAGACTAGGCAGTTGAATTATGCACACACACAAACAAACTATTCAATGTTCATATTATTTTTTAGTGTGCGATCCCAAATTGTTGTACAGTTTAACACTACCTTACACTGACGTATTCTCCCTGCCTAAATATAAGGTCGCTTTCTGGTACCGCCGATCTCTGCAGATCTGCGCAAATGTGTGCAGAATCTGACCATTTAACCAATTAATTCACAGTATCTGTGCAATACGCTGTCTGACGTTATGATCACAGAGCTGTGCTATAGGCTGGAAAAGCATTTCCTTAGCAACGGTCTTGCCAATCACTGCAGAAGCCGTTATGTTTATGCAGTAAGATGACTGCATGTAGAGCAGGGGCGTTTCAGTTTTTGTTTTAATTTATTTTTATCATAAAGACAATGACTCAAGTCAGATGGAGACTTTTGTGTTTTGACTTGAGTCGAGTCACGTATTCTGGGCACTGACTCGGGTCGAGTCGAGTCTTGCAGGGAATCGAGTCAAGTAATTTGGTATCAAAGACTCGAGTCGAGTCATCAAAAATTTACTTGAGCCCGAGTTGATTCAAGTCACTGATTTGAGTCATTACAACTGTGGTTCAAAGTATGATGCTTTCAATCTAGAAGTTTGAGCTTTTAAGCATACATATACATATTTGGTTACCATTTTACTATTTATAAACCAACTGCCTTTGAACAATTGACACAGCATTAGAAAGGGTTATTGTAGTATTCTTTGTTAATTCTCCGAAGAACCCCACTGTTAAATCCTGATAAATGGGCTCCTCTGCCTTGGACAACTCCTTTTCATAAACCTCAAGGATGCAAAGGATGTTTTAACTACAAATATGGAGATTTTTTTGGGCAGATGTTTTGGGCGGACACAATGACACATGGGTTTTACAATTGCCGTTGAGGACGATGAAAATAAAAGCAGAATTGAAGAATTTCTCAATTTAATGTATTCATTACAAAATGACATCTCCGAATTTGTCATTACTTTTAAAACACATCCCCTATGTATTTGTCAGCAAGGCCCACATGTTAACAGAATAATAAATAAATAAGTGAAGATAAAAGCAGTGTGGGAACTGGGCAATGAGCCCTCTCCCAGGTCTGCTCAACAGGAATAGAAACATACAAGTGTGCTTTAAGAAACATGTCCATATACTGTACTCCTTCGGTGTGAAATAGTGACATTACTGTATGCAATGAAGTGAAATGAGGACACAATGTTCCACAGCTACAGGATGTCAGCAACCCCCCTGGTGCATATCTACATCTTAAT
Source organism: Amia ocellicauda (assembly GCF_036373705.1). Lineage (NCBI taxonomy): Eukaryota > Metazoa > Chordata > Actinopteri > Amiiformes > Amiidae > Amia > Amia ocellicauda. The sequence goes on from NC_089853.1 coordinate 2,433,295, forward strand.
GAAAGTGGAAGAGGGAGTGACATAGGCCGAGGCGTCACATTCCCTAGCAAAAGCGACGGCAGGCGATCTCACAGACACCACAGAATACAACAGAGAAAACACAACTTTTCAGTCAGAGGGAAACCTGATTGGACTGGAACAGTCATATAACTACTACAAGTACCTTCTGGACAGTAAACATTAAAGAACAGCTCAAGGACTTAACACAGTAATGAGAATGATTGCTGAAATGGGCAACACACAACAGAACAAGAAGAATCTAGCTAGTAAAAGGGACAGAGATGTTAAAGATACCTTTTACGCATCTCTCTGGACAGGGTCTTCTTCGTGGGGCTTCCGTCACGCGTCAGCCCTCGTTCCTGTGACAGGGGCGCGTCTCTGACAGGCAGTGGCAGTACCACAGTCTCCTGGGTCACTGGAATGGCTTCATCCTCCCCACCTTGCTGCCCCAGATGTTGCTTAGCATAATCGAACCCTTGCACTGGCTGCCAAAAAGGAGACACATTTGAATTATAAAAACACAATCTCAAAATGTAATGTCATAGGCTGAAAAGGGTAAACAAAGAAGTCCAACTATGTTTTGAAACCCAGATCTGCTGTTCCACATAATACATATGTCTGAATATCTTCTGAGAAGGGGTGGGTAATTTATATATGCTGACATGAGAGAATAAAGCAAAGGGATTTTGGTGGAACAACACTAAAGAAAGTTGCATTTGAACAGGTAACAGGTGTTTGCTATGCTTGAGTAAGGCTGTTGTAACACATGATAATGAGTGAATAGTTCACTATGTCGTTAAGACTACCATCATAACATACAGACAACAGTTCCTGATTAATGTAACATGTTGCACCAAGCAACAGTTAGAGAGCTTACTAATTATAGGGGGAATTGACAGATTAGAGGTTTTAGCTTGTGTACATAAGTGTGTACAGTTCATAATATAATAGCACACTGTGTTTGTGCAAGATTTCCTCAAGACGATGTTAAATTAAGCACCTTACTAAACACATCAAAACACATGGAAGCTGTGAAGTGTGACATAAAGGAATTCTTTAACGTGGTTAATTTTATCACACTTCTTCAAAACATGACAGAATAAAAACCATGTATGGGGCCAGTTTGCCCCGGTTCTCATGAAACATTCTCTTCAAGGGAACATTTGTCTGATATTTAACAAAACAAATGACAAAAGCTGAAAGAGATGAGGAAAAAATCCTTACATTTCTCAAGAGACTATGTGATTCACACACAGACACGTACCTGTAGCAAAACAGAGTAGAAATCGATATATGGATGTGGACATAATTCAGAAATGTGTAAATGTATTTCAAGATCAGTTGCCACATGTGTATTACCAACCCGCAATGTGGACTTCATTCAAAGCTGTGCAATGCGTATCCATCCCCATTATTTGTTTTCCAAAAAACATCAAAGTTGTATTCTAGAAACATATCCTCATCAAAATGAGTTGCTTCCAAATACCATTGGACATAAATTATACATTATTATTAAAACTATAATAATAATAATAATAATGATAACAGTAACTACATTCAATCAGACTGGAACTCAAATGATAACGAATCCTTATAAAACAGCTATTTTAAAATCTATTAGGGATGTTGCTCGTTCAGCTGAATCCTATTAAATATCTAGATGGTATTCATAAAAATGCCGGGTCCTGTGGCTTTTAATTTTCACACCGATTAAGGTTTTTCTTGCTATCTTGTGACTGCAGTAGACCACAGACTGCTTAATTGCCAGCACTAGCCCATTCACTGTTATGCTTGGCAGGGTGCTATTCTATCACAGACGTCTTCCTGCATTGAGAACGAACACAACGTCTCCAGGCACCAAATGAGCATGAAGAGGCCAAACTGAATATTCCCATCCTGTATGAATTGCAGTAAAGCAGCAAATATCAGAGGGCTGAGACTTCTACCAACTGCCTACAGATGGTTTTGCCACCAAGTACTAAGTCGAAGGGATCAAATACTTATTTCCCTCATTAACATGCAAATCAATTTATAACTTTTTTTGAAATGCGTTTTTCTGGATTGTTTAGTTGTAATTCTGTCTCTCACTGTTAAAATACACCTACCATTAAAATTATAGACTGATCATTTCTTTGTCAGTGGGCAAACGTACAAAATCAGCAGGGGATCAAATACTTTTTCACCAGTATATTATGGAAAATGTGGTATTTTACTATGTGCATACATACATATTTATTATTGATTAATTTGCTCCAGTGTAATGTCAATATGTACCAGTCCCTACTTCACTGATAATTAAATGCTATAAACTGGAATAGCAGTTAACGCCATCTCCCAGAAGGCAATGCAGTTGCTGGTGCTTTATGCTTGTTATTCTGTCTCCTTGGCTGGGGACAGGCTTTTACCCATCATGCTCCAGGACCATGGAATTTAATCTCCTGAGAAATGCTGGTATTGTGTAATTGTCTTTTTCAGACACTGTTCTGGATTCGAGACAGTGTTCACAGAGAAAACGAATTGTAGGGGTAGAGGATTTAATTGTTGTTGTTGACCAAAATTTTAATTTGCAATGATAGTGAGGCTTCTGTAGTTGTAGTATTCTTGTGGCAATCAGGAAGAAGACGGTACCTCTATACTCCTTTGAAAGCTTTGTCATCGCTGTGTTTTCAAGCGAGATGTCTGACAAATTAATTGATTCCGGGTCGTCCTACAGATCTGAGCCTCTCAACTAAACATAGCCACAGACTAACAGACACATTAAAGACAGATAATACATCTACACATTTTATATCACACAGCAATCTTCCAGGGGTTTTATATTTGTCCTTCATATTTAGACCAGGGTCAAAGCCTTTTCTGCTGTAGTCTCATAACACACATTTTGTGTTTTCCCAGCAATCAATCAATCAAGCTTTTCAAGGGACTAAGCACAGCTGCTTTGTGATGTTAAATGATACCTAAAGCCCTCCACCTAATCCTAAGCATTACCAATAAAATGTAGGGGAATTTAAGTGATTGATAAAAAAATCCCAAAACGCACATCCATTCCTCCTAAGTTCACTAATATCTAATATAGAAAAGGATTTAATTTAAATTGTCTTTTGGTTCTTGTTAAAGGTTAACTCTTCCTTCCGGTCAGATCATTTTTGTGTGACATTGTTAGTGTATCATCTTTTTCTTTTCCCTTTTTTACATGTGGTTACAGTGAAAAAAGATACACCTATCTCCTGTTTTTGTCTACCTGCTTCTTGAATTAGGCCACTGCTGAACAGAGGGGGAGCGCAGTGGGCTGAGGGACGTTATAAAAATGAATGATGGCGCTTGTTCTATCTGTCATTGTCACATGACTGCTTCATCTCCAGGACTGTAAGCACACCCATATACTCCCATTGTAATTACTTCCATTTTCTGGTGAAAGAACTGCTAACCTATTTTATTGAACTGCGTGGAGCAGATCTGAGCTCATTCCTCCAATCTGTATTAAGTGTTGTATTTCTGGTCCAATACCTTTTATAACAGGAAAGAAACTAAAGCCAGTTTTGTCCAGTTGAGGCCTTTTCAATAATGCTGATAACAAAATGAAAGTAATGCTCCCTGTTGTATTATAAGCAAATTCAATTATCAATGCATTGCAAACCCCAATGAAATAAGAAAAAAATAGATGTAATGATCAAGACAATCTGTTTTCATGTACAGCTTCTTTGAAGATGTAATTTTATAAACTCTTGTGGTCTTTAAAAAAGATATGGATTCTTTGTTTTCCAATTCATATCATACTTTAACTTCAGTAGTGTAAATGCAATTCTCATAGGAATGATTTTGTCGATCTATCGTTTATTTTAAGTGTTTTTATAGACATAGTATTCCACCATGTAAATTATCACTATATAACTTTAGAAATGAGTAAAGCTGTCACTGGTTGCCACATATGGTTTGGGAGAAAGAGGATTGAAAATCTATTTTGCAAGAGTCAGCCTAAAGATTATCAATCCCTGTCTTCACTCAGAACTAGGAAGCATAAAAACTGCATTGATCCCACGGGTTCAAGAAACATCCATTGATTTGTCAACCAATTGAGAGCTCAGTTAGCTAAGGGCTGGTTTATCCAAGGGCTTGTCGATCAACTACACACCCCTATATATACCCTCTGAGTCTGCTGGTAAAAACATGTCCCCAAAACCATGGAAGAGAAAGAAAACCATGCAATCATATTTATACACTTTTTTGACAAAGTTAGTATATAATACTTAATAACACGTTGTTGAGCCTATCCACACAGTTTCAACTTCATTTCTGAGGTACTTGTAAGATTTGTAAAAGTGACAAAAAATCTACCTAATTATAGTTCTAATCCCATCATGCTTTGGGATTTGCTCTAAGTACAGTCTGGAGTCTGTACATAAAACAGAGAAATACTTTCAGATTAGGGCTTGTAAATGGCAATTATAAATGTGTCCTGATCTGAAATACATTAGTAGAATATTAGCAAAGGATCATTAACCCGGAGGACTCTCATCCCGAGTGATGATCCATTGGACGCACACAAATCATTCCGATGCAGAGGACGTAGCTGGTTTATCACACAGCCGTCCCGGGCACACCCTCCCCACGATGGCTTACCTTGGCGCGTGGGTGCAGGTTTCCCATGGTGTCGGCTTTGAAGTCGCTCTTGTTCTTGCGGCACAGCACCGCCGCGATGATGATGATGATGATGGTCACCACTGCGATGGGAGTCAGCACGGCGGCGATGATCCACAGGTTGTTGGGGGGGTTCTTCACCACCGCTGTCCAGACGCAAGACAAACGCACAGCTCTGGTCATTGCTCTCCATACGTATTTGTAGTTAATGTGAGATTGTCCAATGCTATTTCATACACAAAAGGAACCAGTATAACACGTACGTGAAATTCATCTGTTTTTTTGTTTTGTTTTTTGGTTCAATGTAAACGATACAGTATTTAATTATATTTTTAGCCACTGGAGTGGGAAATTGAGGAAACTGATACAAATGTGGCACATGATATTGACTAACTGTCATTCGTCACTATTTTATGCTTTTATTTTATATTGTATAAGCCAATATACAAACCTGATTTGAGCCCTAGTGTGAGAATCAAACAGCTTCAAATTAACATGCAATTGAAGTGGTCAAACATATGCAACAGATTTACTTTGAATATATTAATTTTAGTTTCATGAAATAGATCATGTTTAATGTTGATTTAATTTTATTTAACTTTAAAAGCTCTGCCAGAAAAACATGATTTTGTTTTGTTTGGAAGAGGCAGGCATGCTGCTATAGCATTGGATGCTGAGTGTGAAACCTCTGAGTCAGATCTCTCCTGTTGAGTATGATCTGTTGACACAGCAGGAATAATGCTTTACCTTTTCCGCCCTTTAACAGGTTCTATGTCAACACTACTGTTTCGCCCTGTGCTTAGAAACCTAAAGACACCTTCATACTGTCTGCTAGGAGGCTATGGTACATGATTGAACTGTGTAGCCAGTAGCTTTAACCCTGAACAAAAACTTTCCACTACACTGTTAGCATTTGGATTACATAAAGCCCAAGTTTATTTAATGTTGTTTGTTCGTGGGAATACAGGACATATCATTGACAAGTAGCAAGTAACTCTGTATGCCTGACTAAATGTCAAAATGACTCACAACTATCGACCAACTAAGCTTATTGAGAACTCTATCAATTTCCTGGACTGATCCTTTAAACGAAGTGCCACCTTCTCTGTCACACTTTTGACTGTCAGACTTAAGAACAAGCTGACAGGGAAAACATACGTTCAGCTTGCAGCTGCACAAAGTAGCCCAGTGTCAGAGCCATGGTCTGGGAGTCCACAGTGTTGAGGATTTTGGCTGCTGTGGTTCCTGGTAAAGGTGTGCCATTGCTCAGGACATAGTAGGTCATTTCAGCAGGGTTCTTGGGACCTGGGATTCGCTTAATGTTGACCATCTGGCAGAGACACAAAATCAGGAGACTAAGACACTCTTCTTTCAAACAGAGTTAAAATCATTAATTAATTAATTCATCTATTCAGGAGTTAAATTGTGTTGAATTAAGAGGCTTGGTTTCCACTTTAGCCAATTAAGGAGGCAATCCTGTTTCACAGCCATTGCCATTCTCCTTTCAAGAAAGCCTTTTGTTTCTTTTCTCCAGGCTGACTGTCCCCACCTGCAGAAGGACCTCAGCATTATGATAATTTTCTCATGTCAAAGTCCAATTTCCTTCCACAGTCGCTTATATGCAGGGCCACCCCAATGCTGTGCTGCAATCCCATATAAGGTTTTTGAAGATCCCTCTTCATCAAACAACTCTATACACAATGATTTAAATGTCATACATCCTCGAGTTACCTGGACAGTGTAACTTCCAACTGTGGTGGCTCGCCTGAACCTTCTTCCCTGCTGCCCTGCAATCACGAACAGCTCAGCCAAGCGCTGCTCCATTAGACTGGCAAAGCTCTGATAATTCACCTCCAGAGAGGAGTTGTCAACATCCTGAATTACTGGAGAGAAGTGGCAGGTTGATATAACCACAGCAAACACACACAAGCAACACGGGAAGGCTCACCAGATTTAAAACTGATAAAAGAAAACTCTTTCAGCTGTTTCAGAGACTAAATATTATCTCTCTACAAATATTTAGGAATCAAACCAGGGTTAGGTTTTGATTTGGGCTAGGGTTAGGGTTACATTACCTAGAAAATGTAGACTTCTGTTAGGTTAAAGGTTGTTTCTATTGAGTTAACTAAGATGGGTGTGTAGTTTTTTATGGTGGCTAGGGTTGAGTTTTGACTTATTGTGAGGTCTAATAATGGTGGTCAGTTGAAAGTTTAAACATATGGGCGTAATACAGTGGTGTATACTGTAGTATCATATTTTTCTGTTCGGCACTACAATGCAGTTGTATAAATCAGAGTAAAGATCCTGAACTCTAATTTGGTTGTTAGGCTAAGTAGTTGTTATCATTAAATTAAATGAGATTTTAATATTTAAAAAATATTTTACTGGATAAAAGAAAATCCCAGCAGGTTTGTAATAAGCAATGGTTTGAGTTTTGAGATTAAGTAAACAATGCACATCAGACAGTCTGCACTTGGCAAAATATTGAAACTTTGTACAGTTTGCAACTCAAACTGCATAGACCAAATCAAAACTTTGACCTACCTGTGAATCTCAAATTACAAATGTATGCAATATTGCAGTTTAATTTACAGTTAGAAGAGACTTAATACTATTCATGAATCAAAACACGAAAGGGTACAACTCCATCATTTGTGATTCGCGGGTGGGAAGGGATTTGATTTGGTCTAGCCCTTAGTCAACCTAATAAAATACAACTCTAAGGGTAACTGATGTCTAAAGGGTTGGAAACGCTAAAGTTTCCGCTGTACATAACAGAAGATAAAAGGCATCATAAGAAAGCAGAATACATAAAACTAATTGCACTAGTGCTCACTGCACATGAAAGAATGAATTACCTGTAATCACCCAGTAATCTCTTGTTGCTTGTGAAGTATTCAGATTGTGATACTCCAATGCTGAAAAATGAAAATTGAAAACAAGTTTATGAGCCATGCATAGCATTTTTATTAAGAGTGTATTTAAATTACTGTTTTGATCAATCTCATAGTTTTAGGTTCATTAAGAACTCGTCCCAGTAAATGATTCTGAGTGATATCAGTAGAATGAAATGTCGGTGGCTGCTGAAATGCTAACTTAAAAGTACTGATTCTGCCCCCTTCCTGGTGAAATTGACGTTAAACTACCTAACTATGACTATCTGAAACTGAGTATAGGGGGCCACAGAAACCATACCAAATTATCTCTGAACACCTTGACTGTTAAATCCTTCTAAATATTAGATTTATTTGTAAATGTAAATGGTGTAAACAACATTTTATTTTTAAATGTTTGTGAACTGTATATAACAGACCTTCAGTTCTAAAATGGTCTACTCTTTGCAGGGAACCAATAAAACAGATACTATTGAATGAGATCATTATCAGGCACTAAAAAAATTACAATGCTCCAGAAAGGAGTCCATTGCATTTTCCTGGTCTTATCAGTAGTGTTACTAATTCACTTTAGTTTTATACTTATTGGCTTCCACAGACAAAACAATGAAAAGGAGTTATGTCGACTCCACACTGAAAACCCTAAGAGCTACTCAATTACAACTGCAGCTGGCTTTAATATCCAAATCCACAGAAGACAAGCTGACATCTTGCTTTTATCTTTCATTAAAACAACTATTTAGTTATAGAATACTTGTCCCCAGTTAAACAAAACTAAGAGGCAAACAAACAGGTTTCAAACCAGATCAGTACTTTGACTTTCCCTCTCTTTACATGAAAGTACACTGTAATAAGTACAAATGTAAATACTGCACTGTGCACATTTAAATAACATTAATAACTAATAAACAGTTTAAGGTACAAAAACACCCACAGCAGAAATACTAAGTACTGAAAATACTATATTACACTTGCACAATGTTGCACAGTGCATAATTAATAAATAAATAAATAAATAAATAAATAAATAGGCACAGTGGTCTTCAGCTATTAGTTCCAACAAAAGCATAACATTTTAAATCTGTAACTGTAGGCTTATAAACAGAAATCAGTAGGAAAATGTGTTATTGCATGTAACAACTCATGTAACAAATTTAGGGATTTACTACAGAATAATGTACAGTTGAAAAGTAAACACCACTTACAGACAGGCTACCAAAAATAGCTTAGACGACTTCACAAAATAAAGTATTTTCTCTAAAATGTTTTAATTTCACTCTTTGTCATATATATCTAGCCATATGTCCGCAAATGTACTAATGAATTTCGCTAACTCACATCTTCATAGAAAAAAAAGTAGGACTATAAGTTAATAATGAAACTTATAACGAAAACGGTTAAAACTACTCTATGGTAAATGAAAATAAAGTGTGTATCTGGTAAACTCTCTTTGCTTTAGTTTTATTCCTGCTAAGTATACAACTTATTGCACTAATTAGAATTATGCATTAAAACGATATGCATTTAATCGAAGCAAGTTTCCATTAAAAACAATACAATTTTAAAATGGGACCAGCTGTTTGCTATGCAATAAAACAGAGCGATATGCAATTATAAGGAGTCAACTGTAACAACAACAATAATAATAAATAGTAACAGTAACACAATCTCAATATTGCACCAAATGTAATATATATTGAAGAAAAAAAAAACATCCACATAAAAACATAAAATAATTGTGGATGTTATAATGGGTAAATGCTTAATCTAATTTAGTCACTTGTAAATGCTGTTTGAACAGCCAGTATTACAAAACTGATTTCAAAAAACGATTTGAGCAGTAAGGCCTGCTGTGTGAACAAAGCTTAATTTCCCAAACAGCAGTTAGAAAGAAACACTTACGCTCAGCAATTATGAGAGGTGGGAAGTGCAGGAAGTAGCCCACTAACTCCGCGGTCAGCTGGTTGAGAAGGTTGCTGGAAACAGTCCCATTCAGAATCACACTCTGGTTTCGGACGAAGTAGATCAGAGTGACAGCCGGAGAGCCAACGGCCTGGGAGGTGCTTAAAATCTAATAAAGGACACATCGATAGAGACATTGGCCCAGACTGAAGACAAGCACCTCCCCACCAGCCAATCACAACAACAGCAACCCAAAATTGGATGGCACCATTACCTAATGGGTGGAAATTTGTATTTAAATTGATTTCACCAGACAATGAAAAATAGGCAAGTTATGAATTTAATAAAACTGCTCATGAAAAACTAAAACAAATAAAAACAATTTCTTGTTAAATGTATGTAACACTTCAGAATGGCTCAGTTTATGGGATTGTTATGTTGACAACACATGCTGTAGATAATTAAGAACAAGATAAACAGCAGAATAAATGACTAAATATGTTGCATATGATTTAGGGAGAACGTAAGATCAAACCTGAACAGACAGGTGATTTTGGGAGTTCAGCACTTTGGACTCTGCTTCTGCGAACGCGTTCTGCAATCGCTGCTCCATAGTCTGGACAAAACTGCAGGACTTGATATTGTCTGTTGGTCCTACAAACCTAAGGACTGAATCAGCACAACATACACTCAGCATAGTAAATCATGTCGCAGTCAAGGGCACAAGTCATGAATAACAAAACATGAAAAAGGTGCTTTAAATTAAATCTTGCACGTTTCATTTGCAAGACCACATTGCTGGATTATATGCTGATAGACGATGAAACTAAATGTCATAGCTGATCCACATCCAAGGCATCAGTGCCGCCAAAGTGTAGTGCTATTCGCTGCTCATTATGCAAGCTGGCTCATTCCGTTGGAATAATATCATCCTTACCTGTTTTGAGTTGCAAGAAGATAGCAGGGCTGGGTATCCAAGGAGTGGCGGGGATTTGAATCGACTGCACGTCAGACACATACTGCTTTATATCACTCATCAGCTTGTCATACCCATAAGTGTTCAGAGCCTCGACAACAACAGAAGCAATGTAGACGGTTCTGTCGCTGATAGCATAGTAACCAACTGTGACATTGGTAGTGCTGGTCAGGTTTTCAATCTGGAACAGGAGACAAGAGCTTGTGAATTTCTGCTGAATCACCGAAGTAGCTAGATATAGAAGTATGCGTGTGCAATTCTGTGTGTATTGTCTGTTTTATATCATTAGTTTTGCTCCTTGCATATGTTGAATCAATCAGTGTGAGGGACACCAACTGGACTGCTGTCACTTCCTGCAAGTCGGAAATGAAAAAAAACGGCAGCATACAGATATTTCAAAGAATCGGCTGCATGTCTTTTGCACCTGAACACTAGGTACTGCGAAAGCTTCGGCTTAGGTTGCTAGGGTATTGGTGAGTTGCTATGCTACCACAGACTGCACAGTTCCTGTAATTACAGTTTTCAGAGCGGCGGGGAACTGTGCCATTGTGGTTATTTTTTAGGAAAATAGGCAGAGATCATGTGGATGCCACACTGGAACACATCTTAAAAAGAAAAATCTAAGCTGCAATCTGAAAGCACGCACACCGAAAAACAGGCGTTACTACTATTTATCATAAACTATGTTGCTTACAAAAGTAAAGTTCTGAGTCTCAGTTCTCATGAACTCTAACCCAGGGTGAGGCCTAACCCTTAATGTAACTGGGCTCAGTTCAGGGTTAAAGTACGGACTAGATGAAACATTGGAATTGGGTTATAATTAGGGTTAATTACGGATTCAGATAAGGGCTGGGATTAAATCAAAACTGTGACCCATCCGCTATAGAAAACTACAGAAGTGTGCTCAGTTGCGCTTCACTTTCATGAGATGACACTTTCTTCTAATCAGAAATGTAACCGCTATGATGTACAGGTTTGTAGTTTGCTATAAGCGGGTGGATCAAAAGTTTGATTTAATCAGGCCCAATATATTTTTACTAGCTGAGTTTTATACCAGAATAAAATGTAGGGTTCATATGTGGGTTAATTCTTGGGTTGGCTATTCTATATGGCACTGCATTTCAGTATCAATAAAGATACAACTCATTATTTAGTTATTAGAGCAGTGGTTGCTATCCCTGTATTAATAGCTGATTTGAGCATTGAACATTGGTACAATTTGAAGTACTTTTCGAACAATTAAGCATTCTGCACAGTTCAGAAAGCTAACAAGAGCCGCTTTGATGATGAATATCTACATACTGGCAGATCCTCATTTCAAAATGAATGCGTTATTGAGAGATTGTATTTCATTCAGCCTTGAAGTGAAATTGCAGCCATCCACTCTCTCAATTCTATTCAAAAGATTAGGATGCATTTTACATTTTTTTCTCTCTGAAAGCTTATTAATGGGATTCCAACAAGAAAAGGAAGATTACAAACACTTCATGTATGTAATAGATATGCCTCTGCCTCATTCCTACAACTGTTGGTTTTCATTTCCAAACATTTTGTTAAACCCATGTGTTCAGTGGTTAGCTGTACATTGTGTGTCCAGCAATTAAAATCTTACTAAGTAACTCTGAAAATTGCCTTGAGCTAAACAAATGAGATTGTAACTACTGATGAGGTAAGGATAAAGGAACTAACATTTAAACTGTAGTTTGGATTTTAAAGTTCCTTTAACCTTCAGATCAATAGGGTAAACTCCTGGGTATTCATTATCCATTGTTGGAAAAAGCCCAAGAGTAAGAACTCGTTGCATTCAAGAAGATTGGATACTCACAATAGTCACAGCACAGATTAATTGTTTTCTTCACCAATGGCCCATATCACTGCAAATAATTAACGTAAACTTCTAATGTTCAACCCAAATAATTTATGTTATATAAATACGAGGACATATCTAAATTTCTATACTGCAGCATGTCAAAGTTTCTGTATTTTACAATATTGGTCTCTTGGAAACTGAGGCACGTACACAGTGGTGGTTTAGTCAGTTTTCAGCTGAGATACTCAGAATAAGCAGTCTTTTGTGTACCAGATTCAGAGCAACAAAACCCTGTGTCGTATAGAAGGAGAAATGCTGACCTGGGCGTGCACACTGCTATTGTTGAAAGCTTTCTGGAGTGCCTGTGTGAGTCCTTTGGTAAGATTCTGTTTAATTGTGTCATCAGCTCTGTTTCTTCGCAGGGACAAAACTGAGGGGAGAAAGACACTAACAGAAACCAAAGAAGCATGTTTTCTTTACCCCATGAATCACAATAACAATGAAGGTATGTCACAGGAAATCATTTGTCATGTCAAGTTCTTGCATTTGCAGGTTGAAAACTTTAAAGTTGATTAGAGAAGGAGTAACGAAGCATGAAGGAGATCATAGGCAGAGAGCAGAAAGGATTGGGCCACCATTTCTTGACCTTGCTAGATTTCAAAACAAATAATTGATTGGTTAACGGAATACAACATCTTCCTGGATTGATGTTATGAAATAACCTGCAACACATTCCTTCTATAGTTCTCCTTTAACAGAACATACATGCAATACTGACATCATTTTCATATTCAAGTTAGGCATCCAGCCAGATGTGCAGAACAACACGTGATTGTCTTTCCCTGATGCACTGACTTAAATACGCAGTACTGTGGCATAGAGGCAGCACTGTGGAGTAGTGGTTATGGGGCTGGACTTATAATCGGAAGGTTGTGGGTTCAAGTTCCAGGTGGGGCAGTGCTGTTGTACCCTTGAGCAAGGTACTTCACTTAGATTGCGCCAGTAAAATGCCCAGCTGTATAAATGGGTACAAATGTAAGTGGCCCTGGATAAGAGTATCAGCTAAATGATAAATAATGTAATGTAAATATTCTCAATAAAATTAAGGAATCCATACCTGTTTTCACCCAGATTCTTTCTGTAGTGTTACACTGCAGTAGAGAGGTTTCTGTGGCGGAAGTATGGGAAGTAGATATATTTTGTCCAGGAGCTGTTGTAGCCTTGGTCACGTGAGATGTGATGGTGACCATGGAAGTCAAGGCTGAAGTTAGCGTGATCAAAGGAGACGAGGGGGTTTTTCTACTCTCTGGGGGTGTAGATGTTCCTCTCGATGTCACTGAGGCCCCTGTGTTGGTTACTGACGCCATCGTAGAAGGGGGTGGCGTGACTGTTTCTGTTGTGCTGACTATGGCAGTGGTAGAGACCACAGTGGTCATAGGTGTAGGTGGCAAAGTCACCGTTTCTTGGGTTGTGTGCATAAGGGTTGTTGTCACCACTCGTGTAGACGTGCTCTCAACAGCAACTGGTTTTGTGTTATTTATTGCAATGGCAGTTGACGGTACTATAGCAGGCAGAGTGGTTTCACTCTCAGGGGTTGGAGCTTCAGTCCCCTTTGTCGTAAAGAAAGTGGACACTGGAGCTGTGGTTATTTCCTCTGTAATGAGAGAATGAGTAGAATTTGCAGTTGTAACAACAGGAGGCCTTAGGGAAGTTGATGATGTATGGGGAGATGTTAGGGGACTGGACAGGGGAGGTTTGGTGGTATGCGTTTGAAATGTAGAGACTTCAGCTGGAATGGCTGATGAAGACAAAAGGGTGCTGGTGATATCAGAAGCCATTGTTATCGCTGAAGATAGAGTCTCCAATTCCGTACTTACCAAAGAAATCTCGCTAGAAGAAGAGTGAGTATTAAAAGTTGAGGTGGATATTGCTGACATGGGCAAAGATTCAAGAGAAACAGTCGTGAGACTAATGCTGCTAGCAGCAGAAGAATGGTAATGTGTGGTCTGCTCAGAAATTGTTTGATTTCCCACTGAAGTCCGTGAAGCTGTTGTTGTTTCCACGGGTATTTCAGAGGTTGTATCATTTGCATGTGCCGATGCACTAGGAGTTAATTCTGTTGACGATGGATGAACAGGACCCAGTGTGCTTGAAAGAAAAGGTCCAACAGTGTGCGTCTGGATTGTAGATTCCTCCATAGCACCTGCAGATGTTGTAGATTCCTCAGCACTTGTACTGTTAGACATCCAAGCATCTGTCGAGCTAGATTTCACAGTAATGGGAAATGTTGTGGACACATTATTGGAGTCTGTATTTGGTTCACTTGAGGCTGCAATTGTTGAGAAATATTCTGATGAGCTCAATTCTGCTGAAGGAGAGGTAGCTCCTGATGCCTGTGAATTAGAAGGTGTGTTGGAAGTATCAGATGATGTTAAACCTGATGTTTCTGTAAGGGCTGTATGGTCAGAAGTAACAGTAGTTGGCTCCATGGCAGATGACTGAGATGTAGATGACTCAACTGTATATTTGGGATTAGTGGTATACCTTTCCTCAGTTGTACTACTAGATATCAATATGTGTGTTGTAGCTGTTAACATTGTGGCTGTTGCAGGGGATTCTGTGTAACGCTCTGTAGTAGAGGGTTCATCAGGCATTGATGGAGACTGAATGGGGTGCTCTGAAGTCAGGGTATTTATTCTGTTGTCGGTTTGTTGAGTTCTGAGAGAACTATGTTGAGTACTTGTTGGAACTCCAGATTCTAGTGTAATAAAGGCACTTGTTGAAGATTCACTGGCTACTGTTGTCTTATGTGTATCTGCTGTGGATGAAGATCCATAGGTGGGTAAAGTCTGATACACTACAGTGCTTACAACCTCACCAGTAGGAGCTTCTGTACTGAGATGTGTCACACCTCTCGTAGAAGCATCTGATAAGGAAACTAAAGCTGAAGTCGTTAAATCATTCATCAAAGTCACTGGTTCTTGAGAAGCAGAAAAAGACATAGTATTCACAGATGTAGCACGAGTGTCAGATCCTGTGCTATAAGGCGTTACTGCTTCTGTTGAAGTTGCTGCAGTGGCTGATGTTAACAGTATTGATGAGGGGGTCCATTCAGAACTCAGTAGGTTGTCAGTGCTCACTGTCCCTGCATCAGTACTAATTGAGGTCACTGGTGCACTTGTTGATAACTGTGTAACAAAAGTGGTGAGGGTTACATTTTTGTTTACAGTTGAAGACTCAAAAGAAACAGAAGTAGACCTGCTGACTCTAGGAGGAGAATTATCACTGGTGGTCCAGCCATCGACAGTTTCATTAACTTGCAAAGAAGTTGTTGACTTGACTGACGGAGTTCCAGTCACAGAAGACTGTGTCAGAGGATTAGTGTGCGTTCTGGTGGTATCTTCTGCACTGAAAGGCACTGTAGGCTTCATGGAGTCAAAGGTACTGTCTAAGAAGGATTTTTTGGTATTTGGGGTTGTCCTGATCGTCACTTTGTCAGGTACTTCTGTGGAAGTAACAACATTGCTACCTGATGTGCTTCTTTGCAGGGGCATTTGAGATGCTGTTAAGGCTGCTTGGGTTAAGGGGATGGAGCTGGATGAGGCTTGGTTATGATAAGATGATGGAGCTGTTGATGGAGATAATGATGAGGGAAATGCAAGTTCTGTTGAAATGGATGTTTCTGTAGCTATTGACGGAGATGACACTGGCAGGGGCGGAGGTGATGCTGGGAGAATGGTGCTGTGTGTCAAACCTGGGCCTGAAGAAGTGACGGCGGTCACTGCAGATGCTGAAGAAGAAGGCACAGCTTCTCCAGTGGAAACCTCCGAAGGCCACCTGTTTGTTTGGTTTCCGTTGTTGGAGACGATTGGGGAAGTTTGAGATTGCACTAGAGTCTGGGGCTTTTGGACAGTTTTCGCGCTGGTTATCAGAGTCAGCATTGATTGGAATGTAGGGCTGTCACTCGATACAGTGTCTGTTGTGCTTCCTGCCGACCCAGGTGGATCTGTATCAATGACTGAAATAGTCTCCTCTTCGGTCAGCAGTAGTGTAGCTAACAACTGAGAGGGCCCGACTGTAGCCACTGGATCCTGTGGAAGTGCAGAATATGCTGAGGTTTCATAATTCCCTTGATCTGTAAGAGAGTTGACAGAAACATGAGCTATCGTCAAGAGATGATCCTTTCAACTCACAAACTATATGAGCAATTACATGCTTTTTTTTAATACTTTTGATCCTGAAATAAAGTTATGTATATGCAAAATGAATTACTGTAAGATAAGTATACATTGTTTTAGCAGATTTGAACACACCATATTAGATCAATTACGTAAAAATAATACTAATTGTTGCTATGCTTTTTAAAAACTGAGAGTCAAGAAAAAAAGAGATATCAATCTTCATGGGTAGATTAATATATATATATTTCTGCATAACACAGGAAAACATTCTGAATAAAAAGCATTATGTTAGTTAATTACCAACTGACTTAACACACTATGTCCTTAGATTGACATGCAGTTTCTGTAAATCGGAAGCAGTTACATTGCAAGCTGTTATTATTTAGTATTGTTGTGAGCTATTGTTCAGTGTAACTGCGTGTGTCTTGCACGGTCTTTGTCTGTATTCAGACTCAAAGTGGCCATTAATTGTACTACTATCAGTCCTGCCTGGGAGGGATTGTGCTGTCACGACAGCCTTGTGTCATTCAACGCAACTCAGGTGTGTACCGGCCTAATTAGCTACAGGTGGAGTATTTAGCAGCCCCCTGGACCTCAGCGCCAGCAGCCTCAATGCCCCCCTTCTGAAGGGCACCATCTCCAAAGGGCAGGGACTCTAGCTGTGGGACTCCAGTGAGGAGAAGTCTGCGAGGAAACGCTGCACAGCAACAATAGGCAACCATGACAATCTCTCCGATTCCAGTCCCATTCTCTCCTTCCACTCACCATGCACCTGCACGCCATTGCCTCCCTAATCCCTCTAACCTCATCTACCTTCCTCTCCCCTCCTCCTCCCTCCCCTCTACTCCACTCCCAGCTGCCCTCGAAGTCTACCGCTCTCTATTTTCCACATTCTCCTCCTCACTCACCTCAGCCAAGAAGTCTTACTTCCAATCACTCTTTGAATCCTCTGTCAACAACCCTCACAAACTCTTCTCCACCTTCTCCTCCCTCTTCGCCTCCCCTCCCAATCCTCCTCCTTCCTATCTCTCTGCTGATCATTTTGCCTCCTTCTTCTCCTCCAAGATCACAGACATCTGCAATCTCTTCAACAGTCCCACCTCCTCTCCCATCCTGCCCAAGTCTCCCACTAATCAAGCTTCCTTCTCTTCATTCTCACCTCTCTTGGACTCTGAACTTTCCTCTCTCCTCCTAGGTCACAAACCTACAATGTATACCCTGGACCCTCTCCCTTCTCTCCTCCAAGCGACCGCTCCTGATCTACTCCCCTTCATCTGCTCCCTCCTCAACTCCTCATTCCTCATTCCTCTCTAGCTGTTTCCCCTCTGCATTTAAACAAGCTGCTGTCATCCCACTCCTCAAGAAATCTGCCCTTGACCCCACCTCTCCTCAGAACTACCACGCTGTCTCCTTACTCCCCTTCTTCTCAAAGACTCTTGAGCGTGCAGTCCACCGTCAGCTCTCTGCATTTCTTTCCCATCATTCACTCTTGGATCCTCTACAATCCGGCTCTCCTGGCTGAATCACTGACTCCCTCAGCTGTGCTCGAGCGGCCTCCCTCTCCTCCTCCGCCTTGCTGACCTTGGAATCTCTGGGACTGCTCTCACCTGGTTCTGCTCCTGCCTCAACAACTGGACCTACCAAGTGACATGACGAGGTTCCTCATCCACCCCCCACCCTCTCCTCACAGACTCCAAGGCTCCGTCCTGAGTCCCCTCCTGCTTTCTTTCTACACTCGCTCCCTGGGCCCCCTCATCACATCCCATGGTTTCTCTTACCACTTCTATGCAGAGTGGTGGAACGACCTTCCCACTGAAGTCAATACAGCAGAGTCCTTGACCTCCTTCCTGCGCTTACTCAAGACACATCTTTTCAGACAGTACTTGTAATTTAGCCATTTACTCTCCTATAAGATAGCACTTTACAATGTTTTATCATACTACTTGCCTTGCATTACTAGCACTCGTATTGTTATTTTGATGTCCCCTATGCTCCCGTTCCCTTGGCCCTTGACTGTGACCTGACATCTTGTCTGCACTCATCAGCTTTTACATCCAGGATGTAAGACCCCATATATTGTATACACTTGTGTAAACTGGAATTTGTGAAATGTATTATGCTTTGAATTGCACGGTATTATGTAAATTGTAATTAGTAATGTTTTATGCCTTGAACTGCTCTGTATTTTTGCACTTTGTATTGCACTGAACCTGCCGGGCATCTGCTAAGAAACAAATAATAATAATAATTAAATATGTGACGGATACTATGTCAGTTTTCTTCCAACCTTAAATTCTTAATAAGCATCATTATCATCATTACATAAATATGGAAAGTCTAGGCATGGAAAACAATACTCATTAATAAATACTCCTAAGAGCAGTGCTGATGTCAATTTAAACTCCATTACAAGAAAAAAAAAAGTCATTTAAATGATTTTTAATTTCATATTAAAATCATATTGTTTCTTTTATATGAGTTTCTTTTTGGTTAAAAGTTCATCATTTGTACGACATGCTGGCAGAGTTTATTCGTGGCAGTGGAGTTTTATCCTACAATATACTGGCATACTGCCACAGTGCATTATATTTTCATTCATAGCACGTAGTTAAGAATTTTTCAACATATCCATCTGGGGATGTTTTATAAATTATAAAGATTTGCAAGCCTGTCACATACTCTAAGCCCAGCCTACAGTTTCTTCCTAACAAGCTAGCCTAATGCAATGCATACCGTATTTGTTTTACATTCAGAGAGCTACCTTTGTTACTGGTTGGAATCCGTGGACTGAACCTTGCCCCAGAAACATATTAGTGTGTATTTGATCTGCAGTACATGAAAGGAATTTCATCACAAATTCCTCTACTTCAAATACATAGATGTCTTCCAAGTATGTCAAAATATATAAAGGTATGAATGTCAATAACTGATATATGATTTCCATTCATATCTAGGAAAACTATATTTGCAGTATATTTTAAAAACTGCTTAATCATATTGAATGTACTGCTGTAACATTTATCTTAATGTATCCGGCTCTATTTGATACTCATACATACATTGGATTCAATGGTTACATTTAAAACGATATAAGCCAACATGAGATCATTGTCTAATGCACTTCCTGCATCGAGATGCTGCTGGGTTAGCATGCCAGCTCTGTTAGGAAAAGAAAATACCACATGAAAATTGAATCCCTGCAGATAGCCACCTGCTCTGACTGGAGGAGCATATGGGATACTCCTTCAAAGAAAGCCAACAACCTGGGAAGGATGGTCTCTTCAGAAGGGATGGCCATGGGGCAGAGGATGTAGCATAGGCCGGTAAAATGGAAATGAGAAACATCCAACCACTTTGGCCTTGGGTCCAGCTGGCTAACACTGGGATGAGCACCACCAACCAGTTACAAGCCTGTTAAACTCCCACAACACCAGCAGGGGTACCTGGAATGGACTTCCTTTCTAGCTCTGTAGATCCCATCTGTCTCTTTGTATATTTAATATAAGTATAAAAAATTACTTAAATGAACAATATTATACTCTAGGGCTTTATTCACACACATTTGTGCTATGTACTTAAATTATACTGTTCTTTATCAATGATACAAATGGCAGGTTTAAAGGGCTAAAATGAATAAATAAACAAACTTAATTATTATTATTATTATTATTTGGTAATCACTTAAAGGAAGGGTATAATGGAAGAAATTATGCTTGTTTAGTGTTATTTTGTAAAATAACAACAACAATAATAGTAAGCAATTATTACTAAACAGAACCAAACTGATCACACTTTATCGGACAGTGATGAATGGACAGCTCCAGTCTTAAATCAGTTTTTCGGTGTTATTCTACCAACACACATGAGATCAAAGGTTTAATTTTGTATTCTATTTTTCACAGCAGATACTTCTGGTCCATGCCTGCACTGACCACCTCAAAAACAAGAGGGAACTTGATGTTTGCAGAACTGCCTTCATTTTTTTAACATCACCAGTAACAAAGGAAATAATAAACTGGGCTGAACATAATTAATAACTGGAGCAGCAGGGCGGTGAACTGGGATGCCACGCAGGTTCACCTTATCTTCCAGACTCTTAACGTTCATTCCTCACTTGCACATCGTAGTGAGGATGAGCAGTGGGCAGTGAGCCTGCATGCGTTCAGACATCTTTAGACCAGTTTGTTATCATTAAGGAGGGAGTCTCCTCGGAAACACCTTGCAAAGAACATGATCAAGTAGTTCAGACTCAGTGTTTCAGATCCTTTGCTTGCAATTTGCTGTTGGGCAATACTCCCAAATGGAGAGTCTATGGACAGCTGCCAAATTAAGATAATGCCTTGATGCTTGGACTAATCACTTCGGATGTAGAAAATTCCTCTTTTACTCTATCAGACGCCAGACATCAAAGCCCACCAGAGGCATGGTTTCAGTGCTGTGGAGTTGTTGTTTCATTTGCACAAAGGAACACCGCTACACAAAATTTATATGAATTTAAAATTCCCTTAGAAGTCAAGCAAATTATGGCAGTGAATGTAACGGTGATTGAAAGTCAGTCTTTAATTAATCTGGTTTGAGCATCATTTAGCAGAGTAGGGTTAGGACCTTTTCCGAGCTCTCCCTGTTAATTATTGTGATTGTGAGTGTATTGTGCGAATACTGCACTGAAACAACACATTGCTGAGAAACAAAACCATCACAAAAAGCAGTCAGGCCACATCAAGCAAGAAGGCAGCTGCAGTGGCATCAATACTTAACTGAATTTCAGCCTTTTCTGCATAATTAATCAAGGTTTAAAAGGTCTGTGGTGGAAGCAGCATAGCTCTAAAATTAGACGGTGTAACACTTGGCATGAATATCAGAAAAATAAAGAAAGAAAATAAATTGGTGTCAGCAGCGCAAGTGAGCCAAATGAATCTCTTTTTAACTGTTCTGTCCAGCCTAGCATTCAATCCACATGGTCATTATCTATTAAGTCAGGCTGATGAAGAACATGAACCATACATTGTTTCAGGCAGCTGCGGAGGGCAGTCATTTATACTCGATTTATCCATATGAAGTCTTTAAGAAGGAAACATTTTTATTTTCAAGCAGTATACATTTCTTAAAGGTAAGTGAAGATTATTTTACCAATAAAAGACATAAGAACATAAGAACATAACAAAGTTTAAAATCGAGAGGAGCCCATTCGCCCCATCATGCTCGTTTGGTGTCCATTAATAACTAAGTGATCAAGGATCCTATCCAGTCTGTTTTTAAATGTTCCCAAATTGTCTCTTCAGCCACATCGCTGGGGAGTTTGTTCAGATTGTGACGCCTCTCTGTGTGAAGAAGTGTCTCCTGTTTTCTGTCTTGAATGCCTTGAAGCCCAATTTCCATTTGTGTCCCCGGGTCCATGTCTTAACATTACTGCCCTTGTAATAAATTCTATACTTTTGACAATATACCCTAGCATTGTGTTTGCCTTTTTTATTGCTTCCCCACATTGTTTGGATGGAGAAAGTGAGGAGTCCACATAGACTCCTAGGTCTTTCTCATGCGTTACTTCATCTAGTTCTACTCCTCCCATAGTGTCATTATAGTGGACATTTTTGTTACCTGCATGTAATACCTTGCACTTGTCCACATTGAATTTCATCTGCCAGGCGTCACCCACAACTGAATATTATCTAAGTCCCTTTGAATAGCCTGAGCTGCCAATATTGTATCTGCTGAGCCACCTATTTTAGTATCATCTGCAAATTTGACAAGTTTGCTAACTATCCCAGAGTCCAGATCATTAATATAGATTAGAAAAAGCAAAGGCCCTAGTACTGATCCCTGTGGAACTCCACTAACAACCTCACTCCAGTTAGAAGCGACTCCTCTAATCAACACCCTCTGTTTCCTAGACATCAACCAGTTCATAATCCATCTACTTACATTACCCTGAATGCCTACAGCTTCCAATTTGAGGATCAGTCTTTGGTGTGGAACCTTATCAAAAGCTTTTTAAAATCTAAGTATATCATATCATATGCTTTCACCTGATCTACAGCTGCAGTTGCATGTTCAACAAACTCCAATAAATTAGTAAGACATGATCTGCCTCGTCTAAACCCATGTTGACTATCTCCAAGAATATGGTTTTCATTAAGATGCTCCTCTATTTTCTGTCTAATCATTTTCTCCAACATTTTACAGGTGATGCAGGTGAGACTGAGAGTCTGTAATTTCCTGGCTCAGTTTTGTCCCCTTTCTTGTGATTTTTTTAATTATTTCCCCCTCACAGTACACAGTAAATAGATAAACCTATTGCTCAAATTACCAAATTCATAAGGAAGTAACAGTTATCAATCTCCTGAAAGCCACAGCCAAATGTGCAAAACAGATGAAAAACACCACCAGCAAATCTGATTATTTCCATAAAAATTCAAATAAAAGAATTTCAGGAAAAGAAGTCAATCACTGATGGATGACTGGAAAGCTGCACAAGCAGAGCTAACTGACGAATGATGAATGATGCCATTAAAGTGATCTCAGATTTTTTTTTTTTTTAATAACCTACAATTGATTTAAATGTGCGTTTTATTCCAGACTTGATTTAGTTCATTATACACCACAAAGTTTAAGTCCCTGGAGCAGTGAGACCGGACCTACTGTGGTTGGAGCACACAAATACAAATGCGCAATTATTCCCATTTGAACAGATACAAAGAAAATATAGTTCACTGCATGAGTTAAATCGCCCATTCCCCTCAATGTTTAAAGTATGACAAGAGGTCAGTTAAAATTACAAATGTGCCCATTATTGTCACAGTGTGAAGGATGAGAATGAAAGCATGTAAACCCAGGGAGCTGTAACGTTGCCCCATGGCTCTTAAACGTAAGGCTGTGTCATAATGTATACCAGTAATCCATAACACTCATACTTTTCAAGATGCAATAAAATGAAGCAGTGCACTCTCAGTAAAGACGGCTGTTTGACTAGGAAACATTTTGGTCAGTACTTCTCATTTTCATTTCTGTCAAACCAAAAGGTCAACAGCTCTCTGCTGCAAACATCTGACTTAGGATCCTACAATAGGATCCTATAATATGAACAGAACTTCAATATCATGCCAAGCTTTTCTGTTTTGGAATTACATCTGGGATTTTCTTTCCAGACAGCAACACTTTCTACTAAAATCATACTTGACAACAAATGTGATATGATGAGACAGCAGACCTTGAAGATCTCTCCAGAAAAGCATGGGGGGACAACTGAAATTCACACACTGCACACCTCCAAAGGAATAAGTATAAGGTATTATTAAACATTTAATTTCTAAACACTTTTGAGGCACATTAGCTTGCCAAGACATGGCAGCTGAATGACTCCAAGGTACAGAAGGAAATCAGAACTACATAAAAACTGGATGAGTTTTACACACTAGCCTACATAACCTGAATAAAGGTCACAGAGTTAAAGTTTGAGGAAATGGAATACATATATCTCGACAAGCTTTTCTAGAAACATCACAGAAACCTGAAAACATATAAGCTCTGGAAGAAATGTTTATATTAAGCTTTTTATAAACTACTTTTTGAGCATCTCCTCTTTTTGAAAGTGCTGTGCTGAGTTCTAAATCATAAATTCCCTGAAGGATTCAAATGTTTTGAAACTGAAACAGGCATTTTAAATCCACACCAGTCATTCTTATTAGCGCTGTCATTTCTGGCATGGAGAGGACAAGACCATGATTTTGCATTTTGCATTTTGCCAGCAATTATATAACACATATTTAAGGACAAAGACATACCACATATTCAATCAAAAGTACAGGTATTGCACGTAGAGATATTTTTTTAATTAGTCTGCAGCAAGGTCCTGTTTTTTAACTGATTGAAATGTCCTTGTTTTATTCAGATTTAAACACCTTTTAAAAGTAGAATTGGGATTAGTGCAAACTGCTCTATAATGAAACAGGATACTGGGGTATATCTGTTCTTCCAATGTCTTTAGAAGCCTTCTGTTGCTCATTGCCAGAATGAAATTAATGCATCCAAATTAAATTTAATTATAAAGAGATTATGCAGTACTCACTATTACCCTCTCAATATTATCTTGAATCAAGGAAGATGCTTAAAATAATTTCACCCAAAAGAACAAAGTCTTTTATTTAGATGTAATACTGAACCAGAGGGGGGAGTTGAATGGGGGGATGGTATTTGGAGCAGCTAAGTATAGTTCCATATATTTTAGTGCAACCAGGCTGGTCAGAAAAACAGAGATTTCATCAATGGTTACGCTGGGCCTGAAATGAGCCAAGTGGAATCTATGCCACTGAAAATGTGTTCATCAGTTTCTCTGCTTTCGTGAACTGAATCTCAACCTCAAGTAGTCTCTGGGGATTGGGGCGCTTAGCTGCCTACAGTTATTGCTGCAGCTTTTGGCAGGAGGCATCAAGGTCATTACTGAATGCTGTTCAATATGTTACTGCTGTGGTCTGGGCCCCTCGGGGCCGTGGCTCAGATATAACCCAGGTAACAGCCTCAATCGGTAGCAGGCTAAAGAAGTACAGCTATAACCTCATCTAACCCTGCCCAACATCTTAATCAAACTGGCAAATGGTCATCTCTGCTATGATATAACCATCCCTGCAGGACCTAACACGGGCATTTTATTGCATTTTAGACTCTGTGGCTCAGAATCAAAATCCCACATTTAATCCTCTGAAAAAAAAGACATCCTCAAACAACACCAACAAAAAGAAATCTACTAGCTTGAATGTAGTCTCTCAAGCAGGATTGCTTTATATTTCTCTCACACAAACCTTCTCTTCATGTGTTGGGTTTTTTTTATTGCCAAGGGTGCAGTAAGTAAAAGACACCTGCCTTGCCTTGGTTATATTTAGTTTTTTATAGAATATTTATTTGAGTAATGTAGCAAAATGTTGCATTAGAAATACATGATTAAATGTGGGTTACATTGTGGGCTAGGCTTAGGTGTTAGAGTCCTCAGTAAACTTAGCCTTTCGTTAAGGTTAGGGTCGGTTTTCTGCTGACTTAACTGAATCAGGTGTAGAGTTCTATGGTCCTAGCTCAACATGTTGGGGTTCGGGCTGCTGTGTGGCCTTAAAATGGGTCTGGTAAAAGAACTCACAGAGAGAAGAAATCAGGAACCACACAGAATAAATATACCAATACTGTAAACCAGTGTATGTAGACTTTCGTGTTCAGCTGTGTTATTGTTGTATGAGTAGCTGGTAAGTGTACTTGGAATGAATTAACTTCACAAGCATCCAGAGCGTATGAGCAATCATATACTTATAGAGCACACGTTTTCAAATATTTCGAACTGCAGTCAATACACTACCTGTCCCGCAGGATAGCTCTGTGCGCGATGGGAAACACTGCACTGACGAACAACAGATTCAGCCAGTCCTGACACACAAACCAAGGACACTTCCAAGGTGCTACCACTCGCCACGAACATCTCACTAACCTACTTTCCAGCGTTCAGAGAAAATGTAGGCCAACTGCGCTGAATTACCTCTGTATCTTCAACCACTTATTTACTGCACCCCATCTTATCTCATCACCAAATACAAATGTATTTTCATACAGAGCTCTCACCCACACCTTCCCAAGCTAAGGCTGTAGTGAATACATCAATGTTTAATAGAGAAGACTGCAGCAGGGGAGGTAGAAGTCAATAAATTAAGCCATCCTTCACCTCCATAGATTGCAACGCAAGACATAGAATAACAGTTCACATTGACAACAAAAAGACTAGCAGTCTACATCTCACTGCAGCTCTACAAAGCGGTAACATCAGAAGGAGGCGTTTCAAAACAAAGCACAAAGTCATTTTGTTGGTTGGTTGTTGCTGTAACTTATCAATAAATATCAGTCAGTCTTTGGTTGTGTTGGGTGTGTTTGGACTACAGTTAACTTATTCCCATTGTAGACAATGAAAAGTAAATGGCATTAATAAGCCAAACGGTGGCTGTTCATTGACACCGACGGACAGATCAGGTTACATATGTTACAGTAGAAAATGGGAAAATAGATGCTGTAAATGTCATTCAACTACTTCAACACATCCTAGTGTACACTGCTAATTTGGAAGAATCGTACCCAGGCAGATCCCAAAACCTGTGCCCAACAAATAAATGGGCTGTTTTAATGAGGTTTTTTTCCATTCTGCACGGCTGTAATGTGACTCTTACCTGTTGCGTAGAGACAGCAACATCAGGACTTTCTGTTTGTCAGTCTTCCAATTAATGTTTAACCAAATTACATAAAAAAACTAAGCAAAGTCAGAAAAGTAATTTAGTCAGATTTTACTGTTACTGCAAATATTTCACCTCCCTGTTAATGTATTATCACATTGTCAACATTGTTACAGTGTTTCTGTATTTGTAATGGTGAAAAAGACACGCATAGGTGCATCGTTATCACTGTGGGGGGGTGTGTGTGCGTGCGTGCTTGCGTGTGTGTGTGATTTTACAAAAATATTCAGCAACTACTTCACTTCTAAAGACATATACACAGGTCACTGTAATGCTCATCTCAAACCAGGTTTTCCAATTGGGGAACCATTTGACAATGCCAGCCGCTAGAATTGAAGCTCTTGGAAAAGCTGTTTATCTGTAAACGCAAACAACATGAAGGATAGACAGGCTTAAAGAAGCTCTGAAGTAATCTGGGAGATTGTATACTCCTCAGTCATTAGCTCAGTGGCATGTATCAGGTGCTGAGCAGACTGAGGAGTTAGGGGGGGAGAGCTACAGTTCCTGATTAAATGGAGGCCCAGGGATCCCCCCTGTTTTGTGAATCCTGTCACAGCAGCTTTGTGCAAGAGTAACTCAAACGTAAACCAACTGTCTCTCACATCCATTCCTGTATTACTATTCAATCTGAATTATCAAGAATATTTGTATTTATATAGATCACACTGCCTGAAGTCAAAATGTGATATCAGGTATGGAAAATGGTTTATATGAGGGTCAACAAGGTCTTAGTGCCCTGAAAAATGTTTTGGGTTTATAGACCTTAGAAGCAGTCATAGCATCCCACTTTACAATGAACACAATGAATAAATACAGAGCAAACAAATGTAAATCCACAGGTTAAGTTAAACCTCCATGAGTCACTGGTGTAAAGCAGCCAGGAGGAAAATCTGAGCAAATGTTGCATAAGGATGATAAATATATAATTGTATATATAAATAATAAATATAGAAAAACAATCTTTCTTGCACAAAACATTCAGGAGGTCCTCTAAGATCCGTTTCACAGAATTTTAAGCAAGGACAAATCCCATTGAGTTAACATGAAGGCTCATTAAAAATAAATGGAAACCACAAATACGTTAAAAGAATTGTACAGGGAAGTTACCAAAAGGAAAAATGTAAAGTAATTGAAAATTGTTCATGGCCAGGTTCAGCCAGGGAAGATCATACTGTGAGCAACTGAGAAATAATTGAACTATAAAGCTGTGCAGACGCGTTTGTATGCAGAGGGCCAGAGAATAGTCTTTGGTACTTCTTTTGGGAAGTCACTGGGGTCTCACTCCACACTTCCAAATGCTCTGCAGAAAAATATGTTGACCATAAGAAACCAAGCTTGCCAAATTCATATTTTCTGTAACTTCTAACGTATTAGTAATATAGCCGTGATAAAGGTAACTTAGTGTTATATCAGCATATATCAATTTAGACGTGTCTGTAATGACTTCTGAATTGTTTTAAAGTTGCATTGCAGCAAACACATTGGTTTATTCTATTTCAAATCACTGCAGTGTTTTCCAGGATTTCTTTGTTTGTGCCCTCTGTTTAAGAAATAATGCAGAATTGTCTTATTTTTATATTTTAAAGGAAAGGCCATTTACTTCACGGAGAAGCAAAGATTTGGCCTTGACCTCCCGATATCTGTTGAGATGTTTATTTTGGGGGTATAGCAAAAGCAATAGCAGGCACAGAAGACAAGAGAATTACAGGGATCAAGCTGGGAATCGGACACTCAAAGATGCATTAAGTCTAAAGTAGAAGAAGAGGGCATCTATGCTTGAATGAATATTGACCTGAGAGAGAGAGAGAGGGAGGGAGAAGTGGCCCAACTGTGTGCTGTAGAAAAGCTGAGTGCCGTTCAGCAAATCAAAGCACACGCATACACACTGCAACAGTTAAGATATTTTCGGCACCGATGTGTAAAAATAATCATGTACATTCAGGAGAAACCGAATAACATGATCAAATTACAAATAAACCATTGGCAAAGGGATTCTCCATTCATTTTTACTCTGACTCTGTAATGTGCATCACTGAACTCAGACAAAATGAAATAAAGGAGAGGAAGCAAATATGCTAATGTATGCAGCACATATGACAGCCTTCCTTACATTCGCTCTTCCTGCTACAGTTAACTGCCAGGTAAATGTCAGGCAAACACAATGGGGAAAATAATGACATGGCTCATCTCACAGGAGGCCTCTACAAGCACCTTGGTCTTTCTGTAGCCACCGGCTCCTATCGATGCGAAGGGTAATGCTGACAGTGCGCTGTGGTGTGCAAGTTTACTTTTCTCTGTTCAGGTGCAAATCCAGCAAAAACAGTTTATTATTTTTATTTGTTTTTGTTTCTTACAAGTTTAAGTCAAGCAGAAAGATTGTGTTTTGTGCCATGACCAAGATCTTCCTTCTTAAAATAGTTTCTAAAAGGATACTCTGACAATTATTTTTTCCTGAGTTTGTGATGGGAATCTCCTTTCTAACGAGAACGTGAATGTACTTTATTCAAAGGAAGATGTAAATAACATTGGGTTTGTTTAGAATATTCTCCAAAATGTAATGGGCTGAATACAATACATGCTTTTATCATGAAATGTTGGATTATAGGGCATGAGATACTGCTTGTTTTCAACCTTATGTCCAACCCTCTAATAAGCCACTGCAAGAATCAATTTTGTATTTGTATTTGTATAAGCAAAACAAACTTTCATAAGCAATGACCAGCCTGATGCCAGGAATAATCTCTACAATTGTATTCATGTGGGCATACTTTAAAAATAATGAAAAACTAAAATACAATAAAAAGTTAAGTGAGCCTTAAATATATATATATATAGTCCCTGATGTTTCTGCAGATTTAATTCATCACAATAATAGACACACTAAGAACATAGCGGTCACTCCTCCAGGAAGAGCAATGGGTATAATATGTCGATTTTTTAGACATGGAAGCTTTACTGGATAAGACGTGTTGGACATTCTCCCTCAGATAATATAAATTTATAGCTGCGGCGTGTGCGATGATGTGAGTCGAAGCTGGCGCGAGGGCCTATTAATTTCGTGGCTCACTGTGGCAGCAAAGGAAAGTGCACATTTCACTGCATGCCGGCCCACAACAGGGCCCAGCTGCCAGGCACTCCACATCCTTTCTGTGAACAGGAGCTCTTAGGGGCCGCACACATCCAGTCCACTTGGAGAGGATAACTCACAAGAGACTCCAGTTGACATCTATGGTTGGTTTGCTGTGGCCGGTGCAACACATCAAAGATATTAGTTTAATTTAGCATGTTTCTCATGTTTCTCACCAGCCACATTCGAACAGCAAATTGTGAATAAACCAAATGAGACAGAGAGCAGAGAACCCTCCATGTTGATACAGTCACTGTGTTGAATATCTCTCTATGGCTTTCCTTCCCGTGAGGTTCTCACTCTATTGGACTATTACAAGTAAACAAAGGACGGTGAGCCCAACAGCCTCCTCTACTCTGTCACCTTTCTCACAATTCGAAGGGTTGTGAGTACCTAATAAGCAAAGCAGTATTTATTTATTTATTTGTAAACACAAGCCTCTAAAAACAATGCAATCAGCTAAAAGCACACACATTTAGAGAAGCGGAATCAGCTCTCACAAAAAATAAAGCTAACCAACCATAATGAAGTTCAAGATTATTGGCTCCAGTGTGTGCAACTTGCACCTCATTTTTGTGATATTAATTCATAATTAAAGCCACAATAAGGAAACAAATCTGCTATAAATTCCTGCATGCCAGATTTAATAAAAACAATTAATTAAAACACTGGCTTCAAGCATCACTCCAGTGGACTCTGATTGGACAGTAGTGTATATATATATACACCAATCAATGCATTCACATTAGAAATTGTATAAATAATTCCTAATTAATTAAGCAGAAATGCCTTCATTTGCTACCAAGAGTAATTACAGCAGTCACAGCAGTATTGCGCTATTCTGGATCTAGAGAAGGCCAAGACTAATTTATATGTGGTGCAGGACCATAGATAACAAGTGGCATAAAAAATGCTCTTGATTATTTTTATTTTTATTTTTTTGCAAAGACTTGAAGTTCATCTCAGGCTTCAAAATGAAAGCCATGATAAAAATAAACAGAGCAGCCACCTAGCCGAGTTCTCACACACCCTGCCTCTCTCCAACAGTAACAACTAGAAGCCACAGCACATATCATGCAGCACAACTTTATGCTGTTTTTATAGCACATATTTATAATCTGTTGGTTTTGTTCATTTCTCAGCCAAGTCTGTTTGCTGACCGATAACTTCACAGCAAGAACCAGCAACTCAAACTGGCTTAGCTGTACCTCACAGAAACTGCCAGATTTCTCAGACCCCAAGCAGCCAGCACTAATTCCCATCAGCACAGAGGAGGGTTGGTAATGCAGGCTATCTGTGGAAATGCAGCCATTTACCACACCTTGAAAACGGAAACAAAATATACAGCAGCTACCTAAACACCAGCCATGCAAAGTGTAATATATATATTACCAAAATAAAACTACTCAACCAGAAACACCTCATACAGATATATACTGCCATTATTGAAACCCGAACCGCCTTGGGTGAAGGGAATCTCGAGAGTGAATGATGACAGTCCTCTGCCGTTTGTTTTTTCGACAAAAGGTCATTGTTTTGAACTGCATGAGATTTCCAGAAGTAAAAGCCTCTCAAGCATTCTCATCGTGTGTCCTCTGAACATAAAAGGTTCTGTTTATGAACAAATTCTATTTCCTAAACAAAATTAAAAATCAATATTAGAAATGTATTTGATTGCAGAATGTCAAAGTCACGCTGCCTCAATATTATCTTAATCATCACAGAAACTGTCAAAGTATAATTGTAATGTTTATTGTCACATGTCTTCTCATTCATTTTGTCATGTCTTCTGATGATTTCTGTAGACAGGACTGACAATGAAAAGTCCCCGGCTTTGTCTATTGTGTTCTTTTAAATGAATAGGGCTGAGGTGATTGTTTCCACTGCTAGGTATTCTTCATTTACAGAGGTTGATTGGGTGTTTAAAAAGGTGCTTGAACAGAAACCCATATAAGGTTAGTGGGAATACATTCAGACAGGAAAACATGTCTGCCACATTCAATAAGTGCGCATAAGATCACAGAACAGTTGCATTATTGGTAAAATAATCTGCCAAATTTTATAAAATGCTTCACATCAGCACTTCATTTGGGTTTAATAAGGGTACTAAAACACGAGAGCATTGCTACTGAGAGACGCTATCTTTAACCGTAAAAATATAAACAAACAAAAAACATAAAATAAAACCACAATGTTCCAACAATCTCAGCACAACAGGGAGATATGTTGGTACCCAAGTGTCTAAATAACGCTCCCAGTTACACAAACAAGAAGACAGACAGGGATTTGGTTCTCATGTGTAATGTTGCTAGACAATGAGTTTGTTGGTTCTGAAGGTGCTATCTAATACAGTATACAAATCCATGTTTTCAAAAGTACCGGTGCAGAGCAAAAAAACAACATATCTCCAATAACATATTTTCCACCTTTAGCAATTTTTAAAAACGCTACCAGCACAATGATGTTAAGGACCACATCATTAAGAACATTAAAAATCCCTGCAGCATAAATTATACTATGGAAGGTTCCCACACTGCTAATTTATATGCTAATTAACCTCCAACTGTAAGAAGACATACTTCAATGACACAGTTAACAGTATCAGGAGCGACCAACGCATTTTGTTTTATGGGTTTGCTATGAAAACTAGACAACAGAATATCCACACAATAAGCTGGACCAAAGCCTCATAGGGTATTTCTAATCAGGATAAGCTGTTTTAATTCATTTGATGTTGCTTTGCTCTCATAACTTCCTATCTCTTCCAACACAGTTTCATTTATTACTATTTATACTAAGATACATTTTGTTGTTGTTGGCAAATACTCCCATTTATAGGAATTAACAACATGAACCTGCTGTTGTAGGAACTTTATGAAATTTGCTAAGAGCCCATGCTGGCTGATGTCTCAGTAATAGCCTATCCATTAAGTTGGACAAACACAAGAAACCGATTAATTTCATTTAGGAATGCAAAACATCAAGCTGAACTGCGAAAGACACGGCAGAGGGCTACTGGAAGGAAATGTTTAAAAATAAAAGCCAAAAGTTATGTTTTTAGGGTACATTACATATATAACACAAAGTAATTCTGGGACAAAAGTGCAGATCCAGAGAAAACACAGATAAACACCCTTCCATTTCTTTAACATTGTGTAATATTGTGAGTTACAAGCAGCTGGCATTAAAGAAACACAATGGGATGGATAGTGTCCGATGCTATTAAATGTTAATTAGAAGTTCGTTTTTCCAGTCATTAAATATACCATTAACACTTAGTTTTTCTTGGTGCTGGCCTGGTGACCACAGCCATAATTATTTTCATCTGTGGAGCAAAGTTTACATCTAGAATAATGATAGAGAAGTCTGGGTTTTATAGCAGAAAAGCTTTTGCTAGCGATTGACAAGGCCATTACCTTTTGGTTCTGTTTTTTCAGATTCACTACATTATTAAATCTCTGGTCAGTGGCAATGCTATAATCATCTTCTGTCCATTAGAGCCCAATTATTTCTTTATGTGCTGCATCACTAATAGTCAATTCCTTAAGATATTACACCACATATTTGCAGTCTGACATTTTATTTTTTATTAATATTTTTAGAGTGGATGTAATCACAAAAAATAATAGGCAATAATATGTCAGACACCCATCCAGTTGGTAGAATGAATCAGTCAACCTCAAACTGAAGTTATAGATTAGTTAACCACTGTGCATTGACTAATCACAGCCCACAAATAACCATTTCAGATAATCCCCCAAGATGCTAGGCGATGAATAGTCCTGTGCTTTAGTGCAACATGTTTTGCAAACTCCAGGATAATGTCACCACCGCAGTCGCCACAACAGTCGCCTGGTGACATAATTACATAATTACAGTGAGTGACCCCCCAGAAAGGTTTCTGTCCATATAGTGGCAGCTCCCAGGCTCAGACTTCTTTTCAAAGGCAGCCATTGTTTAAATGATGGGTGATGATGTGGGAGCAGAGAGAAAAGACAGTTCAGTGGCAGAGTGTGAGTGTAATATTGGCAGTCTGATAACAGCACCTGAACATGTTGAGGCTTGACTTGGAATATTACTGTGAAGTGAGAGGTGAGCGACACAACGGGCCTTTTACCGCGCTCCCATGGAGAAAACTGAAACATGAAAGGCTCATTCCAGCAAACACTACCCACTTGTGTTCTAGGGTCATTTAAAATGTATAACACACCGTCAACAAGAGCTAGTGAAATAAAGGCAAAATAGGTTCAGTCATAAGAGCAGCATATTTCATATCCACCTCAGCGCACCCTGTGAGAATGAAAATGAAATGAAAATTAGGACAAAGAGGAACAAGTACAGTGTCTGGCAAAGATTCCCTAAGAAGGATAATGCTATCGGTAGTGTACCAATACCCGACAGACGTGTTCTCAAGGAAACGGTGTGAGAGTGAAAATACCGACTGCCAAAGGCAAACCTTTCGTCTCATAGAACCGTTCTTCCCATTTTCAAGCTCAACCATAAGACTCGATCAGAGACAGCGCAGTGCCCTTAATTCCCAGTGCTCCCATTAGCTGGGTTCTGTAAAATAGTGATCATAATTCCTTTAGTGTAGAGTAAGAAGCGTGAACACCAGAAACGTCTTACGTGGGTTGGTGTGAGTGGGTGGGAGAGCTCCAGGAAATCAAAGAAAAATGTAGGGTGCCGTGCAAAACAAACAAACAAAAAAAGCGGTTCATGTACCCTGCTGGTGAAGATAACTGATGTGAGCTGCTGCTTTAAGCCTTGCAGAGCAGGTAGGCAACTGTTCTGTGTTTTGGGAGTGAAGTGTTTAACAGTGTTTTAATGTCCTGCTGGGGTTGCATCACCTGTCTCACTTCACTTTGATGTTCTCTCATGCTATAGATTGAGTGACATGCATTTTTTTTTCGCCACTTGTTCTTTTTCGTTCATTTATTTATTTTAAGCTGAGCCGCGTACAGCAGGCCACTACCGAAGGGCCTAGCCTTCGCACGCCAATAACACGTGTGTAGCATTTTCAGAGCAAGCCGTACCAAAACCAAGCGCAGCAAAACAAAAAAGAAACCGGCAGGCACTAGGCTGAAGAGGGACAGCCCTGAGGAAACGTACCTGCAAAGTGAAATATTTCATCTAATCCATCCGAGTGAAATGTGCCAATACACTAACGATGATAACATACTCGGGGCACATAAGATTTAAAAGTGTAACAGGGCTCCACAAATCAATGTTTGGGGTAAAGACTGAGTTTACTTTCAAGAGTTCAAACTGACTGGCCAGAGAGAATGTATGAGTTGATTTTCGCAGTACGCTATTCCAATTATGCATTCATGAGAAAATGAATATTTCAATGAGAAACAGTGTTGCAGATGATCAAGAAAAACTAATAATGACCTAAATGAGGATGCATGTAGAGGCCCTTTTGTTAGTGGTTTCATTAATTTCTTCACACAAAGTGCTGGATAATCAATACATCCCGGTACCTAGTACAATCCAAACACAACCCAAATAATCAAGTCATGCAGCTCTCGTGTGCGTAATACACCTTCCTTTATCCCCGCGTACTTCAGATGCACTTTCAGACAGAGTCACCCTGATATGTATGCAAGTATACTCATCACACAATAACAGGAAGAAGGGATTGGGGTTCAATGTATAACAAACGTGATAAATGGGAAATCTATCCTTCATCTTAGTCGGTTTTATAAAACAAATGGATAACATTATACCATACTCTCAACACCATGACCTAAATGTCCACCAGTCTCCATTCAAGCAACCTTTTTTGGGTGGAAAAAATTCAAAGCAAGTGGAAACATCTTGGGGAGCCTTCATCCAGCAGCGGATTGATTTGGGCTGATGGTGATAGTGGTGATATATATATCTCAATACTGGTAATACAATACATTTTATATCACCTTCACTTCAGATTCCAATATAAAGAACAGAACGATCCACAAATTAGCTGCAAAAGTCTCCTAATAGACTGGAAATAAATACTGCCTAATGCAGTGGCATAGTATTGACTTAATCACATTAGAATTGATTTGAGATAATCAAATATTTTTGTTTGCAATCATGATTCACAAACAGACGGTTCACACAACACACACTGTGCTTGAAGTCTTTCTTGTTTTCGGAGTTCCTTTATATTCCTAAACTCTATGTGTTGGCAATGTTGCTTTATCGGAGATGTGAAGTTCAGCCAGGCTGGTCCAATGCAGTCAGAACAAAGATGAGTGTATTATCATCGGAACTTAATAGGGAGAAATCTTGGGGTTAGGAACAAGCTTTCATCTTTAACGGCACTAACCCAGACCAGCTGGCTAAAAGGTGTTCAATTGCTTTGTTTTGCCCCTTTTCCTTGCGCTATCAGATATCAGAATTGCCTTCATTTGTTGCTATCGTCAGTAAAGCCAACTGCTGGGACTGTTATAACAGATATTTAAAAGTAAGCTTTATGTGACATGGAAAAGATCTATAGATACATGAAGTGGTATTAAATGAAGCTAAGACTATTTGTGAAAAGGGTTGCTATTGCATCAAAGAGAATATCCGACTCATTTTTACTACACAGGAAAGAAAATAGCCCTCCACAAGCATCCAGATATTCCCAAGTTCCTTCCAGGTTAGAAACTATAATAAATGAAACAGCAGTTCAGACCAGATACTGCATGGTGGCCAGGAAAGGCAGAGTCTAGGTAAAACGTTAATATACAAGCCTCTAGCTATAGATGGGATGCAAGATCTGAAGACTGCATCATTATTTAATGTACACCACAGGAAGAGAGCATCCTATTTCCGAATGTTTAGTGAATATAGATGCCTAAATGGGGTATATATATATATATAAACAGATTATTGTTATGAAGTTTGAGTTGAACACATTTTTTTTCCTTCTCCTGTTTACATTTTATTCATCCCAGTTTGATGAAATATTCCTGATTTTAATAACGTGGTCATGCATAAATCAAAAGAGAGCAAATAAGGTTTTTGAGGACAGGCCTCTGCCCGGTTATAAGACTTTTTTTCAGACAGCAGGAGAGGCAGGTGTTTGTATCACACATCTGTTCAAGGTCATCAGTCCAACAACACAAATATGCCCCAGACTGCGTCAGGCGGTAAGGCCGCTACAGCACAGGACAGTTTAGACACATGGGCTCATGTCCAGCCCGTACCGTCACTCATCACACGCAGCTGCGCACCCCTCACCCAGCCAGGACACGGGCGCCATCTGCCCGGCTGCGCGGCTCCACCAATGGGCTCGGTGGGATTGTGCAGATCTGCGCAGAACTGCGACAAGCTGCGCTACACCACTGACCACTGGTTTCAGCAGTGGAATCTGATTTTCAAACACTTTCACCCCCCACTGGCCTCCTCCCTCAGCAGCACAGCACAGCACACTACAGCACAGCACACAGCACACAGCACAGCACACTACAGCACAGCACAGCACAGCACAGCACAGCACAGCACACTACAGCACACAACACAGCACAGCACAGCACACTACAGCACAGCACACAGCAGCACAGCACAGCACAGCACACTACAGCACAGCACAGCACAGCACACTACAGCACACAACACAGCACAGCACAGCACACTACAGCACAGCACACAGCAGCACAGCACACTACAGCACAGCACAATAAAGCACAGCACAATAAAGCACAGCACACAGCACACTACAGCACAGCACACATCAGCACAGCACAGCACACTACAGCACACAACACAGCACAGCACACAACACAGCACAGCACAGCACACAACACACAGCACACTACAGCACAGCACAGTACACTACAGCACAGCACACTACAGCACACAACACAGCACAGCACACATCAGCACAGCACACTACAGCACACAACACAGCACAGCACAGCACACAACACACAGCACACTACAGCGCAGCACAGCACAGCACACTACAGCACAGCACAGCACAGCACACAACACACTACAGCACAGCACAGCACAGCACACTACAGCACAGCACAGCACACTACAGCACAGCACAGCACAGCACACCACAGCACAGCACACAACACAGCACAGCACACAACACAGCACAGCACACAACACACAGCACACTACAGCACAGCACACTACAGCACAGCACAGCACACAACACACTACAGCACAGCACACTACAGCACAGCACACTACAGCACAGCACAGCACAGCACACAACACAGCACAGCACACTACAGCACAGCACACAACACACAGCACACTACAGCACAGCACACATCAGCACAGCACAGCACACTACAGCACAGCACACAACACAGCACAGCACACTACAGCACACAACACAGCACAGCACACCACACTACAGCACAGCACAGCACACAACACAGCACAGCACAGCACAGCACACAACACACAGCACACTACAGCACAGCACAGCACAGCACACTACAGCACAGCACACTACAGCACACAACACAGCACAGCACACATCAGCACAGCACAGCACACTACAGCACAGCACACTACAGCACACAACACACTACAGCACAGCACAGCACACAACACACAGCACAGCACACTACAGCACACAACATAGCACAGCACAGCACAGCACACAGCAGCACAGCACAGCACACTACAGCACACCGCACACAGCACAGCACACTACAGCACAGCACAGAGCACAGCACACTACAGCACAGCACACAACACACAGCACAGCACAGCACACTACAGCACAGCACACAGCACAGCACACTACAGCACAGCACAGCACACAACACACTACAGCACAGCACAGCACACTACAGCACAGCACAGCACAGCACACAACACAGCACAGCACACTACAGCACAGCACACAACACAGCACAGCACACAACACACAGCACACTACAGCACAGCACACATCAGCACAGCACAGCACACTACAGCACAGCACACAACACAGCACAGCACACTACAGCACACAACACAGCACAGCACACCACACTACAGCACAGCACAGCACACAACACAGCACAGCACAGCACAGCACACAACACACAGCACACTACAGCACAGCACAGCACACTACAGCACAGCACACTACAGCACACAACACAGCACAGCACACATCAGCACAGCACAGCACACTACAGCACACAACACAGTACAGCACAGCACAGCACAGCACACAACACACATCACAGCACACTACAGCACACAACATAGCACAGCACAGCACAGCACACAGCAGCACAGCACAGCACACTACAGCACACCGCACACAGCACAGCACACTACAGCACAGCACAGAGCACAGCACACTACAGCACAGCACACAACACACAGCACAGCACACAACACACAGCACAGCACAGCACAGCACACTACAGCACAGCACACAGCACAGCACACTACAGCACAGCACAGCACACAACACACTACAGCACAGCACAGCACACTACAGCACAGCACACTACAGCACAGCACAGCACAGCACACAACACAGCACAGCACACTACAGCACAGCACACAACACAGCACAGCACACAACACACAGCACACAACACAGCACAGCACACAACACACAGCACAGCACAGCACAGCACACAGCAGCACAGCACAGCACAGCACAGCACACTACAGCACAGCACACAGCACAGCACACTACAGCACAGCACAGCACACAACACACTACAGCACAGCACAGCACACTACAGCACAGCACAGCACAGCACAGCACACTACAGCACACAACACAGCACAGCACACAACACAGCACAGCACACTACAGCACAGCACAGCACAGCACAGCACACTACAGCACACAACACAGCACAGCACACTACAGCACAGCACACTACAGCACACAACACAGCACAGCACACATCAGCACAGCACACTACAGCACACAACACAGCACAGCACAGCACAGCACAGCACACAGCAGCACACAACACACAGCACACCGCACACCGCACACCGCATCCCTGCTCTCATCCCTCAGAGCGGGTGTGTAGGTCTATCAGTGAAGCGTCCTGCGGGAAACCAGCTCTTCCCTCATTACTCGCTTTCTTAGCGCCTGTGTGAAGGACACGCAGTGTCTCACAAGAACTAACAGCGTTTCTGAAATGTACTAAATTAAAGTGCAGTTCATTTGAACTTTTCTGGACACACAGTGAAATGGGTCCCGGCCCGGTGCATCTGCAGTGCTGCTGTAACAGTAACTTCTGTACTGATATCATTCTCAATCAAAAATCATCATCATCATCACCACCACCATCAGTTTTTTCTGTTCGTGAATGTGTTATAGGCTACTGATGTTTGAGGTGTATTTGTTCAGATTTTTGGGCTATTTTAATTGATTCACTCTTCTTCATGCGGAAAAATCAACAAATGCATGAAGGTCAGTTGAACCTGCGGAGCCCATGCGAGCTGCGTGTTTGTGCTGGAGGTGTTCGCCCTGTGAAGGCTGCTCTCCCGAGAGGCTCCCATGCACAGAGACGCCGATCACATGCATGACGGATCGCACAGCTCTTACCCTCGGTGGCCCGAACCGGCTGCAACACAAATAAAAGCATCCCTAAGGACAGGAGACACTTCGTGCGCATCCTGGGACAGACAGGTGCCTCCCCGGTCCTCCGACAGGGACATGCTGGGGCTCTCCGTCCGCGGGCAGGGGCCGGGCAGCGGCGGTGCCAGGAGCAGGGGTAGTTATGCCCACTCCTCAAACTAGAAGCCATTTGTGTATCCAAGAGAGAGAGCGCAGTCCTGGTCCTGAAAAAGGCATGGGCTCAGCCCGCACAGGGACACTGCAGCCAGGCTCCCGGCGCGGCGCGGCGCTTCAGCACAGGCATCGGGGCGGCGGCGCTGACCGCGGGCCGCAGCGCGTCGCTCCGTGTGGCCGCAGCATCGCGCCGGACGAGAAACACTCGCAGAGCTATGGATGCTCCTGCTCTCTGTCCCGGGATTTCTAATGGAGGTGTGGTCAGCCAGTGTTATTGCAGTTAAGAGACGTCATTTCATTAAAAAGAAATCACGTAGCCGACTCCAGGCTTTACTGCGAAAAGAGAGCAGCTAAGGTAGCAGCCGAGGTGCGTTGGACGACCCCTGGTGGGCGCAGGTGCAGCTCCTGAGGTATAATAATTAGATCTACGGATACTTGAAGAAGTCAACAGTAATGTCTACCTTGGACAACAAATCAAGGCAGCCATAACTTTTGACTTCTTCATGTATCCGTTTATCTACTTATTATATCTCAGTATATTTTATTTCAGGAGATGCATCTGCGCCCACCAGGGGCCGATATTATGGAAGAAATCAAAAGAACAGAAAAAATGGGATGGAGAGAATTTACACGAGACAGGAAATCTACCCATGGATCAATGCACACTGATCACTTAATGCAAAAACGCTACAGAAACTGCAGGTGACAAAAAGAAGCATGGAAAGATGTCTGCTTGGAATAACAAGAGTTTGAAAAAGAAAGGAATGGATCCGAGAACAAATTAAAATACGTAGCATCAGTGAAAGAGTAAACCTGTTAGAATGGCAATGGGCCGGACACACACCGCAAGATGGACAGATCAAAGTTGGACCACAGAGGCTACTGAATGAATCCCAAGGGATGAAAAAAGTACCTGTGCAAACTAGATGGCTAAGATGGCAACAGAGCTGGTTTAGTCATTCAGTCCAACGCCTGACACAAGCTAACCCAACAAGTCAGTCACTGGCCGGGCAGGATGCGCTGCAGCTTGGTAAAAAGCTCTTGTTTCGATCAGATCAAATGATGGGAAACAAGAAGTGCCTAAAGACCTTAAGACCTACAGATCTTAAATGTGCCTTTTTAGCCGATACCAGAACGCAGTAGGTGCCTGTGACAGTGAAGAGAAGTGATTTATGATGCCATAGCAGTTTGAAACAAAATGACATCCAGATAACTGATAGGAAATAATATTCTTTAGCTGGAATTAACATTCAGTGTCCTGTGTGCAGAAGACACTCCTATCATATAACATGCTTTACAGTAATAGGAGAGTCCACAACCCAAACTAGCAAATCTGAATCAGACTGTCACCATGGAAAATTGTAATCATATCCTTTGAGATCCACCATTAATACTGAAGGGGACAGATAAGTCCCTGTTATACATGGGACGAGATTCAGCCGCGTGCCTCTCCAGTGTTTCCAGTGTTGTACCAGTGTTTCAGTTTGAATGGTAAACCTGCTCCGAGAGAGAACAGGCACTGTGCTATTTACCTGGAGATGCAGATACATCTCTCGGACTGAGCTCTGGAAGCAGGTCTCACGCATCAACAGCAGAAGGACATTTGGACTTGTGCAGTGAACTGGATGCGCACAGGCCCTGGATTACTGCGGTGGGCTCGGGCGGAGAACAGAAGAGGATTAAGGCGAGCAGATGGGGGTGCTGAGAGTAGGAACAGCACCATCCTCGAGGGTACAGAGCAGAGGACGGGGGAGGCCGCGATCTCAATCTGCAGCATCTCGGAAAGCGCCCAAGAGCCAGGGAGGGGATTGCAACAGACCCCTCACCCCACCCGAAAAGCAAAAATAAAACTTCAGCCGCTGCAGGCAAAAGTGTCCCAAAGAGATGCTTCTGAGTGAAAGACAGCCTAGCATTGATCTGAAATGAGCCTTGTGCCAGAGAGAGGCTCACATCATTCTGGGATCGCAGAGATGAACTCTCGAGAGCATCGAACGCTTGTCCTAGCCCAGGCGACCTGCAGAGGCTGGCTGATATTGTAACTGTGCGGTTAATTTGCTGTGCAAATGGGTTTTACATTGAAATGAATAAATAAATCAGTGATTTGAGAGTCAATAGCAAGACCATCCATATTCAAAACGTGTCTGAAAAACTCCTGCGGCCAATCTTTAGACTTGGAATCTTTTTGGATTTATATAAATGATTAAATAATCCCTGAACAAAAAACATCAGCCTGAGGTGTTGAGAGAAAAATGTGTAACGGGATGCAGGTTGGTACACGTCATTTAAAACAAAAAGGAAATCTTCATTTTGAAATGCTTATTCTATTCTAACACAAATGTTTTCACCACAATATCCACATGATGGCAGTGTTATGTGGAATGGGAGCTCACTATGAATGCAGATTGAGGAGTTGAAAACAAACCAAAAACAACCTCGGCAATATTTCCTGATAAAAGATCAATAAAAACAGCACAATATATATATATATATATATATATATATATATATATATATATATATATATATATATATATATACACACATATATACATACATACATACACACCAATAATTGATTAGAAACAGTTACAGCTAAAAATACAAGACTCTCTTGAACGTAATGAAGCTCCAGCGCTGCCTCCAGCTGTTCCCTCTGTTCTGCTCCATTATGGTTTTAACACTTAGAAAGGGTTATTTGAGGTCATCCCTGAATGGTAACTTATTAATCTAAATGTCAGGCTCTCAAAGCGCTTTAAAGGAATCAGTCAGCATTCTTATCATCTGGACGGAATGTAATTTTGGTTCATTTGTAAGAAACACTTCAGTAACTGCATAATAGGAAGGGATTCATTAAACTTCTGAGATTTTCTACC
Organism: Amia ocellicauda; assembly: GCF_036373705.1. Taxonomy (NCBI): domain Eukaryota; kingdom Metazoa; phylum Chordata; class Actinopteri; order Amiiformes; family Amiidae; genus Amia; species Amia ocellicauda. The sequence continues at coordinate 2,476,642 of NC_089853.1, forward strand.
AGAATATTGGGTTACATGATAAGAGACCGCAATATATGTGTGTCATGTACTGTCCACACACAAAGGAGTACTGGAATCCTTCAACAGCTTTTGTTAAAATAATATAAATGAACTCAATTAGAAATTTCGTATACATAATTTAGAATTACTGACATTAAAACCAGTTTTAATTTGGAGAGGGTGAGTAGAAGGTCAGTCTGTGGGAAACAATCCAGACAAAATGTAATACATATTGGTCACAGTAAGAACTGCATTGTGTATCACATGAAATCAAAAATTGATAAATACAGTACAATTTTCAGTAAAAAAAATATTTAATTCCTATGTTTTGTAAATATTGCGATGATTATTGGCCCTTTACATGTATTACGCTTTAAGATTGCACATTGTAGCTGAATGGAGGCGATTTAAAAATCATTGCATCTATTATATCGAAAATAACGACAATTATTCAGAAAATAATCACAAGCCAATTGCTGCAGCAATAGATATTTTTAATTCAAAGTGAATCTTGACAATAATACACCATAAATTCTTATTTTGACACTCACCAAAATAGTCACCTGGAAAACCCGCTTTTTGTGACAAAGTACAGAAGGCTTGGTCACATTTAAATCACTGAGAACTAGAGAGAAATACTATCGCAAACTGTAAGAGACATTACATCCATAAAATTTAATTTCCCAGTCCTCATATTGTAAATATTGCACAGTGCAATTGCTACATGGCAAACTAGTGTAGCATAAAATCAAAAGCAAAAAAAAGAAAAAGCCACAAAAATCTACAAATATTAAAACAGTAACAGTTCAAACTTATCAAGTCTATTTGCTGTGTAATCTAAACAGATTATTCCATAACTTGCAGCGTGAATTAACTTTTACAAACACAGCTAATTTGAAAATAAAAGGGAAATAATAATAATAATAATAATAATAAAAAAAATCTAAAGCAATCAAACCAAGTAGTTAGGATTTAAGATTAATACAGTAGCACATTGGATTAATACAAAGACCCTGAATTAACTTCTTAAGCATCTCTAAAAGAGTAATACCAATCAGATATATATATATATAAAATAATTTGCAAAATTTAAAATTAAATATTATAATGGAAGTTTAAAAACTGCAGTGTTTGGTTTATTTTTTTATTTTACAAAACTTCACTATGCTTCAAAATAGAAATGTTTAAAAAAATCATTTTTTTTAGATGGTAAAACCGGTAGATTGATGGATTTGTCTGTGCAATCTGAATTATTGACAATTGAACCCACTGCAATCTATATTTCGTTTTGGCTAACATGGAGATTTTGTGCAGGCATATTTGCTGGTAAACACCATTACACAGGAATCGAAATACAGTTAAAATTCCACATGCTTTTTAGACAAGATTGAAAGAAAAAACCCATCGTGTGTCACTACATCATGGTCATGCACTTTTAGATGTGAAATGCCTACATTCAACCGAGACCTCCATTTCTGTTGTTTGGTATGAAGAGCAAGCAGTCATAAACTGAAATGCAATGGTTTTAGAAATAGCAACAGACTGCTTGCTTCCAGTTACAGCTTTGGCCCTTTTTTGATTTAGGCAACAAATGTGGCTTATTAATTACAAACCAGTAAGGTACAACACATCAGTTACAGCCATTCATGTTGTTAGTTTCTATACAGGCGAACGGGTGGGCTTTTTCCTGCAACTACTGTGATCTTAGAAGCACTTTCTGCATGGCAATACACCTCATACGAGCATTTCACCAAATTACCACAGAGCATCCCCCTCCCCCAGAAGTGTTTGGATAATGTTCCTCTATGTTAAGCACTGAGAACAAGTCCACAGACTGTTCTGCATATCTACTTACTTTGCTAGTCATGACAGACCAGAGGAACATTTTTGTTTATTGGTTTGTTTGTTTGCTTTGAGATATCGATTTGGTTCTGCATGTTCAAATTAAGGATAAAATTAGCTCTGGGCACCTACAGGTTCTTTGCTCCAGCAGTAACTAGAAGCATCTCTTGGGAAAGATTTCAGCACAGGCTCTAGAGTGCAGAAATAGTTTGATCAAATGAAGCAAATTTTGTACCTTCCTGTTATTCCAAGAGGCAAAGATGAACCGAGCGAGTGGTGAAAGCAGTTCTTGGTGGGAGGCCATGGTGTAACATGCTGATGGTTTGTGGGTGGGCGATACATTGTGAAACAACAGAGGAAACTGACAATTCCTCAGTGGCAGCATCTTGAGAAGTAGCGTGCTCTTCTCCTACTATAGCTCGGACTGCAGTATTTCGATCCCCGGAATGACTATGAGAAGCATGAAACGGTCATTTTTGGTCAAGCTGCCACTTCCAAGTGGCTGAATACATCACTGTTAATCTCATTAGGTTTCTCTTGCAGACCTTTGATTTTTTTTTCTTTTTTTAGATTTGTGATTTTTAATAATATCCCCTTCTCAAACAATACCACACTGTCAGTGGGGGAGAACAGGCAAGCATCAATTCAGTCATCTGAACCACAGATTCTCAAGGCACAATCGCAGTGTTATACACACTGTCCTCAATGAAATAAGGAGTTGGAGTGGTTAAGAAATCAAACTTACAAAGTTGGGTCGGATATGAAAGCTCTGCACGAACGATCCTTCAACTCTCTATTCAGCAAAGTATGGAGTTGCAATCTGACTGACCAAAAGCATTGTTCCTCACATTTAGTCTTCTGAACAACCTATAGATCAGCAATTACATTAGACAGGTAAAATGGGGTTGTAGAAATGTGCAATATTCTATTGGGATAATAATAAATAATAAAAAGGGGGAAATACAATAGTTAATAAACTTTTCAAGATTGAAACAAACTGCTAGCACAAAATTCATGTCACTGACAATGGGTTTTAACAGAACACTGCAATTTCATTTCCAAGAGGAAAAAAAGGCATTTTATCTTCCCCAAACCCATTCCCCAATTAGCTTATTGACAGTTATACAAGTGCTGTTTAGTGGTGCGTAATATAAAGAAATGTAATATAATGCGTTGGCATTTTATTTTTCTTTACAACTGTACTAGAGTGATATCCATAGTACTGTGTTGCAATAAAACATATCTGCATGTTAGTACATAACTGCCTTACTGAAAAAGTTAACTCAATCCTGCAAGCTACAGCATTACATGTCTACAAAATGCCAATATGAAAACATAAAAAAATTAAGTTACATCAATACATCCATTTATATGCAGTGATGAGCCCAAAAGTTAATGAAGATAGAATACTGATGCAAAAAAACAAAACAAAAAACACCCCCAAAACATAACAAATGCAACTAACTTCCATCATTTGCAATACAGTAGTTACAATGACACTCCAAACATTAAAGCAAAAAATTAAAATCAAAACCCCACTTCTATTTCAGGTAATTAGACCTATACAAAAATAAGAACGCTAAGTAAGAACTAAGTTAATCACCTAATTTCACAGCTATCTGAAGTGGCAATCATTATATAGCAGCTTATCTATGATACATTCAAGATAAATGATACAAATTATTACTCGCCCAAAAGCTAAACATAGCCTCAACCATTTTTTTCTTTTTTAAATACATTTTTAAATTTACCCCCTCGCTATAACTACAGTATACTTGAGGTCTATGCAAGAAAAGTAGCTACCTTGCTCAGGAAATGGATTACAGTCTTTGGTGCTGCAAAAGCAACTTCATTTGAAATTAAAAACAAGAACTTTACGCACATACTAGCAAACAAACAGAAAAAATGCACACAGCATATATATTTTCTCCCTGACGGAATGTATAAAATAAGCAGTCGACACCAACAAGCTTAAACAAATGATATAATAAAAGTAAAAAGAGTAAAATTTGTCACATGCATAAATGAGAAAATTGCACACAAATAACTCACACCTCGTCAAGCTTCTGCACTAAATAGTCTATTTCTATAATATATATCAAATACTGCATGGTTTGCTCAAGCTAAGATGAATCCATATCGTGAATCAAAGAGCGATTTGCATTTTTTTGTCTTTATCTAGTCAAAGCCATGCCCACCACATTTCTAAATATTTCATAAAACCCAACTGATCAAATTTTAAAATAAAATTACAAAACAAATCAACAACTATTTAGATTGTATTGCAGTTTCATTAAACAGTATAAATACTGTTAGTAATAAGTGTATCCTAAATAGAAATTGATTATCAAATATTAAGCAATATTCAACGTTTGCTTTTTATACACTAGTTCATTCGGAAAAAACCTGAACAGCAAACATTTGCTACAGCAACGCATGCCGTCCTTCGCTTAGGAAAAACTCGCCATTTCTCAAATTTACACTGAATCCAAAATAAGCATTGCTCTACCTTTAATTATATATATATATATATATATATATATATATATATATATATATATATATATATATATATATATATATATATATATACACACATACACACACACACACACGTGTGTGTGCGTTTATGTATGTATGTATGTATGTGTGTGTATATATACATATATATATATACACACACACACACACACACACACATTATATATTTAAATATACACACACACACACACACACACACACTTATATATACACATTTATGTCCACACACTGTATATAAACACATACACACACACACACACACGTATATATATGTGTGTGCATCTGTGTGTGCATACATATACACACTCACACAAATACAAACACGCACGCACACTCACGTATGTATATATAAATAATTCAGCAGATTTGAATTTCAAGTGCTGCAGTCCAGTACATCAATATATAAGTAGTAACATTAACAACCTCAAATATTTAAGGCACTATGTGTGGGAACGAGTTACAATGCAGCTGAGATTCTTAGGACAAGAACAATAAGAGCAACGTCTAGGCTTCTCTCCGTTGTTTTTTTTCCCATGCAAGGAGAAGACATGCAGCGTGAAGAACAACCTTTCAGATAAGTGACTCGACACTGAAAACACCAAAGACACAGGAAAAGTACAAATAGTTAACAAGTACACTGCACCGTGGACACATGTGCATCTGTTGCCCTATACTCTTATACTGTATGGCTTTACAAATGTAGACGTGTCTTGCACAAGTTAGAAGGCAATATATAAAAATAGTAGGAGCAAAACTAGACTTCCACTCCCGTTATTCACCTGTGTTTTTTTAAGAGTAACCATATAAGATCCAATGAGAAGATGTATCAAATGTGCAAAACACATTAAAAGTGAGTTTATTTTTATATTTTTTTAAAGCTCAGAGTTTTAATTGCACCCAAGTCTACATGATTCAATTTTTTTATTTCTGTTGTGCCATGGCTAAAATTATAATAATGTTTGTTTTCATTTTTTGTTGTTGTTTGTTTGTTTCGTCTCACACTATTCTGTTTCCTCTCTTCTATACCAATCGTTTGTGAGCCTGAGCGCTCGGCCCGGGCTCAGATGTAAGGGTACTGGCTGAGTTTGGTGGGACTGAGCGGGAATCCGGCATAAGCAGGTGATGCGGCGATGTACGAATGGGTGGGGAATACTGGTTTGAACTGGTTCTGGTGGATGGTGGGGGAAGGCAGCAGGCGGTGGTTGATGCCCACGGTTACTTGATGCACGATGCCGCCGGGGTGAGAGATGCTGTAGGCAGACTGCATGACGGGCCTGGTAGTACATGGGGACGCCAGAATGTGCGCAACGGGCGCGGCGGTGCCCAGCGTGGCAGACGGGGGGTAGGACAAGAGAGCCGGCTGCCCCCCGAGGTGAGTGTTGCCGGGCAGGTGGGGGTGCGCTGTAGTGTGATTGGGGCTCCCGTGGGGCAGGGTGAAGGTGTGCCCGTGGACCGTGGGGGGGATGTAGGCCTGCTGCCGCCGGTGACCGTAGTTCCCGTTCCACTCCTGATGGCAGGATCCGTAGTGCTGGACCTGTTCAACAAAGCCAGGACAGGGGTGTTAAAACCCTTCAAGAGTACTTATCGGCGCAGGCGTGTCAGGGGCACTGTGGCAACAGAACGTACCTGTCCGAAGCCGAGGTGCTGGGGCTGGAATGCGGCGGCCATCTTCTGCTGGCGAGCGATCGGGCCCGAGTGGTGGTTTGGCCTGCCGTGTCCAGAGCGGCCCTTGAACAGCGACTGACATGAGGCATCTAAGACTAGGAAGAGAGCTGGGTTCAGTGTGGAAACGAAGGATCAATCGCTGACTCCCACTCTCTCTTCCTTATGTTGCTGTAGTCAAATTCATAATAAACTACATTCACAACCATTAGAAGCCATTACAAAATGAAGAAAAAAAAAAAAAGTTTAATTTATTAAACTATGATATCTTTTCCCAGAACAACCCTTGAGTGCCAAGTGAAGAGGGTTTGAAATAAACTAAGAAACCAGCTGTCAGCACAAGGCCACAGCTACAGACAGGATTCAGATTCACAGAACAGAATTACTTCATTAAATCAGCTGGCATTTTATTTTTAGATTTAGGTGGCTGTTTTCTATGAATAAGGAACTCCTAAAATAGTTTCACGGGGCATGTATATTCATTTCAGCTGTATCAGAGGGGGCTTGGAGCAGTAGGGTGCAGGGAGGCTTTCCTGAAAATAATATCAGACCCTATCAATTATGAAACACTAGATCTATATCTTTCCTGCAATTCTGAAGCCTTATCTGATGCATCTCAACCTCCCCCAAAGTCAATACCACGAGGAATAAGACGATACCATCAGGTGACTCTCCTCCAGCCGCACTCAAAATGATACACTCCTCACACGGAAACCGCAGTCTCTAAAGAAGTAGTCACCTGTGTTGGCCATCTGGTCCTCAGCCACGGAGTTGTTGTTTCGCACTCTCATCGGTGGCACCACCATGGTGCGCACCACGGGCTTGCTGGGCTCCGTCACCGGCGGCACTCGGGTCTCTCGGTTCTGGTTGGTGTCTGGGAGAAACCTGCTCTCCATGAAAGGACTATCGTTCTGTCCGGAGGAGTCGGACGCCGGCGAGCCATCCACTGTGTCACAGCCGCTCTCTTGCTCGTCGTCCGACATGCTGAGGGAAGAAAAGACAAACACGGTCAAGCTGGTAATTACATCCCTGTGCATCATGTGTAACAAATGTGTGTATATATCATTTCCAGGATTGGTTTCTGATTAGGCTAGGGACAGCTTTCAAATTGAAATTCAGTAGTTATTATTTTTCAGCAATCAGCGATTTAACAGTTTTTGGTATCTGGTTCTTGAGTCAAGTTCACTTGAATTGCATGGTTTTTAGAACTGCACATGTTCGCTGGATATTGAAGAGCCACGTGACTGTTCAAGTGCTCTCACTCATAAACCCAGCAAACAATCAAACACTGTCCTACTGGGCGAGACGGACATCGCACAGGCAGCCTGAAGAGAAACGACGAGGCGTGAACATGACCACGTTAAACCATTGCCAGATTCCACTAAAGCCATGAACCTTTAGAGAGTCTACCTGTTGGGTCTTTTACAGGGGGATGGGCTGGACTGCACAGAGTTGGAGGAGCTGGTGCTGAGAGTGCTGTCAGGACTGCTCAACGAACACACGCGGTCAATGTTCAGCGTGCTCTGACAGGCTTCGCAATCTGGACTGCCCTCACATCTGCAACAAGACAGACAGACATCGTCACGACCTAGTGCTCACATCAGGTACTGGATGCGCATGAAACCCAAGTGAACACCTAGCGTGCTGGCGACTAGATCAGTTCTGCTTCATGAAGATGCGACGTCCTCTGCGAGTCAGATGCTGCCGTAAAGAGTCAAGAGGTGGGGATACTTACTCTCCCAGCGAGTGTCTCTGGGTCGTCTCCTCGTCGTCCGTGTCGCTGCTGATGGTGATGACGCTGACCGCGGGACTGGGGGAGTCTGCGATGATGATGGTGTGGCGCTGCTTGTTGGAAATGGCCAGGTCGCCAGGGTCCTGCCCTGCCTTGCAGCAGCTCCGTGTCTCTCTCTCAGGGTTGCGATTGTCCTGCGTCCTCGCGACGCAGCTCTGCTCCTGCGCGTTTTTAGCATTATCGGCTATCTTTGGGGACATGCGTATCTGGTTCTGCGTGTTGGTGTTGTGTAGGATGTTGTTACTCCTGTTGGGGAAACGCATTCAAAGTTGAACGTAAGCAAAGAAAAAGCATCTGAATAAGGAATGGCGGAGCTTGAAGAATGATTAGGATTTCAGCCATAACTATTTCAGAAATGTTCAAGAAGATGGAACTGTGCAAATCTACATACATTTTAAAATGACTTTAATAATTGAGATGAACTTAAATATCTCTGGCAATGCCAATATATACATGTCAAAACAAACGCAAGCATTTGAACACTGTCAACAAACACACTGTACTTCATGGTGCAGAAAATTAATGTCTAAAGCATAAATTATGGATCTCTTGCAGAGCAGGATTTCTGCAAATACATAATTGTCTTGAAATATTCAAGACCCTCGGGTCGAATCTCACCTGTTCTGGCAGGGCTTGTTTCTCTTGTTAGCAGCTGGCTGGGGCCACACTACATGGGCGATACCTATGCTTATGGGCTGGTGTGCTGACATGGTCATTTGGTTGGTTAGAAGAGGCTGTGGCATCATGGAGCCGTAATGGTTGCCATGTGGCTGCACTTTCCTGCAATCGAGAGTTCTTCTGTCAAAAACACTATAGTGTTAAAAAGGGAAATGGGCGTGTTACAATCCTCTACAAGCAGCAGGGTATCAAAAGTATTCAATATATATTCATTGTATTAGGGAAATAAAGAATGATATACTACATAAACACACACACTCACTAAGTTAACCTAATAGTTGGCAGGTTTCGACTAATATGTACTGTACATGTATGTACTGCTTACCCCCAATCTCCCAGTCTCTGTGGGACGGCCACGGTGTCGGCGGCCAGCGCTGTGGTAGACGGGGCCATGGGAGTTACCTGCTGCCAGGCCGGGACCAGGATCTGCTGGGTCCTGTTTGACCAGGTCTGCTACACAAATTGACAAGAAATACAACAATAAGCGTTACTGAAAAGTCACTAGGAGAACATATATTCTGATCCCAAATAAATATCAGAAAGCATTTTCAAACTCTTTAAAACGTAACAAAAAATCATGGCAGAGCACAAGCTGAGGAGTCTTATTCGAACACCACACAGTAACGCCAGCCCTAATGAGAGGCTGAAAAGCATCCTAGGTGGAAAAAGAGGGAACGTACTCTTACCTGGGTTATAACACCTGGTCGAATCTGCAATGGCTGCATGGGGGGCGCTTGGGTTACTAAAGGCATGGTATTGTCCATTCTTACGGAGTAACCAGCAGGCTTGCTGGGATTAGTGGGAATTCCTGCTTCAACAAGAAAAAATGATCAATGCAGTATTAACTTATCAGCAGTGCTAATTTCACCATACACTCGAGTTGCGTTATTCACTATTAAATAATTTGTGTAAAGTTTAAACAGATCTTTTCCAATTTTTCCTACAAAAATCCTAGAATGCTCCTTATTTTCATAATGATGGAAATCAACTGAAGCTGCTCCATATAAATGTCAATACTATGTAGATGTTAACAGGTATATTAAAATACAGGCTTTTTAACATGCAAGATTAAGTGACCCGGGGAGGCACAGAAAACATCTGATTATGTACACAACATTTTATATGATATCAACAGGAAGAATTTCAATCCAATGATGGCTTTACCTTGAATAGCTGGGGGGCAGAGGATCAATGCTTGCTGAAAAGAATCATTACAACCAAACTGAGCACTTCCTGTCTGCAGTGGTATCCCATGGTGCATCACAGATGGACCAGATGGTGCTAAAGCCTGGAGTTAAAAAAAAAAAAAAAAAAAAAAAAGCAAAATAGATAGTGGTGACTGTGACGGTCTTGGGAACAAGCAGAAAAATGCATCTGCAAGAAATTCCTTATATCTAATAATTTAAAATATTAAAACATTTCTCAATGTACATTCAGTACCACTCAAAACAAGCACACTAATATGAATTTACCTGTAGGGGGCAACATTGTTTCAGTTGAATTAGATTCCATTTCTAAAGCAGCAACAAGCAAATAATAAAAAAACAAACTGATAGGTATTTTGTATAGATCAAAGTTTATCTATACTTGCTTTATGAACTAATAACAGTTGTAAAAGCATGCAAATTACACCTTAGAGCCTAATTAGTTTATACAATCAAAGGTGCGTCTGGTTTTCCCCACCCCCACCTCCCACAAAGAAAAAAGCATGCTTGCAAGATGTTGCCATGGTGTCGAGTTATTTAATTTTCTAACTGGTTGTTTGTTTTCAGCGGCCTTTGTACACTGGAAAAATCCAAGGTGAAAACACACGAGTACGTCTGCTGCTTAAGAAAGTAATAGCAAACCTTTCTTGTACAACAAGCGGACTGTGCTGAATATCCACAGCAACAATACATCAAGAGGGTTTAAGATCTAAAATATTTCAAATAGGTACTAAAATCAAAACCCCAGTCTAACCATGATATTCGTCAACAAAATATAGCCTTTAAAATAAAACAAAATACCTTACAAATACTAATACCACAGTATGTACAAACAATTGTAACTTTCAATGAGGTGAGGATGAAAAATCATTCTAATGTTGGATTGGATACATGTCTTAATGCAGTACCAATTGTCCCATACAGCAATACCCATTGTTGAATAAACAAACATGAACAAACAGATGAAAACTCATAACCCTCCCCCCCAAAAAACTAACACACAAAAAAAAGACAACAGACTCTAATGGATAACACTGCATAGGATATAAAATAGTCTGAAAAACATCTGAACACCTTGTTCTGAACTGAATGATTATAATGAAATTAAACAAATGATGAAAATGGTCAATTATTTTAGTTGAAGAAAATAAATTCCCTGATCTCAAATGTCTTACAAGGCAAATTTAAACCAGAGTAAGAGCTGAGAAATGCTTGGACCTTTTTCTGAACCAAAGTGTGGTATTAAGACATGATCTTCATCAAAAGCATCTCCTAAGGAGTCTGGGATAAAAAAAATCTCCATGATTTTCTACATTTTTGATTTAATGTAAACATCCTAGTTATTTTAATGAGATGTGTAGTGAATGGCAATGTAACATAAAAATGAATTAGAGGTATTTACATTACAGTTTCTGCCTTTAAATTAAGAGCTATGCCATCTGGTGTTCGCATTGTGCTGTAGTGTAAAACAAAACAGAAAATTTAAGAAAACATTTGAGTATTGTTAATGATTCATGTGTTCACAGAGCTGAGTTATTGTATGTTTGCAACATCGTTTCATTCAGTGACAGGTTTGTACCATTTAATTTACCTTAACCTTACTAGTCTGAGCTGAGCTGGTATGAAAATAAAGTACATAAACAATCCCTTTAAATGCAATCACATCATGTAAATTTCCACACAAAGGTAATAAAATCACACAAAAGTGAATAGAAATAACACAAAAGGAGGTGGTTGTAATGTAACCGGTGTTTTGTTAATTCTGTCTCGGCTCTAAAAGTTAAGAAACGCCGCTCTACGGTTTCCATCAACCACTCTAAGCAGGAGATGCATTTTCCCTCTCAGTAGTGTAATTAAACAATCAATGCTTACTTGAGTGTGAACGGTGCCCATCTTATTAAAAGCCACCGTCAGATTCGCTGCATTGCTTGAGGTGACGGGTCTCATGAATGGAGTCTTATTGCGATTGCTTACATCGTAGGTGTTTGACCGTGATCTGCAAACATCCATTATGTGGAAACAGGATTTCACACTGGGGGGGGGGGGAAAATAAGCATCACTTGAGTAAAACAACAAAATGGGGGAAAAAGGGAACAATTTAAAGAAGTTGCCTTAGTCTCATGAATTCAGATATCAACTGTTTGGTCTTGAACAGCAATGTTTTAACCTACCTGAGGAAGGCACTTGGTAAATTGCATCAATACAGGGAGGAAATATTATCTTTCCCTTTTAAATTATGTCATGCATCTTACTGTGCTTTTCTTGCAAATAATACATATCTTGTATTCACAAAACGAGAGAATCCTTTTCCCTTACATTTAATTTCCCATATAGTAATTTATAAAGGTGTTAATCTGTGATTGCAGTTAAATTACTACTTTACATATTAAACACAAATTAATCAAAATCACTGGTAGCCAAAAAGCTAGAAATAACAGTCCTGATTAAAGCTCAGTGGACAGGAGGACAGTTGCACAGCAGAAACGTACTGGTTGCTGTGAGGAAAGTCGAGGAGGTGCTGCATGGTGACAAAGGGATGGCTCATGGTCTCTGCTGGGGTGATTCTTTTATCAGCATCGATCAATAACATTTTCTTCAACAAACTGACAAACTCTCTGCGATCTGCCTTCTCTGCTAACAAGTCACTTCCTTCCAAATCCATTACCATGTTCACCTGGGGGGAAAAAACATGTTCAAACTTCGACAAAGTAGGCTTGGTTTCTCTTCCCTCTTTAGACTTAATGGATTCCAACGCATGTGAAAAACATTTAAAAGAAGTAGGAATGGATACGAACTTCAACGTTAGAGACCCCCAAATTGGCAAACAAACTTAATGCATTTAACAGGAGTAGAACATGGTACCAAATGTAAAATTATTGATTTTAAAAATGTGCCTAGTGAGGGCCTGGAGTAAATCTGAGGGATAAGTGGGAACACTGCCAAAATTTTTACTTACGTGCGCTATATCATCCAAACAGCCGAAGATGTACTTCCTGGCTTCCTTTGACTTCATCCCTGTCTCCGTTTCATGTTCCTCTGTTGTCTAAAGAAACAGGAAAAAAAACAGTTTAACAAGGGAACCTGACAGGCTTTCCTGGAAGAGAACGTATTTTGTAACACCCTGTAGGAAATTGGAAGAAAGTTAGGACTACTTCTTGAGCTCAAATAACTGGAGCTAAAAGCATGAATATATTGTAAGAAGGTGAGTCAAGACCAGCTGTATCATTTTAGATTCCAGCTCTTGCCATTTAAATCAGAAACGATACCAAAGTGTAGATTGTTTTGGATAGAGAAATGCTGTGGAAGTTAAATATGCTTACCTTCAGTCTCCACCCTGCATAGGGGGAATCAGAATCCTTGCAAAAAAACCTTGCAGTTTTTGTCCCCACATTCAGCAAATGCTCCCCAGGTGACCCTTGTGTTTGAGATATGTATCTAATCTGTGAAGGAAGAGAAATAAAAAGGCAAATTATTAAGGGGGACGAGTGTGAGTTTCACAGTATAATCTGTAATATTCTTTTATGATAGTGTAATATAAAGTAATTTCTGCAGGAATTTCTTATTGTGCGGGTCTTTCCACTTCATCTACAGGGTTCATGATGTAACCGTGAAGCCATATGGAAGTAAAGCTTCTAAGTGGGTATGCTAGTGATGTGAAAATAGCAGCTCTGGGTTTATGAGCCAAGCTTAGGGAGTTGTGCCATTTTGACATTTGTTATACTGAAGTGTTAGAATGAACTTCCATTAGCAACATAATGTGAGTGAGGTAACAGTTTTGGTATTCAAGGACTCCTAGCTATCTCGCTGGGACAGAGTCCTCATTTCAACGAATAGTTTTTACAGGTTATCAGTACTGTTTAACAAAACTAGTCAGACTAACTACTTATGAGGATTTCAAACACAAACACACACCAATTAACCATTGCTGCTTCTTTCCATTAATAAGACAAATTTAGAGACATTAAATTTCCCCTTTCCTTGAGCATGCATGTTATACCGCAAGGCACCAACACCAGACAAGGCCTTTATTACTTGACTGGATTCAACTGGGTGAATTCCAGCATTTGAACAAATCGACCGTCCTGAAGTGAGTCAGACAGTTTCTAATGCACATATTCAAATGTTAGAGGAGAATGCTCAGAACTCTGTCTTGAGCACTTTATTATTATTTTTTTCTTTTAAAGAGGACACTTTATATTCAGGTTAATAGAAACAAAATGATAACTTAAGTCATTTAGGAATTGTGGAAGAAGGCCTCAAAGCCAATATTTACTTTTAAAATACTTGACTTGTAAGTCTCTACTAGTCAGCAAATGATGCAATGACTGAACAATTCTGGTATTTCCACAATCTTAAGCGATTATATATCTGTGTTGCCTCTTTCTCCATTACAGCAACAGTTTTCTTGTTTGTTTGCATTTCAAATAATGTGTAGATGTTCTAAATTAGACTTATCAAATTAATGTCAGTTCAAACAACTAAATACTGGGATAATTCACAAAATAGAGCAGATAATATGGAATATGTAGATAAATATTATTAAACCAATAACTGCACGTGGGGTGTGTTCAATGTGTTCTTAAAACTGCTTGTGATGGCAGTAAAACAATCACAAGATCACAGGTTCACTCAGAGGAAACATCTAAAGAGTTAATTTTAACATCTAATGGCACCTGTGGCCCCAGAGCTGAAAGAAAATCTGAAATGACAAACAGTGCATCTTCTGGAAGAATCTTTTAAATCTCTGCTAGAGGGCTCAGCAGGATTTAATGATGACAAAGGTCAAAGTTTAAATATCAGCTGTGCCATTAAGCCTCTTCTGGAGATGAAATGAAAAATCAAAGACGTTAAATGTATGTTAAAGCAACATAATAAGATAACTGGTGGGAGGAGGTTATTTCACTTTGCTGTAAGTGAATCGAACATGCACTCGGATACATTATTCGTCACTTCACATGGTAGTACCCCTTGCTAGCTTTAACATAAAGATGACTATGGAAATCCAAGCCAAGCCTTTAAGGTTAATATAACAGTATTTGATTGCCTATTCAAAGAGGGCTTTGTATTTCAGCGGTTAACGGCAGTGACATTTTTTTTACTTTCGTCTCTAAAGGTTAATACAAATTGGATTAAATAAATATTCTGTAACTGACATTCCTAACTTTTAACTCGCATCAAACACACACTGATGTCACTCCACGTTCAGATCACAATTCAGCATTAAGTGTTAGCAGAGTGTAGTCAACTACTTCTGTTGCTTTTTAAATGCATGACATATATCATTATAGATTGAGAAATCAATAGTTATCTATAGCTTAATTGAGAACTACAATAGCGGAGATAAATGTAATACAGAGCGCACACAAGACTACATGGTAAGATCAGAACAAACCGGAGTGTTTTGCACTGAAACAAAAGTGGGTGCAAACGTCCGGCCACAGCTATAATCCCATTACCTTCAGAAAAGCATGTCATTGCACCACTCGACCAAATTAAACATGTTCTAATGTTCAAAGCAATAAATCAATACTCGGTTAAGCGAGCCGACAAATGAAGAGTCTGCTGCGTTGTTTTTTCTCGGGAACACACCTAGCTTCCATGGCTGCTTTTTAATGCCTTTTAGCCAGTCGGTAATAAGTTTTCATTTATCTGTAAATGAGATCCTGCTGATGAAAGTAGGGCACAACAAGCAAAGCCCTGCTTTGATTTAAAAATATATTCTGCTGGTGTGATGTAATAAGAACCTGTTCTGGCATATGAGTGCCTCGCGGTCAGCAGACCCCAGGTCACTGCACACTTTGCATAGTTCAACTGATGAGAGAAGGGGACACAGAAATGGCATCTCAAACTGATATCGTTGTTGTTTGTTTGTTTTAATCAGACCATTCAGACTCATACATGTGTTTATACATATACACACACACAAAACCATACAAAATATTCAAATATGCACATCAGGACATTTCCAAACAAAGGTACAGCAGGGGTGTTTTGGCGTCAATGGCTTTAGTTAACATTCTCTTCCGTTGCATAATGTATGGCCTGTAAGCAGTAACAGCTAAGCTTTTCAATTGAATTTTAAATTGGGAGCCAGATTTACAGCCCTGGTGTCAAATCTAATAAAGGTAGCAGAGCTAATACACAAGCAGCTGCCTGTCAGATTAGACCCAGCACTGCCCATCCAGACAGACATGCAGCTCTTGCACTATTAGGGGGACAATAAGCTTGAATCTCAACTAATCTCGGGCAGTGTGTGGCGATGTGTCATCAGCACTGTGCTCCCCTGCATCTGCACCGCCAGCACGGGGGCACGGCCAGCTCCATTTTGCACCCGAGCCCGATGTTCAGATCAACCCAGGGAGGTTAGCAGGTAGACGTGGCTCTTATTTGGAAAAGCCTCAGCTGGGATCCCATATTAATTTTGCCGCTTGCAGTCAGAAATTGAAAGATCACTTATTTATTTATTGATACACATGTCTCTGAACGTAACAATCACTCTGGGTCACGTTGTCCCAATCCCAAAGGGAGTCTCACTTTGAGGGCTTTCAACAAAGTACATTCAAAGAAGCTTTTCAGAACAAACTGTCGCTGCTCCCAGTGTCCTTGTCAACTAACAAGAAATCCCCCTGAACAGAGTCGTGCCGTACAAAGTCCCAAGGGAAAAGGCAATCACCCTCCAGTACCTAAACATTTCCAACAATCAGCACCCACGGGGAATTGTGCAAATAAATGGCACACAATCTACTGCTGCTGCTGCCAATCATGGCAACCTACCCCTACAACAAATTCCTCAGGACATTTAAGAAAAATAAATCTGCTTTGGAAACTTACTTGCATTTTTATTTTTTTTATTTTTTTTACAGCACAGCAGGAGAGAAGCAGATGACCCAAAAATCACTCAAAGGGATGGCGTTATTTAGAGCCCGACCGATACAGGTTTTTTGGGTCCGATACCGATAATTGGGAAGCAAATTCCTTGATCACTGATATATCTGCCGATATTTACTTTTTTTTGGTTAGCTTGCAAAACAGACCTTTTCGAACATGGATTTAACATTAATTTTCATCATAAATAACTACAAATCAAACATTGTAAAAATGTATTAAATTACAATAACGGAGAATAAAGGAAAAATATAAAAATATGCATGTTCTATACATTAGAGCAAATAAGATAGTGTTAAGTGCTGGTCTAGATTATATTTGCATTTTACAGGCGTCAGGTTCTCTCAGGTTCACAGTCCTGCTCAGTGCTCAACACTGCCGCTCACACAGGGCAGCACAGCACAGCTGCACGCGTTTTAAAAAATGTTTTTAAAAATGCCCTTGAAAGCGTAACTTATTTAATACGTATGTTAAACGTATTGCAATACAAATCACAGCCAAAACACGACGTAGGATTTGAAATAGTTTTATAAATATAATGTATAGTTTCAGTTTTATAAATACATTGTCTGAGAGATGCATTTTTCACTATTTTTTTATTTTACTGTGATCTGAGCTTCTTCAGCGAACATTTACTGTTTTTCTTTATTTTAATTCCTATTGTGAACTTTTCAGTAAAATGTGCCTCTATGTCATAGTATACAGTAATCTTCAGTCATGATGAAAACAATCAAAACCATGGACACTCAACTGCAGCGCAGCTTTCAAAAACACTTTCTATTGGTTATGAGTGTTTTAGTAAAACACGTGTATTGGTTATGAGCCCTGTGTTTCTCGGTGTGTGTGTGTTTGTTTCAGTAGTGTGCACGGCGCCGCTGTGCATGAGAGTCAGAGCTTCCAGTGCCAACTAAAGCACCATAACTATGATAACATAATGGTAAATTATAATAACGACTGTAAAACCAAATAAACGTATTTATTTGTCTGAAGTCTCACAGGATTTTATGGAAATTTGAAAGAAATATTTAGCCAATAGTTTGAGAAAATAAATTGGTGGAATATGTGCCGATACAGATATTTCTGTAAAAGGCCGATATCGGCCGATAATATCGGTGCTCCGATATATCTGTCGGGCCCTAGTGTTATTTTAGGCTTACAGCAGAACTGCAAAATAAGGATTTTCAGTGTGAAAATCCTTAACTGGGCTCGATGACAATTTATGTCTATTGTTTATGTGGGAAAAATGATACAGCACCATACAGCTCAAAGGGGAACCAAACTCTGACCAGATTTAGCAATTATTACAGGCCAGGAGGAGCCAAGGAGTTGTGAGGAGAGTTTCATTTCAAATGTGAAAATCCCAAAGGTCAGAAACGGTCTTGTGCAGGAATCTAAATACCAGTTTACTAACCAGCTTCCCTGGGAAACAGCGGGGTTAGCGGTGTTATTCTGGGGGGACAACAGCAGTAGGCAGACTTAATCTGTCTGAACAGCAGCTGCCGGTTTACCAAGCCGCTCTAACTGTGGAGGAGAGAGGAAGCGGCCTCACTGCTGTCTGTCTGTGGATTGTAGGCTTGGAGTGATTTACCGTAAGTGGATTATTACCTGATCATACTCCAGAGCCCCAGGGTACAGCGGCCATCCGAGGAACAGCTCTGCAATCACACAGCCCAGTGACCACATGTCTATGGCTTCGCAAAACGGCAACCCCAAAATAATCTCCGGCGCTCTGAAAAATGGAGATGGGAAAAAAAAAAAAAAAAAAAAAAAAAAAAAAAATCAATGAAACAATTCACTCCCTTAGGAAAAAGTACAACAGCAGCCCAAATAGTTACACAGTCAGGACCTAGTTATAATGAACACAAAATACTAAGCTTGCATTATCATTCAAAATCACCAATTCAGTTATTTTTGTGAGTTTCTAGACTTAATTCTAGGTGAACAAAAGGAAGTAACAGAATACGGAGATATATATTTTAATGGGAATAATTAAGTTTATATTTATTTTGTTGGCCAAGAGAATGTGGATTTTGAAAACCATAAATTCTATGTGCAGTACAGTCTTCCAAGATGTTTATTGCAGGTGGTTTTAAAATAAATAAATATTCCTGTGCTAACTAGTGCTACAGTCTAGATAAGTGCTACCTTGGAAACTTCTAAAACACCCTGTGCTTAGCCAAGGATGAATGTAACACCTTGTTGATCAAATTGAGAAGCACTACAGCACAGCATAGGCAAATGCTACAATTAATATAATAAATGAGTTCACCTACTGTACTCGACTACTTCTTAAAGAAAATATCTCTATATATTTTGCTGTATGACGGTAGCTTTTAACAGCAAAGAAAAAATATGCAGAACCCACCTCTTTATACATATATATATATATATATATATATATATATATATATATATATATATATATATATAATTGATTTTAAATTTGAAGTAGTGCCAATTTTGTCTAAATAAAATCTCTCAAGGATACTTTCAGCAACATTTACACCTCATTCAGACTTCTAGGGAATACTGTTTAGCATTCGTCACAATATAAGATTGTGAAAGTTGACATGCTCAACATTTCATTAATCTAAAAATGATGCATCCTCTCAATTTCATTGACAAGATTAAATCATCTAATGCACCAGAAGTACGGCAGCTCTCTGGCGTTAAACACCTGTGCGTTAATGACAACAGCATGTATACCTTGGGGCAGACAACACTGCCTTATAGGCCCAGCTAACCCTGGCAGAGAAAGGAGACCCCTTGAAACAAGATGCTTGAAGTGCAAACAGATGGAGAGCAGAAGAGCAGAAACTTAAACCCTCTCCAGCCCCGCACTGGCTGCCACTGTGCTCAGAGGAAACAGGAATGAAAGAGGTGAAAATGTGGAAAGTCTCTAATCTATTACTCTGGTGCAGACAGTGCCCAGAATAAATTATCAACAGCTGAAGTATCATATACATATATATATAGGGGTCCTAACTGCTATGTGTTATGTTGTATGTCCTTACTTTTGCACAGAAAACAATCAATTAAAATATACAGGCTCAAGGAAGTCAATGGGTTCTTGCTAGACTATAACCACATAATTGCTGTGTGTTTCACGCAGCCTGGATAACTACACCCCTCAGTAACTACTCGGCAGGGAAACATTTCTGGTTTTAAAAAGACTTGAAAAAGGCAGCAAAAGAGAGGAAACAACTGAACTATCAAATCACTCTTAATTTGGGGGGGAATTAACAAGAGATTGAAGGACATCAAACAACTTCAATATGTACCTTTTTCCAGAACACAAAAGAGGGCATCATATTGCAGATGTAAATAAAACTAAAAAAAAATATTTTGCAAACCACCATCTTTTGGGAGTGGACATTTAAATGTAAATGTCCCAGAGCTCCTAACAAATGGAAAACTGTAGCTATCAATCAAGAAGAGGGTTCGTATCTGGTTAAAAACAAAACTGGATCCCACGTCATACTGCACGCAATGTTTACTTTGTGTGAAGTCTTATTCTTTCAGCCACATTAAAAGGCTGTCGCTGGCAGAGGCATTTATACTGCGCAATGGACGAAAAGGGAGTGCATTACCACGAGAAAGAAACATGCGATCACAGACAGGTCTGTTTATGCAACGGGCCACACAAACTTAAACACTACCCCTTCGACTCGGTTTTTATGCAGCATAAAAAAATGTTTCCTCTGAAAGTTCACCTGCCTTTTTTAATTTTCTGTTCCTGACCTTAGAAGGTTAGGAATCATAAATGGCAGTACTTGAAGAGCAGATTTTCAATACCGTGCTAAACAGAAACGTTTACTCCAGCTGCCCTAGGGCAAAAAAAAGACATTCCAGGGTGAACTTGAACATGCCTTACTGTGCTCTCTAAGCTAAACATCTCCATGCTATGTAGTTACAACCAAGAGCCTGAAAGGATAGTGGCCTTGCACTTGTGGCCTGTTAATTATTAAAGGCATAATTCCGTTCACGCACTGAAGGCCAGATATAAATGGTCTCTTAAAAGTGCTGATACACACAGAGCTCGAGGCATGCCTGGCTATGTGCTCACATCTAACGTTCAACAAATAGATTTTTGTGTGTGTGATGCAATACTCCCTGAACAGCATATCATACGTTATGTTCTGCCTGTCTGCACATCTAGGTCTTCAATTGATCATGCTTTCAATATGACAATAAGTGAAGGATCTTGCATTTACTCTCAAGCTGTGAAATTATCAGAACACCACAGGGAAAATTATTTTTATTTTAATATCAGAATTGCCGAGTCTGCAGATAAGATTCTGTCGGGTTGATTTTTATTTACAAGACGTGAGTCGACAAGGAAAGCCATTAACCAGATTGTTTTCCACAATTACAGAGGGATATTGGATAGATTTGTTACACTGATGCTAGCCCATCATATCATGATAGCAGTTCAGGTGAGACACGTTCGTTAGGTCACACAAATTCCTTGCAAGTTACGCTACGCTTCACACAAGAGAAATACCATTAAGTTCTATAGTTGGGAGCTTTTGGTGCTGAAGTCTTATATGGCCTGCTGGTTAGTTTATTCCTCCCCAGGGAAGGGGGAGGCAACAGGAAGACTTGCTGCAATACATAAGGTAAAATCTCAGTAGAGCAAGTGATCACCAGAAAAGATGGAATAACACTGACTACAAAGCAGCTTCAATGGGAGTTAAGCAACAGGAAACAAGCATGTCAGGGGAAAAGGAATTAGCAAAATAAACTGAAAGGGGTCATATTTCAAATCAAGTCAGCTGGCCATACCACAAATGGACTATCCACATGTTTCCCAACGTGCAGCAGAGACCAGCTCGAATTTTCTCACGCAGTCCCTGCAAGCGGCAATGACTCACAAACAAGTGCAACCTACTGCTACTGTGCTCAGCGTAAGCCTGAAATATCATCATCTGCTCAACAAGGTGCAAGTAAATGTCATGTGTAAATATCTGACCATCGAAAAATTCCCTACACAAGTTATGAAGCTTAACATTACAATTTAGTGTCCGTTAGTACGTCTCTCTCACTCGTATCTGTACTAGAAGGAGGCACCCAGTTTCTGAATAAGTTACACCCAAGACCTGGTTATCTTATCCCTTAAAGCAGAATGTACAGTTGTGGACAAACGTTTTCACAACCTCCCATCTGCTAAATGCCAAATGCTTTTACTCACACTTACATTGATTGTCACTATGGAAATGTGGTTATGTATACAGCAATAGCCAGTGGGAAACACATTCAGAAACACCTGTAGTTTGTCATTAAGAGCAATTAAAAATAATTGTCATATAGTAGTTTCCTACATTTCATGTTTACTTTTAGATTAGAAATTATAATTTTTAAATGCATAACTATCTTTGGTGCTCGTTCACCCCTTCCTCTAAACCCCTAAACAACGGAAGTTCAAAATATGAAATGACTGCATACTCTTGATCACAATCATCAATATCAGAAAATTATATCCGGTAGCAAGCAGCATGCAAACCGTCATCAGAGAGAAGGGTGCTTATCCAAAAAGCCAGTCTGCATTAATTGTGTGTTTGGTGGGGCAGCTTGTCTGTAATATTCTCCAGAAAGTTTACAAATAAGCTTCAAAAACAACACAAAGCATTATATTTCACCAGCCAAATTTCCAAGACACATTTAGCTATGTCAATATTTACATTAAAAGCCACTGGATGTTATCATCTCAACGTACCCCCTTGAAAATCATTTAAACAGTTTCATAATGCTGATCTGTACTCTAAATAAATTGTGCTCACTTTAGGCTCATATTTTCAAGTTTAAACTAAATACTAAAAAAAGAGAACTCAATTTCTGGCAAGGCAGAGCATCTGGTAGGCCTATATTTAAAGTGACAAAATCAACCATGTCATTAGATTACAAAATGCCAAAATATCACCGTAACATCATAAACTAAGTAAAGTATCTGAGGGTACTTTGTACTGGCAAACCAAATACCATTATATATATATATATATATATATATATATATATATATATATATATATATATATATAAGCTTTGCAGGCCTATACTCTCTTGCAATCTGCCGTACAATCTACACTACTTTACAACTTATTGAACTTTTATTTTCTTTAATATAAAAAGATTTGATATTATACAGACACATAACCTTAATATTTACAGATATAAAATACTTTAGAAAAGGTTTTCAGTCGACTAAAGTTGGGTTTATATAGTAATGTACTTTACATAGATTCACCTTACGTGCCAGCCTTGCTAAACACAACCGTTACAAAATAATGGCTATGAATGCAGAGCTAACGCTACAAGTATTTAGCTGGCATGTAGCCATGTCCTAATGACAGCAGTGTTAACAGTGAACATTACTCCTTGCCATCGGCGCACTCTCATGTACGCACAGCGCCCAAAGTCCAGCAACACCCAGACTTCCAGACCACAGCAGCGCCTCGAAGCAGGAACCTGTAATGTCAGATTGTTTTCAAACTACCGCCATTCGCAAGGCTTTCAAAACACAGGCTTTCATTTACTGGAGGGACTCAGAGGTGACTAAGAAGGATGTGACAGAAGCAAAACTCACTCTGAATGGTCTCTGCCGAAAATATCTGATCCTTGGCAGACTATTTAAAATAAAATACAAAAAAAAAGAAACTGGCTACTTCCATATTAGTATCATCCATGTATTACTCATTCTACAGTGTGGTTCAGCCTAAAACATTAAGCAAGGACATTCATAAGACTATGAGATTAAGCTCATATCCTGTAGAGCTCTCCTAAATGACTGGAGATTAACAATCCTTAAAGGGAACCGTAATGGACATGTGGAACACACTAAATGTGTTAACTACATATATGCACAGTCTTAATCATGTGGCCAACAAGTCACCATTTTCCACATCATTTCCTATGTAATTACTCATGTGGCATTTTTCAGTTTGTCACGTTTTGTTCATAAAAGAGAAGGGTCATTGACCAGCTACTTCCACATGGTTCTCTGGAGGACTTCACAGTACCGATGTCCCTCGTCCTCGTCCACATAGACATCTCATACTGGGGCCAAGCAATGTCCACACTGTAACAGACTAGCCCTCCTTCTCCATGTGCAGCGCCTGACTCTGAGGAGCCATTCACGGGTAACAATAACCTCGACAACCTCACCTTCATGTTGTAAAATACATGCATTAAAAATACACATTTAATATATTTAATAAATAAACAAAAATCATGACACTACAGGGAGGGAACGGTACTGAATACCAACCTGATCTTTCAGCATTTTGCAGCAACCAAGTAATTAAATGCTCTGTCTTCGGCTTCAGAGAGCTGTGTACATAAAGGATTACAATCCCCAGTCTCTACCATTTAAGCATTTACTTAACTCGGCGCACTGCGAGCGGTACATATTAATGTCAGCTCTGACGGAAGTCTCGGTCACATTACAGAGAGAACACCTGCAATTACTTTATGCATCTGCATTCAACAAATCGAAGCAAGAGCAAGTTTTGTGTTGCTACGGTTTTAGCTGCCCTCGAATCTGACTTGCCAGCAAAAAATATATATTAAAGTGCAGTGAACAAACTAAAAAGGACTCTGCAAGGAATTAAAGTGTATAGATATGAAAATGAGAAATAGCCACTGGGAGACATTTATACATGCAAAACACGTTCTGCTTCTGTTCCCTTTTTCTCTCAGCTTACTCATTTGGCAGTACAATGACAAGGAAGTGAGGAGAAACACGGTCAAAACGATAAGGCGCTGAAGCCATACTTTTACAAAGGCAGTCTACTCGGTTTAGAAAAATAACACCTATAAAAAGTAGTGGAAAAGACCAGCAGGACTGTGTGTAAAACAAATGTCTGCAAGCTCACGAGTCCATGTTGGGGCCTACACAGACATGTGACTTGTGTATTTCTCTCTGACAGGCTCCACACCCTGCAAGGACAGCCTGCCATTCATAACAACATTCCAGCACGAGAATAAAGCCTTCGACAACAGGACTCTGTTTCCAGAACAAGCCCGTAGCGGGACACCACAATATATTTTGATGTAACACAGCACTTTGCAGCGTTGTGAGCGACTATTTACAGCATTAAAATACACTACCCTTTCACAGGGGAACGTTTTATTTAAGGGGGACAAAACACCAGCACTGTTACATGACAAGTTTCACAATCAAAATCGACAAATTCTTCATCCTAAAACAGGGGGGATTTTTTTTTCCTTCTTGAACCAATGTAAATTTAAAGCCAAGTACCCCAGACTGTTTCTACAAACTGGTTTTAACCGACTTTACAGCTTTCACAGTACACAGTGTCCGACCCATTGCAAGTAAGAAGCACTTAATCTTAAAATGTGTGTAAATCAGCACATTCACGATTAAGCAAAGAAATTGCTTGCTTTAGTTTTGTCGTCACTTTGTCAGCCAAGAAACCTAGAAGGGCAGCTAAGGCAATACAAACAACCATATCTGTGACAAAGAACACAAGACAAAAGGTGATGCTTCCATTAGGTTAGGTTACTGTTCTGCACATAATCAGTGTAATCAGGTAACTGGTTTCACCTGGTTATGAACAAAACTTTAAACATTCATGAGAACCCTCGTGGCAATTAAGCACACATTGTTAGATGATGCCTTTTAAAGTTAAAGCGACAAACTAGAGATGTGGTGAGAGGCCAATGTATTCAAAAGGCTCCCAGCAAAAACACTATGACCACGTGACTTGCACACCCTTTTTTGGCACCTCCCTTTCATCCATCTAATATCCAATCAAATCACATTTAAACTCTCCTATTGAAACCAGATGACAAGAGCAAACCTTAGTGGACACGTGAAACCCATTAAAGATATTAATGACATGATCGAATGTTAGTTATCACCGAGCTCACAATTCATTATATATATATTTTTATCAATAAATAAATTGCATACTGTACAAACCAATATATGGGCAATTATTTTACACCAGTTTTGAATTGGCTATTATTAATTGATATTAATCTGCAACCACTAAAGTGAACATGAACATTTCCTTTAAAGCCAACATACACTTTCTGCTGTGTACCAGAAATCATTTAATGGAGGGTTATATACCAGCGTTGCATGAGAACTGGCTCCCCATGTGTGTGTGAGGACACTGCCGAGCTCAATCTCCAGGCTGAAGAATCTGCTATATCATTTGTTTTCTGCTGGCTGACAAACACGGCTGCTCAGGGTTTTTGTGGATTCTCTACAGCCTCTCTTTCCTCATCTTGTCCCATGAGGCCATTTTTTTATGATATGAAAATTGGAGGATAGATAGTTAAAGTAAAAGCACACCCCTGAAAGGAGAGCAAATCTCACACCGACTTGAGTCAGAGATGCAAATTAGGTTGTTTGGTGTAAATTCGTTCTTACTGAGTCACAGACATCATAAAATGAAATTCATATTAAAAAGCATCAAATCGCCTTCAGACATGTAAGACAGTTATTAAATAAAACGTATCCCCTAAAAGTGCACTAGAGGCTCCCAAGTGGATCCCTTGATATAAACCTTTGTCTATAGTGTAAGATGAATCCTAAAATAACTGTAAACAGGTCAAACCTCAGTGTGTTAAGATTACCATCCCAGGTAAAAAAAAAAAAACACAAC
Source organism: Amia ocellicauda (assembly GCF_036373705.1). Taxonomy (NCBI): domain Eukaryota; kingdom Metazoa; phylum Chordata; class Actinopteri; order Amiiformes; family Amiidae; genus Amia; species Amia ocellicauda. Next base: position 2,502,879 of record NC_089853.1, read on the forward strand.
ACTAACAACAGACCATGTAATAGAATAGGCATTTACATGTTAAAATGTCTGAGACCTTTTCATTTTCGCTAAGGTCAATTAAGCAGTAAATGCTCTCAAGCAATCCACTGAAGTGATGTAACGTTTCTCTGCTTCGAAAAATATTGCCCCCACCCACCATGAAAAAAAAGGGGGTAAGGTAAACAAGAACCTGCTACTATGCCTCTTACACACACGCGTGCTGAGATTCTTATCAGTTACGTAAATCCAAAGTACAAATGTACAGGCTAAAGTTTGGCCACTGCATTGATGGTATAGCTTTGTTTTTCTCATTCTCGTGGAAATGTCAAAGTAACGATTAGACCGGCTCTTCAATGGTTGACAGCATGTTAAAGTGGTGCCCTTACGCAACCGAATCCCAGGTTTCAGGTACTATCATTCGTAATCGCATCGCAATTAAAGGTAATGCATACCTCCAGTCAGTCATGTAGCAACCCAATTCAGAGGTCTATTGCTAGGTGTACAAGACAAATATAAAACTCAGGTGACAGCATTACCAAATCGTGCTTGTGAGTGGAAACCCCAGAGATGTCAGGGTCTGTAAATAACAGCAGCCACAACTTTCAACGTGAATGTCAAATATACCACGCAATAGCATTGGTGTGTATGCATTACAAAACACAGTCATTGATTATTTTTTACCATTCTACAATTTTACCACAATTTATATATTACCCTGTTGAGCACCCAGACATTAGACAATGATGTTATCGCAGACAAAACACGGCTCAACATCACAGACTCGGGAGCGATTGGGCTTTCAGACACAATTTGTAATGGATCTGATACAGAGGGTCTGAAGCTGCACGGGCTTTTTCCACCCGCACCAAGAGCAGTGCAGTACATACCGCTGCATGCGTCTCTCTCGACTCAGATTAACTAATGGCACCCTAATGTTATTAACCTTCTATTTGGCACAGTCAGTGCATCAAAGTCAGGACTAATAGGCACTCACTAGCACCCATAACAACATCTTCTCCTCGGGCTGTTCATTACTGAAAAATCCACCCAATTACATTGCCTGAGAGTGACAAAAACAAGCCTCTTATCATAAGCGATCCTGGCTCTCACAGTAGGATGCTTGACTTATGCTTGATTTATTAATCCCTTTATCATGCAGCAAGATCTAGGTATCCATGGCATCTTGAATGGTCAGTAATACAATGTCTTTGGATATCAACAACATCTTTTAAAATGCTACAGCTAACTGTACAGTTAAATGGTGTGACTATCATATCACAATATTTTAAATGTATTTTTTTAAATATGAGTAAGAAAATCAGGTCATATTTTATTATTAATAGATTGGGAACTGTATTCTGAAATCACAATGCACGGCAGATAAAATTACTATAAGCACCTACAGTATAAGACAATAAAACATGCACGGTTAGTAGAGTACTTTAAATTCAAAGCAAACAGCCATTTCAAAATATAAACACTGAGGAAATGTGAAAACAAAGGAAATCTAATGTCATCTTAAATAATGAGATCCTTTATTCTTAGATCAAGTAGGCTATAAAAAGTGTTCTTAATCTACCCATCTCTTCCAAAAACTGTTACAGTAAACAGCATGCAGGAACTTCTGTGTTCGTCATCTGAGTTTTCTATGCCTGTTGCACAAGAAAAATCACTGACCTAGTAGAAAAATAAGTAAGAATTTAAATTTAGGCAACAAAATAACACAATCATCTATTGCTCAGTTGTATTGCACTTCATGCAGCTACAAGCTAGATAAACCTTGGGGAACATTTCATAAGGAGTCCTTGGGAGGAAAAAAACTTTTTTAATTCTTGACAACAGGATCAAAAGGTTCCTCCAAGTAAACTCCAGGCAATAGCGAAACATTGGCATGAAATGAAAATGTAAGTTTCAAGATCCAACTGGAAAAACAAGCACACCTATTGGCTCCTCCCTACAGTTATTTTCAGGTCAAATCAATTTGAGCTTTTCTTTCCCTGTAATTTCGTGTTGAAAAGCACCATGCAAACTTGGGTGCCTTTCTGCCTCTGCATCTGTCTCTTCTGATTGAAATGACAGCATGAGCAACTTAGCATCAGCACAGAATCACTGTCCTTTAGATAGCAGTGCAATCTGCCTAGCAACAAGACTAACATTATGGTCTGAAGACTGTCAGGCCTCATTTAGTGGCAATGACCTGAACAGTTTTATTGTCAGAAAGAGGCAGTCACATAGCGGACTACAACCCAGAGTAAAAGGAGCATTTATATCTGTTCTGTAATGAGAAGTGTGTGGATATCTCCCATCCCCAGAGGAAATCTCCTCCCATCTCTCAGAACGTCTTCGGCCATGGCTAGGCAGTGGTTTATCTTTACAGTGATGAAAAAAGCGCTACAGCATGGCTTTACTAAGCTGGAAATCATTATGCAGGGCTTGCGCGCCGTTCTAAAAATACTGTGATTAAAATATACTGGCCATGCGTTTCTGCAAGGGCAATGAATACTCTGAGCATGCCCAGCAACACAGCAATGACAAGCAAAGCCTACAAATAGACCCAAACTGCTGAGCACAGCACTGGCACATTGATTGTTTGGGGGAGATGTAATAAAGTTTGAGTCCTCAAACCATTGCAACCAGTATGTACCAGATATGTCTTAAACACATGCAATTTTATATGCATGAAGCATACCCTGGCAATTGAAAGATATACAGATTTCCCTGTTGCCAAAAATAATACTCTAAATCAGTAAATGAGGTGCCAACAACACTGTCCAGCCTTTTTCAAAAGACCCGGGAATATAACTGGCAACAACTGGGCAGCTCAGCAGTCCTCTCTAACCTCTAAGGTTACACGGCATTTTTGCAGTCTGGTTTAAGCAATCTGCGTGACACAGAAACTCTCTCATGAGATATTAAAACTTTGATTAGTTATATCACCCATAGTCATCCTTCTTTGTAGTTCAATCCATTTAGATAAAAAAAAAAAATCAGACTTTTTAATCTTTGTTACACTGTTGCTTCACAATCTTGTGCTGATATTACTCCTCAGAACACAGCATTTTAGATGTTCTGATGAGAGTGGACTTCAGTAGTGCATTATACTGTACCCCCCTCAGGGCTTCTCTTGTCTACAGTTACAATTGCTTTCAATCTCCTACATAAAAAGTTAAGCAAACGCAGTTTTAACAAAGTAACAGAGTTATTCCTTAGTCATACCTAGATATTACCTGCATAAGAAACCTCTTGAACATGTTGCAAACTACCCCATAAGAGTATGGATATGAATCTGACCATGTAACTACAGGGAGATCTGAAACTGCATCTCTGTGGAGTTTCTTTCCACAATCACTACGCCATTGCCACTAGAACCAAATACTATTTAATGCAATACCGTCATTCTAGAATGGTGGATAGAAAGAGTCAGTAAGACACATAGAAACATTTTGTTCTCAAAGCAGAGAATTATAAAGAGAATATGTAAGAAAAGACAACATAAAATGGGCATGCTGAGATTGAAAACTATATGGAAGGCATTTTAAAACAAAAGTTTTAACTGTGAAAGAACTTTATAAGCAACTTCTCAAAACCTGTAGATTGATTCTCATTGACCTTATTTTTAGGACAGCCTATAAAAGCCAGGAAGCACAGCACATGGTAACAGGGCAGTATTTTTGCAATGTGCTAGAGGAATGACCCCACTTGATTGCTATTTTGAAACGCCATTAGATAAGCAGTTGACGTGTCAGAATTTCTTCAGTGCGGTGAAGATCAAACAGCGACATCCTTCATTAAATGTGGTAATGTAGCTATCAGAAAGGCATTTTTAAGGGTGATTTAAGCTGTATTTTTTTTTTATTATTAGTTCAATTTCAGGTCATGTATTCTTGTCAAAATACAATTCTAATTTCTGCTTTTGAAACAATTCCACGAAAACATGCGAGGTAAGACTGAGACCTTTGATATTCCTCAGGTCAATTGCATTGGAATGCCCACCCCCCCCCCCAACCAAGATAACCTTATCAAGTGGAAATCGTACAGATCCAGTAGCCTCTCTTTCTCTCCGGATGGATGAAATCATGCAACTACAGCCATCAGTAATGGAATCAATTACATTATGCCCCGTTTCCACTGGCAGACGCGACCGGCCACGGACGCTTAAACGGGTGTTTCCACTGGCTAAGCATCCGGACGCGCCGTGTTTTGTGGCCGGTTAAGTGCTGGACGTGTCCGTAAGCGTCCGTCCCACTGAGGACATGGCTATCAGCAGCGGAGGTGTGTGTTTGACTTGTACAGGGAAGAGATCAAATACATTGTGTCGGAAGATATAATCTCAAGTGCCGAGTGCGATCAAGAAGAAATTACAAGTTTATTAGCAGCATGGAGTGAAATCCACGTACAGAGACAATGAAATGTTTTACTGCTTACAGTTAATATCCGAGTGCATTAAACACTTGGATTTCACAGGACCAGTGCAGTGCCTGACTAGTTACAATAAACTGAAGGATAATAATCAGATCGTAGCAGCCGATGTTATTAATATTGTATGATCAGCTGGCCGGTGTTTCAGGCTGTGTTGTGTGAATGTGTGCAGGACAATCCGCAGAGACAGTCAGTATGAAGGTAAACACGATTCAGTTAACGTGTGTCCATTTACAAGTTATATGAATGTATAAATAAATACAGCAGATCTGGGTTTCCCTCTAAAACATTAAGGACTGGATTAATAAATGCATCCATAAACGCCATGACTAAGACGCGCACTTTGGTTCAATTATAACTGCTATATTGTATCTGGATGATTAATCGTGAAACGTGTGTATTTTGTTTCAACTGTAACTTGCCCTGGTTAAGGACGTCTGATAAGTACATTATAAATAATACGGCAAAAAGTATTGTTTGCAGTTACAAATCTGTAGTAAGTAATAAATTAAGGGAGTCACGCTATGCCTTTTAAAATACATATATACTAGCACAAATGATGACGATAATAATATCAGTACATATTTGCTATTTATTTTATTGTTGCACATGGAACCGTATTCTTATGGGAAAATGCTTGTCTGAATATAATGTTGTCTATACACATTCAGCTCTTCCTAATATCTCTGAACAGAAACGTGCATTTATTACGCTGTTTAAAATCATGTAAAGCACAAATAATAAAACGCACACAAGTCCTCTCCACGTCAGGCTGTGTCACTCGTACTGTTGTTCTCCGTCTCTGTTTTTAACACGAACACAAACCAAACCCACAGTCGCTGCTCCTTCATCAGAGGGATGGACTTCACAGCGGCCTGGTTTTGCAAAAAAAACCTCTGGGACGCGTCTGAGGACGGCATGGTACGACACGGACGCTTAAGCCAGTGAAACCGAGGCATTACAGTCTAGGGTCAGCTGTGGTCTTCAGCATCGAGATAAATATTTCCAAACCACCAGTTATCCCAAGCAGATAGCTTGACAATGGGCAGTCAAACACGTAGGACAGTGGCGATCACACAATGCAACTGCTAAACTGCATAGAGCTCCAACAGGTCAGCTTTCAAGGACAAAGCAGTTTCGCACAGACAAATGCTTAATTAAGGAAAGGCAGATTACCTCTTTCATACAAACCTGACACGCTTAGGTTGTCAATTTATACACATTAAAGCCCATCATGTACGTGGCAGGGGCACCACCCTGTCTCTATTGACATCTTATTGCAATATAAATTGCTGGTTTCTGGAGGACGGTATAGCAGTTAATAAGGAAATGTTGTGGTCAGTGTTGGTCAACATAATTGTGAAACTCTGGTGCTTTGAGCTGAAACTATTGAAGAAGAAAACTAAATAAAGAAACCCAGCTGGAGAACTCATTCACCCCCTGAATGTATAATAAGGCGTATATGCAGAACAAAAAAACAACAGACAAACTTCACTGTCACTTGGAACGCATGGCCTTGCTTTCAGGATCAGCACATAGAGCTTGTTCATTTCAAACAGCTGTCACAATCCTCATCTGATTGGCAACTTGTTTTATTTATTTTTTGACAATTTCATGGCACAAAAAGCAATTTCAATGAAATTATACAATATATAGGCCTATCCATAATATATTGATTATTCAGGGCTAATAACATTAAAGCAATTTTAAGCCGGCATGTTTACATAATTAAATCTGAATTTGTTTTCTTGGAACCTAAATGTAAAACTCATTACACGCTTACACATGAGACTGATTAACCGGTTTTATTGTTTTGTGGCCTCAAGGTAATGCCAACAATATGTGAATCAGATATTTTGTACAAAACATCAGCCCATCCTGATCAAAAGATTGTTTGTCCCCAACAAATACTGCAAAGCTAATTTTAAAAGCCTTAGAAATGGCTTTAAACATACTGGTAAACTCAAGTATTCTATTATTTATAGAGCATTTGTCTTTAGTATAAATATAATAATTTGTTTAAAATTAATTTTATATATGAAAAACATTACAAGGGATTCAGTTCTGTCTACTCTTCTGATAATTACAAAGTGCTAAACATTAAATACTCTGTAACTATTCAATGTGTTGGGAATCTCATTATATAATTGCCAAGAATACTATACATTCAACATAATTATTGTAGTATATGGAAAAGGGATTCTAAAGAGTATACTATACTCTTACACACACACACACAAAGAAACTGACCAAGTTTTGTGTATCTCTTTACAACAGAATATTTATAATATTTAAGACTTCCAAAACTTGAGTCAGTTGTCATGCCAGGCTGAAGCTGAGGTGAAACAAAGCTGGGATTGGGAGGGGACAAGACTTGGATCTAGTACACAAGACATCCTGGAAAACATTTCTTATGTCAAGAAGTTTAAGAACAGCATGTACGCCTTTCTATCCAACTCTGTTGCCAACCAATGTACTTCACAGTGGAAACTGTGGTCATCGAAATATTTTCCTCAAAAACTGAAAATCTTGTATTAAAAAGTGCCTGCCTTGTACAAAGGTACTGATATATAAATACATAAGAACTTTTTGTTGATAGCAACAATAAACCTTGTTTGAAAACCATGTTTAAATGACTACTATAGAAGTATTACAAATATTTATGTAAAACTCATGTCACTATGTTCCAATTACAATGCTAAATGAGCACATATCATTTATGAAGATGAGCTCATGCTCCAAAAATATACTGCTTATGTACATGAAGTACTCAGCAAACTGCAACACAGTTTTAAAGACCATTTAGGTGGTAAGGCATCAGTATTCCAAGATTCCAGTAGACCACAGAATGTCATTTCACAATAGGAAGGCCTTAGCATCACTAATCCAGGCTTGATACTATACAATCAATAGTCAGAGTGCATACACCCTCTTTTGTCATTATCAAACTGTTTGATTCTGTACAGATTCATAATATCTTTGAATAACCCTTTGATAATTTAAAAAAGAGGGTTCTAATTCAAGAGAAGTCTAAACAAAGTATTCTCTACAGCAGGGGCAGAGACTGGTCTATTTTACTGTAGTTCTTTCAGGTCAACATTTTAGTCCACATCACAATATCGTCTATTTAAGGAAAAATAAGTTCCCATGCACCTGAAAGATCACAAACACACATGAATCAAAATCTATGAATTTTCATTGAGTAGAAAATAATGGAAATTAAAGAGCATTCTTTCACTGTATATCACATTAAAGGAAGAGACCCAACATGCATTTCATGGATTAAAGTTTTAAACTTTCTCCACCCCCTTACAAATATCTGGGTAGTGCACACAAACACCTAGACAGGAAAACTGCCCGCAACCCTCTCCCCTCCTGGAAATCTAATCCACACATCCAAGCTACGACCTAAATTATTCACAGGCCATTGTGCTGGCTGAGGCCTGCAGTGTTACACAGTCTCACTCCACTAACAGCATGGAGCGCAGACCAGTGCCAAATGCTAATGAAAACGCTGAACTGTAGACGAAAAAAAAAAAATATATATATATATATATATATATATATATGCACAGTGAACTGAAAAGAGCAGGTGACGACCTGCACCCGAAGCAGTTCTGTGCACAGTGCATGCCAGAGCTACCTTTTCACTTTATTTATGATGTGAGAGTACTGCAAAGCTTCCAGAAATTAATGACATCTTTCAGGCTGATAATGGTTCTAAAGTGCGTCTGAAACCGAATCCTTCAAAACGGCCTAGAAAGAATAAATAAATAAATCTGCCAGAGAGGTTAATTATCTGCATTCTACACAGACATTTTATTTGACTATGTAAGACTAACAGTGCAGATAGTGGACAGAAAATGTAAATTATAAATTTTCTACACTCGCAAGAGTGCAGTGTGTGCCAGCTGTCGTTCTATTCTCATGAACACCTGCCTTCGGTCGATTAACTTGAAAAACAGGGTGACTAGTATGCACCTGCATCACACTCCATCACATCACAGATCTGGTCTCATCTCTGTCGTGCAGTACACTTGCCTTCTAAAAACAAAATAAGGGTGTTCGCAAACTGCCGTATCAGGGAAAAGAGATTGATACTGCATATGTTCTTCAGACACTGGGGGTAGTATATGGACACTAAAGCCATATTTCATTAACTCAAAGCTGTCTCTTGTAACCATGGGTCTCAACCTGCCCAACACACCCCTCCTCAAATAATTTTTGATTTTAGATTTAGGGGAGAAAAGGGGGCAGAAGATCTTCTGACATCTGCCTGCTGTTAGCACTGACACCAGTCATGTGGTTGGAAGGGTATTCTGTCCACTCCAAACACCAAAACTGTAAAGCTAAAACTCCTTTAGGTTGTCCTCTTTCTCTGGGGTTCACCCCGGCATCCAGTTTTTTAATCTTACTTGAGCAAACTGAAGTTTAAATAGAGTTTAAAGAAATAAAAAGGTTTTATGCTTGGCCAGCTTCATAGCCGCAAATGCATGCAAGAAATGCGTAGAACATACTTTCACATGTGCGTTCATCTCATAGTTTTCTACATAACGAGAATACCTTTGCATTAAATATCACTCAATTTGCATAACACAATAAAGATTGTACTGTACTGTGAGTGTTGATCTGAAAATACACAATACAAACACGATGTATAATTCTGAAGTCAAGAGGGAACAGCCACATTCCTATTGTGTAACGCAGTCACAGCTCTGAATATTCCCAGAACACCAAATACAATTGCCATAAAATATGAAAACTTGTGTAAGTGTAAGCAATGTAAGTGATAACATCCTGCAAATACTCCCCAAAAATATCTTCTTGTATCATAAATCTACATTTTTTGAAAATGTATCATGACCAAAAGAACAGAACATAGGCACTACTACTATAGTCTGACAGGGAAACCAAATCACAATAACCCGTTTCAAATCATGTGCCTCAAGATGCAAGTTTCTGTGTTTTCCCCTGTTGTTAATGTGGGGGTATTTTCAAATAAAATAGTCTGTGTTTATTGAAAAAGGCACTCTTCTTGCTTAAAAACAAAAAACAAAACACCTAAAAACAAATGCTTTCCTGTGGCTTTGGAAGTTTTTGGTTTCAGATGTTCTGTATTTTTGAGACAATCACTTCCAACTTATTAAGAAAATCAGTTCCAGATAAAAGACACTTATATGCCGATATTAAACACTTAAAAGGTGACAAAACTAAAGCAAGCATTAAACTTCAATCCTGCTGCAATGACCTGCAGTGTAGACTGGAGGTAACTGAAGAGCCTTCATAATACAAGCTTTATGCCGAAGCCCCAAACATGCTTCTGTCAGTCAGGCTTATTTAAGATCAATGAAAATGCATGGTGATGCATTTAAAGCTCTGGGTGCAGTTGAATTCATTTTGACCCATGTATCATTTCCCAACCAGTTATTTTTAATCTTTTTTTTTTGTAGGGGGCTCTGAACTCAGTTATATTATAGGCCGTGGAAAATGGGCTGTTGGGAAAAGCAGGCCCAGCCCTGGGTTACAGTAGGAGACACTGTGGCCTCACAATACACCACATCCTTAGTCTATGATTTGAATTTCCATCTGGGCTACTTTTAGCAAGTTTCGGTTCAATGTGCCAGCAAAATACTAGCTTTTCAGTACAACCTTTTAAAAACAATATCATGCTACATCTTCTTAAAATGAAAATCCAATCAGGGCTACGTACAAAAGCTACTGGTCCGCCCACTTACTGGAAAACCCCAGGCTGAGACAAATCGGCAGCCATCTCCGTTTCCAGTTTATAAGAGAACAGGAAGTCTGCATTTGAAGAGCTGCACACCAAAGCAATTGTTGAGAAATTTATCACCACTTGTACTCTGTTATTTCCATTGCTTTCCAGTAAAGCTACTGTCCATGCGTGTCAAATCTTTCTTCACTTCCAGTTTAAAGGATGCTGGATACTTAAAAATTGCTCACAATAATTAACAATCTAGATACACTTGATGGACCAAGAAAACATTTCAGATTAAAACATTCAAGAAATAGATTTGCAGAACCAATTGTCTATTTCCCACACTTTAATTATCTAAATGGATTTGAGAGTTGATTTGATCAGATGATGTACAACATCCATATACATAAGCTTCAGATGACTTATTCAGACAAGGGTTTCACTTTTTCTGACAGCTCTAGGAAGGAAGGGGCTGCATGTACATTTGAGAAGTTGTGGCCTGCAGAGCTGTATCTGTAACCGAGGGCTGAGAAGACAGTCGACCTCCCTCTCAGACCACTTTGCACACCTTAAACAATAAAATGAACACAGACTAGCAGTGTATTTCCGAAAACTGCACAGAATATCGAGAAGTGATATTATCTCCTCCGGGCGTGTGGAGTTCCCCAGCTCAGTCACCTCCAGGATGTCCACTCAGAAACCTGATGACAAAACCCAAGCCAGCTCAGAGCTGCATACATTATTAACAGCAATAAATAAAACATTCACAAGCGAATTGTTTCCAAAAACTTTGAACAAAACCACAACGGAACATTATACAGCAAGGTTCAGAGCCTCTTTCAGTTATTGAATATTTCCAACGGTGTTTGTGTGAGTAAAAGATTTAAATGAACAAAAGCAACACGTGCACTAAAATGTTTTTCTTAAGACATTGCCAGGTAGAGACCAAACCAATAAAGATTTGTTTTGCTTTTTAGTATTTATCAAGCTAAAAACCACAGACTATGGTTCTATATTTAACAAAACATTGCTCCGAATTCATTGCAGCATGAATTGCTACTGAATGGAGCCATTATGCAAATTAAACATAGTAAAGGGCACTCTATTGTTAATTTGGAAACTTGATACTGGTTAATGACATGCAGATTCTGTAGAAAAATATAATATGTTGTCAAGATGGAAAGTCAAGAGAACTGAATGAATTTGATCACATGCTTTCAGATACTAACAGAAAGCATTCCACATAGATGGATCCTTAACTTTGAGGTTAAAAGTTAGATTTCAAATAAGTTTTGATCTCAATTCTCAAACTTCTGGACTAGAGAGTAGTTTAGCTCACCAAAATGTGTACATTTAGTAGTTATCCGTCTTATCAATGTCACTCAGTACTTTAAACTCATATGCAGTGTTAAACTCCAGGCATACATCTAGAAACAAATGAAACCGCTTTAATTGCAATGAACAATCCAAAGCTTGGTGTGCATCATAACCTTCAGCAAATTCAGTTATTCATCTTAAATATCACATACAGATTTAAACAAATGGTACTAGATAAGAAAAGCATTCAAAGGGAATAAGAGACATGAGTTCAAAAAAAGTAATCATGTTGCTTCAAAACCATTATTCAGTTTACTGGAGAAATCTCTAAATATTAAACATGGGAAGACCGGCTGACGCTTTGGGGAATTCGGCATAATTAGCTGCAATTTCAGCTCATGACTGACAAGTCTACGTCTCTAATTACTAGGCTGACAAGAAGTATTTTGAAAAATAGTACAAGCGTTTCACAATGATTCAGAGGAAGTTTACAAACACAAAAAACGTTTAAATCTGTCAAAATAACTAGTAGCTGAATTTGCAGAACACGTGTCAACAAAAATGAAAGTTAGAACACGATGGTCTCTCAAACATGAGCACAGCATTGGGGGGGGGAATAAATACATAAAAATACCCCTCAGTTCAATTCCCAATGAGGGAGATCTCAAAAGACTGGAACTGATAAGAGCTTTCCACTACATCATACTGCACATATTCCCCTCTGTAAAGGCAAACACGAAAAACAGCTGACATTGGAACATGCTGACCTTGAACAAGAAAATGACCTGGCTAGCATTTAGTTCTGCCTTATTTCACTCCAACAGCCAGACAGCTTCACCATCTATAGTAGTCTACCAGCTCTGGCCACCTCCCATTGGCTATTTTAAGCAAACCCCCCGTTATGTTTGGGTAATGCACTAAGAAGAGAAGCAGCAGCAACAGCGGCGGCTCAGTATCATATCATGTCATGTACAGAGCTGGGATATGCAGCGCCCTGTGGAATGCTGGGTATTTTCTCATGCAGTGGTATCACCCCATCTAGGCCCGCTTCCCACATGTCTCTGTCTCGTACATCACAGCTCAGGAAACACTTCCTGTTTACAGTCCTTACATTAAAAATCTACAGCCTGAAGATAAAAGACCTTGGTTAAAACTTAGGCCACAAATTCAGATTTAGTACCTGTGTACTTATATTATATATATATATACATATATTCAAAAGACAAAAACAAATCTCCTACTAGTCGAATGTAAAAAGTAAACTTGATTATTAAATTAGTAATCTTGGACACAATCCAAGATCTGCAAAAGGATCTTTTTGTAAGATACAGTTCAGCAAACTCATTTTATTTTGCAAAATGCGATACAGTCTCAATGGCACATTAAAATGTGTAGAACCAAGTAAATTTCCCTAAACCCTCACCAATAATTACACAAGTCTCCTCAGAGTGCTTTTTAAACTTAGACTACAACAAAATATTAATTGTAACATAGATAGTTTGAGCAAGGCTGAAATTCAGAAAATACTGAGACTCCAAAATAACTAATATAATGCACATCATTTATAAGTTATTGTAAATGAGTTACCAATATATCTATGCATTACAGAAGAATGTGAGGCGGACTAAATATAAAAGCCTTTTCGAAAGCCTGTTCAGAGCGGTTCACTCAGCACTCACTCACAGTGTTGTAGCTGCAACCTGGCAGCACAGCAGCTTTTTATAGCTTGCAATGCCAGTCATATTTATTTGGCCCCATCATCACTATTGTTGACAGACTGGGAGTTGCTCAAGAAAACCAGAAATGGAAAAGTGTCCATCTTAATTTTTGTACCAGAAAAAGAAGCCTTTCGGTTTCAAGGTAGAATAGAAATACACAGGCTCCTTTTCCATGTTGCGTCAGACAGCTTAACAAAGAATGGGTTTAATTATATAACACCCAGGCAAGCAAAGTACCAGAAGCTGCCAACCTGCAGGGTACAGAAAAAGAAAAAAACCTTTTATTCAATCATACGACTTCAAATTTTGAAACAGAGCTTTACTTATATAACCGGTCGCCATTTTTATATATAGAGGCATGTAGTTCATGGGAAAGAAATTTAACTTCTAGAAACTTCCACTAAAACCATATTAACTTATGGTTAATATGGTTTTAATACGGCCCTTAAATTAACTTTGTAATAGCCAGCATATTCATATCTGGTATTTCACAATTTATTCAACATTGTGAACCAGGAAAGTTAAACTACCTATGAGCCTAGGTAACAATATTCTTCTCCTACACGAAAGCTTTTTTTAGTATTGACTCATGCTTCAATTAACAAAGACTTCTACATTTGTTTTACAGACAATTACATACGAACACAAGCTTACAACAGCAGTGATAAATTAAGGATTAGTTATTGAAAAACAACTGTGCTCATCACAGAAGTGTATTTCAAACTTCTCTCAAGGAAGTGGATGTTATATTGGCTTTGTCATGTTAAAACTGGGCTGGGCTGCAGTTTCTGATTTCCACTGACAACACAGACAAAGGCAGGAAAGCAGCATGAGCACAAGGTTTCTATAGTTTCTATATTTAAAAGCTACAACACAAGCTAAACCAAACCATCTCCACTTACAATAAGTGAGTGCATTGGCATAGTAGCTTTGAATTAAAAAGCCGGTCAAGGAAGGGAAGTATTTACATATGTTCCCTTCTCAATATTCAGTACTGGGTTGGGGGAGGATAGTGTATCAGGCATTCAAACACAATGTAAATTTTATTTTGACATTATAAATGGTCTTCCAGAAGCAAGAGCCCAATGTGGTTATAATCATTCAGAGGAAAACTGAATCCTTGGATTAATACAGAACATTTTGTTTAAAAATCTTAATTCCAAAACACTGCTTTTAGATTAACAAGCATCCCTTTTTCCCCAGTAGATATGAAATGGAGGCTTTATGAAGTTCTCCATTCTCTGTTTAGTTAGTTATATCAAGTCTCATGATTGATTTTCTCCCCTCCAGGTTTAATGTCATCATTTGCTTTCTGTAATTCAATAAGACAACTTTTATTCACATAAGAGTGTCAGCTTTACTTGGGAAAGCAATCCATAAATCCATCTTTTAACACTATTGCCTTTTAGATTCTCTCAGTTCAGGTTTGAGGTAGCAAAAAGAGAGCAAGCAGGGGGACTGCTAATGAAACCCGCATTCATTTCCCCCAGTTTGACTATGATGGTTACCCATTGTTGTCGACTGCCCATGCTTTGTCTCCATCCGTTTTGGTTTTTGGATCTCATGTGACCGTATAGTCTGGTTTTAGAAAGGAATGTTTCGCCGCACACACACAGGACATTGTATGGCAGGATGACCGGAGGGTTGTTCTTGCCTTCATTTCCTTTGGGCTCCTTGATTTGGCTGGCTCCAAGTGCTTTTTGTCCGTGCTAGGATTAAATCAAAGGTACTATAGTGTAGTCCCTCAGGCACCCAAACCACAAAATGTAGCCATGCAGAGACTCCATATATTTAATAGTTAACTTAACTGCTAGAACACAAGTAAATCAATGTGGTTCCTGAACAAAACTATTAATTTCACGGTTCACAATATATAAAATTAACACAATCCATTCAGATTAACACTATTGCACTGTAGAGTTAATTAAGCAGTTAAATGCTTAATTTAAAGCGAAAGGCTCTATTTCTTCTCAAGAATTTGAAATGACACATATCATATGGTTTCCTTTGGGGGGTGGGAATTGAAAACTTAACAAGTAACATGCACAATAGATGAATCTGTTTAATCTCAAAAGAGGCAAAAGAAGATGTTTGGATTTACATGCTGGCACCCATCAGATTTAAGCACACTGGCGGCATCTCTGTTGCCAAGATTCCAGTATAGCACGTAAATCTTTCACATGCAATACAAAAATGTAATCAAATCAGGGAAATGTCTGCACCCCTCACAGCTCATTGTAGCCAATGTGTTTGTAATCCTGCTGTGCCAAGTCTAAAGAATAAGAGACCACTGAGCCTGATGACAAATATTTTAATGGAAAGAGCACGTGCTGAATAAATGCAGAGGCTCTGTAATTGAGCTCCATGTCTGATGTTATAGACACAAGACTACTTTAACAACACAGTCTTGTCAAGTTAATTTGTGGGGACCAAGAATTTCTTATTCTAAACCCACATGCCCAAGCACAGTATATCTGTATTCTGTACATAATACAAACATCTGTTTCAAAATCTATTAATAACAGAACAGGAACATAAGTTACCATTTCCTACAGTAAACTACATACAAGTGTTATACTTATTGCATTACTTCTTTATAAGACCATTGTGGGATTTAAATTCAAGTGTTCAACAGATACATTCTGGGTCTTGCAGTTACATATTAGACGAGGTAAAATTAGAAATGCCTATTTCAATCGAGTAACACATTTTCGGGGGCGGTGGGGTGATACATCAGACAGGAAAGTCATGCCAAGTTACGATTACTTGTAGCTGGATGACTTGCACACAGCGGTCTTTCTACATGAAAGTTAATAAAATGAGACACTGACAGGACCACTACAATAATAGAAACCCTGCTGCCAGGTGCAGCTTTTCATTTCATCGCAATAGTAATATAACCTACATCATACCCACCTTATCCAGTCTACAGAGTGCACACCTCGGGCTTTCTATTGAATGGGAGGTGACTGAAGGGTGACTGAACAACTGAGAGTTCGTTAAGGTGACACGTGTTCTCCTGCATGGGAACCTCTTTGGTTGACCATGAGAAAACACTGTAAATGTTCATTGACCATACTGAAGTACAGTGAGGATCTCATCTTTAACATAAAACAAAGGACCTTACTTAAACATACAAGACAGAATCTGGGTAAGATTCCCAATTAGTAAACTTTCTGGTTTTCAGCAGTTCTTAAAACTGTGGAAAATCTTAAGCAGACAGGAACTCCACTTCTGAATTGTTTTTTTCCTTCCAGTTCTCTACACGGTGGCTTCTGTCACGTTCTCAACGCTGCTCTGAATCGGTCTGTTCTGAAAGGTGTCGGCACAATGCACTCTGTAAACCGCCGTCTGGCCTGCGGTCAGCGCGATCACAATCTGCACCACATGACCAGGGACCTACATTTTAAATTACAAAGAGACCATTACTATAAACGTGTTTATATGACCAGTGCTGGTGTAATATTCAGAATGCCACAGTTTCAAACATCAAATACGGTTGCAAATACACAGCCTCAACATTTAATATATACAATAATGTATAAGCTAGCTCCTACTTTATTTTGGGATCACAGTTTTGTAATGAAAGCAAACTGAAGTACTCAAATATGAATTATTTTTGGTATAGTATTAATCTACCTCATATTGGTTAATTGGAAATGTGAGATTCTTTGTACTGACTTGCTACCGTAGTTTGAATGCAGAGGAAATGAAAAAAGGACGCAAAGCTTTGCTGTCTGTGTTAACAAACAATCAATCAAACAAGTCTGAACTAGAACATCACGCAAAATCATTCCTTTCACAGCAGAAATCAAATTGAATGGCAACAGAAATCCAAGTACGTGTATTGTTAAAAAAATGCAAAAAACATGGAAGAATTTTTTTTTGTCATAAATCACTAAATGTAACATTAACCTGACTTTTGAAAGAGGGACTGGAAGTGCAGATATTTGTGTTTTAAAACCTATAAAATACTAAAAGGATGAATGGAACCATTACAAATCCCAACCCATCCCACCACCGTGTGTGTAGGTTGTCAACATACCTGTAGTACCGCGACTGTAAATACGTAGAACACACTGCTTTCGAAACATGGCTGGCAGATCCAAAGTCTATTACTTTCACCCGGTACGGCTGCCGCACAGGGTCCACCAGCATGATATTCTCCGGTTTGAGGTCCGCGTGAATGAGGCCAAGGCTCTTCAGTTTTTTCAGTGCAGTGGCCACCTGTTGCAGGATGGGCCGGATTACCTTCAGGGGCAGGGGGCTGAACTTGTTCTGCTTCAAGAAGTCATACAGGTTCTGCTCCAGCATCTCAAACACCAGGCAGGTGTGATTGCGGTGCTGAAAGCATTCGAAAGCCCGTACCAAGTTATTCTCCTCCGCGTTCTCGCTGCTCAGCCGGGCGAGAATACTCACCTCAATCTGCCCTTGCCGTGCATACGAGGGGTGGTTTTTGAGTATTTTAATGGCCACTATTTCATTCGTCCCCCTTTTCCAGCACTTGACTACCTGACCGAAGGTCCCCCTCCCCAGAAAGTCCAGGACCTCATACGTATTCTTCATAGAGCACAACACCTCGTGCTGCACCAGCTGGTAGTCCCCATCCCCGCCGACGCCATTCTGCTTCGAGGCGCCCACCACGGCCACCGGGTTTCCCACATTCGTTTGCAACATCGCAGGCAACATGGACAGTTCCTCCACAATCTGCATGGTGCTACCTCTGTTCTCTAGCTCCTCGCTCTTACGTTTCAGCCCACATCTCTGGGAGCTATCCGCCAAGTTTAAACCTCCCCCGTCGTCGTCGTCTCCTCCTGCTCCACCTCCTCCACTGTTGCCCCCTTTGCCTGTGCCCTGCAAGGGTGCCCCCCCACGCTGCAGAGGCTGCCGCTGCTGCGCCTGCGCCGCTGGTGGCCTGGGCTCCTCCCGTGCAGCTTTTAAGGTAACAGCTTGCAACAAAAAGTTCTGCCCGTGGTGTTTGCCACGCACCAAATCTTGCGTCTGAAATGAATTAACAATGTTTGTCGGTTTAGCGATGCCGAGGTTTCGACCATTCAAATACGTCCGTGGGTAGGCTCTCGCATGGTAAACACAACTGCTTGGCTCTACTTTGAGTTTCTTCACACTACAAAAGGCACTTGTCTGGGTTTGATAAACATGTGGTGGGTAGACCAAGACTTGTGAGGCCATACCTGTAGAAGGGGAGGAAAAAAAAAAAAATCAGAAATCTGAATATTACAATTAAAATTAAAAATTCTAAACCAGCCTGTGTAAAACACATTTTCAGCACACTTCACATTTAAAATTTCTATTAATACATCAATAAATATCTGCAAGACCTAAGCTCTCAGAGTTTACTAGTATACATGATCCACAAAGGCAGTCTGGACTCCCAAGATACATTTTCTAGGGATAATCCCCCTCTTAACGTTCTCTTATGGCCTTCCAACACAGTTTCAGCGGGTAAAGAACTCTGTAATAGTTTAATCCATAAAGATTACACAAGTTTACATTACAAGGACTCATTAAAACATGAGGTCAACAATACGCACTGAAAAGGGGGAGAATCACTTATCCCCAACCAACTGGAACACGGTCAGGAAATTACAGGACATGAACAAGATGCCAAGTGCACATCTGTCACAATTATGGATTAAGCACTAACACAGGGTCACTTTAAATGTAGGATTCTGTATCAACATGCAAGATGTTGAATATTTTCATAGGGGAAAATACTTTTTGATGGAAGGAAAAATGCTTACTAACTATGTGAATCTGTAGGACTTTACCTAATTTCAGAGAAACTTTGAGGTTGAATGCTTTCTCCTTTTATTTATAATATATAATCACACTCTGATTTGATCAGTTATTAATTGTTTCTTTAATAGGTGAAATCATGTCCAGCGATTCATAGGAGAGATACCCAAGACAATGGACACACCAACATTGACACCTACCCCAGTCTGACTCAATTTGTAAACAATTTACAAAGCTTGCATAAGGGTTGCATTTCTTCAGATTTACCTGGTCAGTTTCATGGAGACATTTAAACGTAAAATGCATTTTATAAAAAACTTTTGAGAAGAAGGCTCTGGTGTATTTCAGATCATCCAACTAATACCCCACTGCATCACAGAGACCTGATAATGCGTCAAGGTACAGCTCGGCAACTCCCACAGTCTGACTTTGGTAAGAGCTAAATAGATTACCTATCCACAGTCAATGGAAAAAGATGTGCTTCAATGGAAGGCTGTGCCACCATTTCAAGTCCTGCAAATGACTAATTTCCCAAGGTTCACTTGACCTTATACAGATAGTTTCCTAGCAGCTACTTTTGGGTCTCTAGGCAACTGCCGTTTTAATTTCAGGTTTATAAAAAGGAAAAAATAGAGAATTAGGAAAGGTTGCTTTGGCTAAAACTACAGAATCAGTTTGGGGAATGAGTGCCTCTGAGATACTTCTTTAAAATATGTTCTGGGCTCTTTTTGGCATGCCACAATTCTAGTAAATGGCTGAAACATAAATACCATTTTAAAATACACATTTCTTTAAAAGTTAATTCAGTGGATGTCAACTACTCAACTTGAAAATATTTGTTAGTTAAGAGTGGTCAACTTTAAATACAATGTTTATTGTGATCAAAATGTAGCCATCTATGTTTTGAACATTTACTATGGTATATGGTCATTATCAATATTGGCAGAATACGTTTGATAAGATTCATACTGCATTTTAATTTCAAATCAGCTTACTTGATTAATCTTGTTATTGGTTAAAATTTTCATTCAAGGTATTAATACTGTACTGGCCGTTAACAGCAATCAATCAGAAAAATGCAGTATCCTGTGTTTCTGGGTTGCAAATCACTAGATGAAGGAATCAGTAAATAAATCTAAGAAAGAACATAATTAAATATTATATATAAAAAAAAAAAAAATATCTTGATATGGTCTCTAGTTTATGTGAACTTTATGTGTAACACCTCACATTAAGGCCTACCACCATGTCCTAAAGTGTACATCCATCATACCAAATTCAATATTATAAAAACCTACCTCTCTTTACTCTCACTTCCCTCCATCTTCTGTCTTTTCATCTACATAACTCCCTTCAAAAACAAATCTCTTTAAAAAAAACGTCATAATTAAGTGCTGGTCAAAAACTTCTCATCTTCTCCAGGGGAAGTGAGCGCGTTCGACTGCCTAGCACACTAGCCCAAACAGCAGTACAAGCGAAAGGGAAATAGATAAGACTGCACTAGTCAACAGGCAACCATGTGACACTGACCACAGTGAGACTAAAGAATGCCAATTTCCCCTTTGCAACTCTTAGTTCTAATGAAATTTTACAGCTTTTTTTTTTTTCCCTATAGTATCTTAATGCAAAAGGTTTATTAGAGCAAACCAACTGCCAAGCACAGTATGGGTTTTTTGATTTTGTTGTTACACCAATGTCAGCAGGTAATAAACCACCAAGTTGCACAGTTCCAAACAAATGTTAATGTAACATTAATATAAGGGCGTCTGCTAAGAAATAAATAACAGTAGTGAATAATTTCTGTTGGACCTTGAAGACACTTTACTAGTTAACCTGGTTCCCACCGACACTGCGGTGTACAAGCTGGGGCCTGTGGGAAGGTGTGACCCTGGCAAGCAGACCTACAGAAGGAAAAGTAATTCTGCAGTCACTGACAATTCATTCACCTTATTCATCAACTAACTAACTAACTCACGTTAAACCAAGAGAAACTCTTAAAAGGAACTGGGATTTCCAAGAGTCCTTGATTTACAAAAATAAATTGTACAAATACAGTAACAGAGAAATTCCTAGCCGAGTGTATATTTGAATGTTGCAATTTGTTCTTTCCCAGAACATAAATGACATACGGCGCCTTGTATAAAAATCAAAACTTCTGCCCCCTCCCTACAAATTGTAAGAAAAAGAGAGAAATCTTGTCTGCCAGCTGGACAGAATTCATTACCACGTAGGCTGCTTTGCATGCAGGCCAAAAATAACTGAAAGATTATGCGTATAGCAGTGCTACCACAACAACAGTTGATGCTACACGAAGACAGCTTATTGTGTACGGAAACTACCATTCTGTTTATGAAACTTTGTAAGTACCTCGTATCTCAGGGAAAGGAGGAAATAAGGGTGTTACAATGCCAAAACACAGGTAAATCCACCTTAGCCAAATATAAAGTAATAACTGATTTCACTCATGTGTGCAACGGTGATCTGATTTCAAACAGGTTCAGGTCCCAGCAAATGATGGATATCAAACAAGACTGCTGGCTGATGGTTAAATCACACTCCATGGAGCCTAACCTTCACAATCTCCATGTTAATGAAACACACTAAAACCGACGTGAACAGGAGTTTCTACGGCCCTGTGCAGCATTCCACCTTCTCCGTGTGAATGAGCCGCTCAAAACTAAACACTGACCTGCTCTATGAATCACTCACAGCTGGCACTGTCAACATCAAAGGCACAAACAGGCAGCCAAAGGGTATAGGACAAACCAGTGGATCTATAGAAAACCCAAAACCTGAGAGAATTGGCTTTCTAGCAGTAGAGGATTTCAATTATGGCTTTCACAATGGGATGGATGTTTTGCTTGCACAGGGAACAACACCACCGGTGATTGCCTCATCTCCTGCTTACAACAGTCAGAGGCCATAAACAGTAAGACAAAACCATTTTAAAGAAGAAGAAAAAAAAATACTTCCTAATACCAGCCATTGGCCTCAGATAGTTAATCCCTAACAGGCTTCTTGTTCACTAATCCACAAGAAATAATTGCAGCTAAGCAAACTGTAAAAACAACAACAAAACGTCATGGTGGACCCGTTCTCCTGTTAACAATCAGGCAGCGTCAGAGGCGGTGTCTTGTTTAATGGTTTGCTTAGCAGCCCACACAGAATAAACATTAACTAAACAAGCCATTAAGGCCTCTGTTTATAGAGCAGGTTGACACAAACACTGCTCTCTGCTAAAGTAGCACAAGGCAAAATTAACATAGCCTATTTCATATGGAAATATTTAGGCCTCGGTTTCAAATGACTTTGGGGTAGAATGCATTTTTCCGGAGTCTGTCACAACAATCACGTAGAGTTGGGAGGGGAACATTGAATGAAACTTTGCACATTATTGTGTGAGTTTGCAAATAAGCCCAGAGGAGCAAATTAAAAAATTGAAGTTGATCTTATTCGGTGGCTACAATATACCCATTACATTACACTGCATAAGACCGATTTCTTTCACTTTAATTCCACATTTCAAAAGCTGAGTTGATAAATGCAAGATTGAGCACTCATTGGGCATTCGTTTGCTGTGACAAGAGCAGGTATGTTTGTGCTGCAGAAACTCAAAGTCGCGAAAGGCTTAAAGGAATGGTGGTATAAATAAAACTGTTAATTGCACAGTTCTCCAGGCTCCTTTTATGAATCCCATTTCTTAAACACTGTTTAAAAACAAACTTCAGTAACCTCCATATCAGAAGTTTTTTTTTTTTTTTTTTCCCTATTGGATGAGCGAACAGATCTCTTACCTGTCCTGATAGCAGTGGTTAATCCCAGAATATCTCTACATGAACAACTAGAATGCAGATAATGTTCCCAAGTTGCACAGATCTATTTTTGCTGCATTGCTAACATTCTCTCCTGTACACGTTATGCTTGCTAAAGCATGTCAATCGGGCAGACTAAAAATAAATTAAAAAATAATTTGTATAAATGCATTTGTCCAACATAATTTTCTGGGCTAAAATTGTACGGCAACCATCTCTCAGAAATATATTTGTAGTATATAATAATAGTGGAAGGAGCAAAACTTCAATGGTGCTTTAATATCATTAAGCCAACAAGGTGCCAGCTGCCACCCTGCTACTATTACCACGAGTAGCCTGATACCAAGCTGCACTGTTTGGAGACTTCTGTTGTATTAAATTACATGACTCATAGCTTTGTTTTTAATGGCTACTGGCTGTAAATAATTGCTTGATGATGTTGACCTTTCCCAATGAGGATCAATATGAAAAGGAAAAGAAAAGAAATGGAAAACTCATATCAAGTGACCAAATGCTGGTAAAGAGAAACAACTCAAGCAGTGTCATCTAGAGGGAGGGGAAAAAAAAAAAAAAAAAACTCCACCATGTTTGTACTTGCACAAGCATTCGGCACAAAATGGCACAGAAGTGCAAATGGGGTGCAAAGAATTCTAGACGTATGTGAAATTCTGCCAGTGCATACACAGAAAAATAAAGCTGATACGAAAGTTGGGAAATTCCCAATACTTACTATGAAATTCTCTTCTGTTTTCAAAAAAACTGAAAAAACAGGCTACACTTACCCTCCATTTAAACAGCCTAGTTGCAGGAATTTTCTCTACTTTGACAGCACAAAACTGGGAGTTTCATTTATTTTTAGTCTTTAGTTTTTAAATACTGAAAACAAGCACATGAACAACATCAATACTTACAAAAATATATGATTTCTAATCCTAATGAGACAATGTCAGACTTCTAGTTAAACCATATGACATAAGACAGCTATCCGAGTTCATTCTTAGCTTGTATTTTCCAAGGTATAGGCCTAACTCACAGGCAGTGCCTCCCTAGAGTAAAATGGATAACACTCAGATAGTGTATCAGTAAATGCCATTATAATACAAAGCTGTTTGAGGAGTTTGCAGTGCAAAGGTTCCCTATATAGAATGCCCAAACAGAATGGAAAGTTCCAGTTAAACTGTTTTGAAGTTAAAAAAAGCTCTCTGGGAATACTGTGTAATCGCTTATTTCACATCCAACAAAAGAGGTTAAGAGCAAATTATGCATACAGCACAATAGTATTTTTAATTCCACTTTTAACAAACAGCCCCAGGGCTGAAAAGAGAAGAGAAAACTTGGCAAGGCATTCAGAAAAAAGGGAATTAAATTATTACCCACATGAAAAGCGAACAATACTGGATTTTTTTTTGTCAGAAGAAACACTGTCCTTTTGTATATATTTTTTAATTGAAAAAACAACAGGAGAAAGTCACTTGCAATGTGGAGTAAAATAGCTGAGTATTTCAGTGTAGCATTTAGCATAGCATTTTGGTTCACTGAATAAAATAAAAATAGATTTAAGAAGGTTCCCGAGCGCTCTTTAAGATCGGAATAATTTAACCATTTGATGGGACTTAAGTAGAAACTATGGGAAATACATCATGTACGTTACTCTATGTTTTCTTGAAAAGTCTTGGAAAGTGAGGTTTAATGCCAAAACATAGAAGAATGCAGCATATTATTTTTTATTTTATAAGGGTTAACACATTTACCATAAGTGCTATACATATAAGTTCTGCAAGTTGCCCTGGATAAGGTTGTCTGCCAAGAAATAAATAATAAATAATAAGTAACAAATCAGATTCCAATCATTCCTGTAGTTACATTTCCTGGATTTTGTCAGATTAAGTGTGCAATTCAATTTTTTTAAATATGGCATCAGTTAATGAAGTGATTTGCCATGTATTTGAGCTGTACAGGCAAATAACCAGATTAGGAGGACAATTTCAGAGAGAAATTTTCTTGAACCCAGAACACATCCCAGAATGCTGTTCACCAATTTAACTGCACAGTGGAAGGAACCCTGCCATGAACCAGCACATTTAGTCATACCTAAGTAACTGATCCTCCTACATGTCAGCTTAACTTGAAACATGATGTGACAAAACCATCTGCCACTTGACGTGACGCACATGCTGAGGATCACGGTAACCAGAGCAAGATAACCAAGGGCTTAACAGAAAAAGTGATGACCACCTGAAGAACAGGTACCGCCTGATTACTCTGACCCATCTGGAGTTTTTGCACATTGTTTCAAATCACATACATCACCGTTAGGTCAGCCGTGTTACTTAATTTAATTAAAACAGCAACCTTTATGCCCTTAAGCCTGTTAAAATTATATTTAACTGCAATGAACACATAAATGTAGATCTTTGTATAGACTGATTGTTTTTCCAAGTTGTGGAAAATTTAATTGAGGAAAGTTAAAATAAATCTTGGAAGACATAACAAATCCAATATAGAAGGGCATAAAAAAGCCTTTATAAAAATGACCATCCAGGCCTGTCGCATGGAGAATGTTCTCTTATGAAAGGCCACATGGTGAAACTAAGGGTATCGATCTGGGCGAAAACTAAAATGTTTAAGTGAGTTTTCAATTTAGTCATTTCAGTCTGCCTTCATAGAGCAGTAATTCCCTAGGAAAGTTTAGTTTGACTCACACACATTACATCCCGGCACTTCGAGAATGAACACCGCAGGGTAAGATAAGTAGATTCTGAAAACTTCTCTCTACTGCACTTCTGGACATAGCATTGTAAATGTTTTGTGTCAAGCTATGTACTACTTTATATTTAAAAAAAAAAAATAATCTATTTTAGATAGACTTATTGAGGGCACAGTGAATGGTTGCATAAGAATGTATGTCAAGGTTTAAAAAAAGATAGTTAATTTTGGTAAATACACTAATCACATTAAATGATTAATTTAAGGTCATTTTTTGTTACCTGTTGCTTTGGGTAACTGAATTCCTCTTTCTATTAAGCATTATGAAAAAAGGAAGTACAAAGGCAAGAGCTGAACAAAAATACATCCTGCATACCACAAATAGTGTGTGAGAGTGAGAGTGAGTGTGTGAGAGTGTGCGAGTGTGTGTGAGAGTGTGTATGTGTGTGTGTGTGTGAGAGTGTGTGAGTGAGAGTGAGAGTGTGTGAGAGTGAGAGTGTGTGAGAGAGTGTGAGAGTGAGAGTGAGTGTGTGAGAGAGTGTGAGTGAGAGTGTATGTGAGTGAGAGAGTGAGAGTGTGTGTGTGTGTGAGTGAGAGTGTGTGAGTGAGAGAGTGTGAGTGAGAGAGAGTGTGAGTGTGTGTGTGAGT
The DNA here is from genome assembly GCF_036373705.1 of Amia ocellicauda. Lineage (NCBI taxonomy): Eukaryota > Metazoa > Chordata > Actinopteri > Amiiformes > Amiidae > Amia > Amia ocellicauda. The sequence goes on from NC_089853.1 coordinate 2,528,972, forward strand.
GAGTGTGAGTGTGTGTGTGTGAGAGTGTGTGAGTGAGAGAGAGTGTGAGTGTGTGTGTGAGTGAGAGAGTGTGAGTGTGTGTGAGTGAGTGAGTGAGTGAGTGTGTGTGTGAGAGAGAGTGAGTGAGAGAGTGTGAGTGTGTGTCTGAGTGAGTGAGAGTGTGAGAGTGTGAGTGAGTGAGAATGTGTGTGTGTGAGTGAGTGAGTGAGTGAGTGAGTGTGTGTGTGTGTGAGAGAGAGTGAGAGAGTGTGAGTGTGTGTCTGAGTGAGTGAGAGTGTGTGAGTGAGAGTGTGTGTGAGTGAGAGAGTGTGAGTGAGTGAGTGAGTGAGAATGTGTGCAAGAGAGAGAGAGAGTGTGTGTGAGTGAGAGAGTGTGTGTGTGTGAGTGAGTGAGAATGTGTGTGTGTGTGAGAGAGAGTGAGAGAGTGTGAGTGTGTGTCTGAGTGAGAGAGTGTGTGTGTGTGAGTGAGTGAGAATGTGTGTGTGTGTGTGAGTGAGAGTGTGTGTGTGTGTGAGTGAGTGAGAATGTGTGTGTGTGTGAGTGAGTGAGTGCGCCAAAGGGAGGAATCTATTGGCTAGCCTACAATCTGAGTGAAATATAATGACTGAGATCTTGTTATCTACTGTTCACATTATACCACAGACTTATTTCAGCCACATCACACACCATGTGAAGCACGCTCAGACATATACTGCCATTGAGAACCGAGTGGGTTAAAAAAATCCCCTTATTTCTATAGGTTTTAAAAACAACTATCAGTATCTGATTGTTACTCAGTCATAGGATATGCCTAACTGTAAGTGTTGGCAGATCAAACTGGTCACATCCTAGGACTTCAAAACGTGAAGGAAAATGAAGGCCATGTTTGTAGATTTTGTTTATCCCACACTGTATCATTTCTCTAATCTGACTCATCTCCATAAATTACCTCTTGAAGTATAAACACCTTATTTTATAATGGCTGGAACACATTTAAATGTGAAATAAAAAAATACAAACATGAGGAGGTTCTCGTTCATTATAAATATTGTTTTAATACATACATGATAAACTAAATCGTTTGTATATCTGTTTTTACCAAATCTAACCAAAGAAGCGTAAAAGCAAAGACAAAATCAACTTCACGATGCTCGAACTACATGTAGCTCTTCGGGTAAAACTGCACCAACAGACCCGTCCACAGCAGGAAGCGTCCGAGGTCAAAGCAAAACCACTGCGATCCGCCAAACACGTTTCAAACAATGACTTCAATTAGAGGGAACTAAAAATAAACGGGCAGCGATACACTCACAGCAATTGCATTACCTATCATATCATAATGCACAATCCGCTTATATGGTGAATACAACTAAATAACATAATACCGCTGTAGCTTTCTTTATTATTACTTTTTACTTGTTTGTTTGTTTTATTTGTACTGTTTTGTTATGCATGGCGAAGAATATATATATATATATATATATATATTCCGTGGAAAAACAATCTTTGGTTCAGAGTACTCATTTTATGCAATATCTATGTCTCAAAGCAACATAACACAATATCCTGGCCTAAAATTACATGTATTTAACCGCAAAGAAATAAGAACCAACATCTATCAACTAAAATGATGTCAGCAGTCAGATCCATGACGTAGGAAACTTTCATATTTAAAAGGGAAATTAAAACAGCAGTTGAGTTTAATATAAATCAACCATTATTTTTCTCATTAACTACAATTACAACTTTAAGAGAACTATAATAACAGCCATATTTCCTAGTTAAACCGAATTAAAATACCATACAAATACAAAATAAAGTGATCTAACCCCAAACAGGGGCTGTGTTTTATAGACAACGAGCCCATGAGACAGTGGGATGTGCAGCGCAGGGCAGAGACCACACCGCCGGACAGGGCACTAAGTTGGCGGTGTTGACCTCCTCCCCGCCGCGGCTCGGTGCGGGAAACACGGCGCCAGAAACAGAAACGAGCGCTTACCTTCACAGAGAGTCGCGGCTGGTCGACTCCGGGGCTGCGGTGAACATGTTATGGAGTTATAATGCACCCATACCATGCCCAGTCTGCCGTGTGCACTGCTGCCATCTTGTCCTGGACAACAGGAGGAAACAAGACCTCTCTGTCGACAAAACCACCACCTCCCTCATTTCAAACTTCAAATAACTCACATATAAAATCACCCAGCGGGGTCAGACCAAGTCCAGTGTGTAGCTAATGAGTTCTGCTTTCGGTGAAGGTCGCTCTGCTCTGGGCTGCGAGAGCGGCAAAGCCCATGTTTTTGCGGTGTAACAGGGACTGGCTGCCCCTCAAGCCCTGCCGATCCTCCCGCTCCTGCTCTGAGTCTAACACGTCTCTCCGAGCTGCGGAGGATGCGTGTGCGCCGCGGCCGAGGCCAGAGCAGTCGAGCGCAGAACTACTGGTGACGTCACGAGCCTATGCTCGGAGTTATGCGCTTCTGAATGAAAGCCTCTGTGCATAGGGAGATTTAGATAGACAGATATTGCACACAGCAGTAAGATATTTAGGAACGTATGCTGTGAAATGACATACATTCAAGTTCACGTTTTCTTTTTCTCCCTTTGTTTCTCCAAGGGTTGATTAACTCAATGGTAGGATTGAGTAGTCCTTTTGTTTTGTAAATTTTGATTATAACAATCAGTAAAACTTTTTTTATATAATAAAATAACGTTTTTAGCAAGTATGTTGTAGAATCTGCACGTTTTATGAAACGCTGGTATAAACAAGCGTTTGCTCTTATTGAGAGACCAAAAGCACATAATTAAGTTCGTTAGATTTTTATTTGCATTCTTTTCTTAGCCACAAATATTTCCCCCTTGTCTTCAACTCTTGTTGTTTGTTCTGGTGAAGAATGGCTCAGTGTTTTCTCTCAGCTGCTCAGCTACCACCGAATGTGTTCGCAGAGCTGCTGGTAATCTGCCTGAACAGAAGAAAACAGGAGGTTTGCACTGCAGAAGAGAAACACTCCCCTATCTGAACAAGTTGTTCATGTCAAGAAAAGGCAATTTAAGCAGACACTTTTATTGCTCACCTGGAGTGTTTTCACATGCTGTTGTCACTTACTGAAACTCAACCCCTGCAGGAAACTACAAGTTTGTTGTTTGGTAAAGCCTGGGTATCCCAGATGAGATATCAGCTGCAGAGGTCTATGCCACATCTTTCTGACTTGAAAATAATAGTCCTTTCATCTGCACAGAACAACTACACACAGCTTAATTCTGTTTCTGACAGTCATTTTACTCCAGAGTCCTTTTGTTTGCTCTTAATTATTTATTTTTGAATCAATAGTTGGGAATATATTTTAGAAAAGGTTTAAACCTTTTTTGTTGAGGGAAATTAGTAAATATATAAATACAGAAAGACAAATGAAAGCCTTAATTTTCTCAGAAATGTTGGTACATAACTACTTGCCGAAATATACTAGCAAGAATGCAGTTACATTGCAACAACCCAGAAAGGTTGCAAAAATGAATCTACCTAGGTAGCAGCTGACTGCAACCTTGCTGTAAGTTAGCAGGAAGGTTGCAAAGAAGATTCTGCTTTACACACGTTTTTATTGTCTTAACGGACACGACCTGACAGGCTCTGACCGAGCGCATGAAAAACAACCACTGTGAGGTGTGGAAGGTGGTGGGAGAGACGATGGCGGAGTACCGAGAGGAGATAAGGCAAAGGCAGAGAGAGAACAAGGCGCTGAGGCGGAGGCTGCAGGAGCTCCAGGCAGCGAGGAGGTGTGAGTGCACATACTCACCAGTCACTGCCCTGTCAGCCTAGCCTGATCTAACGCAACCTAACCTTGGTTACGAGGAGAACTAATTGGGTAACTATATACAATCCCCCCCGCCCTCCTCGGATTGCAGAAGATCCAGGAGTGAGTGGTGGAAAAGAAATGCAGAGAGCTGACGGTGGACAGCATGCTCGAGAGTCTTTGTGAGGAAGGGGAGTAGGGCGACAGGGTGGTAGTTCTGAGGAGAGGTGGGGTCCAGGGTAGGTTTCTTGAGGAGTGGGATGACAGCAGCTTGTTCAAATGCAGAGGGGAAACAGCCAGAGAGGAGTGAGGAGCTAAGGAGGGAGGAGATGAAGGGGAGAAGATCAGGAGCAGTCACTTGGAGGAGGTGAGTGGGGAGAGTGTCCAGGGCACATGTTGTGGGTTTGTGACCTAGGAGGAGAGAAGAAAGTTCAGTCCAAGAGAGGTGAGAATGAAGAGAAGGAAGGTTGATTAGTAGGAGATATAGGCAGGATGGGAGAGGAGGGGGGACTGTTGAAGAGCTTGAGGATGTCTGATCTTGGAGGAGAAGAAGGAGGCAAATTCTTCAACAGAATGAGAGGAAGGAGGAGGAAGGAGAGGGGGAGCGAAGAAGGAGGAGAAGGTGGAGTAGAGTTTGTGGGGGTTGTTAACAGTAGATTCAAAGAGTGATTGCACGTAAGACTTCTTGGCTGAGGTGAGTGAGGAGGAGAATGTGGACAGTAGAGAGCGGTAGAGTTTGGACCTCTTCCACTTTTGTTCAGCGGCGTGCAGAGTGGATCAGGTTGAGCGGAGGACAGAAGAGATCCAAGGCTGTGGAGGTGAGGGAGGAGAACAAAGAAGAGGTAGTACAGTTAACAGAAAGATGGGAAAAACAGTCAATGGAGAGTAAGAGAGTGGGAGCAGTGGAGGCAAGGGTGGAGGGGGAGACGGAGCGGAGATTATGGAAGGTGACCGAAGGAGTGGGTTGGGACGGGAGGGAGGGGAGAGAAAGGGAGAAGGAGATGAAGTGGTGGTCTGAGATGTCCAGGGGTGTCACAGAGAGTGTTGAAGGGGAGCAGCCTCTAGAGAAGATGAGGTCTAGCTGGCGGCCTGCCCTGTGAGTGGGGGGGAGACGGGGAGAGAGAGAAGTTACAAGAGTGGAGGAGTGGAAGAAATCCGGCAGAGTGGGAGGGGTTGGAGAGGTGGATGTTGAAGTCTCCCAGAAGGATGGTAGGTGAGGACAGTGAGGGGAGGGAGGAGAGAAGGAAGTCCAGTTCATCCAAAAAGGAGGCAAGTGGACCAGGTGGACGGTAGATAACTAGAAGGAAGAGGTGAGAGGGAGAGGTGAGGTGGAATTCAAAGCTGTTAGTCGTGATAGAGGAGAGAAAGGGGGGCACAGAAGAGGAGAGAAGGGGAAAGCAGGAGCCCTGTCCCAACTCCCCGCCCGGTAAGATGAGGGGAGTGGGACAGGACAAACAGAGAGGATAGGACAGCAGGGGTGGTTGAGTTCTCAGGGGAGATCCATTTCAGGGGAGTGCTGACCACTAGTGTTGGATGCCCCAAAAGGGCGAGAGCTCTGTCGCAGGAGATCTCTGTGACACGGGAGAAAAGAGCGATATGACTATTGGACAGAGAGAAGGCCCGAGTAGGGTTCTACTCAGGATACTTCCTAGTGCCAAAGGAAGATGGAGGATTCAGGCCCATTCTCGACCTGAGGGGCCTCAGGCCGCATGTTGACTGCACAGCATGTCCTCTAGTCTGTCCGGCCAGGCGACCCGTTCATGTCAGTTGACCTCAGGGACACCTACTTCCACATCCCCATCCTCCCAGCGCTTTGCCTTCCAGGGCCAAGCTTACGAGTTCTGCATGCTGCCGACATTTTCAAAATGCATGGACACAGCGTTGGCTTCCCTCAGAGAGAAGGGGATAGGGATCCTGAACTACATGGACGAGTGGCTGGTGTGCGCAGACTCCAGGCTTCAGGCGGAGGAACACACAGCAGAGGTCATACGTCACGACTTGCCCCGACCTCCGGATTGAGAGCCTCTGGACCCTTCTCCCAGGTAGGAAAGCGCAGCATGGCCCAGCGAACCGCCGGTGTGAGGCGCCATAATGTGGTGCGCTTCAGCCGTGAGGCTGGAGCGAGACCGCGGCCCTCACCCGGCTGGAGTTCAGCAGGTCCGTGCTGGGCCTGGGCTTTGCCCCTTCTGAGCTGAACTGCGTGGTTAAACTGCCTGGACCTAGGGACGTGTTTGAGGTAAGTTTTAAGAACCCTCAAGTGCTGGAGAGTTTTTGGAATCTATACAGAGAAAAAAAAGATAGTATGCCCCTGAGTGACTTTGTGGTCGATGCCCTGACTGATAGAGAGATTAAAATAGTAACTATCCAGTTTTATAATGAAGCAGTGGCAGAGTATGATGTAGAGGTATGGCTGAGGAGACACTGCGAGATCCTGTCTGAAAGCAGGAGAGTTAATGATGAGGACGGGGTCTGGACCGGTGCTCGGCGGTGGCAGGTGCGCCTGCAGGTGGAAGTGGCCGCCATCGGCGGAGTACGCCATCTGCCGAGCACCGTGGTACTAGGAGCAAATAGGGGTCTTGTCTTCTACCATGGCATGCCCAAATTATGCAGGAACTGCGGGGCCCTGGGTCATTTAGCCGCAGCCTGCACTGTTGTTAAGTGCAAGGTCTGCGGCGGAGAACATCTGACCAGGGCCTGCAAGCAGGAGAGGGCCTGCAACCTGTGCGGTGGGGGAGGGCATCTCTTCAGGAATTGTCCCTCCTCCTATGCAAATAGGGCGCGGGCCCTCGGGGGTGGTGGAGAGAGAGAGAATCAAGTGGAGGCTCCTCCAAAGGTGATACCCCAAGATGGGTGTAGAGAGGAAACAGTCCTCAGGAGTCTCATAGACTCCCTCTCTGACTCTGGGTCAGAAGTGGAGGCAGAGGGGGAGTGGACAGTGGTAGCGGGGAAGAGGAGGAGAGCAGAAAAGAGGAGCATGGGTAGGGGGGGTATGATGAATAAAAGGATCCACTCTGCAGATTCTCCCCCCCCTGCCAGCTCCTCCCCCGCTGCAGAGACCTCTCCCTCTAATTTCTACACGCCCCACTCTGACTCCGGAGAGGAGAGCAGTGGGCCTTCTCCACTGCCCCGAGTGGGCAGCCTGGTGGATGAGAGGCCCCCTAGAAATAACATTCCTCCTGCCCCACAACTGAGACGCTCCCAGGGGAGGGGTCAGGTATGCCCTACCGGCAGTAGTGGGAGAGCCACAGGTCCTCAAGAGAGGAGAATCGGCGCCAGTGTCCTTTCCCATAAAGACCTAAGGGACGTAATGGCAAGGTCACTGGCGCTGGGGGAGGAGGCCTGCGGCAGCAGACAGCCGGGAAGGGAGAGACCACCCCCTCCCCCACCATTAGTTAAAAGAACAACTAGCGGGGTCTACCCAGTTCTCTCTCCAGTTGTACACAAAGCCTCTGCCCTGCCATCTGCTCGTCGGGCCTCGGCCACAAAGGAACCAGGGAGAACCTCCAGCACCACGGGCCCTGAGCCCAGTGGAGTTTCGCCAGCCTTACCGGGTGGTGGGAGCCGAGCCCCCCCCATAGTCTTCCTAGAGGATCAAGTGGTGAGGCAAATGATTTAAATGATGGGTGCTAGCGCTAAGCTAGGTGAGGGAGAAGAGAGGAGTGGGGAAGAGAAAGGTTTCTTTACATGATTGTTACGGAGCGGGTAATTGCCCTCACAGCCATTATGGCATTAATTATTATATCAGTAAATGTGAGGAGCATTGCTGAGGTGAAAAAGAGGACCGATGTTTTAAACTCTCTGGCTGGTATGAAGGCGGATATCATCTGTTTGCAGGAGTGTGGCATCCCGTTCCAAAAGGAATATAAAGATCTCCGGGACACTTGGACCCTAGGAGAATCCTTCTGGTCGGGGTCCAATGTGTCCCGAGCGGACGGGATTGCCGTACTCCTGAAAAACCCCTTCATAGAGGTAAAAGCATTTAAGGTTATAGAGGCGGGCAGACTGGCCAGCCTCGATTTTAAATACAAGGGGGCTGTATTGAGGCTGGTCAATGCCTATGCCCCCACCAGCCAGAGAGAGAGAGTCCTCTTTCTCCCTCAGCTACGCCCGCTCCTGATCGGAACCTTACCAGTTATCGTTTCAGGTGATTTCAACTGTGCTCTGAGGGATGTAGACCGGAGTAAGCCCCGCAATGATAGATCCAGCAGGGACCTCGCTGCGTTCGTGGAGGACTTTGAACTCTGCGACGCAGGTCGGGACCTGGTCCCCTTGTTCACCTGGGTGAGTTCTTCTGGCTCCTCCTTCTCCAGGATAGATCTCGTCCTCCTCAGTAAGCCACTGGAGAGGACCGCCATGTCTTCGGAGGCGGTCTTCTTTTCAGACCACAGGCTCCTGACGACAGAGCACACGGGAGTCGGGGCCTGGGGTCTGGAAGCTCAACACCTCCCTGCTCGATGACCCTCGTGTTATTAAGACCTTTAGCAGATGCCTCGAGGAGTGGAGGACCCTGAAGGACCTTTTTGATTCTCCCATAGAGTGGTGGGAGATGGTGAAGAAAAGGACCAAGGGCTACTTCATTCAGCTGGGGAAACGGAAAGCTCGTGAGAGGCGGGCGAGATATTCCCATCTAAACGCCCGCCTCCAGCGCCTGAGTCTTTTACAGCTCAGAGACTTCGACCTAACTGAGGAGGTGGCTCAGGTCAAACTGAGTCTCTCCGCCCTCTATCGGGAGGAGCAAGAGAAGATCAAGGTCCTTTCCAGGGTCCGCATCATGGAGGACGATGAGAAATGCAGCCGCTTCTTCTTCAAGAAAACGAAGGAGAGGCAGCCTGCAATGTCCTCCATGATCGACTCCTCGGGGCAAGAGGTGGAGGGCAGAGAGGCTGTTGAGACAGTGGTGTGGGAGTTGTATGATCAGAAGGTGGTGGATCAAAATCTGATCCATCACTTTCTGTCCCTGTTGGAGTCCCGCAATGAGGGGGACGAGGAGGAGGAGGAGGAGGAGGATCCAGAGATCACCACCACTGAACTCTCCCAGGTGATAAAGAGTCTTAACTCTGGAAGGACACCGGGTCCCGACGGGATCCCTGCTGAGTTCTATAAGATCTTTTGGGAGGTGCTTATAGAAGATCTGGCCCAGGTCTTGGGGTCGATGTACAGAGAGGGCAGATTGGCCCCTTCTATGAAGAAGAGTATCCTCTCCCTTCTTCACAAGAAGGGAGACCAAAAAGATCTGAGGAACTGGCGACCGGTCAGCCTCCTGTGCACCGACTACAAGATACTGGCCAAAGCACTGACGCTCCGGCTGCAGCGGCCACTCCCTCAAGTCGTGGGTCCTGACCAGGTCTGTGGTGCCCGGGGGAGATCGGCGGCCGACAACGCCATGCTGCTCAGGGATGTCGTGGCTTACTCGAACGAGAGAGGGCTTCCCCTGGTCCTAATCAGCTTGGACCAGGAGAAAGCCTTCCATAGAGTGGGCCACGAATACCTGCAGCTCGTCATGGAGAGGATGGGTCTCGCTCTTGGCCTGAGGAAATGGGTTAAGATCATTTACAGCGGTCTAAGCAGCAGGGTCCTTGTGAACCGCCACCTGACCGAACCATTTCTGGTCAGGTCGGGGATCCGGCAGGGTTGTCCCCTGTCGGCCCTGCTGTACGTCCTCTGTCTGGAGCCGTTCATGCAGGCGATCCGCCGGGACGTCCGGGTGACAGGTTTCCATCTCCCGGGTTCCGGCGGAGAGCAACTGAAGGCCCTGGCCTACATGGACGACGTGGCCATGGTTTGCACGGACGCTCCGTCCGTGGCCAGGGTCGAGGAACTGCTGGACAGCTTCTGCAGGGCGACGGGGGCCGCTGTCAACAAGGCCAAGAGCGAGGTCTACCTCTCCAGGGCATGGCCTGTCGGCCGGGGCCCGCCGACCGTGTTCCCTGTGAAGCCGTTTATCAAGGTTCTGGGGATCACGATCGACGGGACCAACACGGGCACCCGGAGCTGGGAGGAGGCCATATCTAAGGTCCAAAAGAAGATCCACGGCTGGAGCACAAGGACCTTGACGATGGCTGGTAAGGTGCTGGTCGTAAAGGCCATCCTCTTCCCGATACTCCTCTACGTAGGAATGATCTTCCCCCCAGACAAGGTCATCGCAAAATTAGTGACCCGAATTATATTTCGGTTTGTCTGGGGAAGCAAAATGGAGAGGCTGAAAAGAGTGCAGATGGTGAAGGGTACCCTGGATGGAGGCAGGGGGGTCCCGGACGTTGTGCGGCAGATAAAGGCGCAGGGGCTGGCCTATGTGGTCAAGAACATCCAGGCAGCAGCCTGAGACCATTCGGCCTCTGCGCAATGGATAACACCAGGCCGCACTCGTGGGATCCCCCGCCATTCTACAGAGCGCTCCGAGCCTTTGCGCTCGAAGTAGGCCTCCATAAAGTCGTGCTGGCCTCCTGGGATTATAAGACCATCTGTAGCCAGATGAGATCTACCCAGGAGACCAGCCGGATAGAAGATTTCCCTCCCGAAACCTGCCGGTTTATCTGGGCTAACGCTACGCACGTTTGCCTCACGAATACGCAGAAAGATGTCTCCTGGATGGCTGTGAGTCGTGTGTCTCCCCACCCGAGTGTTCATGCACAGAAGGGGCATAGCTCCTTATGACACCTGCCCCTATAAGGGTTGCCTGGGGAAGGAGACGGAGGCTCACATCTTTAGAGAGTGCCCCTCCGCCTACAGGGTCTGGCTCCTGTTTTCTCCGTTCCTCCACAGGTTTGCCGTTCCTGCGCGGGCGACCGCCCAGCAGATCTTATACGGTCCTGCCAGGGGATTAACATCTTCCACCCTGAGGTGCTGGTGGCGTGTCGTCTGCGCAGTGAAGCAGGCCCTGTGGGAGGGACAGAATATCTGTCTATTCAATAAGCAGGAGCTGGACCCGATTGTCATCGCGCAGAGGGGCATGGTGCTCGTGAGGGACTACGTCAATCTGGAGGTCCATCAGAGGGGCAAGGAGGAAGCCTATAAGAACTGGCATATACAAGATCTGGGGGAGCTCAGGATCCCATGATGGGACCCACCTCCGGGGACGGTCAGTTCCCCCTGCTGGAGCCCGAGTCCAAGATCTTTTAACCATTTTAAGAATTATTGTTTTTAAAATGATTTTTAAAAATTAATCTTTTTTAACTGTTTTTAAAGATTTAGTTGTTTTTAAATCACTAATTGTTTAGGGTTTTTTTGGTTTAGTTTTGTTCTATTTTTTTGTCAAATACATTGTCCGTTTTGGATTTAATTTTAAATGCATTGGACCGTTTTTGTTTGTTTTTTATTTTTACCTTTTTAATTGTTTTTTTATTTTGTCCAGTGCATTTTCAGTTATTTTCAATGTATTTGACTTTTATGTTGGTAGCAGTTTTGCTTTAATCACATTTGTTTTGTTGTTTTGTGCACTAGTTTATTTGAAATTAAGTATTTTATTTTCGTTAAATCACAAAGATTTTAAAAATTTTAATTGATCTTAAGAATTGTATTTAAAAAAAAAGTTTTTAATCATAAGTATTAAAAATCTGAATTGTTTTTATTTGTTAAATGTAAAATACTCCAAACAATAAAACAGTATTTTAAAGGGTTATTATCATAACCCCGGTTCCCTGAAAAAGAAAGATAGCCATCACCCTTCAGGGGTCGCTCCACCAGACGGCCTTCATGATGAAGAAATTGCACACTGCAGCTGTCAGGAAGAGACTTTTCACAGACACTGGGGGTGGGTCCTCCTCCTGCCAGCAGGGCCCCTATTGGGCAGCTTTGGTCCAAGCTTTAACTGATTGACGAGTCAGAAGGCTCTTCCCATTTGGTAATGGCTGTCTTTCTTTTTTAGGGAACCGTTACTGTTAAAACATCTTCGCTTAGTTCCAAACAAAGTTTAAGGGTAGGCATTTAACACTGGTGGATTGGGACCCTTTTGTATATATTCATCTCTTCCCAGTCAATCTTTTGGCATAAGAATTATAAGAGCAATCGGGTAAATAAATATTATTGAAACTGAGCGTTTTAGTCCCACGTGAAAGAATTAGCGAAACATTTATTTGATCTTGTTGAACTATATTTGTTTTAACTGTGTCAACCTAAATAGTAATCACTGTTAAGACCACCTGACACTGAACCTCACTGGCCCTGGTGCTTCTGTTAGTACAGCTGGCTTCAAGAGAGACGTGTCACAGGGAGTGACTGTTTAGGTAAAACAAAAAGACACAAACATTTAAATACTGCACATCACAGAACATTTATTGCACTTACATACACTGTACATGTTGAAGAAATAGATTTAGTAATAAATACAAATGTAAATATTGCACTGCATACATTGAAATAACAGTAATAACTAATAGCTTAGTTTAGCTAAGCTTAATAACTAACAGTTTAGGTAACAAACACCCACACCAAAAATACTCAGTACTGAAAATAATATATTGCACTTGCACTATATATATATACACAGTATATGCCTATTTTCTTTATATGGTGCAATGTATTTTGCAGGTAGCAACTAATGCATTTTTTAAATATTAATACTTCCACTTCAAAACATTACTTGGAAAGCAGCTTGAAGTGGAAGGAGTTAGGAATAACCTCTACAGTCTGTGATAAGATTTCAGACGGCTGGTTCAAACAGCAGAATAACCCACATAGCCCTCCCAACTGTAAGGTCTCTGGGAGTCCACACTTGCACCTGTGAGCTGTGTGTCCCAGAGGGCCATTTGAGTACCCAGAGCTATAGTGCCAGAGCCTGTTACTGACAAAGAACAAATCACTTCACAACCCTGACATGGCCTTTATCCTACTGTTTGGATAAGGAGAATGATTCTGTACATTTAATGCTTCTGCAAAGCTTTCCGGTGCTTGAGATCCATGAAAAAGCAATATACTGGCAAAGGAGAAGAGTTTCCACAATTTACATTATATAGGCATACACCAATCAGCCATAACATTATGACCACTGACAGGTGACGTGAATAACACTGATAATCTCGTTATCATGGCACCTGTCAGTGTGTGGGATATATTAGCCAGCAAGTGAACATTTTGTCCTCAAAGTTGATGTGTTAGAAGCAGGAAAAATGGGCAGCGTAAGGATCTGAGCGACTTTGACAAGGGCCAAATTGTGATGGCTAGACGACTGGGTCAGAGCATCTCCAAAACTGCAGCTCTTGTGGGGTGTTCCCGGTCTACAGTGGTCAGTACCTATCAAAAGTGCTCCAAGGAAGGAAAAGCAGTGAACCGGCAACAGGGTCATGGGCGGCCAAGGCTCACTGATGCACGTGGGGAGCAAAGGCTGGACCATGTGGTCCGATCCAACAGACGAGCTACTATAGCTCAAATTGCTGAAAAAGTGAATGTTGGTTCTGATAGAAAGGTGTCAGAACACACAGTGCATCGCAGTTTGTTGCATATGGGGCTGCGTAGCCGCAGACCAGTCAGGGTGCCCATGCTGACCCCTGTCCACTGTCGAAAGCGCCTACAATGGGCACGTGAGCATCATAACTGGACCACGGAGCAATGGAAGAAGGTGACCTGGTCTGATGAATCACAAGTTCAGGGTGTTGACTTGGCCTCCAAATTCCCCAGATCCCAATCCAATCGAGCACCTGTGGGATGTGCTGGACTAACAAGTCCGATCCATGGAGGCCCCACCTCGTAACTTACAGGACTTAAAGGATCTGCTGCTAATGTCTTGGTGCCAGATACCACAGCACACCTTCAGAGCTCTAGTGGAGTCCATGCCTCGACGGGTCAGGGCTGTTTTGGCGGCAAAAGGGGGACCACCATAATACTAGGCAGGTGGTCATAATGTTATGGCTGATCGGTGTACATGTTTTGGTTCTGATATATATTCTTCACTGCACTGATATTTTAGTAACAACTTAAATTTAGTTAAGTGTTTACTAAGTGTTGAGTATTTTTATTTTAAATGAGCAGTGATCAATACCTGCAGAGTTTTGACCATACACTGCTGTGAGAGAATAAAGATCAGATAAGGAATTAATTAAATTCCAAATTTTGTACTGAGGTTTTAGTATTGTGGTTTAACCAAGGAGAACTTAGTCATGCAGTGCTGCTACACACAATGCTTATGCAGACAGAAACTAGTCAAATGAAACAGATTTAATCAGAACTACAGAGCTCATGAGAAAGGAAATCTGTGCTGTGTTCAGTGAAAATAAGGTACAGTAGCTCATTAGCTAGCAATAGTCTATATCTGAATTAGGTCAAAATACAAGAACTATGGTACAGCGTTATTGGGTTTGTCTCTGTTGTCATTGTTTTCCCTCAACTTTTCTTACAACCGAGTGGAGTTGGATTTTGCAGCAGCTGCGAAGTACTAGTGAGTACAATCACAAACTTCTTAATTTCTAATGAAGAGATTTTGCAAGTAATTTACAAGAGTGAGTGAGTAATGCGAGTAACTGGATGAATAGAAAAAGAGTACTGATAATGTCATGTTCTACACTAAATAGAAAACACATATGCAGCCTTTTATGTAAGCATTCAACACAACATGAGGAGAAATGTATATTAAGTTTTTTTGTTGTACCACACATTAGTAATCTTGTAGGGGTTTATTTATGTGTATCAGAAACTACTATAAAACCTGCATTGAAAGTATATTTTTTCAATACTACAATGCAGGCAAAACACAAAAACAGACCATCAGCTTATTGAATATGTTTTGATTGTATGCTTTGGTCAAATACCTGTTTTAGGAAGCAGGCAAAATGTTATGGAAAGCAGCACTGCTTGCTGATCTTATACACAACCTAAACAGCAAACATGCAGGGAGCACTGGCCAATAACACATTTCTGTAAGGCTTCCATTTGAAGTATAATATTAATATGCAAGTTGCCAAGGAAACTACATATTTTTTTCTCAAGAAATCCTTCAATAGAATCTGTGATGTAGTGCAGTAAAGAGCCCTTGTTTAAAGTACAGAGCACCTGATGACAACAGTTTAAATGAGTAATGTTGGCAAATATAAACAGGAACAATAAGAGACACCCCTTTTTCCAAGAAACCATGACGAAAGCAGTTTTTGAGTGCTTGCATGAGTCACAAAGAAGAGGCATGAATAAATTACGATTTGCCTTGACCCCTGCTCCCCAATCTAGGTTTTAAACTATGATCAGAGTGAAGATATTGAAATAAGGTGTTATTTGCAACATGTATAAATAACTTGCCCTTCACGCTATTAAATCTATGCATATTTAAAGTGGTTTTTTTTTTTAATGGCATTTCAATTCAGGCAAGATCACTAAACATGTTGTGGTTGATTACTGGGTCATAAAATAAGAGTTATGACCAGTTTCGGGGGAGGGGGGAGGGACGCAGGCTCTAGGGTGCTTGTGTTACCTTATTAATGATGCAGTGGATAGTGCACACGAATGCAGATTATGTGGTTTGCAGAAAGGGGCTATGGCTCATCCTTTTTCCTGGCAGAGAGGGAAAGCTATGGGTCTGCTGTGTTTCTTGTTTTGGAGAAGACTGGAAGAACATTGCAAATTTAATGAATCAGTGAAAGACAAGCTTTTGCTTAAACAAAACAAAAACAGAATAACAAAAACTTTTTAATTATCATACAGAACCTGCAGGTAAACATATAAAATGTAGTAACTGGAGATATTGGCTCTTTTAATAATTTTTGATAGTCTGTGCTTCTGGCTCCACCTTATACTAAACTGGTGTATACTATGATTCTTATGTAAGAGCTCAGACATGTAATCCCAAGTTACATATTTCAAATTGGTCAACATAGCCTAATTGTCATAATATTGCCTTCAGCCTTTCAATTTAAGTCACCAGTAACTTAAACTTGAATTAGAATAATGTACAATTTATTGATTCAATGTATAAACTAAACTCTTTTAGTTTATGAGTTAATTACTAGTTATAAATGTTTGGTTTATGTCATAATATACTGGTATATTTTATATGAAATAGATTTTTACAATTGAAAGAATAAATATACATTCTGCTTAAGCGATGTTCTATTACTTTTTAAATATTATTATATTAATAATATAAAGTATTTGGGCTCTAAATAATATTAGTACTGTACAATTGTGTACCAATGCCATGTCAGATAGTAGGGAACATTGTGTGTGCAATTCCTTCTATCAGGCTTTCATCCAAATATTGGTATATGTATATGTTTTATGTGGCACCATTAATCTAGTCCAATTAATCTCTGTTCACTATTTGCATTTTTAAAGGTTGTGCACAGTCCTCTGATGGCTTATATTGACATTCTGTTGGAAACAAATCAACGTGAAAAAGTCCAGACTCAAAACCTGACTGTAATCCCCGTACGTAATGCTCTTTAGATTTGTATATGATATCATTAAATGTGTTGAGGCCTGCTCTGAGTGTTCCTGTTGTAACACATCAATTCAAACAAATCTAAAAGCAGGGAAATGCAAGCTCGATTTAAAAAAAAGAAAAAAGCACAACCACACAGAACTTAAAAATATCAAATAAAGACCCTCGAAAATGACACACTTCTGAAATATTTATTGCTATGACAACTACAAAACTTTCTGTCCCCAACATATAATTGCAACAAACTGCGGTAATGCCAGTGTTGTTCTAGCAGCAACTTAAAAACTGCTTACTATTTCATAGGCACACATCCCACCCTGTAATCCATTTTCACTGAACTCATCTGCCCACTGAAAACCACTGCGGCTCGAAGCTCATGTCATCTGACAGGCCTGCAATTAGAATGTATGTTGATGCACACCAAACATACAGAATACACATATATATCATGGACCAGTTCTGTTTAATGTTGGTTTACGGATTGTGTGCTTCTGCTTAGACATAAACATATACCAATGGTAAACCCAATCTTACTATTATAAAATAATATAAAGTATCTGATTTTAATATGTCTCGCATATGAACACAGTTCTTTAGACCTATCGCAAGTCTAGTGCAAAATGTCATCAATCATAAAGGTGCAAGATAAATCTTAGGGAAGTATGGCATGACGTACAGACTGAAAGAAACAGCCGTTATAAATCACAGCTACAGCATGAGGAAAGCTTGGGGACAGGAAACTTACTGTGAAGCCAACTGAGCATGTCTTATCAGGGGTATTTGATTTTACCTGCAGATGATCAGGAAAGTCAATGTTCCTTTATCCTGTGAAGGTTTTGGCCTTAGGGAAGAGACCCAATTTCCATGTTCCTTTTTTGCCTGAGTTATAAAAAGCATTTATTCCCTTCATCAAAAATCATTGTTTTTTTTGTCACTTGCTCAGTTATTTTACTTGATTTTACTTTTCTTTGGCTGGGAAATATCTTTAAAACTAACCAGGATGGCCAGAAAATACACAGAAATCTCTTGGAATTTAGGAGATATAACTAATTAATAAAGGACTCGGGAACAGGCTGTCTGTTTGATCAATCTATAAGTAATTCCTTAATACCATACACTATGCTCAGGGAACTAAAGGTATTATTCATTACTATCTTTTAAAAGCTGCAACACCTACAAATAAATCTTCTCATAACACTAAAAATCACCTACATGTGTTTCTCTTAGCTTTGGTTATAAAGTACAGGTAAGTGGAAGTATTTTTCATAAAGAATGCTTTTTAAAACAATCGCACAACAAGACTTTCCCCCTTTAGAAGCATCACCTATCCCATTGAATGCTGCCTATACAAACAAAAAGAATCAAAAAATGAGGTGTGGGCAGGGGGGGAGAAAGACAAGTAGGGTAAGGGAATGAGTGGGACTTCTGTTTGTAACCTTTAAATGTGACATTTCAAATGTGTTCCTGCTTTGATTCCAAGTCCAAGTGGAACAGAACAGAGCCACATTCTATTCACTTTTATGTTTGAATCCTGGCACCTCTTGGTAGAACAGATCCCCGAATGAATGAGCAGGGACAGTTTTGAACTTTTCACCCACACAGAAGATGGTCCGTCCAAAGTAAGGTTGACTCATCTAGGGTAACAGCACAGCAATAGAGTGTGTCACTGTGTCTTTGTGTACTCTTCATAGCCTGTGGATGAAAGGAGACAATCTCCTTTCTTTGTTTCTTCTCTTTCTTTTTTTTTTCTTTTTTAAACTGCATTGATGTTCATCGCTAGACCACATATATACCTAAAACCTTTCAGTTGGATCCTGCTGAAAGACGCCTCAAACACAGAGACCTTTCTTGGAAGAAAAAAAACTAACAAATGTGAAGTAAAATGCAGCACCATGAAATACAAACAGATGGAAAAACATTGATCAAACTAAGACTGTATTTTGGTTTGGCTTGGGATTAGTATTAGACCTCTGATCAGGGTTAGACCTCTGTTAGGTTTAGGGTTGCATTTCTATTCATTTGGCATAGCTTCCAAGTTTGGTATTGAGTGTGTGGGGTTCTGGTTATTTTGGCTACAGTATTTACACTATGATCACAAATATATGAACAGGAGGTCATAAAATAATTGTATGCGTAGCTGTGTTTCAAATAAACCAATTATCTCTTAACTTATCTGTATAATTGATTTGAAAGGGACTTCTAAGGAGTAAAAACTGTAATGCAGAATTACTGTTGAGCTTTGTAAACATACTTTTCATTGCCAAAAGTGGTATCAAACTGTTAACATGCGCTTGAGAAAATGAGTCTGAATTTCACTTATACTTTACCAGCCTTCTAATATTACCTTTTTCAGAAGCAAGTGCCATTCCACAGACACTCCAACTTGCATATCCCCCTATTCTCTTAAGACGACATGAAGCTTGTGAGATGAGTATTGAGTTTGTTATAGCAAACCCATTATTACTGGAATTGTATGTTCTTTTGATTCAGCAGGATGAAATAAACAATTACCACATTGAATATTGTAAAGAAACTGCACTCCTTTTAATAACACTGATACAGCCAGGCTTAGACATATTCATTATTTTGTGTTAGTATATCACACACAGAGATAGAAGATGTTTCTATTCAGTTAGTAGAGCACACAGGGGGACAAAATCTGATTAACATCTTACTTCATACATTTGCAGTTTTGAGTTACAGTACGAGGGTATCTGGTTTAGGATCGCAACATACCTTTCGAAACTATATTTAAAGTGAATCAGAAAGGGTTACTAGCTTCATCCCCAAGGTTTAAATTAAGAAGACACACACATTTGCAGACTGCCTGGAGGCACAAAACTAACAAAAGGAACAGATTTGGAGTGTCATAAGCCATAACTTGCCCAGGGTAGCCAACTGTCATTTAATCCAACTAGCAACTGTCAGTCCCAACTAGATATAAACAAGGACTGGATTCAGTTGGTGAGCCAACAGGTGCAACCCCGATACTTTTTCTCCCAGTAAGCCCCCAGTCTGCACAGCAGGTTTATTGTTAGGTCTCTACAGGGAATTAACTATATTCTGTGAGTGGAGACTCTAATGGGATCGGCCTGTGAGTGCGTATGTCGTTGGGACTTTGAGCTAATGTCTTCTTAACTGACATCTCTTTAAGCAGGATCATTTCAAAATCAGCAAGATGTTTAGTTACTGTATTGTGGCAGCAAGAGCAGGGAAGTGGACTGCCCTTATTGTAGACCCCTTTCATGATTTATATTCTTGGGCCACTGTCACAAAATACCAAATGACATATCATCACTTCTGGCTATGATGACATTTAAAAACAACGCCTTAAATCTGCATGCTTCTAACATAATGGACTTCACACGTGTGCTGAAACCTATTCGCAAATACAGGGCGGCCTGGTACACCTGTGCCATCGCTCACTGCCTACAGGAGCAGTGCCCGGCTCCCCTCTCAATAACAGCTGGCTGCTGAAATAGCTCGATTAGTCGCGCCTGCGCGGTATTCTGTGCCGCTGTCCGCCGCCCTCTGCTGGTCAGAGCGAGTACTAGCAGCCCGGCCTGACTTTCGATGCGCTCAGCGGCGGTTTGCACAGGCTGCCGCAATTAAAACGCTTGCGTGAATAAGCCCCCCAAATAAATAAATATAGAGACTTATTACTAGTTTAGACTAAGTTTGAATCCCCAATTTATAACATTTAGTCTTTACACAACCCTCAGTGTTCAAAGTTGATTTAGTATTTCGTGGAATACATAACCATCCTAGTTTATGTACATGCGTCTTTATTTTGTTCCAAACAAAACATAAGCATCGTTTTAGCTAAAAACGTCTACGCTTACTGACACAAGGAAAACGTCATAATTTATTATCATGTACACTATCTGAATAACGTCAATTACTCGACTACTAAAATATATTCAATCGGAACTTCAAATTCAAACAGGTTACTTGTAGGCTATAAATCGTTTGTAGGTAAGATCGTCATGAAAGCTCCATGGGTTTCTTTTTTTCCCAATAAACGATTGATTTATTGAGGATTTCCATTGCATTAATGAGTCGAATGGCCCCCTCTCGTTTGTAAACTTTCTTATGTTCTTATGATGGAAAATCACAACTCTGAAAACCAAATGGAAAGACTAAATGAAAGAGAAGGGGGAGACCCTCCATCACACTCCGCTCCTTCCGTGTCTGAGTCGCGCTGCATTGTGGGACTGCCCGGAGGTCCGGCGGCGCTTTTCGCCCCGTCTGTCTGCCGGAAAACTGCCTCATTTCATATTCAGCGTCTTGTCTTCTAAGAACAATGGCATTTTAACGCGATGCGCCGAGCCTGCATTACATACAGCCCTCATTAGCATCGCTATGCTTTCAGCGCACAGCACGCCCGGCCGCAGCGCTTCATCCGCGCCGCTCATGAATATTCATGACGCAGAGCCGCCGCAGCCGGAAGAGGCTCGCAGACGCCATTTTAGCGGAGCGGCAGCAGCGGCGGGACCGAGGGAGAGGCATCCGAGCCATGCAAACGCCGTTTTTATTATTTTTTTAATTTTAAAAAATAAGCATCCTGTAGATTTTTGGCTGTCGAAACCCCTTTTAAAGTTAGAGATCATGTCTGTGGAAGGAATATCGGACCAGGTGAGTGTCTGCGCTGCTTTCATGACAATGCAGGACGAGGCCTGTGGCGAACGGCAGCAATGCGCCCCAACCCCGACGCGTCCTCTCCGTCCTATGACGGGGTTTAATGGTCAGAGGAGGCTTTAGTTTGGTTCGTTGCCTCCTATTAAATGGGAAGTGTTTGTAGAGCAATCGAAATAATAATTGGGCATCGCCAGTATCAACGCAGGGCACCATCTTCGTGTTTGTGATACGTAAGGCTTTCTGCTCTGGTTCAGAAGCGCGGGCGCGGGTGTAGTAGTGTTGGTGTAACGTGTGAGTAGCGGCGGTGTAGTCACAGACGGCGTGGACGTGATTCTCCTGTCAGTCTCTGGTCAGCCTATAGACGTGCTGCTTGGCTTAAACGGTCATAAAGTGTTGTAAAATATCGCTATATAGATGTGTGTAAATAGTATATATTAATATAAAAGTAGGCCCCGTCTCCATGCCAACACGCCCCTACCTGCCGTGCGCGCGCAGGCTTTGTTCTCGTGCCCCGGGCGCGCGCTTCGCCCTCTCGGGGACGCGCAGGCTCGGGGACGCGCACGGCACCTGGCGGGTTTACACGAGTGAACATGAGCCAGAGGTCCAGCTCCTACAGGCCCATCTGCTTTTACATAAACCCAGCTGTGGGCCTGATGGTGCACAGTTAGTCATCACTAAAGTCCCCCATGAACAGTCAGTGTGTCACAAACCGTTCACACTTTCGGCCTTAATGAGTGACACCCAGGTATCAGCCTTCATAGACGAGTCTTGAGGAGAACTAATCACAGTAATGGTTGTAACAGTACATCAAAATGCAGTGTACTCTTTCCAATACCTGTTGCTAAGGACACATTAACGTGTAATTCACCTGAAATGAATCTTGAAGATGAAAACTCCAGCTGTGAGTAGTAGAGCACGCAGTAATTAGCGTTGTCGTTGCATCTCTTGCAGGCGGCAGAGTACATCCCAGAGAAGGTGAAGAAAGCTGAAAAGAAGCTGGAAGAAAATCCGTACGACCTCGACGCTTGGAGCATTCTGATACGAGAAGCACAGGTTTAGTGACCCGGGATTACGTTTCCTTATAACCGGGGTAATGGGGATGATGGTGGGGTGGGGCTTCAAGGAACCACTGAAGCTGACACATGTGCGGGTGGGAAGTGTGCTTCCACACTGTACAGATCGCATGATAGGATTGTGCAATTATTCATGGAAAAAATGTAAATGTTTCAATGGTTTCTACTTTTTAGAACCAACCTATAGACAAAGCAAGGAAGACCTATGAGCGACTTGTCGCCCAGTTCCCAAGTTCTGGCCGATTCTGGAAACTTTACATTGAAGCCGAGGTTAAGAAGTTTTAATATTCTTTCACTTTCTACATGTGTGCGTGTGTGTGTATCAAAACAGCATCAGCATTCTGAATTTCACACTGCAGTTACCAGTGCATATCATGGGTTTCTAGCCCACAAACCGGGAAAACAAACCTAACCTTTTCCTTTCAGCAGCGGACTGTAAATGTTCCACAGGTTATTTATATATATAAATATATATATATAATTTATTTTTTTCACCAGTCTATTGGGGGAAATGCACATCAATGTTGCATGTTGGATCTGCAACAGCATTAAAACTATTTTAATGGTATCGGAGTGCTTTAGCCTTTTATTTACTTGTCGTCTCAATTTATTGCCTCCTGTGTCATTTCTTTGAGCTCATTTTGTTTTTGTCCATACTGTACTTGATGCTCAGATTAGTCAGTGTTCTACTATATATGCCTAATTTATTTTTAAATGTCCATATGTATATATACATTTTTAGCCCCCCCCCTTATCAAAACCAAACACATTTGCAGGTTACAGGCTTAAAACATTTACACGAGTCACATTAAACAAGTGCTTGGTTTTCTGTAATTTTCTCTTTTCTCACAAGATTCTGTTTACCAGGGTCCAAAAAACGTTCCTTTCCCTGTAGCTGTTTAGCATTTTAAATGAGCTTTATTGTATTACTTTGTATCGGCAGTACAGTCTTCCTCCCAAGTATGTTTTCAACTAACTTGTCAATTTCTGAATCTCCTGAATCTCTAGATACAATACAAGTTCCTGTGAAATGTCATGGAGTGTTTTTATTTCCACTGTAACAGATTAAGAACTCACTGAGTCTTTGACTTTTGTTTTGGGGGTTCAAAGCACCTTGGTTTAGCACATTCGTCTTGTTGGGAATAAGGGGATGATGGGTAACATTTTACACAGTGAAAACTTTTAATGTGCAAAAGGAAATGGTTTAGTTACCAATTCACTAAAAACAAATGTGCTCACCCAAGGTCTAGTAAAAATGTTGGTGCATCCCCATAAAGGCAAAAACACCCCAGAAAATACAAAGACACCCCCCCATTTTTTTCCCTTGTTGGAAGGAATCTCATACAGCCTAAAATGTTTATAATGTATTTCTGTATGCAGAGCACTAGAATCCCCTAGTCACCCTGATGCATATGTGAAGGCACATGAATACACTATCTGAAGGGATGCCCAGGTTTTAATAATGGCATGTCCTTAAGTTTGCATACACTGAATTTCTCAAGGACAGCACAAAGGAAAAACCTCCTTAGTGTATAATTTATTAAGGTGAGTGAGTTTTAAACTAAGATTGTTTAGTGGTGCTTCTAGTAGTAGCTTGTCTTTCACAGGAGTATTTTATTATGTATTAATTGTATCTTTAAAGTTGTTTGTGATCTTTGAAGTGGGCTTGTGGTGGAGAGTTAACCATTAGTATTGTAGTGCAAAAGTTACAGCAAACCAATATGACTTTTTGTTTTTATATGAGCATGCAGTATATTTAATGCTTATGTAACTTGTAGTTACTTTGTTCACATTTAGACTGAACTCATTTTCTGGATTGGCATTTTGTCATTATGTTATCATTCTGTACTGACAATTTAATATACTATTCCATTTAGCAGTGACTAAATGTAAAGGGTTAATCAACATTTCTTCAATTTAATCCATCAGGTTTGCATCATTTACATTGCACCACAGATTTGAAGTTTTTAAATCAGTTTGACCTGTCTTAGTACCACATTTGGAAGATTTACAGCAGTTAAATTCTGGACATTATTTTTTGTGGAACAGTGTCTTATTGGAAGAACTGAATCAGTTGTCCCTCTTTCTGTAACTAAAAAGAATCCAGTTTAACTCGCAGCACTAGCTTGTAGACTCATGTTTGTAGATCAGCTTTTCTAAAGAACTACTTAATATTTACTATGTTTTCAGTTTTTTTTTTATTTTTTTTATTTTGCTAAATGATTCTAAAATTAGCAATCTAATAGCGAAACTAAATTGGAACTACAGACCCATGCATTTGTAGTTCTTTATTTTATGCTGATGTTTCATATTTGTAATGTATACTAAATATTCAATTTTAAAGTGGCATGTTTTTCTAACCTGATATGAAAAAAAAAAAAAAATTACATGCTGCTGCTGGGCAGTTTGAGGGGGTGATAATTGGATTGCAGAATGTTATTGCAATTCTTTCTGGCATGTGAAAAGGCAGTGCAATCTTATGACCTTGTTACTGATCATCTAGTGGTAACTAACATTTTAGCTTTGCGAGTGCTCTGGTTTCTGATTTTTATTGACAAAAGCAAAGCTTGTGCTGCTACATACACAAATATAGGTTATAACTACAACTGGTCGTAACTGTGCTGTCGTGGGTTTTGGGCTGTGTGAACCCCTGCTCAGCCATACCATTAAGAATTCTTATTGCTTGAAAAGCCATACTTCATGCTCCTAATCTGAAGCGCCTGTTTCAAGTTTTGCTGCAGCCCACCAGGAGCTACAGTGGTTAGACAACTTCTTGGATATCATTGTCTATGTAGCTTCTTCACCCACTCATTGCAGTGTAGTCCAGTGTAGCTTTTGGCTGCATGTAGCTCTGCTCTGATCTCTTCCTGGAATAAGTGGACAGCTGCTTAACAGAGGAAGAGGCAATAGGCTTCAGTCTCTGGACCCTGTGGTAACCCCAAGGCCGACATTGTTTCCTTGAGATTCAAACCTTTAGATTGTTGCCAACTGGGACTCGAAAGATTAAAGCGATTTCCTGGAAATGCAACTAATGCTAATCGTGGCTAAATATCAGTGCAACAAACTAAGCCTTTATTCCTGTATTATTCATGAGCCCTTGACATTCTTCTCCACTGTTAATCTAGAACTGGTGCAGGAACATTTTATTTGATTACATATTTTAATATAAGGATACATTTTGTGTTCATGGGTATTTCATATGATGTTATCGAGGATGTGAAACTTATTTTGCAACTGGTCTTCCCTCCTATAACAGTTCAAACTTTTGAACAACTGGAAAACTCTTCAATGTCTATCATAATCGGGACTGCTAATCAAAGTCTGCCTTTAGGATTGTATTCCTGTAGTACACACACTTTAAATCCCCAAGAAATATTGATCCAGTAACAATTTGTCATAAATTAATGTATTCTGTATTCTTTCCTCTTTGCTTGAGCAGTGAAGCAGGGAGGGATAACATACTATAATAAAATGTCTCTGATTGAATTCTGTATTTGTATCTCTTACATTGTCTTTTTTGACTTTCAGAAGTGGTAATTTCTAGGTAGTTACCCATCTGTGTATTGACTATTGTATTTAGTTTTGTCCACCTGCAACCATCCTGCCCTCATTCCCATAACCCCACCTCACAGTGAATAAAAATCCATCTGTGCCTTATATCTGCCCTGTTTAGCCTTAGCCATAACTTCATTCAGATATGTGTGTAGTAATGAAGGAAAGGTGATATTGTACACTGCAATTTGTATATGTATGTGATCTTTTTACTTTCCTATAAGCGGTAAACCTTTTTATGAATCAATAATAACAATCTACCAAGTTTTTATTTTTATTACCTGCTTGGTAAACAAACTTTTTTGCAACTTACTAAACAAGGTGCTGCCATTTTAAATAATAGTAGAATTTTCTGCCCATCAGTTGAATTAGGATTTAAATAGTAGCTACAGCATGCATTATTGCTTCATTCCTGTCCAGAATGAAATTATGCATTCATAGACATTAACATAAAGGTTGTTTTATTTTCCTATATGTAAAATTACTTTGCAAAATCATGAGCAGGTATTACAAATTAATCTCCTGTAGTGTATGTTCTGTTTTTCAAATGTGTATATATATATATTAAAAAAAAAAGAGATGTTGACTATACACTTAAGGCACAAAAGCTGCACATGTTAAGCATATTCCTTATTTTAATCTGTTCCTTGGTAAGTATGACAAGGATGTAAAACTATACTTATACAGGCTCACTGTTACTGCTCACTAAAACCTACTTACAAAATAATGTACTATAATAGGTCTTGATAGTTTTTTTTTTTTTTTTTTTTCCTAAACCTATGGAGCACAATTTAAGATGCTTTCAAGCAAATAAGTAAGGGTTTTCATTTTCAACCATACAGTGAGCTTGTAAGCAAAGCACTGGTTCATCTGTATTTTCTTATGTAGACCTGCTCATTATACAGTATTAATTACACGGTGTAACTTTTTTTTTTTTTTGTTCCTAGGTAGTAAGTGTTATTTCCTAATTGCTTATGCCTCAAAAGTATAGAAAATGGCTATTATTCCCCACAAACTTTGCTTTTGTGACCAGGACAGTGATATTTTGAAATGTAATTATTTCCAAGGAGAAAACTGACAAATTTGTGTCTTTTCCTTCACATAGTCAGAAAAAAACTACATATGAATCCAAATTAACATGCATTTATACTGATGTAATAGTATTTACAGTATAAATCTCGAAAAACTACTCGCTTCTAAATCTTTTGTAGTCATTTTAGTATTACTTTAGTATAAATGTTAATTTGGATTCATATGTTTTTTTTTTTCTGACTTTATGTGAACGAAAAGACACATTTGCCTGTTTTCTCATTGGAAATGGGTCAGTTTCAGAATATCACTGTCCTGGTCACAAAAGCAAAGTTTGTGTTGAATAATAGATATTTTCTATACTTTACTATAAGCAATTAGGAAATAACACTTACTACCCAGGAACAAAAATTGTTACATAGTGTTATAACTGCTACCCATGGCATCTGTTAATCTAAACTGATTTATTTTGCAAGAATTCAAGATTTTTGTTTTGGAAGTGTAATATTTGTTCTCATTCATAATTTTATTTAAATAATGAATACAATTTTAATGTAAGATCTATTCTGAAGAATGTAAAGTATTTTAAATGGTTGCACATTTACTTCTTACTTCTAATTTCTTACAATAAAACTTCACTTTTTGTGGAATCACAAATGGCGCCTCTAACGTTTTTTGAAGTCTCTCTTAAGCCAACCTCTCCATATTAAAATGTTACCATTGTTCATTCCTTAATTTTAAAGAATACGATCAACACACAATATGGTGTTGGATTAAATTCATTACCAGTGCATTAAATAAGTGTAGAATGTCCATTTCCTCGGCTGCTTTTTAGGTACAGCCCACTAAGAATTATTAATGTAATTATTCGCTTAAAACACTTTTCTTGTATGCTTGTAACCAGTCTGGGTCTTGCATGTTTGAAGTTGTGTGTAATTCCGAATAAATTAAACAATTCTCGGTAAGTGTGATTGGTTACGTTAAATGTATTTCTCAATGCTGTTGGAATATTTATTCTGTTTATTGCTATCCACACATTTATCTGCCCTTTTTAAATACTTCAACCCTCATCAACACAAATATTATATGGGCTAAATGCTAAAAGCATTTATAAAATATATTTGTTAATTGTGACAAAATATAGTCTCCGGTCTCTTTACTGAATGTGCTCCTAGTCTTCATTTATTCAAAGCTCAGGGAGCAGCACGCTAACCCCATCAGTCATACTCATGTGTTAGTCATCTGGTTTTCCACAACATTGGGTTATTCATTTGGAAAGCAAATGCTCTCTGTGTTTTCCTGTAGGATGTAAAGTGTTTGTACTTTTGTTTGGACTGCTTTGCCATGCTGATGCAATTAAACACTGCCACAGACACTTGCCTCTTAAAATTTGATCTTTCTTTGAGTACATTATTATTATTTTTTAAACCCTATATAACAGCAGTACAGCAGAGAAACGTCATTCTCTATGAATTCCTCGTTCAGGTCTCTAATACCATGGTCGCAGGGTTGCTTTCCCAGCTGTAGTGTATATCGCTGTCAAGATTAAAGGCGTATCGATTTCAGCATTATGATCGAAGATGCAATCAAATTGAGCTAAATTAAGTTAAAGAAGTCGATCATGTTATGGTATATGCTCTAGCCAGCATGATTGTGATTTGAAAAGTGACCTTTGTGATATCAGCACTCTAGAACGTCTGTTGTACCATATTAGATTTAATGAATTTGTCTCTTTAAAGTTCCCTATTCTGTAGGTCATCGGACTGTGTAATCTTTGTAGTCCCATAACTCTGTGGAACATTAATTCTCTTGGCGGAAGTAGTGTTTGTATACAGCGATATGTCACTTGCTTTTTCAGGCTTTCGCAGTGGGTGCCCTTCCTTTTAGCATTTCTGTGTTGCACACCGCTCTAGGGTTTAGACAGTCTGGTGCTACCTATGCCAACAAGTCCTTTTCCTGGTTAAACAACCAGTTTAATTGATTTACATTTGCAAAACAAAGGATGTTCTCTTTTTTTAAACCTCAGTTTAGATGCATTTCAATAAGGAAGTTAGCAAAAAATACCTCAAGATGGAGCTTTTAAGAATTTAAGTTTTATTTTTTATTAGTTTTTACTCAAATGCTTGGCAGGCCCCCTTTTTAATACAGGGTACATGATTGATTATAATTGCAGCTTCAGAGTTTATTGCTCTTGGCCAGAATTTACCTTTCCATCCCTGTTGTGGAGACAGGTGACCATGGTCACCAAGGTAAGCGTTCACTCCAAATCGTGTCTCTATCAGAAGACGTCTGTTAAATCCAGTATGGGCCAAATACCGTATCTTTATTTGGGCCAATTTTGTTGATGCCTTGGACATACGGGTTTTGATATGAGTACCACTTTCTTTTCATTAATGCATTTAATTTTCACCATTTGATTTTATTTTTGATAATGTTTTATTTATATGTACACTTAGTTCTCTCTCTAACAAAAATGTAAATATCCATATTTTAACCTATTTCACAGTGATGGTAGAACTAATTAATTTATGCATTCTGAATACAATGACAGAGCTTTGACCTGATTTATGGACCACCAGTGAAAGAGATGACTTCTCTTTTTCTGCATTATTGAACACATCTTAAAGGAAATACTGAATCCACAAAACCATCTCCAATGCAGCTGTAGATGCAGTGCAGTATTTGATAAAATTAATTTGCTTGACCTTTATGTATTGTGACTACTCAAACCTTGTGTATATTTTTGGTTTATAAATGATTAGCAAATTGAACCACTATCTGTGGTCAGGGTCTGTTGTGCTTTAGTTTTTGCAATTTAGGAAGAAATCCTATTAACTGGTTTTGGGAATAAATAGTAATCTTTGTAATGTACACTTCTTCTCGAATGGGCTGGTGTCTGCTATCCCAAACACGAGTATCTCTGGGGTTGAGAGATTGCTGCAGGAACCTGGCTGTAGCTGAAAGAAGCAAAAAGTTTAGATCTAAAGGAAGAGCAGGAAACTTTCAGATGACCAATCTTGTGCCTGTAGCTGCCGCGGGCCAAGTTCCCGTGGATATCACTGGGGTGAAGGCATCTCCAGCCAGGACCGCATGCTTCCTGAGCTGAAGCACAATACTCCAAGTGCAGGGTGAGATGGAGGCTATTCCATCAGACTTTCAACTCATGAGGTCGTTAGTTGTTAATAATAGACATCTCAGAAGACTTGTTTTCTGACGTGAGGAAATTAAATGGGGAATTTGGTTAGTTGTATCCAACCCTGATCCTTACAGAGCGCTGGGAAGCGTTCTTGGAGTGATTGGTGATGCCTGAAAATTGTATTAAAAGAAAATGCAATCTCAAATTCCCTACTGATTTTTTTTCTGAAATGTAATTCAGCAACAAATGTCAGACCCTTTTTACAGAACCCCCAGCAAAAGCAAAAATTAGAAAGTACTGCATCTGCGATTTCCTTGGTTTATTTATGCTGAAAGTAAATTTCTTACCAATTACCATTACCAGAATCTGCTCGAACAACTGTCATGTGGCAAGAGTTTAAACCCTAATGGTGAATAAGAATTTGGATTAAAAAATAAATACAATTTCAAACGTTGAGAAAAACAAGCCACGTCTCATTCTTGTAAGTTACATTTTGTTCCGTGACCACAGAATAGATTACATTCCTAAGAGATCAATCTATTGTGTTTTTAGCCGTATTTATGTCTAGCAGGGTGATTGTTCCTTGCCCAATCTTAATATTGATTGAACATATTCAGTTGAGTGCACAGGCCAAATTGAAGAACTTTATTCACCAAATGTATGTGAATAATTGGGTGTGGATCTCTCGTGCATTGACAAAGCTCAAATCCCCCCCCTTCCCCAACACACACTTTTATACATGCAGCTGATACAGTATATAATACAGGTTTCAGGTTTTATACTATTGCCATCAGTCATTACACCTCTACCATGAATGAGACATCATATTCAAGGTGTGAGGTTTTTTATTTTTCTGTACAAAATTGAGCCAAAGATTTGTCACTGTATGCAATAACTACATGACTGTAAATTCCAGATCAAATCTGTATCAACAATACATTGAGGTATTTATTTACTTCCCTTTGACTTTACGATTTTGTTAAATCGTGTGTAGGAATAGAGATCTGGAATGGATTTGTACTGAAATAAACATTAGTTTTTACCTTGAAAATAAAAAAAAAAACTATTAACTGTCTTTGTGTGAACTTCACTTTGTTGATCTTGTTGATTGCGTGAGTGTGTGTGTGCGTGTGTGTTTTTCATTCATTTTAAAATTATTCTTGCTGAATTAACAATACATTATCTGTTTACAGATCAAGGCTAAAAACTATGACAAAGTTGAAAAGGTGAGTCACCAACCTAGGTAAAGGGTTAACAACACGACACAGGTTTAATCAAAAGTGTGTTTTGAAAAAGGAGGCTCAAACTTTCACCTGAGGTTCTGCTAATGAAAGCTTGATGACATTTGAATAAATTAACTGATTCATACACCACCTGAATTCACAAACCAAGTTGCCAGTGCTTTATAGCCCAGCTGCTCCCACACTGGTAGTTGAACAACGAGATGAACCAGCCAGACAGATAATGTAGCTATTCATGTGTTCTGTGGGAAATGGTTGTAATGCTAACATCTATTGCATGTTTAGTTTATATGTACAGAACATGCCCAGTCCAGGACTAGATAGATGGTCCTTTTACCTGGGAGGTGCATAGCAGCAAACTATAGGAAAGACCGCTGCAAAAGCATTCTAAGTTCAGTTGGGCAATATTTCAAGTATTTTCATAACCTTCACTAGAAGATGGTATTCTGCGAGTGCTGTCGTGTGGGACGCTCCTAGTCGAGTGGAAAAAGCTCCGGTGTGTCGACGCTGGCTGAGGTGCCGTCATGGCTGGCTTCCAGATCGCTGATGCTCATCTCTGCTCAATCGGCACCTGACATACGGCCGAATCAGCTCTTATTTATTGCCATGCCTGTGAGCACTCTCCCCGTCATTCCCGCTTTGAATGCATCAAGCCCCCAAGGATTTACATCTGGCAATTAGGTTGCTATTCTGTGTCACTCGGTATGGTTCACACGCTACCCACCACAGGAATATCAACTGAGAGAGTTGGTCTTCAGTGTTGTACTACACCAGTCATTCAGCTATTTTCTGTGGCCGTTTGTGTACTTGCCACATTATGGCTGGCATTAAGTAAATCTAAATAGGATGAAGACTAGTATAAATACACTGGTAGTGTTTGAGATTGGCCCATGTGTATTACTTTGAGACCACCTAAGAAATTAGTTCTGAAGCAAGGTGTCGGTTATTATTATTATTATATTGTTATGTGTCAGTATGACGTTTCAAAGATTTTCCCAAGAGTGTATTCACAACTTTTTTCTTTTTATTTTATATAAAGCTTTTTCAAAGATGTCTTATGAAAGTGTTACACATCGATCTCTGGAAATGCTACCTTTCATATGTTCGAGAAACTAAAGGAAAGCTGCCAAGTTACAAGTAAGAGCAGTTCCTTCCTATTCCAGTTATAACATTGTGTATGTTTTTGTTTTATAGGCAAGATGGTCAGCTTTTAAATTATCCAAATTTAAAATATGTATTCCCTTTATTATGTATTCACTTTCTCCAAAAATGAGTAGCTTTGTTGTGTGGCTTGATTAGCCCAAACCTCATAATGTAATGTATGTCAGGAAAACCGAAAAGTAGTTATTTGCAGCCAAGTTAAAACACTTAAAATTTATTAAATGTTTGTTTTAATAAACCACAGGAAGAAATTCTTCAAAAGTATGTTGTCTGTCAGATTACAAAGAACACTGTATTTCTTCTTCAAATCAATGTCTATTTGTGTGTTTTAGGGAGAAAATGGCACAAGCTTATGACTTTGCCTTGGATAAAATTGGAATGGAGATCATGTCATATCAGGTAATGGACAGAACATCTTGCAGACTGGTTTGGTTAACGTGTACACTGAATCTCATGAGTGAAATGTCTCCTTGGCTTTCAGATATGGGTGGATTATATCAACTTCTTAAAAGGAGTGTAAGTATACCTGAGCTATCTATAAAATTGTATTTCTAATCTCGGTTAAAGATAAACTTGAGTTTGACACGCTTCCTTACCCTGTGTCTAGTGAAGCTGTGGGGTCTTACGCAGAGAACCAGAGAATCACAGCCGTGCGCCGTGTCTACCAGCGAGGCTGCGTCAATCCCATGATCAACATTGAGCAGCTCTGGAGAGACTACAACAAATACGAAGAGGCAAGTCGATGTGTAACACAGCTAACAACAGAGTTTAAATAACAATAAAAGCTTTTTCTGCACACAGGCCCTTGACCGTTCTATTGTATTTCATGTACAAAATCTTCTGAATGAAAGGATAATTTACATGTGCCTTTTCAAGTTCAGTGTTTCTAGGATAGAATTGATCATGAATAGAACTTGCAGAAATGGTTTTATGAAGCTGTTAGTTTTGTGTTTACAAGATCATGTTGTTAGGTTAAGCAGCTGTTTAACAAATTGTTTAACAGATTTTTTTTTAATAGGGCATCAATGTACATTTGGCCAAAAAAATGATCGAAGACCGCAGCAGGGATTATATGAATGCAAGAAGAGTAGCAAAGGTAAGTCCTCCTGCCACAGGGAAGAGAACTTTGAAAAGGTGGTTGATCTTGCATGTATTACTGAGATTTTTTAATCTGTTATTAAAATAATCCCATTGTGATTTATATTTAAAGACAAAGGGTGCCTTTATTATTTATTTTACAACTTGATCTCTATGGGGCAGAAAAATGCCCCTCCAGGTTTCAATGGAAAACGTTCTGGATGAAGATTGAAATATTCGTGTTTCTGTATTACTACATTGATAAATGCTCCAGAGCTCGAATGTCTGCCGTGACGTTACAGTCTGTCCCGGAGCCGCT
Organism: Amia ocellicauda; assembly: GCF_036373705.1. Lineage (NCBI taxonomy): Eukaryota > Metazoa > Chordata > Actinopteri > Amiiformes > Amiidae > Amia > Amia ocellicauda. Next base: position 2,562,320 of record NC_089853.1, read on the forward strand.
TCTCAATCGGTCTTGGTCCGTACTAAGTGAGGCCTGTTAACGCGGTTCCTGTTGGGTCTGTAGGAGTACGAGACTGTGATGAAGGGCCTGGACCGCAATGCCCCCTCGGTACCGCCGCAGAACTCCCCGCAGGAGGCGCAGCAGGTGGAGATGTGGAAGAAGTACATCCAGTGGGAGAAGAGCAACCCCCTGCGCACCGAAGACCAAACGCTCATCACCAAGAGAGGTGGGAGCCCCGGCATGACGGCGCATTCGAGCACCGAGGGACCGGCTGCGCTAGGCCCGCTCTGTCACGGCCGTTTCTTGGAGCAGAGAAACCCGTGACATGTGGTTTCAAACTAATTCTTTAAATCAGGTGTCAGTTAAATCAGGGCTTTGAATCAAACTCAGTTCCTGGAGGGCCATGTGTATGCTGGTTTTCGTTCCAACCGAGTCCTCAATTACTTAATTTGTCCAATTAAGTAATTGAGGACTCTGTTGTGGGCCAGCATCATACACATGGCCCTCCAGGGATTGAGTTTGAGACCACTGCTTTAAATCATACTTTTTTTTTGCCTATCAGATTTAATTCTAACCTGATGTACATGTCAACACTGTGATGTGGTGTGAATGATGATCATAAAAATTGTAGTCCAGTGGATGATTTTGTAAGCAGACACAGGCCTGGCAGCGCACTGTGGCGTGGGGGCGGTGTGTGAGTGAGCGTGCCGTTCTCTCTGTCTCTCGCAGTGATGTTCGCCTATGAGCAGTGTCTGCTGGTCCTGGGACACCACCCCGACATTTGGTATGAAGCGGCTCAGTACCTGGAGCAGTCCAGCAAGCTGCTGGCGGAGAAGGGGGTAAGAGCTGGCGTTTCTGTCCCGCCGTGTTTAGGGTTGTGATGCCAGTGACACTTGTTGTTTTAAAAAATATTTCTCTACTGACATCTGTATTACTTGCTATAGCCAAGTATGACTTGAAACAAATATTTTACAAATGTGTATGATCATTAAAATGGTGTTAATGGTGCCATTTTGATAATGTACTTAACTATAATTTGTCAAGACAATAATAATGGTCTTTATCGTTGGCTGTGCAGGTCTGTCACATTGTGTGATGTGCGATAGGCAGGGCTCTTATTTACTGGCAGCACTACACAGCATCCCATTGTAGCCGCTTGCAGATAAATCCCAATGCTGTATGTTGGCTGGAAATAATCCTTGGACTGCCATTCTGTATAAATAATAGTTTTTAAGTTCCTGTTTTCTAACTCTACATAATGCCAGTTGATTTATAACTATTGTTGAGTTGTTGTTTGGCTTCAGTTTTATTAGTGTGTTAAATCAAGACCATTTCCCTGCCCGAACTCTCCTACAGGACATGAACAATGCAAAGCTCTTCAGTGACGAGGCTGCTAATATTTATGAGAGGGCAATTGGTTCTTTGTTGAAGAAGAACATGCTGCTCTACTTCTCGTTTGCAGATTACGAGGAGGTGAGAGGTTTATATAATTTCACTTCAAAAAGAAACACATTTCTTTCTTTACCTCTCTTAGTGGTTTGCATTGCTATAATGAATATCCTCTGTGGATGCCTTTTCTCTCTTTCCAGAGTCGAATGAAGTATGAAAAGGTGCACAGCATATACAACCGCCTACTGGCAATAGAGGATATTGATCCAACGCTGGTAAGAGGTTTATTTCTCATACAACAGAGCTCTTAATCAATGTGTTCTGGTTGCTTTAAAAAAAAGTTTTAATCAGTATTATAATTTATCCTTGGAAATATGTGATACACTCCCCTGTAGTGAGAGCCCTGTGCTTTAGGTTTTTTTTTTTTTTTTTTTTTTTTTAACAGATCAGAATACATTTTGATAAATGAAGTTATGCAAAGCACAGGGCTTGACTTTAAATATATTTTGCATCCTTTGTGCTTTAAAGAATAGTCCTGGATAATCAAGATATTTTTAATGCAGTAAATCTTGGTAGGTAAGAGCTGTCAGCTATGCTTTTGAATCCTGCAGTCTTTGCTCCCTGTACCACTCTGAACGTCTTCTCTGATACGAGTGTTTTCGGGGTTTTTTCGCTGTAGGTTTACATTCAGTATATGAAGTTTGCAAGGAGGGCAGAAGGTATAAAATCGGGCAGAATGATCTTTAAGAAAGCACGAGAGGACCTCCGGACACGGCACCATGTATACGTGTCTGCTGCGCTGATGGAGTACTACTGCAGTAAGGTAACTCGCATCCTTCATTGAGACGTTCCTCAGAAAGCCTGTGGCCATTGATAGCTGTGGTCTATTACTGCGCTGTGCCCACTTTGCTCCCAGTATATTTCTTGGCAAAGGAAAAAAAGACCAGACAAACCTGAACTTTCTCCTCATTTCCTGTTGAACTTTACATACATTTTACAATTTGAAGACAAGTCATTTAATCAGAACTGAGCTGTGCTGCATTAAGTTTTGTTGTTACAGTAGCAAATATACCATCTTTACAGTAACTTTGTATTTCTGTCTGTGTATCCTTTTGTTCAAGCTCTTCTGTTTATATTGATTTTTTTTTTCCGCACAGGACAAATCCGTGGCCTTTAAAATATTTGAACTAGGTTTAAAAAAATATGGAGACATACCAGAGTACATCTTGGCCTATATTGATTATCTCTCTCACCTCAATGGTAAGTGCAGAATGATAAAAGAGTTTGTCTACTTTGTTTATCTCTGAAGCAACACTAAAGACTCCTAATCAGACAGCAAACATATTTCTGTGTGAAAGATATTTTTCACATAGTGCTGTTATTATTCCAGTGTGTTAGTTCTGCAGAGTAAAGACCATTAATATGGAGCCCACAGCACACTTCTTAACTTGTGCATGGAGAGATCAGATTTAATTTAGTACTCTTGGCCCAAGGAATGTTATAGTGGAGTTGCCAAACAAAGAGATCTGTCTTTGGGCTCAAACTTATTTTATCTGCTCATGACAGCCGTAAAAATTAAAAACCAAACGTTGCATTTCTTTTCCATTTTGCAGAGGATAACAACACCCGAGTTTTGTTTGAGCGCGTTTTAACGTCGGGAAGCTTGTCACCCGAGAAGTCTGGGTAAGGTGGTGTGTTTTCTCCTTGTGGAATATGTGCATCATGCCTGCATTGTCAGGCAGCTTTCCATAACGCCTCCCTTCATCTGTTACGTGTGTGTGTTGCAGAGAGATCTGGGCTCGGTTTTTGGCTTTCGAGAGCAACATTGGGGATTTAGCCAGTATCCTGAAGGTGGAGAGGAGGAGGTTTACCGCCTTCAAGGAGGAATACGAAGGAAAAGAGACCGCCCTGCTGGTGGACAGATACAAGTTCATGGATCTGTATCCCTGCTCCTCCAGTGAACTGAAAGCTCTGGGTTACAAGGTGTGGATTCAGGTTTATGTGTTTATTTATCACCCAGGCAGGTTATGTTTCTCACTTGTATATATTTGGATTTCATATAAGCATGCATTTTCAACTGTACTGTTACAGTCTTGTGTCTTCAGGAAAGACTCCTTCATTTGAAAGAGAAAAAACAAGAAGAAAGCGCTTCATCGAATACCTTCTGAGAGAACAACCATAAGAAACGTTTGCCTTCTGTTGCAGGATGTATCCCGTGCCAAATTGTCCCTGATTCCCGAAACCGTCGTGGCTCCCTCCATTGTGCCCGTTCTGAAGGATGAAGCCGACCGCAAACCCGAGTATCCTAAACCAGACACGAACCAGATGATCCCGTTTCAGCCCAGACATCTGGCCCGTGAGTGCGAATTCACTCCAGTAACGCGACTGAAAACACACTCGTATAATGCACCCTCTCGGCAGCCCAGAAGCTTGACTAGTCCGATTATGCATAGGAACGGGTATTTCTTCTACTTAGAATACACTTTTAAATAAACAGAAATAACCCAGCTGCCAGGTTCTGCACATATTGTCATCACTGCTGTCCTGTGAGGTGTGCTGTTCCGGCAATCTGTTCGAGTCACGCTCACCTCTGAATGCGTGTCACCCCCGCAGCTCCAGGACTTCACCCCGTGCCCGGAGGCGTGTTCCCGGTGCCCCCCGCCGCTGTGATTCTCATGAAGCTGCTGCCCCCCCCGACCTGCTTCACGGTCAGTGGCATTTCTACCCTGAATGGCAAATGTGTGAACTCCATCCCTGGTTACTCTTTTTTGACAGCAGAGCCAAATGTGAAGGGATCCATCTTGATACAAAGGAATTGCACCCCCGTGCTTGAGAACTGTATCCTAAAGTTGAAGTTTGATTGTCTATAGATGCAGTATGAGCCCATCAGCACCCTGCTGTCACTGGTGTTGACCTGTCTTCTGTTTCACAGGGTCCATTTGTGCAAGTAGATGAACTGATGGAGACGTTCCGAAGATGCAAGCTTCCAGAAAGTAAGTTTCACCCTGTTGCGCTGCGTTCACTGTCAGCCCAGTTAATGTGTGTGGCGGATAACATGCAGTCATTTCATGGCTATTTATTTCAGCTCGACAATGTGTTACTAGGTCTTGTCAAGCTCGGGTGGTTTACTTGAGTTTTTGTTTAAGGAAGCCTTAAAAACCGCTCGCTTTCTTACTGCTGTCACTCGGAACCACGCGAGTCCTGTACGAGGACGACTCCCACACGCGTGGGCCGGGCAGTAATGTAGCACATGTAAACTGTGTTTTTGTGCCCCCCCCCCACTCCCTTAGCGGTTGATGCTGCAGTGGAGATCATCACGGGCCGGCAGCCTGAGTTAGTGTCCGAGGGGAACGGGCCGGTGGAGAACAACGCAGTGGTCAACAAAGCGCTGAAGAGGCCGAACGCCGACTCTGACGAGGAGGAGGAGAAAGGGGCCATCGCCCCTCCCCTACACGACATCTACAGGGCACGGCAGCAGAAGAGGATCCGATGAGCAGCCCAGCCAGGGATCTGGAGCGAGAGACTCTTGTGCACTGAAGGATACGTCATTCTCTCGTGTAATGTGCTAAAAGGACCTTCCTTCGACCCCCCCACCACCCCCGGAGGACTGTAGGGAGACAAGGCTGTGCCTCTTCCAAAAGCACAGTTCAGCGCAGACGCGCACGAGGGATACCTTGTGCTGAGAGTGTCACTGTACAACCGCCCCTCTGAGCGCGTTCCTCGGGGTCTGGAGGCGCTGACGAGAACACGGATTAAGCTTCATTCTGTCTGCTGTTTGACGCATCTCGAGTCTTGTGTTTTGTTATGTTTTTTTTTTTTTTTTTGAACAGTTTTATTTTAAAAACTGGGTGGCTTATACTGTATAAAGTTTTTAATTACCAACCTTAATTTGACACAACGTTCTGAGTTTGCCATGACTAGTTGCAATATTTATGGCAAAGTTGAGTAATTCTGTTTTGTAGTCAAAAGAAGCAAAGCAATTTCCTTCAAATAAAAAAGAAAAATCAAGCTCTGGTTGGAACTATTTTATTTGTGTAAAGCTGCTGATTTGAACGAAGCCACATGGTTATTACATAAGCAAAACAGCATATCTGTTCCCAGTAAATGATAACTATCAAATTGCAAACTTCACCTACATTGTAGGAGAACACACTCTCACTCTAAAATAAAATAAATGGGCCAAAATCTTGAATGTACCTAAAATGGCACACATCACTTTTCTGTTCTAAAAATAAAACAGATTTCTACTCCTTAAGTGACACTATTTAATTAAAAAAAAAAAAAAAAAATGTACCAATGTACACAAAATAATGTATTTAAAAAAAACAATTTTTAAATCAAACATTCAGTTCATGTAATAAACTGGATACACTCCACAGCCAAATAAAATAAAATATCTGCATATAGACTATTTTCAAAATATTAACCAGATAAATAAAATGTATTGCCTAAACACTGAATTTAATACATATAAAAAAAAAAAAAAAAACAGCATTTGGGGGAGTGGCAAATTCAGATCTTAAAATGCACAATAAATAGTTTTCGTAATTAGAATAAACCATGAACATCTAGGTAGGTGTGTATATGGGTGACTGCTAGGATGCAGGTTCTGTTTCAATGCAGGCCAGATATGATGCATCAATTACACACTTGCCAAATACTGGTTGCATAACATTTGTTTATACAGTGAATATAAAGGTCTGCCAGGCTTACTGAGCAGACGACTGAATGTGGTTTCCATTCGCGGATTCACTGGAATATCATTTTGCAGAGCAGGAGAAATGCAACGTGCAGTAAGCAGTGAATACTGTGATCGCTGTAGTTCTCTACATTTTTTTTTAACCATCAGAACACATTTGAACCCCCATTTTGTTTTTAACAAGCTTTTAACATTCAGATACTTGGAGGCTTTAGAATATACAGAGTTGACATCGTGGTAGAGCCTGAAATGTTAGAAATTACTGATCTAATTTGGAGATAGTCAACATGGGTTTAGACGAGGCAGATCATGTCTTACTGATTTATTGGAATTTGTTGAACATGCAACTGCAGCTGTAGATCATGTGAAACCATATGATATGATATACTTAGATTTCCAAAAAGCTTTTGATAAGGTTCCACACCAAAGACTGATCCTCAAATTGGAAGCTGTAGGCATTCAGGGTAATGTAAGTAGATGGATTATGAACTGGTTGATGTCTAGGAAACAGAGGGTGTTGATTAGAGGAGTCGCTTCTAACTGGAGTGAGGTTGTTAGTGGAGTTCCACAGGGATCAGTACTAGGGCCTGTGCTTTTTCTAATCTATATTAATGATCTGGACTCTGGGATAGTTAGCAAACTTGTCAAATTTGCAGATGATACTAAAATAGGCGACTCAGCAGATACAATCTTGGCAGCACAGGCTATTCAAAGGGACTTAGATAATATTCAGTTGTGGGCCGACACCTGGCAGATGAAACTCAATGTGGACAAGTGCAAGGTAATACATGCAGGTAACAAAAATGTCCACTATAATTACACTATGTGAGGAACAGAACTAGATGAAGTAACGCATGAGAAAGACCTAGGAGTCTATGAGGACTCCTCACTTTCTCCATCCAAACAATGTGGGGAAGCAATAAAAAAGGCAAACACAATGCTAGGGTATATTGTCAAAAGTGTAGAATTGAGAACAAGGGCAGTGATGTTCAGACTGTACAATGCACTAGTTAGAGCTCATCTGGATACTGTGGACAGTTCTGGGCTCCACACTTCAAGAAAGATATCGCTGCTCTAGAGGCAGTTCAGAGGAGAGCAACCAGACTTATTCCAGGTCTGAAGGGAAAGTCCTACTGAGAGACTGAGGACCTGAACCTTTTCACCCTGGAACAGAGGAGACTACGTGGGGACTTGATCCAAGTCTTCAAAATCATGAAAGGCATCGACCACATCAAACCAGAGGAGCTTTTCCAGATCAGCAGGGACACACGCACCCGGGGACACAAATGGAAATTGGGCTTCAAGGCATTCAAGACAGAAAACAGGAGACACTTCTTCACACAGAGAGGCGTCACAATCTGAACAAACTCCCCAGCGATGTGGCTGAAGAGACAATTTGGGAACATTCAAAAACATACTGGATAGGATCCTTGATCACTTAGTTATTAATGGACACCAAACGAGCACGATGGGGCGAATGGCCTCCTCTCGCTTGGACACGTTCTTATGTACTTATTTTCTAAAGTTTAGATACTTTCTATCATTTCAGGCTCTACCACGACATGAGCTCTTAAAATTGTTATCCTAGCAGTTGTTCATTTTATCAACATTTGTATAGTTCTGTGCCCTTTCTCCCCTTGTTGCAACATTCCCCCAGTTGCTAACTGCTAATCGAAAATTCAGTTCAGACTCATGTTGTAATATTGATTGAATAAAATGACCATTATAGAAATTAAAAAACAGATTCTACTGCTTTGCTGTACAGCTGACAATTAATCGCTGCTCCGTGTAAGGAGGCTCATATGGTATACTAAGCGCGTCACCAGTGATGTCACCCTCAGAAACAACCCGTAGTGTCAAGCCTCCCACGGCAGGAGAGCCGGTCTTTTGGGCGCTCGGAGTAGGGAGCTCCCACACCGGCTACACACGCATACGTCAATTGTGACACCATGAACAGTACCATGCCAGGATACTCACTACACCAGTGTCAGACAGGTAAAGGTGGTAAAAATACCCCTACTGAAACCCAGGATCATTTATTTAACTGTTCTAAACCTACTGAGCTTTATATGTGTTTTATTATGTTGAGAGCTATTTGTTTAACAGGTTTATGGCATTTCCAGTCAAATTAAATGAATCCATGTGGGCGGCTTGATTTTATTTTACAATGACCAGATACTGAAAACGTGTTGTGCAAGTCTGAGATCTATGGTCCTACGTCAGGGATAGTTTAAAAGATCCGCTGGTCTTCGTCCTTGTCCAGCTTTTTTTCCTGCTGCTCTCCCTCGCTGAGAATCTCCTTGAGGATTTGCTCGTAGTACGGGGAAAAGACCATTTTGTTGTAGTTGACCAGGCGGCTGAATTTGACTGCAATCTCCTCCAGTTCTCTCTGAATGGGAACCAGACCCCCTGGTACTGCAGTGCTGGGTTTCTGGTGGCTGGAGTCAAGGTAGCCCATTAGAAAGGTTTGAATGCGAGAATCTGACGAAAGACAAAAGCTATATTAACTGTGAGAGCAGGGCTGGAAAAACACAAGTATAGAGAAGCTGAAAGTTCACCCCCCCACTAGCTGCCAGCACATATCGATCCTGCGAACTCCCTGCCACGTACAGTACATCGTCACACTTCCAGATAGACTTAGTGTCTGATTTATTGTCAAGGTCCCTGTTCTAGGCAGTACAGTTTTAACTAGGCATGAATTCACTTTATATCTGAGATGGCAATACGTGGTGGAGATTCGAGTCCTTTAACCAATATAGAAGAACTGGGTATTACCAATATCATTATTTACCACATGACTGTAAAGATATCACGTACAGATGAGCAGACTGTCTGTAAGTAACAGATTAACAGCCTAAAACTAAATCTTTTGTCTAGAATTAAACTTAACTGCACATAGTGTTCAGAAACAACAGCAATCAAATGTATTTGATTTCCTAAAAAGCCTGGCATATTATGGTGTTTTGGGGGGAAATGAAACTGTTACCGATGAGTTTGCGGATGGAATTGTCTGAATTTTTCACTGCGTCAATCTGTCCTTTCAACACAGCCTCTTTGTCAGCAGAAAACGGCGTGAACCCATGTTGCGATAGGCAGCTATTGACTTCCACACATATCTTCTCGCTAATTGTAGCAAAGGCCTCGCTGGTGTTAAAGGAGCTGGGAACAAAGGGAAACATTATTCATTATTTTTAGGTAAAATTCTCCTTTTTAGAGTGAAAGACGAAAGTTGGCTTTCATTTGGTTTGTTTCCACCACAGTACTGTCAGCCTCAGAGACCAGCATCTGCTGTACATTGTATTCTGCATCCAAAACCTTGACAGGTTCTTGTTTAGAGCCATGAATTGTTATGTGCAATTATTTTAGCAACCACTGCGGAGCATTGCTGGATTACAGGGAACAAAGGCGAAGTTTAACATCCTTCAATACAAGAAACTGGAAGTTCAAAAATCACCAGTGCTCCAATGGGCAATACTATTAAACAACATCAAGGGGTTTTTAATAGGGTTGTGACGGAGCTGACAGAAATCTGAGTCTGTCGAATGCAGATTTTAAAGCATTAAATCTGTCGAATGTGAATGTTGATGTGGAGATAGCATATTTAGTTGTAGGTTGAGGGGGATTTTGTATTTGCCAGTATTACTGTAAAATCTGTTTGCTACAGTTTTTATTAAAAATAAAAAAAGTAATATTTAACACATTTGATTGAAATGCTGTAAATGTGAAATAGAGCTGAAAAACATCAGCTCATATTCCTAAAATTGAATGTAATGCAGTACTTGTATTACTATTATTTCTCTGTTCAAATGAACAATTGCATGAGTCTTCAGACATTCTTAATTACCTGTTCAGATGTAAAAGTTACAATTCAACATGGTTTCTTAAGTTCTTAACATGCATCTAATACTACTATTACTAGTCACTTTACTATTTACATGTAGTTTAGGCTAGTAGCTGTACATTACATTTCAGAAACACAAGCCGCTCTGCTTGGTTGGGCAGTAGCTGCTGTGATAAGCATCACAGGGGGGTGACATGCAGGTTTAACTGTGAAGTGATGATGCGCGGCACGTTGGCCATCAGTTATGTGGTCAAGAAAAAACGCCCAGAAAAAATGCCCAGAGAAGGACAGGGTCAAACCCAAATACTCGAGTAAATGATGTAAAAATGAGGAAAAACGAAAAAGCACACCCATTCCAAATATAAACAGTGTTAATCCTATATATCCTTAAATGACTGCATTATAGAAGTGTAAGATTTTAAGGTAAAGCAAGTTGCTGATGGGTTTCATTGTTAGCAATGTTGTATTTTATGTTAATAATGTGCAAATGTTGTGGGTCTGTTGCACTGTTAGATACTTTACATTGCGTTGTAATCCTACCTTTAAAATACTAGTACAAAGTATTAAAGCCGCAGACACCTGCTACGGGTTTAATTTGAACACGCAGTCACATGGCCACCAGGGACTCTGGGATGGAAGTGTTGTGTTTTATTCTCACGCGTGTAAACCAGCCTTTCTGGCATTTTCCTGTAAAACCCGCCCGAGAGCCACACTAGAGCTGCTGTGTGAGGGAGTTAAACACACACGGCAACTCCCTCCGCCATAGATGCACCAACACTGAAACTACACTTCAGCCTATCTTGCAATGACAGGTAGTCGATACTGGCTCATTTTCCACAACAACAGGCTTTCCTTTCGTTCAATTATAGTTTCACCAAAATATGTCATCACCTCCAGTAGTGTAGTTGTAGAATAAAAAGGAGCGGGTGCTGCACGCACTGTTTCATATGAATTGTTACGTTAATAATCGGGCTTTATTACTTATTCTCATCATATTATTTCATACCAATACACCTCACAAGGAAATGTTTAAAAAAATGTATTAATAATTTTAAATATTTAGAATTGAGAAGCAAGGGGTTGAAAGAGTGGCGCCGCTCTGTCCGGCTCCTCTACACCCCTGTGTCAGAGGGGCAGCTCCGCCTTAATGGATTTTAAAGTGCCAGAGTGGCGCTCTGGTCTGGTGCGCTCCGACAGCATTACTGCCCTATCTGTACAATCACATCATACATTCTTTCTGTGAAACAGCATCTGGACCGGACTGAGTGAATGAGCGGACTGAACTCATGCCTGTGCGTGTTACAATGGTAGACAAAAATATTTTGCTACAAATTCGAACTCGTTTGCTTTAGTATTCGACGGAGTTCGGATTATCTAAACGTGCGAAATTCAACATCTGCGAATGCGGATTCGAACTTCGTCACAACCCTAGTTTGTAATATTCAAACCTTTAGTATCAGTCACAAAAAGATTTTGGACAATCAGTGTAAGTCAACATTAAAAAAGAAATCCTAAGTGTGTTTGCTTTGTGTATGAAATCCTTTCAGATTTTGATAAAGGCCCTCAGTGAAGTGGAAGTTCGACTCTCACTGACACTTCAACAGCCTCATAACACCAGTGATGGGACATATTTCAGCCCTCCACTGCAGTCATTATATTCTTGGCATGAATACTGATTTGTTCAGTTTATAAGGACTCCAGATTTCGGAGTGTTTGGAGATCGGTCATTCATTTCACATAACTGGTTAATGGCACACATTATTTCTTTTTGTGGGTTTCCACAGTCATTCAGTGTATACACTAATGACGATTTAATGTATGCTGCATTTGCAGTGTAGCACAATGTAGGCAATATATCTGCTAGAGGAAGTGTATAATGTAAATTGAACGAGAGATTAAAAGTCAATGTTTCAATGTGAAATGAGTCAGTGTGTAAACTGGGAAACCACACTCTCTTTGAGGTAAAGGGCACTGATAACAATTTGTGCAAAGTGTTGATATAATCCTTTAACTATACAGCCCTTATGTTTTGTTAAACACACTGAAACACAGCACTACTGGAAAAAAACATCTGCATAAAGTCACTTACGGATGATGCATTCCCGTCAACAACACCTTGATTGTGTTCTTGAGTTTCTCAGCGAACCCCGAGAGGCCGGAGATCGCTGCCCCGGTGATGTTGTACGTGATCAACAGCACTGCGGCTATGACCGTCAGCTGCTCCAGCTCCATGTGCATTTCTTGAAACCGAGTCTCGTCCATTAGCAGAGTCTGGAGAGGAGAAGGGGTTTATTTCCACTGAGGATGAAAACCACAACAAAGCCCAACAACGCAAGCCACGGATGCTATTTCCTGCTCGTATAATATAGTACATCCTTTCACTAAGATGGTATGTGCCAACATGAGGATAAGGGTATGGCAATGCAAGGGTCTGTTTAGAGAACTGAAACATCTATTCATGAAAGAATATCGGCAATGTCCCACAGTGCACCTCAGTGTCGTATGTATTTCTTGTGTTGTGTCACTGCGGTGAAATTCCCAGCAAGTAAGTGGGGAGGCATGTGGGTGGGTGCAGATCACCTACTTCGGGGAAGGGGGCGCTGGTGTGGTCCCACTGCAGCAGGTTCAGGTAGGCACGGTTGTGCAGGGAGGTAGGACAGAGCGCCGGGGGGCTGCAGGTGGCGCCGGCACCAGAGGGGCTGACCTCCACGTCTGCGTTGAGCAGAGCATTCGCCGTGTTGTGGAGCCACGCTCGAGTGAAGTCCAAGGCATCTGTGGAAAGCTGCACTTATTACTGCAAACAGCACCGAGTGCCAGCATCTCTATCTCTCAGCCATCCGCTCAGGGCCACAGCAAACCACTCCAGCACTGCGCAATACTGATTTTGGTTTATTCTCCTAAGTTAGTTTTGTCCTCTTTGCAGATATCACTTAAATTAGCTACTTCCGTTGATTAAAGCTCCCCCTTTGAATAAACCAAGATCAGGCAGTACATGCAATCGATCTACATACCCAACACTTTTATGTAATGTGTGTTTGAGAACATTTATTATGTGAGTTTATCATTGCTTGTGGAAACTGCAAGTCGCCCTGGCTAAGGGCATCTGCCAAGAAATAAACAATAGTGATGACATTTTACAATAAGGGAATTTACTTACTGGGTTGTTTTTCAATAAATTCCTGGAACTTATTCCTCTCGTACTCGATTGACTGCTGCATCAAATGCGGCCTGATGCTGCTTACTGCAAAATTAGCCATGTCAATCTTCATTAAATCCATTACTGAGAAGATTGCCCTGGAAGACACAGAATAACACTTTTGCTTCAGCATTTGGTTTTATGAATCCCCTAATGTAGAGAATACCAGGAACACTGCAGCACAATATCTTCAACAGCATTGCAAATTTAACACTGTCCTTTACTGTGCCAAACTAAACAAACGACACACATCTTTAAAGGAAGGGTGCAGTTTAATCTTCCTGACATTAAAAGATTTTTCAAATTTAAGCTACTCAGTAGGTTCCCATGCTCAGACATCTCTCCCCTCTGCTTACTGAATAATATGAGTCGTATGCTTCACAAATCCCTTAAATCTGAACTAGTTAAGGCAGCCCGATATGCCGGATCAGAACAATGCCCGAGCAGTTACAGCTTTTTGATATCAAACCTCCGACCCTTTTAATTCAACTCCCGCGCGTACTTGAACAGCGGCACGATGACGGTGATGCTGCGCAGCTTCTTGATCTCCTGGTCCCGGGACGGCGCGCACAGCGTCCCCATCATGCCGATGACAAACTCTGCAAGCTTGTTGATATCTAGCGCCCCGTTCTCCGCCTCCTGTCGGATCAGCTCCAGATCCAGAACCTCGTTGATCTGGTTCCGCAGACGAGTGTGTCCCGGAAGCAAGAATGACAGCAGCGTCTGGGAACAGAGAGAGAGACCATGAGAGCGATCCGGGCTGGACGAACAGCAGGAGAGTGAAGAAGGATAATGGCCCTTCATTCGTAACAGATTGAGGTCTGTGTCAGTGTTAAGTGCTTTTGTGGGTATATCTCTTAAGCAATATATCTATTGAAACCAAAAAATAAATTAAATACCAGGGTCCCATGAACTTAACAATTTGTCTGATGTAGTCACAACAACTTCTTCCTGGTTTGTGATAAATACCTTTTATTCAATCCAGAAATCCAATTATTTGTTTTACTTCTTCCCTAACCTTCTGACTTTCAACCAACAATCAAACTTATACTTAAACCTCTTTGTCCTCAATATGGAGTACACTCAAAGATCAAACACATATTTTCTATATGATAAGGGGAATTACGTGATTTATAATCTCAGCACATGAATATATTCATGCACACTGAACACGGTGTACTGTACTCACACTTCTAAAAACATGCCATAACTAATCCTGACAGGTGCGACTTCTGCAACAACACGTCTGTTTAGAAACACAATGCTCAATACACATGGAGAATGTATTGCCTTCTGAATTAATTACTGAAGACTAGTGTGACGACAGATTTACAGTTTACATGCCAACGCACACCACAGACATTTATATTTAAGGTGAGTCCAGGGGCAATGCAGGGAAGAAGAGGACAGAGACTGAAAGGTATTAGTATGTAATACACATAAGCCATGAAAAGGCAGCACAAATCTTCTCAAGTCTCTTGCTGACTTGACTGTAAACAATTTAATTACCACCTGATTGGAAACACTTTCCAATCTGTAAAAACAACACCTGACTTGTAGTGCTACACTTTCATGTCACAATGTTGTTGATGCACTTGATTCATAACTGTAACTATAAGGGCCTAAAAAAAATATGTACTAGGAATTTCTAATCTGAGAGTGGGAAAAAGGTTCGGGGAGTTTCTCCTCTCTTGTCTGTCTGATGAAGACCTCACCTCCTTGATCTCTCCCAGCAGCTTGATTGCATGATCGTATGTTGGAGGGTCTTCACTCAGCTGTGCATCCAGGCAATCCCAGAATGCTTTGTGCACAATATCCCGCACTGTTTTTTCCAAACTAAGCGATGCAAACAAGAAACATTTTCAGCTGCCTCTGTTAAACCAAGTTATTTGTTTAAAATAAATTGCAAAATACTGCATTATCTTCATGCATACTGTTTTAACTCAACAGTATAAATTAGTGAAACAACTTTAATACTATATTACAAAATGGGCTCAAATCAAATCCATTGTTCAAGATTTAAAGGTGGCAGTAGACAGTGGTTTATATACGGTCATACATAAAAGTAATTTCCAAAATAAAACTATGCCTATATAGGCTTCATTTTATAGATACAACAGTTTTTTACAATAAGCAGTGTTGTGTATTCCTGTATGAATCAGCCGAGTGTTTTACCTGCCGTCTGCCAAGTTGGTGGGTTTCACCTTGAAGCCCCCGTTCACCACAATCTCGTGCGCCAGCGCCATGTTGGTCACACCCTTGGCCGTCTCCATCAGCTCCTCCACTGACACAAATCTGGGAGGACTGGCTGTGAGCAGAGAAAGGCCAGTTTGTTGGAGGATTTTTATTTGTGACCTGTTTGATGTGACCTAAATACATATTTAAATAATGGAAGCATGCTCTAAACTAGGTTGGCCACCTCTAAATAACCACGGACAACAAATTATTTTAAAGGGAACTTCTTATTTTCTTCTTGTTTGCATTTCAAAGACACATGGTTGAAAAAGGAAGTCATGTCAGCGAGTGGCAGCTGATCCGCACTTACACTGCGGTGTGTTGGCCCTTTGAGGGCTGGGGGTACTCTGGCGACTCCTCTTCCTCAGAGACTGCTCCGACGTTTCAACGCTGTCGGCTCTGGTGTTCCTGGTGTCGCTGGCATCACTCAGCTTGTCCTCACTGGACGTGGGTTTGTCTGAATCCTGAGGCATGACTTTCTTCTTTACTCTCCAGACAATCAACTGATATACAGCTATGGAAAAAATTTAAGAGACCACTGCAAAATCATCAGTTTTTCTGGTTTTACTATTTATAGGTATGTGTGAAAAATAACATTTTTGTTTTATTCTATGAACTACTGACAACATTTCTATGGAATGCCATTTAATATTAAATAAATAAATACATAAATAAATATGGCTATGAAATAAATAAATGTAAATATAAATATATAAATGAGTCAATATATAAATAAATAGGTTTTTTTTTTTCAAAATGTTTTTCAAAGGACTTTTTAATTATTTCAAGGACTTTTATTTCATAATGGCACATTTCCATTTGGTATATTGAAATGAATGGGGCATGGTTTCTCACAGATTCAGACCAAAGCAACAGCACCAGAACAGCATTGGCTCTGTATGCAACTTGTGCGGACAATGCACGGTGGCTCCGAGATATCATGCTATTCTTGGCACATCAAACTGATCAACATGGTTTATCAGCACATACTATTTTGGCCCGTATTGAAGACTTGTTTGAAATACTCGGGCGGATAAGTGCTCTTCAAGACACAGACATGGATGTAGAAGTTGTAAATGGTTTGGGAGTGATTGAGCATGGTGTTGGTGTGGGAGATGTCCAGTTCCTCTGGATAACCAGGCGATGTGCTCGCTGCTGCCTGGTGTCTGGGCTGTCAACCCGAGAAACCGCGGATCTGTTTGGTGCATCACCCAGCGAATGCAAAATCAATGCGCTGTTGAGCTAATGCCACAATGATGAGACTGGTGCCAAAAACACTTATAATACAAGTAGACGCCTGAAGACGCGACGGTCAGTAAACACAATTGGAACACGATTATCGCACATTGCATATTTTATCCTTATAGTGCAGCCATAATCATAACATTGCTCCTGGATCAACTCGCCACATTGATGCCTTAACTCGATGCCCCGATTGAAAAAGGAGATTTGTGGAATTATAAATGTGGCATTATGAAATAAAAGTCCCTTGACATAAATACATGTGGAATATTAAATAAAAGTACCCTGAAATAAATAAAAGTAGTTCTTTGAAAAACATAATTTTGAAACAAAAACATATTTATTTATATATTGACTCATTTATATATTTATTGCCTCATTTATTTATTTCATAGCCATATTTATTTAATTAATAGTGACTTAAATGGCATTCCATACATTTCTCCCAATACTAATTTTCTAACTTAGGAAGAGTTCAGAAATCAATATTTGGTGGAATAACCCTGATTTTCAATCACAGCTGTCATGCATCTTGGCATGCTCTCCACCAGTCTTTCACATTGATGTTGGGTGACTTTATGCCACTCCTGGCGCAACAATTCAAGCAGCTCGGCTTTGTTTGATGGCTTGTGACCATCCATCTTCCTCTTGATCACATTCCAGAGGTTTTCAATGGGGTTCAGGTGTGGAAATTGGGCTGGCCATGACAGGGTCTTGATCCGGTGGTACTCCAGCCACACCTTGATTGACCTGGCTAAGTGAAGCAACCCGATGCTCACTGTATTCCTCTGCCAGTAATACCAGAAATGAAACCTTCTTTTCCTCACTCAAAACTTCCCTTTTCAACTCTTTTGGCATGTTCTACAGTTATTTTTTTTAAATTCAAATTACTAGCACTGCTAGCACTGTTTTTGCCATCCAGCTAGTCCTAATACAAGAGGATAGATTTATACTTTTCCTCGTTAAATAAGATTTGGTTCAGGTGATCACCTAATCAGTAGCTCATTCAGGACAATGAGGTGTGCCTGTGCTGGAATTCAACAGACACTGGAATGGCAGAGATGCTGATTTAAGAAATATTTGCAGTAATCTCTTAATTTTTTCCAGAGCTGTATAAATGACCCTATAGTACAGCCAAATCAATCAATCAAATTGGGCATGTTTTCTTAAAGCCAGTTTGGAATAATATAAAATAACACATAAAATGTTACAATTTCTAAGAATGGCCAACAAACATAAGAGCTTAATTTTTACACTTGTATACTTCATTAAAGATTTCAGCCTCTTGGTTAAATAAAAATGTAATTAGATGTGTCAAGAATGGGTAAAAAAATGAAAATGAAGCAGGTCAGTTCTCTATATTAACATAGAGAAGGAAGAAATATATTAGGACCTGCAGCGCTTTTCAATAGATTCATAAGGTTGTGCCCCTGGTCATCTGGGCTCCAAAGAACAGTGACTAACAGCTCGCAGATGAAACGTCTATTGTCCGGGTTTATTATCTCATGCCGGATGTTGAGGCTTGCTAATGTTTCCTTGCTGCAGTCGGCCTATAAATAGCTGACATTGAATGATTTGGAAATAACATTTTTATGAACATCTGGAAGCCAAGTGCCCGATGCATATGAGCTGTGCATGACTTTTTGTGAGCCTTTTCATCACATATGACAAAAGCTTCTTGCTACCTGTATTGTGTTTGGGAATATTTAAACCAAACAGGTCCAACCCTTACTTTTTAAGGGACACCAAACAGCTGCTAATGGGCACAATGTTTAAATGTAGAACACTGCAATGTATTTAGTCAGTGAATATCATTGTAACTTATACATCCAATAGGAGAATGTAGGGAAATGCCATGTAAACCCTGATCAGGGTCTAAGGAGATAGGGGGGAGGGGGACTTGTGAATGTTAATGCTGTGACTTGTGTAAAATGACATTATCTAGCAGCACGATTTGTTGACAAGTTTTAGAACAATGGACTTCTGGGTTTTCCTGAATGTTTGCCATTGTGTACAACTGAAGTGTCTGCTTAATACACCGGCTACAAATCAGTGACAATACAGCCTCGATCTACAACACAAACTGTCGTAATACACAAACATTTAGCAAATGTATGGCTGATATAATTAGTCATATAAATATTACCATTAGATTCAGCACAAAGAAGGCAGACAAAACCGTGAAATACGTTAATCGAAATTGACAATTTTCAAATGCAATTGATGTAATAGTCTGCATTAAAAAATACAAAAGTAAAACAAAACTGATTATTGAATGTGTCATACAAACAGCGTCTTGTTTCTATCCCAGTAAAACGCTGCATTTGGACATAAATTCTTGCTCAAATGAGACGATTATTTTTCGTGCAATAAAATAGAAGGCAAAGTTTCTGTAGCCTATAGGTCCTTGTTTAGGAAAAAGACGATGCTCTAGCGGACTGGTGTAAATGGGCCGATGACTGAACTAAATAAATCAATGACTTCATCATTCATGACATTATCATTCTGTCAACACGGGGAAAACAAATCCTTAAATCACCCTGACCTCGCTGAACAGAAACTAAAGCTAAAGTCCACTCACCTGCAATGCTTTTAATTTTTTTTCCTTTTTTGTTCTTTGAGTGAAAGATTGCGTTTATATATAATTAAATGAGCTGAGAATTTAAAATACGCAACAGTTTCGACGTAGCAGTTTTATCCTGTGACTTTGCGGTTAAATAGTCAAGTCCTCCTTCATATGCGTTTCTCCAACACTCCCAATATCACATTGAACAAGTGAATTAAAATACACGATGATTCCAGTAACGCCAGAAGAAATATCGTGCTGCACCTCCCTGTTCATTCACAATGCAGCCATCTGTTTACGGAAGTGATGTCAGCAGAGCCACATGGGAACTGTAGTTCTCTAGCCCTTCGCCCGGGTCCACTAGCGCACCCTGTGCTTTCAAAAGGACTACAACTACCAGACGCCCGCTCGGCTCAAGCCAGACCGTTGCCTAGAATGGTTGCATCAACAGGGTTGGCAGGGTTCGTGTTTTTTTGCTACGCAGTAACAAAATAAACTGTAGTTTTATTTTTCTGTAGGCTACATTAAGTGAAATAATTATTCCCTTGCATGAGATTAAAGGCTAGGAAACCTATGCAGTATTAAACACGTAAGGTTCATAAAATGTATAATTATATATAGGCTATATACAAATATATTAAGAATAATGAACAGTTTTCCATTAATCCAGCGACACCAGGCGGCAAATCGCATGTAGCATTTAAAACCAATTGCAAACTGCATAGAAATGCCTAGTGGTTTACTTTTTGTATTCATTAGTTTATATGCTTTAAAAAGCAGTTTAATTGTGATGTGCCAGCGAAAACTTTTCCAACGTGGCAGTTAAAATAAAAATAATTGTACATCTTTGTGGACATGTATCAGTCAGCTCCTCAGTTCTCCAATGCACTACAGTAGGAAGTAGGAAATGTGGAACTTTTGACCTTTGTAATGATCTGGAGACATGCAGTGGTCACCTCCAGGGTGAGTGTGGACATTTGGTCTCCAACCCCATTTAAAAAAAAAGGAACTAGGGAAATGAGTTTAACAAATCTAAAATGAACGTCTTCCTTTAGTTTTACAGACCAACATTGATGAGGCCCTAATGATAATGACTAAGTGTAAAAGTAATGACATTTCAAAATATACATCAACTTAAAAGATAATAAAAAGCATTTAATAATTCACCTTTACACATGTACATACAGTAAATACAAGACATTTATACAATTTTACAACATATACAGTAGTTTTATAGTTACACATAGATATTAGATGTTCGGTTTCCAAAATATTGTATAAAAATGTCAGGGTGGCTCTTATAGAACTGGCCAAGCAAGCGTTTCTTTTCTTTTGTAGAAAGCTTTGGGTTCTCGTGGATTGTCCTGAGCAAGGCCCACAGCTCCTCTTTTGTGGTTTTCTTTGCACTTTCGGAGTAGTCCTGGCTAGATACCCTCTGACAGAAAGTGGAGCCTAGGAAAAGGCAGGGTAAAGTGATTCAATTAGATTCAAGTGCCATCATTAAAGTTTGTTGATTTTATACACATTTGCTTAGAAGTATTTTAACTGCACTCCGCATAAATCCCTCCATAACTCTCCTCTTCAGGCTTAAGCACAATGCAGAACTGAACATCTCATTTTATATCCCATCATGTGTTGGGTTTACGATAAATACCTGCAGCCAAGTCGGGGTCATTCCCACGTATAATGTACGCCAACTTATCACTGACAAGTTTATGCAAAGATCCTGGGATCTACAAAAATAAACAATAAATCAATTGTAAGGATTGATTTGGCATTACAATCTCCATATGGGCATTTGTTCAACAAAAATCAAGGTAAGCAATTAAAACTAAGGGCTGTTGATTAACTGAAGTAGTACTGTAGTTCATTACAATAAATGGCACTCATATTTAAATCCATCTCCAGCAGAAGTGGGAAGTTGCTTGGTTTCCATTTGTACTATGGTTCTACCAACACGGCAAACATTCTAGATAGGAGCATTAGAAGAATGTCCTTTGAATTCCCTTTCAAGTTCAAGCACACTGTTTACCTTCACGTATATGCAGCTACCAATTTAAACAAGCTGTTTAAACAGTCATGCTTTGCAAGCGATTTCCCCCCCCCATAGATATTAGCCACAAGCTGGAACAGGGAATACCTTGAACACATCTTTTTGGTTGTCAAGTAGAAAAAGCACAAGAAGATCCACCTTTCCTTTTGCTAGATTCTTACTGAGGACAATCGCTTTGCTGAACGACCTTTTAACAGCCATTCTGTTCTCGATCTGGGGAAGGAAAGAAAAGTCAGTTTAGTTCAATTACTGAGAGATTGAACTCTTCCGATACTTATTTAAGAGAAGGGGGAAAAGGGTGACAATCCACAAGAACATAGTATAAAATAACTTCAGCCCAAAATGTTATAATTTTCCTCAGATAATTTAGAATCCCCACCTTAAAATTCTACATTTGCAATATACAGGAAGTGAATGGCCATCTGCCCAAGCATTTTCAACTTTAACACTGCTCTCCAGTAATGTAGTTCTGTAAACATTTTTGCTAGGCAATTTCACCCTAAATTGTTCCACTATCTGTAAGAATGGCAACAATAGCACATTATACGTCCCTGTAGCAGGACAGTCTGGCAATTTTAGACCCAGACAAGTTATGCAGACTAGGCCTGGTGTATGGTCTGCCCACACACTTGTACCTCTTTGTGCAGTTTGACTTCACCAGACTTTGCAGCTGCCGCCATGAAGCACAGCAGCCTGCGCAACTCCTCTCTGCTCCGGGAGTCCAGCAGCTTCAAGCACAGCTGTAGCGCTTCCAGGGCCTGTTCCAGCTTCCCATTCACTGAAGACACAGGACAATTCATTCCAGCGGTGCACAAAGATCATGTGTACAATTTCCATTTCTGCACGGCGGACAGAGGGGCTTGGGTGGATGTCTGTAAATATCCTGCTAACTCGCCATGAGAATTGAATTACTGTTGGCCTTGTCCATACACGCAATTTTCCATGCTGAAGTCTGGACAGAGCACATTTTATGAGCACGACCTAGACACAGCATCTCTCAGCAAATTGGGCCAGCGAAGGACAGCAGCCACAACAATAACCAACAGGCTACCATACACAAAAAAATTTCAATAGACTTTAAACCTCACCGGTCAACTAAACGTACATCATTTATATCACAATTTAAGATGGGGGGGAAAAAGTAAGAACACTTTTTGGATCCAAGGCATGCCAGTATTGGAGTAATAACTGTCCTTAAGATTAATAAGAATTATGTATAAAAGTACAAAAATATGCACATCTTCCTTAACACCTAGATGCATGCAACCAGAGATCATGTCTCAGGCCAGGGCAGAAGACTAATGCTTACCAAGGAGCTCAGCAATTCCAGTGTGTATATCGAACAAATGGTTGGTGAGGAGAGGCTCCCGGTTTTGGCTGTAGTGTTTGACAATCGTGTCGTACAGCAGCCTCTTGCACTGCTGTGACTCATCGGAGCATTTGGGCAGACTCCGGCTCACTTCCACAACCATCTGGTCCGGCAGGAACTCCAGACAGTCCACGGCTGCAGACAGCCAGGCATCAGCCCTGGGACAGGCAGAGCACGACACATTCACAAACTTCAAAAGGAAACCACACTTTCAATTTCAGCACATCAGTCCTTCATAAACCTGCACGCATGAGGGTACATTTGAATGGCTTACATACAGTGTCTGGCTGCAGTAAGCGTGCTTATTCACAGATTATCCTCTTGGCAGAGAATGTTACATTCGCCTGCTTACTTTTATGGTAATTGTATTTATCTACACAGAAGTGGATATGGGGCAATGAAAATAGGAGCTGGGAAAGATAAGGTCAGACAGCAAGCACACTTCCCGACATCTGATCTACGTACTGAGAGTCACCGAAGGCCTTGAGGATCTCTCGGTCCAGGTAGTTGCTGGTTAGGAGCAGATCAGGGTCGCTGTCAACACTCCTCAGTGGTGGCTCAGCTTCTCTCCCCTCCAGCAAGGTATCAAGCAAGGGGAGCTCGACCAGCTGTAGCAGGCGCAGGACAGTTTGCTCATGCCACACTTCATTAACAACTGGAAAGCGGGCATAGTGGGGGTGTAGATGTTACAGCAAAACAATTCACATAAGTACACTTGAGATCTCAAATCAGTGTATGAAATGCACTTCCAGGAATCAAAGGTAAATATCATAAAACTCACTTTATTTTTAACCCTTTAACGGTGACCACTTGGAATTAATACAAAACAGCTTCACGACAGCTTGCCACATCAAAATAACCTTTTCAAAATTCCCCAAAGTCAATATAACAGCACCCTAAGGCACTTTCAGCTCCGTTTCAGCAAATGTGCAAAATTACAGCTAGATATCCATAGGTAACCAAGTGCATTATTCTTCTTCATTTAAAAGTTCAAAGATTTAAAGCCCAATAATGACTTTCAAGGTTCGTTGAACAGGTAACCAGGTTTCAGGTTTTAAAGTAACCATTCCAGTTTTCTTGTTGTTAGGTTCTGCACGGGTATGCAGATTGCACTCCATGCAAAATATGATGTGCATTTTCCACAAGGCATTAGGACACATTTAGTCTTCGATTTATTAAAATGCAGTTTTTGCTCTTCAGGATAACGACAAAGTAAGTTTACCACACTTAATGCAACAAAGGCATAACACTTACGGTTCTCGGGCAATCCTGGATTTACTTTCAGTTGAGATGCATTTGTAGGATTCAGATTTAAGTTATCCAAAAGATCTTCTAAAGACTGGTCTGTTTTGCCAGGGGTGGCAGAGGAATACTCAATTTCTTCTTGTCTGTACAGATGTAAAAAACATTTATTCACATCAGGGTGTTTGGTCTTAAGTTCCAAAAATGTACTGAAGCAACAAAATAAGTCAAATTTGTATACATTTCATATTCTAGGCGTTGACAGAAATTCCCATTTACACTGCCAAGCCCTAGCTGTACTGGAAATTGAACCCTCTGTGAAAATGAGCATTCAACATCTCTTCATCTTAACAGAGCACAGAGTAATTTGTCCAGTGTGATTTGTAAAGAATAATTGTGGATATTCAAGGCCCCAATGGTCTTTTATATAACAAACAAAGGGTCTATGTCTATTAGAACAATGTCAATATTACATCTATCCACTAAAGGCAGGGTAAACCTTGATCTATATTAAAAGGCCCAGAAAAATGTTTGCTTGCCAGTGACATTCAATTCCAGCCCTGCAACGGCACTGAAAAGGTATCAGGTATAGCCAGGATACAGAATTATCAGAACAAACAATTCTATCACAAGGGTTTATAATTAAGTTCGGGGTGGGAAGTGTAAGTCTGCTACAGATACAATTTCTGTCTAGTGAAAAATTCAAGACTTGGGTACCAGCAACTTCTGAGGTGGGACAAGAAAATAAAATAGCATACCTTCTGCAAGTCCTACTGTATACAGTTCGTTGATAACTTGGGGAAGCACTTCCATTATCAAGATTGTTTGCCGTTGGGGGTGACGCATTCAGGAACCTATACAAGCTGCAACTGCTGTCCTCAAACGCCGCCCGCTTCTTCTCTTTGCCAAACACCTTGGTGCCAACCGCTTCAAACACCTTATATTCCATGAGGGCTTGACAGACGCGCACCACTTTGGCCCTGGGAATGTCTGCGTCGCCGAAGAACTTGTTCTGTATGACGTGAGCCAAGATGACGTCCACGGCTTCGGAGCCGACGAAGCAGTCATTGTGGTATTTCAGGTTGTGCCGTCGCCTTTTCACCTCCACTTGCGTCTCGAGGTGGTTGATGATGCTGCTCCAAATAAACGTGGCTCTGAATGGCTTATGTGCCATGCTGTGCTCTGCTGTGGAAAAAAGGAAAAGGACTGAGTGAAGGAGAAGCCATGTTTAAAACTTTGGCCTGTTTTCAGCATGCTGAAAGTGAAACGAAGCAATGAATAAAATGTCCTATACCAATAGTGTTCACATTTAAAGCATTATACTTTAGGAGCTAATCATTTTCAAAAGGCAATCTTCTCCACAGGCAGTCCAACACAATGATTAAATTGTGTGGATATCTCTCAGGCTTCATCTGGGTATTCAACGGGGTGGGCTGCATCCCACATCAGAAACGCTCACAGCACATGCAGATATAATTACCCAGACCCACCCTCCTCATCAATGGGTGGCTTGAATTCAAGTTTACAATTGTTGGCCGGCTCATGAAAGAACTAACTTCTGTTAGCCACTAAAAACAAAAGTTGAAGGCTGTGCATCTCTCAATGCGGAAGAGGTATCCACCCGTCATTTGGGGAGGAAATCTTGTTTACCATTCGCATAATGTAATCCTTACAGTCTGGAAAACAAATGCTTGCACAAACTCTTTAGACAATGCGAGAAGACTTCAAGTTTAAGAGAATTAAAATATCACCTCCCTTGCTCCAGTAACACCAGCCAGAAGGAAGAAAATCTATATTAAGGTTTTTCCTTAATTGATTGATACCAGAAAACATTTGGGTTCTAAAATAAGATTTAAATACACTGGGAAATTACACTATACAGAAGTCCAAACTCCAGCTGCACTTTGCAAGCATTTGATGTGGTGCATTACATTACTCGACTTGAGTACACAAGGCATTGGATCCCTTTAAAACCCAAAAGGAGCACAATAAACTGATAAGTATGCAAAACTAAACTGGGCTAAAGTTCAATACCATTGCTGTACTGAATCTTCTTGGCATTTGGAGCCCAGGTACAGAAGAGTCCGTTACTGGCTGAAGGTTAGCATCAGGTCTGAGTGCTGTAGAATCACTTTTGTATTGCCACAAAATCAGACTGAGAAGTTAGCCTTTTTCAAAGTAAAAAAAAAAAAAAAAAAGAAAAAAAAGTAGCCTAACAGGTCAGTGTAGTTCAGTGAACGTTTCACTCGGCACGCAAACTTGTTGCGTTTATGCAAAACTAACCAGGTTACTTGACTAATCAGCCAAGTATTTGAAATGTCCACAATGCATTTAAGAATAAGTGGGAGAGAGAGGAGAACACAATCCTATATAACATTATCCTGACAGAGACCATTATTCAGTAGACTAAATTATGTTTAATTTTGAATATACAAGTTTGACATTTAGTCAGTGCACTGCAAATGTATAAAAGTGAACATTATCGAAACAGAAGATGGCATAATGTTAATATTTAAAAGCCCCCTAAAACAGTGAGGTGCGATTATCTATTTCATGTGTTAATAAGCCACATGAACAACAATTAGAGGGGGAAGGGGGGAGTATGTGGGGGTTTAAAAAGACAGCCCCACCCTGTCCAGACAGTAACTGGGAGACAGATGGAATCACAATCTGGGAGCTGAAAATCCACACTCTAATCTGGACTTTAACAGCCTGGACAGTGACTGGTTTTACGGACCTTGATTAGCACTAGCCTGGGACTACTCTACACAAAATACCTTTGGGTAGTTTGGCACAGTGGAGCCAGCCCTAGGTCTTACATTTATTAACTACATTACATCAACACAAAATGACTCCTCAGGGAATGGAAGGTCTTCCCAGCGTCTTGTTTTTGTTCACAGAATGCAGTATGCACCATCTACAGAATAGTCTCCACAGAGATGGATCTGACATGATCCGAGCCACTAGGGTAAAGGTCTACCCGGGCAGCATGTACTGTGTTGGCACAACAAGAGTAAATAATCACTAAGGGAACAGTTTCAAAACGGTCTCAATCCCCACGCTGACGCAGCACTCACTGGTAGTCACCTTGCCAGCTGCATTTTGGAGAATAAAATATGAAGTTGTGATGGCAGACATGACCACAAACCCCAGTTTAGCAGGGTGGGGTAATGAGTGGATCCACAGCTTTGTATAAAACCATTGTGCTGGAAGAGGCAGGGTGGGAAGAAGTTGGTATACATATACACACACACACAAGGTGCCACAAAAACAAACCTTAGGTGACCTAGCCGGCTTCCAGTTTATTCTCCCTTGCACACAACTGGGAATGCAGTTTAAACCTGCAGGCTTTACTACATAGCACTTTTTAACCTTTGGACACACTGGCCGCCCCATTAACCCATTAAAGAGATCACATTTGGTCTACATTTTAAAATGTAACTTAAGAGGGCTGTAATAAAACAATGTTCATCTAAGCACATACAGCTTTCTTACAACCAGTACTGGAAACCTGGCAGGTCGTTTTCAATCTAATATTCATCGCCTGGAAACATGACAGCATCATATAAACGTCAAATCAGTGGTATAAAAGCACCCTAGGTTATTATATTATCCAAGATCAATTAAAGTAGGGCATCTGATATTCAACAATAAGCCTATTATGAGGTGTCGGCATCAAGTGGCATTTGTTTAAGAAATGGCATGACAGCGAATTAGAAGTATGGAAGCAAATGGGATCTTCCGAAAGCATTGCACCATGACATTGACAAACTAGATCAGGGGTGACGATACTGCCGACTCCTGTCCAGGTGCATTTACACACGGTTTTGACCTCCCGCATCTTAAATCACTAGATGAACTTCTAAGGTCGGACTTCAGGAGCGTCCGCGTACATTCAATTTTAAACCGAATGAAACGCTTACATTTGAGCTGCAGCTCTAACTGTTTAAGCGATAATCCCGCTTACGGAAACACTTACGAGGACGTACAGCTACACGCAGCCAGCAGAGCCAACCAACTCCGCACTGCTCAGATCTCACCGCGACGCACACGCGTGTAACACGTTCGCCGCCAGCCTGACCCGCCGACCACACAGCACATAAAAACGGCTTCATTACAATGAGACGATATTGAGCAGAAGCACACCGATCACCCGGCAATCTGAGCAGTTTGGGAACTCAATTAAAACCAAGGCTCGTCGCTTCTGGGACGCAGGACGTGATGAAGCCCAAAGTAAGGCACGGTCAGGTGCTCTGGACGGGACTTACCCGGGGGTCTGTGCATCGGGCTGTAAAGAGTCCCGCAGAGATTCAAAGCCGCCGCTCTCTCCCGCACTGTGGCCATAATAGCGCCGCGCTGACGTCAGCGGCCGGCCCGGCCCTCTTATACCGGCAGGTGCCGCGGGCTCCAGTGAGCGACCAGCAGCGCTGCCATTCATTGGCATTTCACCGGCACCCACCATACACTGAGGAATTGCCAATTATCTAACGTCGCCAGATAGTAGCGAAAAAGAATTGCAAAGAGAACATCTAATTAGTTTCTTGAGGCGCGAGGACCCCAATTACATGATTGCATCGTTTTATTTGTATGCCTGTAGGTTAATGTCATTTGGCCCATGAAACAGTTTTCAGCTATGTATGTGCCATGCCTTCATTAGATTCTTGGAGGAAGCATGCTGACGCCTTTAAACATTGCTCTGACACCAGATGATGTGGCAGTTTACTATTCTGCACAGGTGGCAGTATTTGGTTGTCTACCCTCTAGTGATGCGCTGCCACAGGTCTGCTCCTGCACCTGCTGCTCAGAGCATTTTATACCAAATTCCTGTCATTCTTTTGATGTTGTTTTCTTTTAAATTAAAGCGAAATTATGCAGCTTCATCCAACATGAGTTCAGATCATAGCAGCAAAAACCGGAGTGTTTTTTTTTTTTAAATGAGAGGAATTATATTGTTGAAATTGCCCGATAGTGCTGAGAGCAACCTTTTCTAAAGAGTGCTTAGGAGAAGTCATCTAAATGCTTCTTAACTAGTGATTTAGTGGTCGTTTTTCTGCATTGTATTAGCTTCTTAGTAGTTGCATAGATTGGTGTTTGAAATGGTTGTGTGTTTTGATCATCTTATTGCTGATATATAGCCCATCTTCTATCACCACTTCTATCAGGCAAAGATACTAACTGTGTCTGAACGGGACAGGGTTCCCACCAGGGATACACTCAAAGGCTTTGGGTAGGTTTCCCAGAAACCTCAGACTTCCTTGATCCTTTCTACTGGATAAAGTAAGATGGGCTGAGTTTAGAAAGATTAGGCGTAGCTTCGAGTCTGGGTGTTGGCAAGGGTCAGGGCTATCAGTGGGATGGGTGTTTTTGTCATCATCCCCACACCAAAGATGGTATCTGTAGTGACAAGTATTTTCTTATGATTGCAGACTTATGTAATAATAATAATAATAATAATAATAATAATAATAATAATAATCACAGTGTTACAGTTTACATTTCCATAATTTAAATAAAATATTACACTTATTGCCTAATTATCTTCACTCCTGGGGGCCACGGACAGTATAGTTCATAATGTGCTTGGACTACATTTTCTACTGCCTGGTAAACATGAACCAGAGGCATGGGGTAGAATCCATTGCAATGTTTATGCAGAGATGTTTCTTCAGAAGTGTGAGAAGGTAGGATTTTATTGGTGCAGTTAAGGTGAAATATGAGTTAAATATGAGGCAAAGGTCACACAGCGCAGCATCTGATCGAGCACACGTTCCTTTATATTTTAATTGGCTGGGAAAAGAACATTGTGTGCATTCCTTTCTTTTATCACTGTACATTACCAGCAATTCCTAACATCCCTGCTATCTCCCTGTCAGTTACTTTTAGAATGTATCTCATAAATCCAAAATATGAAAACATATCAAAACAAATGCTGAAAGGCTTTCTACCATCCAAACGGTAGGAAGGTCAAGTAATCGTGTGTATGTCAGTCTATGAGTCAATAAATTATGTTTTGAGGGAGAAATGCAGAGAAAGATGCATAGAACTGTCTGACTCCACATATATACACATATGGTTATTCCTGCGAGTGTAATTCATCCCATTGACCAAAGATGGACACCTCTCAAATGTATTAAAGAAAATGCTGTGGCTGTGAAACAAAACATATTTATTTAACTTACTGTTGTAATGCTAACATAATCAGGATAGAGAAGAGGTTTTATAAAGAAAAGCAGTTTCATCCTTGCAAAGACCTTTAGCAAACCTGTCCGACTGGATGAGCCATTTCACAGGCTTCCTGATAGATTCTTAACTTACTTTCATTTGCATAGAAATTCTTTGCCCTAAAAATGCCTGTGAAAAAGTGTGTATCATGCTTTGTAATATACACTGCCACACCTTCAGGGAAGAAAGAGGTACTGAAAGGATACACAATGACCGAGACAAAAACACGTATCCACCTGCGTCACAAACTATGCCTGCTGTTTACTCTGAAATGCATTTGGAGGTGTGTGTGCGTGGCGTTTTGACAAGTATATTTAAAGAGGAAATCTGTTAACTTATCACAAAAGAAAAAGAAAATCTGTGTTTACTCTTAATTTGTAGTATGTGTGCATATCTCTTTCTATCCATCTAACTATCTATCTATATTGGTATAATTGAGAGCAATGCAGCTAATTTCAAAATGTATTAATAGTCCTGGGCATTTATAGAATTAAAATATTTTAAAGAGGTTTAGGAGTCTGAAATGTGATAAGTCTCAGCTCTATGGGTACAACTTCCTTTAGTGAAGAAAGTCACCTAATAAACTTGATCTACAACTTTCATAGGATTCGGAGATGTTGTGCTTTTCAATCAGCATAACTCTGTCTTCGGACACTGTCAACACTTTCAGACACTGCATTTTAAAGGTCATCATAAAGGCCCTTCACTGAAAACAGGGATATTTAGAGCTCTGTGTATAGATTGTCACGGTCAAAATAAAAGACACAAAATTCCTATAATCTCTAATTTGATGGAGAATTTAAACTGAAAGAGGATGGGTGCTACAGTAGATTGCTGTTTTATTTGTCGACATGCTGACAGAAATTCGAAACCTTCAATGTTGTAATTTAAAATGTGTTTATATTAGAAATTTATGTTATTCATATGTTTGTTTTTGGGGGTCAAAAGAAAAATAGTGTTATCATTATGTCACACTGTTTCACAATGTTTTACACCAGTAAAAAATACAATAAAAGACAAAAGTAATATGAAATATGTTGTCTCATCAAGGAAGATGAGATCTGGATGCTTTTTGATTATTATTGCTGAAGAATATAAATGGTGGTGGCCTTTTAGGAATGTGCAAATATGATATAATTACCTTATGGCATAACTAATAAGTTAATTCTCAATAAAACTAACAGAGAACTTAACGAACTAAGCAAAATATGCCTTGAGTCTTAGAACTATTATTTCTTAATTCAACAAAGGGTAGTATTTTCAGGGAACATGTCAACAAAATTCCACTTCAGTTAACCAAAAAAAAAAGGGTTTTCAGACAGCTATTCAAATGAAACCCACAATGGGATTCTCAGAAGCCCACTTGCAAAGCAATGTGAAATTTATTAATATTCATGTATCTTTTCCGCCATAACCCAGACATTTGTGTTGAACAAATATCCAGTGATTTTGTTCCCCAGTAATATACAGACTGGAATTCTTAACTCTTACTTAAATGGAAATTATGATAAACTATGAACAGTACTTTCATTTATTCATGAGTGTTAGATAACAGAAGTGCTTTTGTGCACAGAATCTCTAACGTCTACCACATTGTGCTGCGCAACATATTTTATTCAACAGTTCACTGCCATTCAAGAATGAAATTGAGAACAATGTACATTTTGAGCACACTGAACCCCGATCCATCCATTAACAGAATATGATTTGATCATAATTTCAAATTGGCGATGATAGCCAGATTTTCTAAACTGGGATATTTCCTGTCTTTAATCCAGGCAAATACCTGCATGGGCTTGAAAACAAATACACATTTAAAGAACACGGAAACAATAACTTGACACTGTCAACCTGCTTCATGCTAGATCAGTTAGGGACTTTTATATGAAGCTGTTATATAAGTGATTATGGTAACAAGTCATAAAATGTAAAAATGGATCATTCATAACAAAAGTGTAATAAATCACTGTGCTATGAAGCCTAAAAAGAGGAAATCCACAGCCTTAAATAGCAAAGAACAGGATATAGAAAAATATAGCATTTTACAACACCATGCGCTGCTCAGCTGTTTAGGTAACAGCTCTGTTATTTAACGATTCATTGTTCACATGCTGGTATGTTTTCAAGCTGATGATGAAGGTGTCAGCCTGCAATGGCGTGCGGGTGTGTTCTCGATAGTGCTGATTAATATCAGTGGCAGTTCTCGTTTGCTTTGCTGCCAGTTTCTGTTTTCATCTTTTGAGCTCACATTCAGGTGAACTAAATTATATTATTCTATGACATTAACTTGTATGATTAACTTAGATTTCTACAATGGAAAAATAATAATCTCCCATTTTAATGTATTAAAAAAACAACACAAAATCAACAACCACTGATTCTATTTATATATGAAATTGCCAACCTCAGTTTATGTATCAAAATTCCTCAGCATAACTGTCATGCAGAAATATTTCTGGATTATGTGGTTATGAATGTAACAGATTAGCACTTTGTTATTCAAATACTGAAACATCACAATCACAATGATGTATGTCTCTATTGCACTGAAATACAACAGTCCAATGTTGCACTTTCTTAGTGTTGGTGTACCCGTGGTGTGGTCTTTTATTAACCATAACTGCAGAATACGGATGAGACCTCGTACACCATTGGAAGATCTTTGAAATCAGTTATCAAAGCACTGTGTGTTTTGGACGTACCACTGCAGTGTTTGACGTTTGCAAACAAACTGAAGGCCATCGTATGCGCACACATTGTTCACGTGATCTCAGCTGCATCACAGGCCATCTTTAAATGGAAACATTTATTTGATGTTGAGCTTCCAAAGCATATTCTTTTCATTATTCAGTCATTTTACGTTTGGTAATCAATAGCCAAGACAGAAAAAAAGTAATACTCCTGTTATAAGTCAATTGTTATAGAGAAATTATTATTATTATTTTTACAATTTAAGTAATAATAACCTTGTTAATGTATTACTTTGTAATATGAATTAACTTTATTATGATGTTAAAATAAAACATTTAAATGTATACACTCACCTAAAGGATTATGAGGAACACCTGTTCAATTTCTCATTAATGCAATTATCTAACCAACCAATCACATGGCAGTTGCTTCAATGCATTTAGGGGTATGGTCCTGGTCAAGACAATCTCCTGAACTCCAAACTGAATGTCTGAATGGGAAAGAAAGGTGATTTAAGCAATTTTGAGCGTGGCATGGTTGTTGGTACCAGACGGGCCGGTCTGAGTATTTCACAATCTGCTCAGTTACTGGGATTTTCACGCACAACCATTTCTAGGGTTTACAAAGAATGGTGTGAAAAGGGAAAAACATCCAGTATGCGGCAGTCCTGTGGGCGAAAATGCCTTGTTGATGCTAGAGGTCAGAGGAGAATGGGCCGACTGATTCAAGCTGATAGAAGAGCAACTTTGACTGAAATAACCACTCGTTACAACCGAGGTATGCAGCAAAGCATTTGTGAAGCCACAACACGTACAACCTTGAGGCGGATGGGCTACAACAGCAGAAGACCCCACCGGGTACCACTCATCTCCACTACAAATAGGAAAAAGAGGCTACAATTTGCACAAGCTCACCAAAATTGGACAGTTGAAGACTGGAAAAATGTTGCCTGGTCTGATGAGTCTCGATTTCTGTTGAGACATTCAGATGGTAGAGTCAGAATTTGGCGTAAACAGAATGAGAACATGGATCCATCATGCCTTGTTACCACTGTGCAGGCTGGTGGTGGTGGTGTAATGGTGTGGGGGATGTTTTCTTGGCACACTTTAGGCCCCTTAGTGCCAATTGGGCATCGTTTAAATGCCACGGCCTACCTGAGCATTGTTTCTGACCATGTCCATCCCTTTATGACCACCATGTACCCATCCTCTGATGGCTACTTCCAGCAGGATAATGCACCATGTCACAAAGGTCGAATCATTTCAAATTGGTTTCTTGAACATGACAATGAGTTCACTGTACTAAACTGGCCCCCACAGTCACCAGATCTCAACCCAATAGAGCATCTTTGGGATGTGGTGGAACGGGAGCTTCGTGCCCTGGATGTGCATCCCACAAATCTCCATCAACTGCAAGATGCTATCCTATCAAATTGGGCCAACATTTCTAAAGAATGCTTTCAGCACCTTGTTGAATCAATGCCACGTAGAATTAAGGCAGTTCTGAAGGCGAAAGGGGGTCAAACACAGTATTAGTATGGTGTTCCTAATAATCCTTTAGGTGAGTGTATATTATACGAATATTAACAGCTATTATGACTACATGACTAATACATGACTAGTATAAACTGCTATGAACTGCCAGAACTGCTTGCTTCACTCACCATCTGTATGACTGACTGTATGTTGTATAGTGATGTGTTCATATTCTTGGCCTTGCCATGGTGGCTGCCCCCCTCGACGATCTGACCCGCAAGGGCACTCCCTTCGAGTGGACAGCAGCACGCCAGGAGGCCTTCGACACCCTGAAGCAGGGCCTCTGCTCCCCTCCAGCAGCACGTGGTCCTGGCACCCATGGACCGGGTGGCGCTGGGCCATTTCCACCCCCCACGGGGGAAACAGGTATATGCTGGTGGCCCTTGACTATTTTACTAAGTGCCCTGAAGCTTATGCCCCTCCTGACCAGGAGGCCGAGCCAGTGGCTGCCGCACTGATAGAGGGCTTCTTCAAATGGTTTGGGGTCCCCACATGTCTCCACTTGACCAGGTGGAGGATATTCGAGTCTCTTATATTTATACTTTCATACTTAGAAGGAAAAACTAAAGCAAAGAGAGATCACCAGCTACGCACATAATTTTCATTTCCCACAGAGTAGTTTGAACTGTTTTCATTATAACTCATCATTAACCTGTACTATGAAGATGTAAGCTTGCAAAATCCATTAGTACATTTGAGGACGGCTAGATAGATTTGACAAAAAGAGTGAAATTAAAACAACAGTACTGTTTATTTTGTGAAGTCGTCGTAGGTATTTTCTTTTGCCTTGCAGCGTTTACTGTTCAGCAGTACATTATTCTGTACTCTATCGCAGGCTGATTTAGACTGAGTTGTTGTAGATTTACATGCAGTCATTTCCTACTGATTTCTGTATATTTTTGTGATTCTGGCACCATAAGCGTCCAGTTACTGATTTATAATTTTAGGCTTTTGTGGGAACTAATAGCTGAAGACCACTGTGCACTGTATTGGTGATGAATCTGATTTATATTGTAGTGAGCGGCATCTCCTTTCTCTTTTTAATAACAGAAGGGCAGGAAGGTTTATTGCCCTTAAAAACACAGTCTAAGGGTCCCTATCGGCCGAGATCCACACCAAAACAATACCCAGTAACCCTGTCTATCTCTATGCCGCTCTAATCTTGTATTTTGTTTTTTAATGTGCACTGTGCAATATAGTGCAAGTGCAATACAATATTTCTAGTATTGAGTATTTTTAGTTTGGATGTTCCTTACATAAACTGTTTATTAGTTATTGCTGTTATTTCAGTGTGCACAGTACACTATTTACATTATTATTTACAGTATTTATTACAAAAATAATTGTAAATGTTTTCTGAATCCTGCTATTTTATGTACAAATGCTTTATCACTGGAAAACAATTTAATCACATTTACAATAAAAGTGTGTGGTTTTATTTTTTAGGTGACTCATTATTAATATCATTGGATTATTATATTATTATTTACTATATTATTATTATTATTATTATTATTATTATTATTATTATTATTATTATTATTATTATTATTATTATTATTATTATATCTACACTACCGGTCAAAAGTTTTAGAACACCCCCATTTTTCCAGTTTTGATTGAAATTTAAGCAGTTCAAGTCCAGTGAATAACCTGAAATGGTACAAAGGTAAGCGGTAAACTGACAGAGGTTAAAAAAAAAAGTTTAGGTTACCAAAAACTGAAAAATAAGTCATATAAGTCATGAAAAATAACAAGTAATGGGTTAACAACTTACAGCTGTTCTGCAGCAATGGGAGTAAATTAAGCATTGAAAGTTGATGCTAACAATTCCTAATTCCTTATTATTTTTACTATTTATTTATTAGCAGACATCCTTGTACGGGGCGACTTACAAAATATAAGAACAATACAAAGTGATTACTTTGTACAAACCCTCTGTCTGTGTAAAAGCAGTGTTGGAACAGACTGTGTTACTACACCCTCTTAAACATTATTTGGACAGTATTGTATTGCAAGAAGTAGTATATTGCTATCATAATGGCGAGAAAAAGGTAATTAACAAAGGAAGACAGACAGACCATTATAACCCTTAAAAGTGTAGGTCTTTCCTTTAGAGAAATTGCAAAGAAAGCCAAGGTGTCAGTGAGTACAGTTTCCTACACCATCAAAAGGCACTTGGAAACTGGAGGAAACTCTGACAGGAAGAGGTCTGGCAGATTCAAAGCCACAACAGAATCATAAGACAAGTTTCTGAGAGTCAACAGCTTGCATGATAGGCGGCTCACAGGACAACAGCTTCAAGCACAGCTGAACACTGGTCGAAGTAAAAGTCTCAGTTTCAACTGTGAAGAGAAGACTTTGAGTTGCTGGTGTGACAGGTCAATGGCAGTAAGAAAGCCATTGCTAAGAGGGCAAAATAAGAAAAAGAGGCTTGCCTGGGCCATGAAGCACCGCCAGTGGACTACTGAAGACTGGAAGAAGGTCTTATGTGCTGGATCCAGAGTCGGTGACTTGCACAGAGTGAGTGGCACCCTGAACCAAAATGGCTACCACAGCACATTGCATCCTACAGCAAGATAATGACCCAAAACATACCTCCAGGCTATGTCAGAACTACCTTAGAAGAAAAGAACAAGACGGTAGGCTTCAAATCATGGAGTGGCCAAAGTCTCCAGACTTAAACCCCATTGAGCTGGTTTGGAATGAACTGGACAGAAGGGTGAAAGCAAAGCATCCTACAAGTGCAACACGTTTGTGGGAATTTCTGCAACAGTGCTGGGAAGAACTTTCCGAACAATATTTGATTTCCATTGTAGAAAGAAAGCCACGAGTGTGTTTGGCTGTTATATCTGCAAAAGGTGGCTACTTTGATGAGTCATTTAGATGTGTGATCCCTGTCTTGGCGTTTTCAGATTCAGGAGCAGCACCAACAGGGAGCTAGGTAATGCAGTCCCGGGCTGAGGTCCGTGTACTTGGCTGCGATGGTGTGCAGTAACACATGGTCCCTGGTTGAACTGGTATGGTGTTGACACAGCTGCTTGGGTGTATATGGAAGAAAAAAATGAATAATATTGCCTAATCAGTATTTTAAAAATTAGAATTGCCTTCTAGTTCAAAAAATATTTGTAATATAAAGCAAACTAATTGAACTGTATTAATGGAATACCAAACTATACATGTTCTCCACTGCTTTTGAATCATTACAAATATTGAGTTAATTCCAAGTTATTGAGCTGCTTCACATCAAGAGAATCCAAATAAACAACCTCTTGTTAGTTATACACAATTAAAGTATTCTATACCTCAGTAAAAAATGAGTACAGGTGACAGAAACCACAAGTGGGTAGATTAAAGTAAGTATCTGTCCCTTGTTTCAAAATCATATAACTTAAATCAGCAATTTCTACATGTACTTTACACAGCATGCTCTATGTATGTATTTCAATTGCTATTATATAATGATATATTCAATAATGTTATTTCAGATACAATACACAGAACAGAAAACTAATTAGATAAGTTTATGTAGGATAATGTATCTTGGCCTCTTTTTTCACAGAGTGCTCTGCAGCCCCTGTAGGACATGTCTGTATCGACACCATATCGCCCTTGGGACAGACTTCAGCAGCATGCCTGGAGACACCATGCCGTCTCTTCCTCTGGTTCTTTGCATGCTACGGACATGGGTACGAACTCTTCTCCATTGTCAGATTCTTCCTCATGGAAATACTTCGCCCAGAGTTTAACTGTCAGCACAATCATTTCAAACACAAAAGATATAATCGACAAAAAAACACATACCATGTCATACTGGGCCACACCGCTCCATGTGTTTAAACATCCATGTGAAATCTGCCATGAATTCCTTGCATGAGCGTATGCAATTACATTGATACTCCCCTATCAAGAATAGCACAGACATATACTTAAACGGAGGATTAGAATCAAGGTCGACAACAGAGTACTTCTTGTTATGTCTATTATGTATACCAAATGTTCTTGTTGCATGTATCTGTACTAAATGAATGTCTATTCTGCTTTTTACTGATGCTCTGACTGCTGGAATGATCTGCGTAACATAAAGACAAAAAACTCACCCTTGAACATGGATATATATTTCTCTGCATCCATGGAACATCCACTGGAAAGAAAAAGGTTTACGTCTAATAAACTCATTTAATTACAACAGCCGCTCCATGCATTTATGGCATTGTAATTTGAAATTATTATTTTTTTCTTCTTATGTGGACACTTTTGAACAGCACGAAACACAAAAAGCAAAATTAATCAATTAAGCATGATATTTGTCAAAAAATCTATTATTTCTCAAAAGAAGACATACTAAGTGTAGGTCATTCTGTCACATGGAGATACATGTAAAGTGAGAAGAGTTTCATTACAATACATTATTTTCTCACATACCACATCATACTGTAATGGCCTACCAGGTACGATGTGCCTTGTCCGTTTCTTTAATCTCCTCAGGTCAAGATGTGTCTGCTCCTGCCCAGTTTGCCAGGGCCCTTTCTTTTGGTAACGTGAATCAAAGTTACACAATGAGAGCCACATATTTGGTGATAAGAACTATCTCAGTATTCCCCTAAAATGTTTTATTTACCTTCACTTTCGGTGTCTGCATCAGTAACCATGGATGATTCCTGTGAGTCTCGAAGGCTTTTTCCTGTCTCCTCTTTTTCCTGGACAACAGAAACAGTTTGTCTTATTAACACCAATGTGTGATTGTACAAACCTCTGGATTGTCTGAAGTATACTGAGAGGACCAAAAGAAAGATTATTCTCCAGATTACATACTTTAAGGAAAACTGCATAACACTTAAAATCTCCCATACTCAAACAGGAAACTATTTAACTGAATATGACAGGGACATTAGAACAAGTGTAATATTGAATCCACCCAGGTTTTGCTGATGCTTTTCCTGAATACTCTCAGACCACAGCCTCATATAATACAAAACCACCTCTCTGGAGAAGCACACATTTCAAGAAAATACATTTCACAAATGCTGATTCTAAAGGCAAATCAACACTTAGACAAAAACTATCTGTATGGCGTCTGATTTGGCATCGACCAAACTCCATTGTAATTGATTTACCTTTTGAGGAAGTACAAACTCAGGGATCATGTTGGACAGTCTTGTGTAGAGCTTCTGCTCTTTCTCACAATTGCTCCCCTTGAATTGAGTTGCCAGATTCCTTCAGTCTTCCAGCATCTCACACACAAGGGACTAAGATCCCTGACTCCCCGCTGAAAGTGACAAGAGTAAAATTATTACATATCTCCACACACAATATATATATACTCAACGGTACCCAAGGAAGCCACAAAAAAGAAACCAATAATTTGCATTTTCTAGATTAGGTTTTAGAATGGAAATCATCTATACTTATTACTTGCACCAGATCTTCCAATGTCACCATCTTCAAGGTCCTGGCAGGCCTTATTGCTCTTACATTTTGTCCTAGAATTCAATGAAATTGTGGTATTATTGTTAATATACAGACGGGTGACAAATTAAATGAAAAATACACATTGATCAGCCATAACATTATGAGCACTGACAGGTGAAGTGAATAACACTGATAATTTCGTTGTCATGGTACCTGTCAGTGGGTGGGATATATTAGGCAGCAAGTGAGCATTTTGTCCTCAAAGTTGATGTGTTAGAAGCAGGAAAAATGGTAAAGCGTAAGGATCTGAGCGACTTTGACAAGGGCCAAATTGTGATGGCTAGACGACTGGGTCAGAGCATCTCCAAAACTGCAGCTCTTGTGGGGTGTTCCCGGTCTGCAGTGGTCAGTACCTATCAAAAGTGTCCAAGGAAGGAAAAGCGGTGAACCGGCGACAGGGTCATGGGCGGCCAAGGCTCATTGATGCACGTGGGGAGCGAAGGCTGGCCCGTGTGGTCCGATCCAACAGACGAGCTACTGTAGCTCAAATTGCTGAAAAAGTGAATGCTGGTTCTGATAGAAAGGTGTCAGAACACACAGTGCGTCGCAGTTTGTTGCGTATGGGGCTGCGTAGCCGCAGACCAGTCAGGGTGCCCATGCTGACCCCTGTCCACTGCCGAAAGTGCCTACAATGGACACGTGAGCATCAGAACTGGACCATGGAGCAATGGAAGAAGGTGGCTTGGTCTGATGAATCACAAGTTCAAGGTGATGACTTGGCCTCCAAATTCCCCAGATCTCAATCCAATCGAGCATCTGTGGGATGTGCTGGACAAACAAGTCCAATCCATGGAGGCCCCACCTCGCAACTTACAGGACTTAAAGGATCTGCTGCTAATGTCTTGGTGCCAGATACCACAGCACACCTTCAGAGGTCTAGTGGAGTCCATGCCTCGACGGGTCAGGGCTGTTTTGGGACCTACACAATATTAGGCAGGTAGTCATAATGTTGGCTGATCGGTGTATATATAAAGTGTCTCAGTAAGGTGTTGGGCCACCAAGGCATAGATTGTACGAGTCTCTGGACTCTACAGGAGAGATGAACACCATTCTTCCAAAAGATATTCCCTCATGTGGGGTTTTGATGATTGTGGTGGAGAGCGCTGTCTGACACGTCGTTCCACAATCTCCCATAGGTGTTCAATTGGGTTGAGATCTGGTGACTGTGAAAGCCATAGCATGTGATTCACATCATTTTCATACTTATCAGACCATTCAGTGACCCTCGTGCCCTGTGGATGGGGCGTTGTCATCCTGGAAGAGACCACTCCTGTCAGGATAGAAATGTGTCACCACAGGATAAAGTTGATCACTCAGAATAACTTTCTCATGATTTGCAGTGACCCTTCCCTCTAAGGGGACAAGTGGACCCAAACCATGCCAGGAAAATGACCCCCCCCCAGCATAACAAAGCCTCCAGACCCCCTCACTGTAGGGGTCCAGCAGTCAGGCCTGTACCGTTCTCTTGGTGTCGCCTCACACGCACTCGCCCACTTGTCCAGAATATGGTGAAGGATGACTCATCTGACCAGATACATTTTTTACACATCTCTGTAGACCAGTGCCTATGGTTTTTCCACCACTGAACTCTCAGATGTGCATTTGTCTTTGTAATGAGGGGTTTATGCACTGTCATGTTGATCCAAAATCGAGGTCAACTGGGCCTGTTCAGCATATTTCTACATGCCACAGAGCCTGATAGGATGTTAATTGCTTAATTGTATCATGCAGTACACCTGTTTGGAGGCATCTGCATTTGTTATGTTCATCCACTCATTTATTCAGGTTTTTCCTTTAAATTGTCACCTGTCTATAACTAATACTACTACTAATGAAAATCTAATGATGAACAATAATTAATAATAATAATCTGCTAGTGAATCTAATGGTGCCTTTTTTAAATCACCATAATATGACTATGACTAGGTTGTACGCTTAAGGCAGCAGCCTCAAGGACTGTAGCACATGCACTTCAGCAGTAACCTAATTAAAACTACTTTCTCTCTTTCTTCTTGAAGTCTCTCAGGTACTTTATATTTGTATCACTTCGATGGGGTTCTTGAAAGTCCTGAAAAATAACACAGATGAGATCTTTGAGCAAACAAAAGTAACATGACAGTGATCATCTTTACATTATTTCACAGAAGTCATGGATCAACTGTGATTTTGTTGTAAAGATGTTAATATTAAAAACATTCTTACTTTCTGGTCAGATACAGAGGTATATTAGTATAAATTGAACAATTTGCATCTGAATGTCCACCACATATTATGCAATTGTTCCAACTAACAAACTGGTAATATTTCACTTTTTCTGTTAACTAACAGTCTGAGTAATCATTGTATCAGAGTTATACAAGATGATAACAGTTGCAGTGATTCAAGAGATTGGTTTAGCTTATAGATTCCATATACAGGGCAGCAGCATGGAGCATTAGTCAGGGCTCTGGACTCCTCAGCACAGGGTCCTGGGTTCAATCCCCCTGCTGTTGACCCTTGAGTGAGGTACTGAAACTAGATTGCACCATTAAAAAAACAGTATAAATGGTTCATCCTATGTAGAAAATAATGTGCCGCCTTGTAGCAATTGTCACTCTGGCAAAGGGTGTCTACTGAGAAATAATTTTATTATTTTGTGATATTTGATTTGGAGTATTCTCATGATATACAAACATCAATAAGAGCTTACTTTGATTTCAAAAGCTTGGATCACAAACATATCATGAAAGAAACTACAAAAATGGCTGAAGGCAGGAACCTCCCACCAGTCATTCCTCTCCAGTGTCAATGCGATGGCTATTGGGGGTGTGCGCAACATTGCAATTTGGTTACGATGTAAACTTTACACGCATATACACACTCAATACACTATAATATTTATTATACAATATACATAGCCTACATAAACATATATTAAAGACTTAATAAAGTCTTTATATTCGGCAACAGTCAAATTACAAATTATATATATGGGAATAGTCCTGAAATATACAAAATTAACTAAGTGAAAATTAAATGATGCTGCAAGAAACAAATGTGAATATAGTGTCAATATATCTGCTCCCCAGAGAAACTACCAGAAGACATGCATAAAGAAAGAAATTCAAGTGATGTGTGTGCAGATGTGCCTATAGTAATGAAAAATCCTTATATACAGAAAATGCAATTAAACGGCAATGATTTTCCTAGAGAAGATTTGTAGAATTATTACTGGATTTAGAAGTATATTTTCATTCCAAATAACTGCTTTGTAAAACTTTGTCAGATTTAACTTGCTACAAAATAGACCTGACCAACTTGAGAACACAGGACAGCTGCATTAGAAACAATGTGGACTGTGGACATGGGTATGGGTTCAGATATTTGCCCATGTTACTGAAGTCGACTGCGGGTGCTGGAGGTGTGATTAAATGATGCTGTTCTTAACTGTGCAGAAAAGTTAAAGTTTTTAATGCTCTAGTCTAATGTACAGTGCCTTCCAATGCAACTGACCGGTCCATTTGAACAAACAACACAACCTCAGTGTCCTCGTTTAGTAGGAAATTTATTTTCATGTATCAGAAAATAATTGCAGTGTGTAACACAGCTACACTTGAAAAGCAAAACTAGTCAAATACTGTATGCATATTCTGGTTAACATTGAAGCAAACTTGTATTAACAAAGAAAGGAGATTACCTCAAGATATATATAGTATACAATATGTAATCAACATATAAATGTATAGTTTTTTTTCCATAAACAATGAAAAGTGTATTACAAAGATACATGAAACAAATTCAACCACAATATTTTCTTCTGTGAAAAATACAACTATTAGTGAGATAAAATGTACATTTGTAAAGAAAAAAAAGTATAAAGGCAATTTCATTTTTTTTTATTCAAACAGAGAAAATAGTTAAGGTCATTGCATTTCATTAC
Organism: Amia ocellicauda; assembly: GCF_036373705.1. Classification (NCBI taxonomy): domain Eukaryota; kingdom Metazoa; phylum Chordata; class Actinopteri; order Amiiformes; family Amiidae; genus Amia; species Amia ocellicauda. The sequence continues at coordinate 2,605,991 of NC_089853.1, forward strand.
AATAAAATATGTCACAAAAAGCAGTATTAGGATTGCACCAACTCCAAGTTCAGACTTATAACCATTGTTATAATAAAAGGAGTCTTTAAAGCAAAAAAAGTAGATTTCTATATTATGTAAATTTATTTATTTAAAGAATTTAATGACACTGGCTCTCTTTACAAAATTTACAATAGTCTATATAAATTTGGCATTCCATTACAGAAATGGATTGTTTTTTATATATATTTATTTATATATATAGATAAATATATATAAATGTATTTATATATAATTACCCCCACCATTTGTTTTTTTATTATTTCTTAATGACTGATGACAGGCAAAAAAAAATATTAAAGCATTTCATTTCCTGTGATTTAAAGTGTTTTGATTCCTATGCTAGTAATCCTGTTCCTATCTAGCGCATGCTTTGACACTTTGATCCGTCACGGAAGGCTCTTTAAAGGACAAAAAAAAATTAGAAAGTAGAAAAAAAAAAAAAAAAAAATGTTGGCCAGCATTAAAAACATGATTCAGAATATTAAACAGAGTAAAGTCCAACTCTATTGTTTCAGCACCATGTGCAGCACATCCATTGTTGAAGCAAAGAATGCCCACTTGTTGTAAGAGCTCGCCTGGCACTGCAGGATGCCAACATTTTATGATGTCTTTACTGTATATCAATTAGTGCTTTAAAAACGGTAGATTTAAAAATGTGTTTAGTCGATCACACTTTGTTTCATTGCTACAAACAGGTTTGCTGTACTTGTGTCAGAAGTTCACCAAATTTGTCAAACAGACTCTCCACCCATTTGGCATTTTTCATACAGAGCTGAACAGTCTCTTCCTGTCCCAGATCCTCACTCTGCTTCTGAAGCGCTGCAATCTGGGGACGGAAATCACAAGATCATCATCAATGCCAGGGATGGCTCGTTACTCGTTGGAGAGCAAGGACTCTTATGGTCTTACATGTTCTCAATTTCAAAAGATTGATGTCATTACCATTAACACCCTTACTCACACCCACACGTGCACAGACACGATTTGAGAATTCAAACAATTGAGAATTGGCATGATGTTATCTTTGTAATGGCTTTAATTAAAGAGATCTTTGCTATGGACTGTAATTGTGTGTGTGTGAAAGGGTTAGAAGAGAATGATGCATTGTTAGCCTCTTGCTCGGTAAAGCACCATACTGTTACAACAAAGGAAACATGCAACTCACCTCATCTTTGCACATCAGGTATGTGTGGTATTTGTAATGTTGGAGTGCATGGTACAATGAGAACCACTGGGTTTTGTCCTTGTCCACAGTATATTCCTGCAGGAGGAAAACAATCTCTCAGGCACGGTTGAAAGGTCTCCTGGCCACTTGGCCAAGACAGTATGATCACTTAATGATGAGCGAACTGAGATTATTGTATGTAACATAGGACAGTGTTTGTCCTCATAATAAATGATAAAAACAGTAAAAGGGCCAACTGTGCACTTGATAGAATATGATCAAGATATTTCTGTCTCTTGAGTTTTACTCCCCGACTTAAAGAAACAATGCGTTTTAACTAGAATTACACAGTCCAGAAAAAAATCATAGCACTAAACATCAGCTTTGTTATTATTAGAAAATGGGAGGGAGGTTAGATCTGACAGGGTTGCACATGTGAACAGAGCAGACGAATCTGGTCTTCAGAGTGTGAAAAAATAACACCCTTAAATCATGTCTTGTTGGAGAGCGGAGGGGTTAGTAACATTAAAAGGTTTCTTAGGAACTGGCCATGAGACCTTGAAAACATTCTTGGTCCTTCTCCCACCTCCGCCCTTGAGTTAAGAAAAAGCCTGGCGGCTCGGGGAGGAAATTGAAAGGTAATGCCTTTCAAAATAAAGATAACCTTTATCAGGTGTTAAGTGCATTAGGGATGGAGGAATTCATTACACAATGTAATGCACTGCATTATTATCAGCAGTGTGTGGGCACTCAATGGTCTGTGAGGAAGTGATGAATGAAAAATGAAACCCCAGCCCATTACATGTCTTGGACACCACCTAGTGCCCTAACTTCACATTACAAACTATTTCCCTTGTTATCCAGATTAAAACCACTTACAAATAGAAAGACCCACAGTAAGGGTTCATTCAAAACAAGAGTCACGATGTAAAAGCTTCTGGTTGAAAGACTTACTAGTGGCAGTTTGCTAGAGGCTTTGGCAGGTCTCAGCGTCTTCTTATTGTAGGATTTCCCACTTAATCGGACTTTAAAGGAAGGCGTCTCCCCATCCTTCTTTAAGTCTGCGACAACTGCCAGTTCTGGAAAGCTGTCCAATGCGTTCTGGGAAGGAAAGTGGAGATGGTCACATGTTAACTGCATTCTGTGTGGGGAATTATATGTACAGGCTAAATATCCAGAATCTATAAACAAATGGAACAAGCCTCAACTGGAAATGAAGCCAACCACACTTACATGTAAACGCTAAAGGCAAATATGAGGGCAAAACCTCACGAACTAGAAATAAGATCATTTCAGCAGCTGTAAAATCTTTGCTTTTTCAAATCGGCATAAAGGCTCTACCTTGAACAGCTGCCCAACACGGAGCTTCGGAAGGAGCCTCCTCCTGTTATCGGTGATCATCCCATCAACCTTCTTCATGTGTGGAAGCAGCAGTTCGTCTGAAAGGTAGGAAAACAGACAACGCTTAAATGCTGGCATGGATTTACTTCAAAATTAAAACTGATCAACTAATGTGACAAACCCATCAACCCCCTTTTTTAAAATTTGTATTTATTTTAATAAATCAAAACTATACGGCATCTATTTGAATGTAAAGGAGTTAGGGCTTTATGAACGCATTGTACGGCTGTAACAAACTACTATTTTGTTAATCAATTAATCTGTCGATTACTACTTCGATTAATCGGATAAAAATAATTCCAGCATTAAATGCATTTTTTTTTTTTTTTAAGTTTTGAGTTTTCCCTCATCTTGCGTAATGCTCTCTTTAAAACAACTTGAGACTGCAGTTACAAAACCAATAGAAAACATATGTGCAAAAAAAAGGGCTTTATTGCATATAGTGTATATATTAACAGGTGTTTTTACATCGATCTAAAAACACAAAGCTGTTTTACTCTTCAGTTTGAAAGGTGGTAAACTCTTTTGATTAATAATGAAAAATAAAGTAAACATTAAATTCAGTGTTTAGAGGCTTTTCTACATCAAATAGCTTCCACGGCAGTCCAATACAAGAGACAATGCGAGTATGCATAGTATCACAATATTTAAATTTACATGCACACTGGATGATGCATACAATCATAACGTGCTTGAAAAGAGAAAAACACGAGTGTGTTCATATTCCCTTTCCACCTCGCACACTGACTGTGAAACGAGTGCGATTCAATCTGATTTTATGTCTCAAAAATGACATCGAACAATGAAACGAGGAAGACGTGGATTGGAAAAGCTTATGATCTGCGTGTCTAACCACGAATAACTACAACAGAGCAAATACAGACAGACAATACATGGCAAGCTTTTGTGGAGGATCCGGGCAGGAAAGATACCGACTGTCTGGTGTAGCTAGAATTCTACAAAGTGGTTAAGCACAGATCAACAGCAACGTGACTTACATTACTTACACTTTTAAATAAATAGTTTAACGTTGAAACATGCACTGCTTTTGTGTCTTTATGGTGAGGTGTAGTTTATATGCAATATATATGTTTTTTGGTTTTTTTACATATTTTGTAAAAATGATGTAAAAGCTCCTTATTTCTTCAGCAGCCCTATTGTAAACTCAAAACAAAACTCAAACATTTTCCATTTGTTTTTTCATTTACGATTTATATTTTGAATTCAATATTTACGGCACTAATTTGATCATATAGTCGGAGTCTTCTGCAGCGCTGCGCCGTGGCAGTGCACCACACCTCCAGAGGCTGCGAGAAGCGCCCCTACATTTCAAAGAAATGTCTTAAAAATTGCCCCTTTAAATAAGTTTTTAAGGATCTCTGTTACTTGCAAGTTTTAAAATCCTGTTAGCCTTTTTTTCTTGCTTGCTCCCCTTTATTGGCTATCCTGCTTGTTTTCTTGCTTACTTTGTCTTTTTACTGGTTTGACTCTTGCTTGAGTGTAGCATACAGGTATAATAAGAATGCGTTATAAATAAAATGTATAATATGAACATTAATAATAATGTAGTTGAGGAGGTAAAGAAACAGGCGTAAGTTGTTTGACACATACCAGTTCAAGAAACGGAAAGGCGGTGTACTCAGTGTGGTTTTAACGGATCCAAAGTGTAATAATGATATTATTATTATTATTATTATTATTATTATTATTATTTGCCATGTCGTTGATGAACACCTTTTTGGATGTCAGAGTATAACCGACGTGTCAGATCCAGCGCCCCTGCCTGTACCAGCCGAGCTCTTCCTCCCAGTCTTCACGGCTCCAGTGTTTTCTCTTCAGGTGCTCATGCATCATTGTCATCAGTGCTCCATACTTTAGAAGACTTTCATGGCTTTCCACGGGTGGAGCTGCAGCCGGCGCCGTCTTTAAAGTTTTTTTTTTTTTTTTTTTTTTTTTTAAGTAGCTGCGCCCCAGTAGAACCAGATAATCAATGATGAAATTCGTTGGCAACGATTTTTAATTGACGTAATCGAATTAATTGATTAGTTGTTGCAGCCCTAATGCATCGCCTATACTAGAGCATGACAATACAAAGACTCCTGCACTACAATGTACGATGCTCTAGCCTAGAGAAAACATACAGCAATTTGAGGAAGAACATTTTTAAACTGATGAACACATTATGAATAAGTGCTTGAATCTATTCAGAACATCATTAAAAACAATTCCTGCAATACATGCTTGATGACACTTTTTTTATTTTATTTTTTTATTTTTAAGTCTTCCAATAAATCTGAACTCACCGTTCTCCTTTTCCAGTGCCTCCATCATATCTGCATCCAAGGCCACGCTGATCAGGAGCTCCACGTAGCTCTTGAACGTCTCCTTCATCGTCCTGGTGTTCAGGAAGCGAGTGGCAAAGGGAACGGGAGGAATAAATTCTGAAACGCCAATGAGAACAGACATTCAGCGGTAATGTCAAAGGAGCTGGAGACAACAGTCAAGGCTATTCAGAAATATGGAAATTGCAATTACGACCACTTAGTGCATCTTTACGTATACAATACACACTCAAAACAACACAGTTCATGTGACTCATCACCAAATTAATCCACTCCCACTTTACAAAAGAGAGAACAGCACGAGAGCACGACTCACACTGTAGGGATTTATGTTAAACCAAAAAAACAGAAGCCCAAAAAAATCCCCTTGGAATGCCCCAAGACTCACTTCCCCTGTGAAATGGCCCACTCGGACAGGACTCGGGCAGGGGGATGCGAGACTTACCGTCGTCTTCGCTCACGGCCTCTGGGGATGACTCCGAGGGAGATGAGGAAAACTCCTCTTTCCATTTTTTCCGCTTTTTAGGTGGAGGTTCTGCCTTGACCTTGGGCTGCTTTGCTTTGGGTTTGGAGGTGGAAGCTTTGCTGATCGCAGGTTTAGGGGCCATGGGGTCAGGTGCGGGAGCAGAAACCGATTTGTTACTGAGCATAGACTTGGATTGAGATCCCCTGAGAGACAGACAGAAAAACATGTAAACCTGTTACATTAACACCACTACACTTTAAAGTAATAATGCATTTAGGTAAGACTGAGTACAACAACAAAAAAACAGGGCAGCAGTAGTAAAGACTTCTGATCAAATAAAGTGATACAGTATCTAATTGTGTAGATTTGTGTAGTACAGATTTACAATGCAAGATTAAGATTTTGTCACATGTGCTATACAAACCAGAACTGCAAGGAATTGTTATCCATCCTAATAACCCCCCCAGCCACTAAAGGATGCCCAAGTATGATCCCTAGCTACTGGGAGCTGAAACCTGCCCAGGATCCAGATTAACATAATTCTTGCTCATCAAATCTCCTAGATAAACCCAACATGATTAACAAATGCATGTATTACAATACTAAAACGGACGCCTGCTTCATACCTCATTGAATGCATTGGCTTGCATCTTGGTTTCCTGTTGCAGACCCTGACATATTCCCTCTTGTTCACAGTGTCTATAAACTTCACATACACTCTCCTATACTTGGTCTTTGCATCCCCAAAGTAACCAAGGTACTGCAAGAAAAAAAAACACAGGATTAAGTATAACACAAAGGCACAGTACAACAAAGACACGAGAGGTAGTCTTTCCCTTTCCATTCAAAATGACCTTGCACAATTTATATTGCATCTTAAAATGTACATAAAAGTTTCTTTAAATTTGAGGCACTTCTATTGTAGTGGCTGTGTGTGCTTACACTGTTAGTTGCTGAAAATACTCGGTTCCCATCTCTCAGTTCAGGTACAAATTTCTGCAGCAACGCCTTCTGTACTTTCCAGATGGCAGGAGGTTCCCTTCCTGCTTTTAGTGTTATCTGCTCATGAGAAAAGCCAAATGTTACTGCTCTGTGTTGAAGACGCACTTCAACAAATGTGGGCTGTTGAACAAACAATTAGCAAACCATACATGACATTGTATTTTCCACTTCATTAACGCATTTCTAGGAGTGAACAGGAATAACCTCCAGGAGATGCAGAATAATTATTGAGAGTGCTCTAATCTCTCACATCTCAATCAGCATGACTGGCTACAATGACATACGTTGATAAAACCACAGTGTAAATCTACTTCTCCTTTTAAGACACCTGCTAAGAGCATAACATTACGTTTTACAGAAATAATTGGTTTTATAAACCCATATTCAAATTAAGCCAGTGCTTTATAATGTTCCTTTACGTACAGCAGCGCAGCGGTGCTAAGTGTGACAGAATGCACTGCTTCTCAATACATTATTTCTCCTACTCCTTCTCTCCATAAATGCAGGAATGTGCATTATTTTCCTTTACGGTCGACAATAATCTGTCACTAACCCCCTCTTAGGCTAAGAGGATTATATGAGCACATCTGTGAAGATAACATCAATTTGTGATCTTTCGCATTAAACTGCCCTGTTAAAATATTAGCATCTGGACCCAGATGTGAAACACTTATTGGCTGACATTTCCTTCCACCCCCCCAACAAAATGGAGTTTTAAATATTACTCATCCTACTCCTGCTTCTGGAAGAGGTAAAAAAAAAATAATAATAACGAGAAGAGATCTTAAAAATAGTGCGAGAAGGAACTGCAACATTTTACTGTAAACAAAACTGTTCGCTGTGAAAAGGAAGCTCGTATGTTTGTTGTTGTAAAAGCTGTTGCAATAAGGCGATACTGTGCAGAAACCTGCTCCTCCCTCTTTCGAGCGATTCGAACAGCAGGTGCTGTCACAGCATTCACTGACTGAGCGCCTGTTACCTTTAGGCAGTCTATGTCCTCGATCTTCACAACAAATTCATCCCGCTCTCTGTACATGCCCTCCCCGCCACTGTCTGACTGATCTTCATCTGTCAAGCCCTCTATCGCCACAGATGTCAGTTTCACAGCTAGCTGGTCAGAAGGAATGTCCTTAAGCTCCTCGAGTGCTGGGTATTCAGCTGCAGTGGCTGGAGGTTCCTGCGTCTTTAATACTGAGGAAGGCGTGCTTGGAGATTGTTCTTGCTTTATTACAGCACCTAGGAGAGTCTTCTCTGCAACCTCTATGGGAAAAAACAAAACAAAAACACTTGTACAATTTATATATACATGTTTTGTGCATAAATGTATTTTTTATTGAGAAGCAAAATAAATGCATTTTAATGTTTGGTACATTGTCAAGTCTGAACAACGGGAGACTTGCGGTGGCAGGATCATGAATTTCCAACACTTTGTTCAAATAAATGGAAGCGTGCTGAATTTATAGTCACAGTTTACCTGCACTCCAGTTTCTCATTCCTGGCAACGATGAATCATAATGTTAGTTACCTGGCTTGGTCTTCTTCTCGGAGGGCTCGTCCAGTGCAGAGAGCGCCGATGAAATGCTCTTCTGGAGGTCCTGATTCTTTCCTACAGAGTCATCTTCATCAGAAGAAAAAGATGGCAAGGTCTCCAGGTTCTTTTTGAGTTCATCTTCAAGTCTCTTGGATGGACTGATGACATCGGCCTCTGGAGAGATCAGCGATGTGGGGGGAGGCTGAGGCTTCACTGGCAGCGGCAGAGGATAAGGGGGCCGTATGGAGGCGACGGGTGGCTTTCTGGTACGATTGGGCATTCTTATCGGAGGAGAGGAAAACTGCTGTTTAGGTCCCGACTTGAGGAAGTCCAAAAACGATCCAATGAATCCCGTTTTTACCTCGGGCTGTTTCTCCTCCACCTCCCGGATTTTTTGTCGTATCCTCTCCTGATGCTGATAGCCGTCATAACAGTTGTCTGAGGTGGATGGTGAATTCGTGTCACTCCCTCTGGAGTTCTGGCGCTTGCCCTGGCCACGTTTCATTGGTTTCTGGTTGCCGTTTTCATCCTCTGCCATCAGCTTCCCAGGCCCTTTAGCCTTGCCTTTTTTCTTTGGAAAACCATCAGGAGAAAACTCCAGGATCACCTCGTCCGTCTTGCTGTTCATTCTTCCTCTGGGCTGCACTGGTACTTTACCCTTTGGCTCCATTTGCAGCTTTGTCTTATTCAGGAGTCCAGTGGGGTCATAATCTTCACCAGTTAAATTAAATTCGTTTTCTGAAACCACACTTTCATCGCTTATACTCCTGCCACTGGGGATGAAGTCAGCATCATTAGTATGGTTCAGAGTCCTGTCATCTGGTATCTCTTCGTTGTCCTCCTCCGACTCTTGGCTAGTGCTTCGTGGCTTTTGTAGGGAACTCACATTCTTATCTCCAACTTCATGCCTAGAGTTAAGTGACGGAGATGTCAATGCTGACTGCATGTTTGAATCCGAAAGCCCTTGGTGATCGAGGACTGTCTTGGGCTGCACCGCCGACACTAAATGGATCCCCATGTTTAGCTGACCACCATTTAGAGTCATGCTCATATTCTGTGGGTTAGCAACAATCGAGTGCTGGGAGGTGTAATTGGGGGAAATGTGTCTGGTCTCAACCACCTGAAAATGTCCCTTTGAATCAGAAGGGCTTCCAAGCGCAGGCATGTCACCTTCTGAGGAATCTTGAGGAGTAACCCCACAAGCTGCAGCTGTGGCAGCTAAAATATCATCCACATTAGACAAAATGTTCCTCTCATCTGCCAGCAACATTGAATCAGGAAAACAGATTGAACTGAGAGCAAAGTGATGCTTAGATTCATGCTGATTTGGTTGGCTGAAATTATCTTTAGGCGACAAATGCTGCTGTAGCGATTTGGAAGATCCCACCACATCCATCTTCATGACTTCCGAATTTGGAGGAAGAATCTGCTGTTGGTGATTCTGACCACCATTGGCATTTATGATCTGATCGTCCATTTGAAGGTACTGTGTCGGGAGCTGTTGCATCGTGGAGATCTTGGAAGGATCAAGGCCTGAGTGAAGTAAAGACTGTTGGATTAAAATCATCTGCAAATCTCGTGAGGGCTCCAGCAGTACCTGAGCACTAGGTAGACGTATGTGCTGGGTTTGTCTCGAAGCATGATTTTGACCCTGCTGTTGCTGCTGAGCACTGATAACCTGTGTTTGATGATCCTGTGACCGAGACTCCTGTACCTTATGCAAGAGAGAGTGCTGCTTCAACTCTTCTGAACTCATGGTAACATGTGATGGCTGTGTCATATTAGAGTTTTTCTTCAGGTCTTGGTTCACTCTGCTGTTGGCACTAGTAACATGTTGTCCATGGTGGCTCAGAGAACTCATTCGGTCTTCCTTTTTAGATCCCTGAAGGGCAAGGCTAACAATCTGATCTTCGGGCCGTGAATTGCTCCTGATCACGCTTTGTGAATTATACCGGTCATCTGTCTTGGAGACCACATACACGACACTATGTTCTCCGATGTCACTTTCTGCAAGAGTTTGGGCCGACGCCTCAAGGGAAGCCTGCTGTAATGCTTGCAGATCCTGAATAGGGAACTCATCTTCCTCCTGCTTAGAAGGAACAAATAGGTTTGAGTCTGATTTTCTTTTACCATAGGATGGCTTTAATTCAGTTGAGGGTCTGTTGTTCTGCAAGGCCTGGGAATGGGAGGATGGAGAAAAAGTAGGTGACTGGACTGGAGGAAGATACTTCTGAGACTGTGGCGAGGATCCATTTTTCACCTGACTGCTGGGTGAAGAATGCAATAACATATAGTTCTGGGTAGGGCTTGAAGCTGGCAAATTCTGGGCACGAGTGGAAGAAAATGAAAGCGATTGTGAGGTCAGAGTAAGCGATTGTCCTGAAGCATAACTCTGTGAGGGACTAACCGATGAAAGACCCTGGGACTGTGCAGAATAGCTCACAGTAGGCAAACCCTGAGAGTGGCTGGAAGAATAGCTTTGAGAAGGATTTACTGAACATAAACCCTGTGTTTGAACCGCATATTGTTCATTGTGTCCAACTGAAGACAACACCTGCTGCTGCTGCTGACTGGAAGAGTAACTAAGCGTTTGACTTACAGAGGTCAAGTTTTCTGACTGGCCAGAGAAAGAAGTTAGAGTTTTATACAAAGAAGGCAACTTCTCTGACTGACTGGAAGAATAAACCTGTGAATGGCTGACACTGCCGGGCATGGTTTGTGAAGTCACGTAGCTTTGCGATTGGCTTTCTGACATTAAGTTAGGCAGCTGTGCTGAAGCGTATGCCTGTGACTGGCTGGCTATCACTGTACTCTGCTTCTGCCCAGGAGAGGGGTAGCTCTGCGTCTGCTCATCAGGAGATACGCTTTGGGATTTAGTTGCCTTCGAGGACCGTTGAGTGTGCTTTGTTGAACAGTCTTTCGCTTTTGTGCTAGATGCAGACGAGAACCCTGGGGATGGGATAGAGGATGGATACGCCTGAGATTGCTCCAGTGTGGCTTGAGATGTCTTCTGCTGCGATCCTCCATTGCTCACCTGAGTAGTGTCTCCAATTGGGCTGCAGGGCATCGCTGATTGCCTTGAGGGATCCTGGAAAGTGACATCACTCCCACTGGTTAGATAACCCTGTAAGGAATGCTGAGCACTGGACAACTGTGCCTGAACTGACTGTGTGCTGGAAGGCCGCTGATGGTGCTTGATAACACTACATTCCCGCTGAAGTGCTCTTTCTATGGAGGCAGTCGAACCTGTAAAGACTGATGTGCTGTAAGGCTGGGAGGCCTGCTGTGCACTGCCTAGTGACGAGGGCAGCAAGCTGAACTGAGGTTGCAAAAGATGAGGGGCCGATTCCTGGGCTGAACGATATGTTGAAGACTGAGGCGGTATGCTGGTACTCAAGACAGTGCTTCCGATGCGATCGAATGCCAAAGCGGTGGGAACGGTGCTCTGCGAGGACTTGATCTGCAGTAGAGGGTCGTGAGGAGACAGCAGGCCATTGGAGGAAGGGCTGAAAGTCGTGTCCTGCAGCGTCAAAGAGGGGGTAGTGGCAAAGTTCCTGGTGGTGAAAGTATTGGGGTGCTGATAGGCAGAGAGCGCCGACGCTGGGGGGAAAGTTCCCGAAGCTGGTAACGCTCCAGTCACAAACAACTCCGTAGCAGCTGAAGAGTGCATGCCTAAGTGGAGACAAAGACCAAACAAAACTAACATGAATGTTCTTCAAAATAAAAAGCCTAATAACACATGTATGACTCTATACTAAATGTGCAAAAAAAAAAAAAAAAAAGATGGACATTAAGCATTGTGATGTTTTCAGATCTCCGCACCCGGGGACACAAATGGAAATTGGGCTTCAAGGCATTCAAGACAGAAAACAGGAGACACTTCTTCACACAGAGAGGCGTCACAATCTGAACAAACTCCCCAGCGATGTGGCTGAAGAGACAATGTGGGATCATTCAAAAACAGACTGGATAGGATCCTTGATCACTCAGTTATTAATGGACACCAAACGAGCACGATGGGGCGAATGGCCTCCTCTCGCTTGGACACTTTCTTATGTTCTTATTTGACTTGAAGAGAATGCAGCAAGGAAAACGCTTGCTTAGTCCCACAGAAAGCATTGATTTTAAACACAATGAAACGTTTACCTGTCTGCCACGATGGAGTCCTGAACTGGGGGAGAAGGGAGGCTGTCGCAGGGCCAGCCTGGGGGTTACGCGACTCAATAGCAGTGAGGAAGTTCATGACTGATGTTTCAGTAGTGTTACTGCCAGCAGTGTGCAAACCAGTATCAAATATTCCAGACAGCCCTGAGAATACCAAAAAAAAAAAAAAAAAAATGTATAAGTATGCAAAGCTTATTTTAGAAATGAAATTCTGTATGATTTAATTGGATATATATTAATTATATATCTGCAGCAAGCCTTAGATGATTTTATAATCAGTTCCACTTATACTATGCATGGTTTGCCATGAATTTAATTTTAGATTTTGACACGTTTCTATGCTTTTCCAGCTATACATAATACGTGCAAAGTCTTTAAAGCAAAGCACTTGCGTATGTCTAGCTGCATGTGTTATTTAGCTGAATAAGACGCGACTTAATCTCCCACATGCTGTACCAGGAAGTACGCGTTACATTAATACAGTAACTACACACACAGGAAAAGCTGGAAAGAAAACTGGATACTTTCAGGAGGTATAATAAAGCGGGGGTAAACAAGACAAGAATTTGAGTGGTGACCAAATCAAATCGAGTTAGGCCTCTGGCACCTCCTCACCTGTAGGGTGATGTGTGGCGGCATATGTGGGCAGCTGATGGGAAGCAGCATACGTCTGTCTGTGGAGAAGCTCTGTGTCAGGATGTGTGGCTCCATAGCTCAAACTGCATACAAAAAAACAAGCCATAGTCAGGCAAAGCACCACAATGCACATCCACATCCGAGAACACATAAATGCTGTATTTCAGGGGTGATGATTACCCATTTAATAAAACACAATAGGTGCACGCTCAACTCTAAATTCACACAATGACAGTTTTATAAAAGTCAGCATATTATATGTTGATAAGCATGGCTGTGACATTCCAGTTATCGAGCAAGCTCATGCTCTATTAACTCTATACTACAGCATGTTAATATTGAAGCTCGAATGTAACATCAGCGTTGGTAACCCTTAAACTTCGATTTGCAAGATGGGCAAAAAATATGAATCAATAGTGATGTTAAGTAAAAGACAGATCATGCTAGGGAATATATTAAAGTTACAGATTAAAGTGTTGCCTTATTTTGTAGCACAGATAAAACTATGATATTATACAATGGATTATAAAGATTAACAATTTGAGTTTTTTTCTGTTCTAAATGCATTTCCCTCCCCCCATCATTCAGTGGAACATCTTCGAGTTATTTGATGCTTAGAACAGTGTGGAATTCCATTCAGTTCCACTAATACAAAAAAATGACATATAGGTGGGGTCCATATAACTCTCCAAATTATTCACAAGAGAAACAGAATGTAATTTGTAGGATCTGGAAGTGCGCGAGCGTTTCGACAGCAACTTTCACATCATTAATAAACAAACACTTTTAGGACTCTGATCTTTCTTCCTTTAAAATTACAAATTAGAAACTTTCAAATGATGGAATTAAATTCAAAACATCGTGTAGGCTGACTGTCAAATTATTTTTTTTGTTTGCAAGTAAGTACAGAATTTTGGTTGCGAAACACATGTTTCCAGCTCCTATTAGATCAAAGATATTGCACAATCACTTGCAGGTAAATCTAATTCGGATGCAAGTACTGGCCTATACCACAGAAATGACATACTGATTTGAAACTAGACATTTGTATTAGTCGGGTATGTTGCATTTGTCAGTCAAAACGACGCTGTGACAATTACAAATGAGGTACAGAAGTCCCAGTTAACTGGCACGGATAAGCACATTAGGCCAGAATTGCTATAACATGACATTTTCACAACCAGATTGAAATACTAATATCTTCCTGTGCAATCAAGATGAATAATTAATAGCAACCTTAAGCCTAGCAGGACTATTAACACCCTGGAAAAAAACATCAGTTATTTTATGGATCTTATAGTTATTTTTTTTTAATTGAAATGAATGAGCTAGAATAGTACAGGAATAGTATTACAGAGTAGGCCTATTTGAATTTAAATGGACATATCACCTAGGTCATTATTTTCTTGGGCTTTATTTTCAACGCATTTCCCCATTTCATATACACAAAGTGTGAAACCTTTCTGTTTAGTATAATAACCATGATGATGATGATAATACATTTACAAAGTTAAAAAACAAGATATCCTTTCGTCAGTTCATGTTGTTAGTTCCCATGTTGAAGTCCAGGGGTGAGGGGCAGGAACGATCTTTGCCCACCTTAAGGTCTTACAATGATATAAATACCTTATTTATCCCCGTATACAGGTGTACACAAATCAGCATGTCAATATCCAAAAATGTGATCCCTGGCAGTAGGAAAACATCCAGATCAGGCATTAGAGCCCTGAATAAATGCCTGTGTTCACCATTAATTCACTTCTCAGGTTATGTTAATCCAGGGACCTGTTAGCTCCATGCAATGGCACATCTCAAAGAAATACAGAATTGTTCATATTCAGTGTAGACAGAGCTATGTTTTTATGTTGCCTTCCTCCATTTGTTTATAAATATACAGCAGAGAGGGATTTGTTTTATAAACCGGATTAGGGTTTTCTAACCTTTTTTTGAAGCTTTAACATAACCGACAATGTCAACCTACAAACACAAAACATCCAGATCTTTTCTAGCCTCAGAAAGCATGAGATTTAAAAAGTATTAAGTATGACACTCACATTACACTCCCAAATAATGAATTTAAATAAGAAAAAAATGTAAATAGAACAATATTAAAATCTAAACGGTTAAAAAACATAACACGTTTGAAGAACCCCTTTTCCAATGCAAATATATATATATATATATATATATTTTTTTTTTTAATAACTACAGTTAATATTTATACATTTCTTACACAATGAAGAAGGAAGATCTCAAAAGGTTACACATGCATTTTCAGGTTGGCAGAATTCGATATTTCATGAATGTTTATCCAGGACAGCATATTGTTTGTTTCATCCAGTACTAAGACACTAGGAAAACAGGGAGCTCTCGTACGAACATGTCCCTTAGAAAACAATGCACTACACAAATCCTTTGCAGAACCAATTCTTAACATTGAATAATATTAACACTAGGCCTATATCAGCAGCTCAGAAAAAATAAAATGAAGAAACCATTAATACACATGATTTTAAAATCTTATGATGGAAAAAAATAATATTATAAAGAACACATACATCAAAACTTGTTGTACCCATTGACAGCCAGTGTCACGGTGTGATTTACATAGATAATGGCCTCGGTAACAGGTGTCTGTCCATAACAAAGTAGCCAAGTGTTTCTCACCACGTCAAGTCACTGAGGAGTTACAGATGGCGCTCTGCAGTCTCTACAGGTAAGGAGTCTCAGTGCCATTTAATCCACGGCAAAGATCAATACAGCTACTTAATATGCTGTACACCAGCAAAATGGGTTTTAGATAGTTCTATCATCATCATTATTTGTTACAAAGTGTATATAATACATCATAACAAAATCAGAGGGACCAGAAATGCATCCTAATTAGTTGGGACATTTTGCTTTCAAGGCTCAAACATGACAGTATTAATATTATAATGGAAAGATTTGAACCACTAAGTTAAAGTGTCTGACACATGGTCACTCTCCTGCATCAATGTTCAGATATTCAAGAAAAAGCCAGATCTTAACTTTATGTTATTTATCTTTGTCCTTGTTCTGAAAGCCTGCTTTTTCATCTAAATATTTGGCCAAGGTCCCCATCCCAAGAATCAAAATGCAACAAATGTTCCAGGTAGTACACAGATGAAAGTTCAATGTTTCACGTTTCAACAAAATGGGTGTAATAAGAGCTTTTTCATTAATGTAAATGAGATGAAAAGCTACTTGCCAAGTGATGGCTTGCCAGAAATACATAATGAATCTACTCTGTCAAACCTACTGACGCCAGTCTGTAAACTCCCTTATTTCAATGCAGAAGAAGTTGTCTCAAATAGCTCCGTAAATGTAGCCGTTTTGTTGAATAAGAGCTATCTCAATATAGCGCTTTTAAAATAGTACAATTATAGATCCTTTCCTACTTCCAAGGCTGTAGATCATTGATGTTGTGGTATTAAAGTTTCCTTTATGACTCCTGTTAGAGCAATCCACCAGTTAAAAATTAGAGATTAGAAAGAACAAGAAAAACACCCATTCTACACAGTGTCATGTCATTTGACGAAGTGGCAGTGACTTAATAGGAAGGTTGACAACAACAACAAAAGAATAGTATAGGAGAGATGAAAAGGCAGAATTAATCAGATTAGAGTCTGAATAAGTTCTTTTTTAAATGTGTACTTATTGTGTAACATGATTATTAGCAATTGTGCTACATTGCATCCTAACGTTTAAAAAAGTAAACAGATTTGCGCATTAGCCAACATTCCCCCAATGGCAGGATATGAATTGTTTGCTGATGTAACTAAGCCTCATACCAGTTAAACCATACAATAAAAACTCTGCAGATGTGACTAGCGATGTAGAATATGTACCTGTCCATCACCTCTGTTGCATGAAATAGAGCTAATGTAAATTTCAACCTCTACAGTAATGTTGAACAATTACACTGTTGCACGAATGAGAACAACAAATGAAAGTTACCACCACTTTATTTCAATGGCTCAGGTCTCACTTAATGAAGTCACTTTGCTCACTAACTCATGAAATTAGCAATCTGAGCTGGTTGCAGTTCCTGAAATTTGGGAAATCCCTGAAACTGCTCCAGCCTGCAGACAATACAGTGCAAGGCCAAAAAACACACTTGTGTGTGCCCTATAATACACACACTGCAAGTGTCCTTGCTGTTGTTCTCTTACAAAAAATAAAGCTTTTCTTTCTCCATTAAGAGCTGCATTATAAAGGTCCTGTAAAGTACACTGAAGACTTGATCAAATATCAATACACAGCGAACAACACCCACCCATGTGCTGAACTTAGAGTAGAATATGGGAGCAAGCAGCACAAAGCAAAGGGGTGGCTCCAAGGATCTAGACTGAGGTGAATTGATGTTTTAAAAGGGTTCTTATGAACTTAAATCCAGGACTAGAAAATAGAAAGCGGTTTGTACAGCTATTGCTTCGTTTATCTGGTAAACCTACACAGTACTTTCTGTGTAGTTGCAAACAAAGGCAAAAACATACTTCACTGTTCAGGCATCAGGACCAAATTTATTGCCAGCAAAATACATCAGGACTAAAACTCTCCTATCTTTTTATTATAAAATAATAATAAAAAAATTAGTACTCGACAGTACAGAACACCACTGAAAAACTAAAATCACTAAACATAGCTCTCGTCTGTTATTATCCATTTACAGAGAAAGCCAGTGTTACATTGATGCAAGGCCTCAGGTACACACTGTTTTCTTGTGTAAATGAGGCTATTGGCAGCATGTTAGTCATGGCTCAAAAAACAACGTATCACCCTGAATGTGACTTATATAATGTTCAAGGTACAGTTTTCACTAGCTGAGCTACTACACATGGCAATCCTATTTCAGATTCCAACAATTCCTGTATTAGGCATTCCTGGCACTATTGCTACATAATAGTATTGTGGTGGCAACATACCTATACTCTGACTGCAAAGGCATGCAAAGTGGTTTGTTCCCCTTTTTCCTGGAATGTTTGGCTGGACACTGAATGTTGATATACATTCTCAAATTTGTATATTAATGTCAAGCACGGAACTGCCTAAACAGATCAGTGAAGTGCAAAATGTACTTGAAATTAAAAATGAAAAAGAAGATGGGAGTGTGGGGGATCCACACAAACAAAGATATTTCAGTTAATAAAAAATAAACAATCCTGTTCAAAACTATTGCTGAAGATTATATTTACTGGTTGAGTCCAAAAGGGAAAAAGAAAAACTGTGGACGCCACAGATTTATAGTACAATTTAGAGTAACAATTCAGTAAATGCATTTCTCTATTGTTATTACTGGTAATATTAATTATTTTAGATCATAATAAGAAAAATACTAATCAGTTATTATTTACCTTCTCATTGTGTGTAGCATTCTAGACGTGTGTTAAAAAGTAACATGACGTAAATAAATACATACATAAATACAAAAGTGTACTCTTCCCTCCCCTTCACTAAGTTTTCTTCAGGGCAACTCCTTTTTCTAATTTTGCACGTCAACACGACTTCCATAATGGGCCATGTTGCAGGATAACACTGCTCCGTTGAAAGCAACAACAACAATAATCAAAATAATAAAACGCTTGCCAAGTAAATGAACAATTTCTAGTATAATAAAATACGAGATGACTAGTATGTGATGTTAACAAATCGTAACAAACGGTGTCACTGCTATATAACGGACACAATCAATGTCCATGATTATTCTGCACTTAATTTTGGAACAATGCATCCTTTGATGTCGGAGTTCTGTTGACAAACAAGGCCACGCCTCCACGTCAATTTCGCTACGTGTTACACCTAATTTAGCAATATTATATACATGTATTATTAATTCACATTCCTGCAACAATATCGAGTTATTCCCTCCGGTTCCCTACTAAGTAATCTTACGAGAAAACAGAATTGAAAATGAAAACATGAAAGTGAGCATTGAAGAAATAAATCCCTAAATACATCATATGGATGTATACACATTTTACCATAAACATTGGTAGATTACGAAACTGCAATACATCGTAGGGGACGCGTAGGGAGAAAATGATCAACAAATCTAGTACTAAGTTGCACAGTATCCCCCCCACAACCCCCCACCCCCCAAAAAACCCGTCTGTGACAACTTGTTTAAAAAATAGATTTACTCACTATATACATTTATTTAAGTTACTTGTACTATTCTCGATCGGATCAAATTTTGCATTTCCATAACATTCACCATCGACCTTTTGATCAATGTTTACGTACCCATATGCAGATAGTCAATTAAGTTGCAACATTGTAATAAGTGTGTCACAACGTCCCGATTTCCCAAAGTCCTCCATTTCCTTCGGATGCCCCACTCGCACCTCGGACTAGGACACAAAGAGGAATAACAATCCCCAACTCGGTGTCCCAAATGACGCCAAGTAAACTTTACAAGCTCGACATCTTGTCGCGCTAGGCCCTGCATCACCGGGATTTTCTTGGGAAGGTGACCCGCCCTCCCCGCCTCCTCTTACCTAGGCTTGATGCTGGCGGTGTTGCGCTCGTAGGCCCACACCGCGGACTGTTGTGATTGAGCCAGCGGGTCTGCGAAGCTGGAAGTCGGGTAGTTCCTGTCCATCATCCGGCAAAGATTGGGAGTGATGCACTTTCCCAGTAGAGCTTCCTAAAGCACGCACACATACGAGCACAGGGCCGGCCAGAAACCATCACATTGTCTCGGAGTATAGATCGGGAGCCGCCGACTCGCTGAACGGTAGCACGGGGTCGGGGGGGGGGGATCCACACAGTGACTCTTAATATCAGATTATTGTATGATGGTCATTATTGTTCCTGTCCCTCGGTCAGTCATGATGTGGGTAACTGCATGGTGCTACTTGGATCTGATCCCCATGTTGGTTTATTTCCCAGGATGCACCTCCCTACCAGCTGGGTTGCATGTTACACTCATTATCTGTCACTGAGCACAAGGGAGAGGCAGGTAATGCTTGGAAGTGTGGGCACAGAACATGGATGCCAAATAAAGACACAATCTGATGGTGTTTGCATCTATTAGAGTCGTCTTATTGTGTCTTTTGAACTTCGGCTTTAAAGGTTTAATCTTAAACCATCAATTATTTTAGGATAACAACTGGACATGCGTTCACAGTATTTAATAGAATCCCATATTTATACTCTAGCCTTGAAGCTGTTCTCCTCTCTCTCTCTCTCTCTCTCAATTGAACGTGTTTTTCATGTCATTAACAGGTGCACTCAATACCAGATACAATTGATTTGTGCTATTCCATGATATATCGTCAGTCAGTTTTATCTGTAGGAAATCATGAGGACATATTTAATGTTCAGTATTATTAACAGATTATTATAAGCGATTTTCAAATAAATGAACACAATCAGTGTTATCTGCTATGTGTTGTGTGTCCTATAAATGTGTTACAGTACATTAAACTGTTGCATAGTCTTAATTCGTTTGATTGTTACTTACAAGGAATGAAAAAGCTTAAAAAACAAAACATATTTGGAACAACTCAAAATACTGTAATACCCTAATTCTTCATTACCCTGGGTATATTCCTCTTGGCACATCAAACCCTGACCTGAATTATTTATTGGTTTTATTTATTGAAAGACAAGCATTCAAGAAATATAATTATTGTTATCATAAACATTTTTCACTTTCATGATATAAGAGCATATGCAAGAAGGCAAGTTCATTCATTCAGCTCATTTGGCTCTGATAGTGAAGTTATTGATCCAAGAATCCCTTTATGGAAAGATCATAGAAAATAATCACAAAGTAATCATGAATCAGCAACATAATCTATTGAATTGCTTTTGGAATACTATTGTGTATTTTAACTCTTAAAAAAACAAAGAAATAAACAAATCTAATATTTACATTTCAGATTAAAAAATATACAACCATTTAACTGTTTATTGTAGCTCATTGTATTATAGCATGGCATAGCAATTCAACTAATAAGACTTCACTGCAAGATGATATAATGCTGGAAAACATTTTCAGAAAATACATAATTACTCATCTGATTTAAAATAAATGATCATATACTTCATAATGTAATATAATATCAATCTATCTACCTACCTATGTATGTTTTAATGTATCATGTATGTATGTATTTATTTATGAATCTGTTGTCCTTTAACCGTTTGAACCAGATATGAATATCTCCTGTTGAGTGTCTGTGTGGTGATCGATTATAATTTCCATGTTCCATATCCCTGATGTATCTCCCTGTACCATCTGGAATGGAAGTCACAGATTTGGATATAATAGGACTGTGATTCATATTATAATCACTGTGCTAAACTGAAGACATTCAATTTCCATGCAATGAGATTAGCTTTGATTTGGGCATTGATATACAACAGCAACTTCCATGTTTAATTTATGACTGGAGAAATTCAAATCAATCATTGGACATTTTACATTTCATGTACAGGATTTAAATACCTATGTTAATTTGGATTTTTATAACAAGATCCATTCTTAAACAATTAGCTATGCATAAATGAACATTCATTATGTCATAACAATTTTCCTTAATACTTCGCTCTCATTTCAGTTTTTCTTAATTTATATCTTCATTTACACTAAACTGAAAAGGAAAATTCTCCCAGATTTGAAAACAGATTAAGTAATATACAGCATTATTGTATTGCGGTAAAACTTTGTATATGTTTTTATTACATAATATCCACTTTTTCAATGTAATTCTTTTTTTAAATTGCCATAGTTTTTGACAGTTAAATAAAATAATGTTCACACTGAATTTAATTGTCAATTCTTTGTTTTTTTATATGTGTGAAAAAAGTATTATTGTCTGGCCTAAACCTCTTAGTGTGTATCAGAAAAGTACACCTTATGGCATCTCCTTCAGAAACATGACCTAATTTTTACGCTACGCTATAGGAATCTTTAAAGGTAACAGATTCTTGTGATTGGTCAGAAATGCACAGAGCTTGATTGGCATTTTTGTTTCTGTTTTGCATTTTTGTAACCGGTTTTTGAATCTCAGTGAAGCAGGCAATGTCTTCATCAGCAATATTTGATTACAGCCAAAGGTGAAAACTGCTGCTACACTGCAATAGGGAGCGCAACAGGAAATAGTGCACAAGTCTTTCCACTACACCTTGTGCTTAACATGTTTTTATGAAGAGAGTGTATTGTAAGCAGTACTCTCTTGTGGCCGCAGCTGCAGAATACTAAGTGACTACTTAAGGTTTGAGTATTTTAAAGAAATGTAATTTTTTCCACCAGATTAAATTAAACGTTTTCAAATAGCTCAGCAATATATTTCCAGAATCTTGTATTGGAACTCATGTTAATTATATGACACAATTATTAAATTACCAGCAACAATAATGTAACGTTTGGATCAAGCAACAACTGGACTATAGTAAAAATATATAAATAACTACACTGGTGAAAATAAAGTCTTGACTCTTTGATTGAAGATTTTCCAGTCACATTTGTGTTTAATCCTTTTTTGACTACCAGACTGGTGCTATAGCTTTGTGTATTTGCATTGTCTTCAAAGCTGTTCAGTGCTCATACTTTGCACATTATTAAGCACAATACAAAGAAGTTTATATACACTTAATGGCTTAAAAAATATATTTTTTATTTTTGTTTTGTAGTCATAAAAATGTAGAAGCAATGCTGAATAAGTCTTGATTTTTAACTCCAGTAGTTAACATCAGAATGCAAATAGAATCATGGCACTACTTACTAAACACAAAAACAAAGTACAAGTTTTGTAGTAACAAATCAGTGAGGCTATTTTAAAGGATACAAGTTCTGCCATGGTTTTTGCCCAATACGTATTGATCACACACTGTTCAATAAACTTAGAAGAATCCTACAACTAAATAAAATGTTATTTTTCTTCTATTATCCTGTGGGAGCCAATTATTTTCTTTATTCCTAAAAGTGATAAACATTAATTAATTCCTTTAGTTGTTCCAAATACTGGGGAGATGAGCATCAAGATCTGCAGGAGACATCTGCTGACATCTTATTGTGTGATTCAGTCACAACTGTGCTTTTTCAATGCAAATTTGAAAGCAGCCCATGGTGGCATACTGTACTATTACTGCACACTTCAGAAAACATGTAAAGGCAGCACAATGATGTATAAACCTCATGGAAAACACCATTCTGTTGCAGTCAGGTGTTGTAAACATGGCCTAGTTAATAAGCTGTAAGCTGCAAACTTACTTGTGTTCACAGATGAATGCACAGACTCGAGTTCAGTAAATATTCACTATTTAATTAAAGCTCTTTACATAAATACATCTCAAGCAGTTAGGAAGGGTATTGATACAACTTATTTATTATCTTCCAATTAACTGTTACAGAATGCATAAATGACTAAAGAAAACATACAGCATACTGCTCTATCTGGTACAACCCCCCCATTTGTCTTAGATTAATACAATAAACTGTAAGATGACACAGAAAGACTCCATTGTATAAAATGGTTAAATTAATAATAATAATAGATCTATTTGTTTAAATTACAGTTTTTGACACTGCTCTTGGTCTGATTTCAACATTTTCATTACATTTATTTTGTATCATACCTATGTTTAGATGCCACTTTCCCATATATTCAATTAGTTGGGCCTTCAACAAAATTAATATTAATGGTACACAAGAGGTTAGCACTCAAAACTGGATGTAAAGGTCTGACTAAAAAAAGTATTTTGTAGAAAAACAGGCATAGCCAGAAAACATCCGTGCTTCCTTGATTTCGTTTTGACAAAACTAAAACTAAATATTTTCGAAAAACAATCTGGCACTCTGAAGTACATGCACGCTAACACCGTGACCATTACCAAAAGCCATATAAAAATACTCCCTATCTAAGAAATATTTGAGCAGAAAATATTCCAGACAATACAGTATTTAATAAGACCAAGTTAATCATCACTTTATTTATTATTTAATGACCTCTCCTGTACTCATTAAAAATTTCTTAGGGATGAAGGAAAGGTAACCCAAATTGCTTTTAGTTCATGTGCAGAGTAATACATGCAAACTACAATCTCTAATAATAAACAACTCATTAGAATGCTCTGGTAATCATGACATGGAAGTATGAAACACACAGCCTCTATCATTATTATTTTTAAACAGTCCATCTCATTTCACCATGAACACAACAATCATATTTTATTTTTTCCCCTCTCATCAGTTAATGAGTCGCTCAATTCCAGAACGCATCCATTATCTAGATGATCTCTTTATATTTTTTAAATTAAAGGGTCAGCCATACTGAGGTATTCAAGTTGAATATATATTAGTTTATTAATCAAATATATTAATAAATGCATAAATATATTTTAAGAAAATTACATCTGTTTTAATAAGTAATTAAGTGCTAAAGTCTACTAAACACCATGCCCTTCAATTTTACACAAATCACAGATCGTACCAGCAGTCCGCACATTGGAGATAAAACAGCACAGAATGAAATCACAGCAGTAGCTTGAGGCAACACGTTAGCGGCTTTTCCCCCACACCTACTCCTATGGCATCTTTTTACAATCATATGTAGCCTCTAAATATAATGTACAACGTTCATGGGGAAAATACCAGTGAATAAATATACGTATATAAACACTGCAAATGAAAAAATCATTACTCTGTGCCCAACATCTATTATTGGCAAGGATTAATTAATACTTGACATTTTTGTAGTGTTTTGCACACAGATAAAAACAGCTACAGCAACAGATTGTCCCCAAACCCACTTTTAAAATCCTGCAAAAAAGATTAAACAATTCTATTTTAATATAGTTTACAAATAAAACACGGCAGTTGCATCTGAGCTTTATTAAAGAGAAAAAACACAAGAAAAATAAACTTTAAAAAAATCAAAAATTCAAGCTACTACATTTATAGGAAGAATACAAAATCTGTGAATTAAGCTAACGAAGACGGATGTCTTTTAAAATCCTCAGAAGCCCCCCTTCCTGCTATCGCCGGATACTCCCGGGTCGGGATCTAGAGACAGAAGACAAAAGCGTCAGTATGTTCACTAACTGCATGACATTCATTAGCTCAAATGCATAGTAACTACAGAGAAACAAGAAGATAAAATGTCTGTGAAGGGCAGGAAATAAAGTTTGTAAATATGTGAACTGGATGTGTTGATTATTTTCACTGATGTCAACATTAATATTATTTTGTTTGGTACCGCTACACTTACATCTCCACAGCCAGGGTTCAAATGAAGATACTCTCACTAGGAAGGCAATGCTGATCAATGCAGCACTCAGAGCCTTCTACTGAGCGGACCCGGATATGAACTCGAATCTTCTGGTTCACAGAGATCAGACAGAAAGCCTCATGGGAAGAGGGTTTTCAGAACAGAAATCTAAAATGTGTGCCGTGTCAATACCCAGGGTAAGGTGGGGGGGGCGCGTCGTGAGGTCCCGATTTGGCGATGGCTTGTTCATACGAAGGGAGGCCCGGACACATTTCCTCAGGAGGCAGGGCGACTGGCTGAAGAGACACTTCTTCTAGCCTTCTGATGATGAGGGATGCATTGCTTCGTCTTGGACGGTCTCTTACAGAACTGCAGCGCAACAGAAGGCGTTAGATGACAGAACCTTCTCAAAATGGCAACATTTTAACTGGAGCACACAGCAAATCAAATACAAGATCACATTTACTCATTTAAACATCAATCCATTCTTCAATTACTCTTCACAAAACCCTGCATTTTTGTTGGTTGGCTTTCTTGCCTGGATCTCATAGAAAGCCCTCCCCCCTATTAAAAATAAGGATTATAATTTGGGTCTGGTGATGGATCAGTTTGGATATAATCCAGGTCTTTGAGCCACTAGGAAGATTGTGTTATACAGATTATAAATGCTGATGTCCTTACCCAGGTGATCGGCCAGGTTTGCACTTTCTGTTACAAAAATACCAAAACAGAAGCCCAATGACGACAACGGCGATTCCAGCAGCGATCAGACCAATAAGAAGAGCGGTCACATCTACCCCCCGAGATGACTGGCTTTCTGCACATAAATATAGTTTTTTATTTACAGTTAAGTTGTTCCTCCAATAAAAAAAAGTTAGCACAGACTTCATTCATTTCAAAACAAATAAAGGAAGAATGACAGAATTGTTGAAGTCCAATGTAAATATAATGATCCACTAACACGACATTTTCCTTTTGGTACAGACTCAGTTTCAGCATTCGCCTGGCGGAGCTCAGACCTCTCTCTAGGCGTACTGGGATCTATGTGCTCATGAATTTAAAAATAAAAACTGAAAAACTGTAACAGGTCAGTGAAATTAGATTAAGTGCTGAATGTATGTTATTATTTCATTAATGTTCCTTACCATGTTTTTTTATGTATTCTTTCCAAAACGTGTTCTGTAAAAAATAAAACAAACGTTTTTTCAGATTTTTTCATGACCACATTTATATAAACCCTCCTGGTTGATGGACAGCACAATCAAATATAGGTCACAGAAGAATAAAAAGGTCATACAATTTCAAGCAAATGATCTTGCTTCCAGGCAAGCTAAAGATGATCTTTATTAATTTGTAACAGAAATTTTGAAATCGATACTTCTGATTTCGACCTTCTCCTTAACAAACTGCAATGCTACTTTGCCTCTATCATTTGATAAAGAAAACACATTGATATCCAGGCATAAACAAGCAGAACATGATGGTTTTCTAATGAATGACAAGACAGGTTTCATTCTTGGTTGGCCGGGCATGTTATAACTGAAAAACTCAACTGTTTTGGCCGTATCTTCAAACACTTCCCGGGCCTCCTCAAAGTTGCACAGCTCTTCATTGCACTCCCTCTCCAAATTGCCCGGAGTGAACAACTCGAAATCGAAACGGTTGGCCAACAGGTGGCGTCCAAGAAACGTGGCCGCTTCATTTTCGTTCACAAACACTAATAATAGACAAACGAGATGAACACCTTTACAGCGTCGAGAGAGTCAAGTGAACCAGGACAATGAACATGTGGGAACAGAACATTAATATGCGCTCATATACAACAGTAGTTATTGCTATTAAATATACAGGCTACATCACATTCTTCTCATGGAAACACACACACACACACACACACATATATATATATATATATATATATATATATATATATATATATGATACGTTACAGGAGTATCCGCATTGTATTATTTGCATATTATAAAAAAAACTTAAATATATAGTATACTTTTGAGACATTAGTCCAAACATGATTTCAAGCTGCGATTATATAGACTATGTATACACACACGTCAACAACTACTGCACCATGCACAGTGCAAAAAAGGCTCCTTAAAGATTTTTATTTCCCTCTAAATGAATTGATTAATTATTTATTCATGTTTTATACGTAGGCCGGCTAGGACAAAATTCAAGCACTGCTACGGACACGACACAACAGGGGCAATAATATGTTCAAAGTCCCAAAGGGTGAAATTATTGATAATAAAAGACTGCCATGATTCCCCTTGTTAGCCAAGTATCCCATCTATGTCAAACAAAACGTAAAGCTATAGTATATCGTCTATACTTGAAATAGGAGCTGTGTGAAATGTATAAATTGTGAAATACCGGATCATATTAATAGAAATGGTCGATTAACTCCGTAGTACGTGTTGATTGCGTAATTTCAGTAAAAAAAAAAAAAAAAAAACTATCCGCTTTGAGTGAGTTGTATTCGTAATATTTTTTTATTACAAACCACTTCTATATAACTACTCCTATATATGTATTGGCGGCATGCAAGGGCCGGGTTTTTACTGCCTACTAGACATCTTCATAAAACAATAACACATTGAGCTCCCTCATAACTTTGCACTTACCATGATCTGATATCTGTTCTTCATTTTCGACCTGAGATAAACTTCTTGTACATCTAGTAAACCCAGAAGAGATTAGCTGGCAAACTACCACCAAACGCAAAGTCATTGCCGGACACCTGTACAAGATCATGAAAACATCAATGTATACACCATAGAGAAACCATTTCGAAAAACATTTCGAATAAACCGGAGACATTCAACATTTATATTAAAATACTCACAGTGTCAATGACTGGATAATTAATCAACTTTAAAGTCTACATTCTAAAAGTTGCCTACATGAAATAATGTATCAATGATAAAGTCATTAGCCTACCTTGCCTTTCCAAAAGGGACAAAATACATTTTCTGCAAACACACGAACAGCTACATGTCGTTTAAAAGTGTATTATTTATATGTACGAATGGTTGAATTAGTTTTATACATTATATGTGTTAATTAAAGCAAAACTACTGAACAGCAATATATAGTCTCACCCGAAACTACACAACCTGGATCTGTAAACGCTCAAAACGAAACCACCAGTCACTGAGATAAGCTGTGTAACTAACTCATATATTTTTGTTTCAAATATTGGATTTAAAATGACAATAATAAATCATAGCTATATACGTAATTATTTAAAGTGAAATGCGACAACACTTCCCCCCGTATTATAGTTAAAACAGTAGGAAACAATTAGTTCCACTGTCCATTTTCTTCAGCTGCTATGACCTCACCTCCTGTCTGTCATCACGCTGAGCAGCACCTGGCCAGGCCTGACTAGCAGAGCTGCTCACCTGGATAAACCGATCGATGGTGCAGAATCATTCAAGGATCAGCCTAATAGAACGACCGAAACTGGAATTACATAATACAATGGACAACAACAACAACAATAACGTCACAATTCTCACATTTTCGTGATATAGTATTGTAGTATATTTTAATTGGTTTTATTTCAACCAAAGTGTTCTTCGTTCCTTCATTTGCTGTATTATATTATATTTTTATTGATAATCTTAAAATTGTCTTCCGTAACCAAGACACTTAACCATTCATATTGAAGGGAAACCATCCACACATATCGCCATGCATTATATTTATTTTGTACGAATATATTCTCAAGCAATCCAAAAAATACAACGTGTTTATTATGTTTGATTTTTTGTGTGGTTAATTCAGTTAAAGTCTAATAATCATGAAAAGAGCTTATCATATTTCCTATTGTAGGCTATTCCTATTTTTAAAACTAGATGGCAGCAGTAAACTGATATGCTGGTATTTGAACTGTTGATGCAGATATCAGTTTAATATAACATGTCTGTGTTGTGTTGCAGAGGCGTAAATGCATTTGTGCAGATCTGCGCACAGGTAATGCACACTACAGCGACCGCCGCCACAAATACAGCATCGACACAGACAGCATAAACGACTTAAAACACAAACAAACGAAACAACTAGATATCAATCAACCCTGGTGTTTTCATGCTGGTTAAACGTTACAAAACCTTTAAAAAAACAATGTACATCTTGCGACATTTACATCACTTTACACACACTTTAATTTCCTGAAATGTCGATGGGAATTGAAGATCTGTTAAACCCTGATAATTACATGAACGGGGTGACATTGCCACACGATACCAGAACATGTTTGTTAGCTCTGTGCTCAGGGTTGCCAGACACTTCTCTCAAAATTGCAATGGGAGTTTCCCCCCATTTCACTCTAAATCCGCCCTTTTTCAAATCATTTCCCTCACACCACGCCGCCGCGATCCTTTCCCCTATTTCCCGCTACAAATTAGTGTTTTTCAGAGCTGCCTGTGATTGGCTGGGTTCTCACACGTGATGTACAATGCGCATGATGATTGGTTGATCTTGCTTATCTACTCTCGCGAGAGGCCCCGTGTCTCACAGCCGGGCGGCTTTCGACGGGCGAGCGGATAAATCGCAGCTCCTGCCAGTATATCCCGCTTTATTGACTTATTTTACCACATTTTTATTTTCAATGTGGGAATTATCCAGTCTATATACACACTTTGTCAGGTAAGTCATGGCCAACATGTCTGTGTTTTTGATTAGAAGCATCTGGGCCTAATTATTAGTCTGCGTATGAGTCCCGAACTTCATGATACCAATAACGTGTGTTTTTTGCACGGATATGATCAATAATTATTTATAATCGATAGAAAACACCAAAAATCTAACTGTCAACAATGACGGTATACAATCCCCACGGTAGGGTCGCCTTAAGAAAACAAATACCGCGGTAACCATAATATCATCAGTACGGTATGTGAAGCCACTTACTTCTCTAGTCTACAATTGTTTAGATAATAAAATAATACACTCAACTTGTTTACTATAGTAAGGGGCTTTTTTTGTCATCTTTAAGGCCGAGAGGGACAGCAGAAATAAAAGGCAGCCCTCATTATTATTAACGTTAACCACGTGTTTAGCACGCTACCCCACACGGTGACTTAGTTACTGCATGTTTTACCACAGTACACCACACTGCAATCTCACAGGGGAGACCTGGTAACTTATGACATTTATTTTTCACTAATTACATTTTTAGCTTATCTACTGCAACTTTCTCTTCTTAATTGAGCTCGTATTTGCATATTAAAAATGGGTTGTTATGTAAAAATAGATTTTTCCATGGTCAGTAATAATAACAATAACAATAATAATAATAATAATAATAATACTTAAATATACTTATACTAGTAACTTACATACTATCACGAACATTAACATCTCTGCTATTATACTACAGCTTCTAATCTACTTACCTTTACCTTTACATACTGATACTGATGCATATGAGCTACTTCCTAACCTAAATTATACCTCTGCTACTTTGATTACAACGTATCACTGATATTAACCTGCATGCTACTATAAAAATACATATCCATTAATATTTCTTGCAAATACTCGTCTCATGTGCAAAGTATCTTCTATAATACGATCGTACAGTAAACATAAAAGAGGGAGAATGGCAGCTTGAAAATCTTAGTGTTATTAATGGCGATTAAGTATTACAAGTGTCTCAATATGTGGATTTTTGTGTTGGAATTGTTCTTTCTCAACTAACTTAACCTGGAGTCCATTCGCAGGTCCGTGTTTATGAAAATGAAATGCGTGGGAATGTGTAGTAACTGAGCATCAAAAGGTTATTTTAGCTTCCCCACTAGGTGGCACAAAAATACACACATATTAAAACCAAATACGATGCTCCGGTCTCTGGATTGCAGAATAGGCTACTACTTTCCCAAGGAAGAGATATGGTTCCACCTTGGGCTGTGTTTAAACTGTAATCTTGTTTTTGTACCTTGATTTTTGTTACAAAGTATACAAATGTTAATAATAAGAATATTAATAAGATCATTGATGATAGACTATTCTATATATTGATCTATATTTGAAAAAGTAGGAGGCAGGGACAGGTATTAATGCTCAGGGCTGATACGTGTTTTAACACTTATCTCCCACTTGGTGTACACTTTTATTGCTTACAATAAACATGTCCAACATGACCTTTCTTTTAAGTTATATTCATAAATCTCATCATTGTGTTAGGTCATAAGTTATCATGGATCAAAGATGAGCTCTGACCACTCTATTTTAAAGTGGTAACATAACGATTAGGTTTACAATCCAACTTTAATAGTGGGGGGAAAATAAGTGTAAAAATATAGGGCTTATTTAATGTATATGTATAATTAACATTGTATGATGAAATTGCTATTTGCTACTGTATGTTGTGACCCTTACAATATTTAAAAAAAAACAAATGAGATTAATTTAGGTATTTACTTTACAGTGGGAAACACTGTTTTCCTTTTAAACGAAACCTCTGAACTGCTGTTTAAGATTTAATATCATTGAAGATGATTTCTTGTTTCTGAGGAACTATATTGCATTGTTAATACACACAGTATTACAAAACTCTTCTACTGGACTTAAATTGCTATTTTATAGGCATTACAATCAACAGTCCTGATAAATGGATTAAAAAAAATGATTAAAAGCATATTATTGTTTGCCCAGGGGCACTTGTTATGGCCATCTTGCCTTCATTACATTCCTGAACTATATTGCTGTATAATTCATAAAGGTAATACAGACATCATGTTGCTGATAGGAATTATTCAGTTTTATGGATGGTGTCCTTTTAATTTTGCCTTTCATGGATTATAAAATTGTTTAATATCTGCTGAAGTGAATCACTGGAGAAGCAAATAAAGCCATTGGCCTCAGGTCACAATGTCATTTGTGATAGTAGCAAATTCTAACAGGATCATTTATTCCTGTACATGATTGATAACAGCATGGGTTAAATGGAGAAAGGTTCCCTTCTATTAAAGGATCATCTTGAGTGAAGACCTCCCACTTAAAAGTCAGGCACAATGAGGAGACAAGGGACTATCTACAGGTCAAATTAAATAACTTATATAATTTAAGCAGAATGACAGTGCAATTTGTCCATTCACTGTTATTACTCTGACCCCTATTAGACTCACAGACCAGTCTCCTTTCCACCTTGAGGAATTAAAACTTTCAAAGTAAACACAAATCCTAAAAAAATCTGGACTAAATCTTGTTAATAAGGGATTATACAATGTTTTTTTATTTTTTAGGTTTTTGTTGAATAATTATTCAAATATCATCATTCATATTTTAACTCTTAAGTTCACTGAATTATGGAGTGCAAGTTTACATTGTCTTCTCTAATCAAGTTTTATATTTGCTGTGACTATATTTGAAATGTTGTACAATCATTCATATACATTCATGAACGATGTTTCATTTGGTTTATTCCATTATTTGTTTATTTAAAAAAGATTATCTACAAACCTGTCATGAACATTTAAAACAACATATTTAACATAAGTAATAGTACCACAGGAATAATGTGTACTTAATTTTTCAATCTTTATTCAGCTTTCATTCAAAGCGAGGCTGCCAGATGTCAATATTCATGATTTGAAAAAGAAACACATTTTTATTTTGGATGAAAAATCTGTGAACTACTCAAACTTAATTCACAAATGGATTTAAATAATATGGCTTCTGGAAATGACTTCTCTGAATCCCAGGTAAACCCAGTTTTATTTTGTTAAAGTGCTAAGAGAAAATTGTGTTCCAACTAATAATGTCAGACTGCATTATAGTTTCAAATGAAATAATCAAAACATAAAATGCTAAATATATATATTATTTAATGTGCTGTTTTTAGACGAAGATTATGCTTATTTAGTAACATATTACTGTTGTGTTTTCTTCAAATTACAATGAGGCTACAGTAGTGTTATCCATTTGTACATTTACTAATGTTTTTATTTTAGAAGAAATTTCACTACAAGAGTGGAGAAGACCTTTTAAAAGTGGAGACTTCATCTTCCTTCAGTCTTCATGAGTCAGCTGATGCAATTATTCCTGTACAGGTTTTAGAATTTAAAACGCACCTTTTGGAGGCAGTTGAGGAATTACGTATACAGAGGGTAAGAATAATATTACATTTCTTGCTGGTTTTCTTTGGATAAAGCTTATATCATAAAATGTCAAATTAACTTCTTAATTGTTCCTGATAATGAACTCTACATGTTATGTTAATATTTTGTATGTAAAGGTAAATGCAAATTCAATTAAAGAAAGACATTTGCATAGATTAGTACTACACAAAATCATAATCTAATCTTCAGAAAACATTCCAGGGAATTGAGACTTTTAAGGCTGTATTGCTAATCTGCAAAATATGTGAATTCATGCTACACAACAGACATTGCAATCCAAATCATGCAATACTTTCATGCCTTTATACTCTAACAAAACCGCAATGGACATGCATAATCAGTGACATTGAGATCATTTCTTTCCTTCTTTTGTAATTCTTTTCCCACTGTTTCTTTTTCCCATTTGTTTTGGGTTTCACTGGGTTCATAGAAACTAAAGGTCTCTATTCGGCAGAGTCATGAGAAACAGAAGAATGTAATTTCGTAGGAGGTGTATTATGAGTTTTTAGAAGAGGGTAAAAGGACCTAGCAGCACTTTTTGGTCATCTGGACATAAGCCAGCTGTAGTCAGACTTCACATCAGTTTAGGGTCATGAAGCAGGGACCTGACCAATTCTCATACTTGCCTGTAAAACAGCCCCCTGGAGCAAGCACTTTAAAACTGGTCGGACACGTTTTAAAGGTTATAACAAATAAATAAACTATTGAATCCCTCCACTTTTATTGTTATGATCATGTTTTTGTAAAAATACATTAAATCAGCATGTTCCCCAGGCATGCCATAAAAATAACATTTTGGGATTTCTTTGTTCTACTGGTGTGGGGATGAAACAGGATGTCTGGTCTAACATCAGTTTCCAACTGGCACCCTTCTCTGTTATTGTTATTATTATTATTTTAGTATTATTTCAGTCATATGCTTCTGTGTAACTGAAGATCCTTAAATGATCCAATGTATTTATAGATAATTAAAGCAATTAAGAACCATATTATGTTTTTTATTTTTTTAAATTTTTTTAGCACTATACAGTTACTTCAGGATTGAGGAAAAATACAAAATTTGTATGATTTCAGAATTTTAAAGGGTGCCAGAAGATGGCTGTGTGAGTTGGAGTTTCACTTGTTTCCCCACTTATGGCACAGTGGTACAGCCTTTGTCTTAAGATTTACTGGGGTAACCAAGTTTAATTACCTCTTTACAGGGCAAAAAAAATCTATTCATTATTTTATTTCAAACTGTTAACTGCTTTATCTAGTGTGCAGTTCTTTGGAATTTGCCAT
The DNA here is from genome assembly GCF_036373705.1 of Amia ocellicauda. Classification (NCBI taxonomy): domain Eukaryota; kingdom Metazoa; phylum Chordata; class Actinopteri; order Amiiformes; family Amiidae; genus Amia; species Amia ocellicauda. Next base: position 2,640,407 of record NC_089853.1, read on the forward strand.
GCTGGTAGCACACTTTAATGGGAACTTATAAATAAACTGCATAGGTCTACTCCTACATACGTATAAAAAGTCACAAGATGTATAAAGCAATTGACTTTTACCTACCTTTGAGGAGTGAAGGAGGATAAGGATGCTTCTGTGCTAATATCAAAGACCTAATACACTAGTGTTTCTTACAGTTGCTGATTTAACAAAGGTCTGTTAAAATATAAATGATAGTTTTCTCTACTTGTTTTGTGTTTATCCTTAAAAATATTTGATAGAATATTCTACTGATAGAATAAAGATTTGCTCACTCAGAGACCTCACTTGAAAATAATGTGTTGTACCTGCCTCGTGACTTTAAATTAGCAGTTACAGCACTTTTCATTTTTCTGTAAATTTTTCATTAGACAGTCTGCCTTTGGTAATAATTATGAATGCTAAGAGAATGATACACTTTTAATATAAGAAAAAAATAAACATGTAAGGAATTACATAGCTTGATCACCGTGGTCATGTGGAGAAGGGATCCTAAATGATGGCACTGTGTACTAAGAAGATATTATATAATTTACTTTTTTTGTTACTAAATGTGTCTTTTTTTTTTTCATTCAGGACACTGAAATGCGATTTGAAGAACAAGTTAATAAGCTCGTACTGGAAAAACAAGAATTAGAATGGCAGAAGGTACATGCATTCATACGGAAATACATGAATGTTATATACTGTATCATTATTGTTTGAACATGATCATTATAACCCCATTGACAGAATAACAAGACTTGGCAGTTTATTATTATAGAAATATTATGGAGAATTTAACTCACATCTTGCTTACACACTATCCAGGTTATCAAATTCGTTAAGCTTATTTTCTCTATAGATTATTTTTTATTTAATTAGTTGCAGAAATGATTTCTCTATCTGTTGGACCATAAAAACTCTAGTGCAGTCTGGTAGTATTAAAGTGTTTATTAGAAATACATTAAAATGGCATTTACTTGTATTTGTGATGCATACATTCACAATGCTTTTGCCATAACTGTTGGGTTTGTGTTAGATGAAGGTTGACTACCAAATCAGTTTTCATTGTTAGCATCTTGAACCATTTATGACAACAGAAAAATATCAGTGCCTAGACTTCCTCTGGGCCACTCGTTCTTATGATCATTTTGTAAAGTCTCAAGTAGCAGTAGCAGTAGCAGTCTCAAGTGTCGTTTTATGGTGCCTAAATCAGTGCTGGACACATCGTTTTTGATGCAGTCTAGTGTTTTTATTTTTTTATATTTTTTTATTGTGTGGAACAAATTAATTCTCCCAACACCTTTAACTATCATACATTTTTCATATTGAATTTCCAAAATGCCTGTATTGTGCTATGTTGGAAACATTTGAAAATGTTTGGAAAACACATAAGAATGCTAAGGTATTTGTAGTAATTTATTCATAGATTTATGACTGATTGGTAAACATATGTTTCTATGCGTATTTGTGTGGTTAGAAAAGTAATTAAACATTCAAGTGATTCATGCATGTTTTTTTTAACTTCAGGAATCCCTTCAAAATCAGTTAGATACTTTAAAAAATCAGCACACTGATGCTCTGAGTGCTCTCAAAAAACAGGTGATGTAGATATCTTTCCTTCATTGCCTTTGAAGTAGAAGGTAACTTTCTTTGTACAACAAATAAAATAAAATAAAAAATCTGTGATTTATATTTCTTTTCACAAAATAAAATGTTCTTCACTATGAAACTTGATTTTATTGTTCAGCACTGCTTATTAGTGTAACTTTGAATTGATATTTTACCTTTAGAAGTTATCAGATAAGTATCTGTTTTTTGTGAAAGTATTCTAAACACTGAAAATGAATAGTTTCAGGCAAGAATCAGAGGAATTGAAGGAGAGAAGGTACAGTGATTTTTACTATAATACAATGGCAATGATTTATTTTTTATCAAACTGCTCTACAGACTCTCATAATACAAAAATATATTGTTACTACAGATTAGTCTTTAGAGTGTTATTTTTCTTATCTTATCCTTTTCTTAATTTGCTATTTCACATCGAATCTGCACACCTTTCTTGGCATGTTTCAGATCAATCACTGTATTTTCACCTTTCCAATAAATAGGGAAATCACATTTAATAGACTTCTTGTAGATTTTTGCTATGTAAACTTGTCTTTCAATTGTAAGGGAAAATACCTGCTAACTGCAGAATTGAAGGATAAAGAGATGAATAGCCTAAAGGAGGAGCTAAAAATATTACAGGTAATTATTCATATATCACTTACATATTCCATACTTCATGCACATGACACACTGGTAGGATGGAGTAGTAAAGTTTCCTCTGGCCTCTTCTAAGTAACACAGTGGAATTTGTTTATTAAGCCAAAGAGATGACACAGCCTGATACATGCTAGCACTTACGAGGTCAGTAATACCAAGCTGAAGAACTGCGTTTTGCGTTTCAGTCACGGAGTTCATGCTTCTATTATTTTGAGACACTGAATGTAATACACTGATTTACTTTATCAGTATATAGTCTTCATTGTAAGTAATGACATATGAACAGTGTATATCCTATATGACAGTAAATACAACGACGTTTTGTCATGCATGCACTGATTGTTTAACAAACTAGGCTTAAAACAAAAAGCAACTTGACACAATATTTGTTTCACTGTGTTTCTTGTGTGCTAGAACAAATTGTTGGTCAGTTACTTAGTGATATTCATATACATTTTTTACTATCTGAATCGAGAACAGTGTTGTAGAAACGTATTATCCAGATAACAGTATAGTTGTAATAGTTCCCTGAATTTTCTAATGTTCTCTGTTCTTTTTTTATTCATTTAACTTAAATATACTTTTCCTTCCCTGCATTTTGTTATTTGTGAATGTTTCATCTATGGAATGTAGTAATTTTTAGTTATTTTGTAATGTTTTGACTATATTCCCTGTAGTCTACTAATTGGTTTTGCCATGGCGTCATATTACTATGTTCACATTGTTTGTAATGTTGCCACAGTGTTATTTGGTCAGCTGGGTAGTAATGTCATTGATATATTAATTGACTCATACATTAAAAGTAGTGTGAATCACATCAGAGAAGTATGTAGCCTAATTTGAGAACAGTTTTAGGAAATTATGAACTGCTTCTGGTGGCCAACAGTATTTTGTAATAATAATAGTTTTTTTCTACAGTTGTTCAAGTACAGTTTGCAGAAGAAACTAAGTGAACTGGTAAGGACTCCAATTATATATTTTGTTGACAGAGAAATGTGGGAGTAAGAGGAGTTAAACGAGAAGTACAAGAAAGCGAATGGCTCATCAGTAGTAACGGACAGGGAGTATGTGACACTTGGCCCTCAAATGCTGCAGAAAAAATATCACTATTAAAATATTTTATAACATCTTGTCACACTGTTTAACCTTCGTATGGTCAAAAACAAACAGCTTGAAACAGCCGAACATCTAGGGATGACAGAAACAAAAATCAAAGTCCTTAAAGCGCAACCTTAAATTTTGTCATCTCAGATGACAATGTTTACAGAATCACTGCAGCATAAACAAACTTTACCTGACCCTAAATTACAGCAAAGGTACACTAACCCTCTCTGATGAAGGAAAAATCTTAAATTTCCTCTTGGATCCCAGTATTGAACAATTACTTTAACTGGCAAATTATTATATGTTAATGGAGTTGCCTTTTACAGGAACAGAAGCTACAGTTGCAGACACAAGCCAAGGACAACCACCTGAACCAGCTGAGTGAGGTTGAGAAGCATTTTGTAGCCATCTCTCGTCAGTGTGTTGCAGTTAAACAGGCGCACGAGAAGCTAGAACTAAATGGTAGGCCACAATCATTAAAAAAAAATGTTTTAATTGAGATGTACTATTGTACTTTTCAGACTGCAATAAAGTTATATGAATAGTACACATCAAAATGTATACATTTTCAAAGTATCATGTACTAAACAATTTATTCAAAACATATTTATAATGGGAGTTTTACTATTTACAAAAAACAAAAACCTGTTTTATTTTTTATTTTTTTATAAACCACTGATACATTTTATGATGTCTAGGCTACTGGTGCTAATTTAAAATAGCCAAGAAGATAAGATGTTTTTTATCCAGCATAGCTGGTCTGGAGATTGTTTAACTTATACATATTGTTTTAAGGAATGTAAGAAAGCCTTACCTTACATTGTGCCAAAACTTTTAATCTTTAAAGTTACATATTTTGTTGTAATGGAGAATTCATTATTTGCAACCATTAAAAGTAACTGATAAAGGTTCATTAAAATAGCAAGAGGATTATCCATACATTTCAGACAAAACAAATGGTTTGTTGTATTTATAATGTGCAGTCACTTAATACATAGTACTAGGATAACAAATATAAATTAATTGTGACACATTTAACTATCTTAGTATTCACATTATTTTTGAAGTAATAATAACAAAGTATGTTTTCTGATTAATCAGAATAAGCAGGATTGGGTCAGCAATATTAAGCACATTTAATTATTTAAAATTGTTTAAATAGGTTTGTTAAATGTGATAGTGGCTGTACAAATGTATGTTTTACAAACTACTACAGAAATGTACATTTGACTTGACCTTGGATTTCAGTCTTTTGAAGTCTGTATTTTCCCCTGCCTTTTTAACATTTCTCAACAGTTGAGATAATGCTGCTTTATTCAGACACTATGTTGTTCTAAGCCAGAAGGACCTGCCTATTTGATGAATCATGGTGTTTGTACAGAAAATGTGATACTTTTCACAACTTTATCGAAAAACAAAAACATTTGTCTTACAGTGGAAGAAGCAGTGAGGCTTAATAAGAAATGTACGGTTGTGAACAGAACTCAGGAGGCCACAATACTCAGTCTAAAGCAGGTAAAGATCTTCGTTGGAAATGTATGATATTGTTGACCTTATTTACATCTTTCTCACACACGGTGGGTTTTTATTCTGATCGTGTAAGAACCTGCATCACAGAAACCTTTTTCATCCAGTACAAAATTGTATTCCACGTCAGTATAGCCTTTTATACTTGACCTTTGGACCAATAATGCCTAAGCTAAAACAGACCCTCTAGAAACACTTCATTGTTGGCACTAAGCCATACTGCTAGAAGTACTACAGGGGGTGCCTTCTCATCCAATCCTACAACCTGCCCTTCCACAAACGGATGAGAGTATATTGTCCCATGTACAAGTTCTTACACATTACCTTACCTCCAGGCAGATGAAGCCACTGAATGGGAATCTTTTTGGAATCATATCTCCATCTTATTATTCCTGAGATATTTATCTTGAAAAATAACTTTCTAGTGTATATCAAACTCATGTTTATTAAGGAGACTAAAGGCATTTGTCGGAGAGGTAAAATGCCTTACAAGTTCAGGTGAGATATTAATGAAAAGGTGCAATAATGTATCCATCAGACTTGCATTATATTTATCATTCTTATTTTACACTGGTTTATGACTTTGCCAAGAACATTTGAGGAATTGCTTTGTGATAAGGCTGGATTCCAGTTTTTCAGAGAAAAGTTAAACAGACCAATCTGCGCTGCCAGATAATGCTATTAGTGTTGCAAATGCTCGTTTCACTATGATGGCATCATAAAGAATTCTTGATACTATCTGTGAACGGCATTCATAACCTCTGCTGTTTGTCTGAGTAAATGTCAGGGTTCTGCAGGAGAGAGGGATATGAAACAGACAGCACACTATTAGAAAGGGAGTGGCGCGGGAAAAGAGGGCAGGGTTTCTTCAGATTCAGATTTAATTGTCATTAAAAAGAGATGAAAGGGAGATATATTTACACCTTACACCTAACTGCTTTGATTCAAAATATAAATGAATAATTTATAAATAAAACAGACAAAAAGATATTCAGCAAAGATATTTTCTGTATTCCTCTTTCCAAATGTGTCTGTTTCGAAGTATAAAGCTACTCGCTGCAATCCATTTTATCTACTGTCAATAAAAATTTCAAGTTGGGTTTGATTGCTGGTAGATTGTTCTTCCTTTTTTCTCATGTATTGTCTTTATTGTTTAAGAAAATGCTAGATTTTATACTGTCCAAAAGTCTAATTTGTGTTATGTTCTCATAAAGGATTTGGAGAAAATGAGTAATGAGCTGATTAAATTCAAAGTGTCGTCTGTTTGCAAAACTGGAGAAGAAAGCATCCATCAGACATTACAAGACCAACACATACAACAACTTCAGCACAGACTCCACATGGTAGAATGTTTCTATTAACTTCTTTATTATTATTATCATTATTATTTTATAATGGTGGGCTTACTATTTTCAATGTCTTCTGTCATGTTTAAGTTTTTAAAACATTTATATTGTTCTTTTGATGGCTTTTTCTAGTTTTTATGATGTAATAAAGGAACAAAAGAGGAAACCACGAACATGAAATTATTATTCTTGAACTGCTTTTAGTACTTAATACTCAAATGTGTGTTTATTCTTATGAAGGAAACTGAAATTAACAAAAGACTGACGAAGGAGAATGCAACCACAAGAGCAGAAAAACAGGTGCAAATGTAACTTTTTTTTCTTTGTAAGATAAATCGAATAAAGTAATTCTTTATTTTCAAACGTATGATTAAGTATGCCCTGTGCTTTCCTACTGTTTTGAAAGCATTAAAGAAAACATTTACTCAGGGATCTCAGTGAGAAAATTCACAGTAATAAAAATGAATAAATAGTTTATTATAGTTCTGCAGCATCAGATGTCATTAACACACGTTCAGTGTTTGCTGTTTGTGTTCAGGAGGTTATGAACTCCCTAAAGCATGCCCAGCAGCTGCTTCAACGGCAGACCGAGGCAATTGGCCGAGTGGAACTTGAGTTGAATGCTCAGAGAGAGGAATATCAGGTCAGGGTCTTTAAATGTTCATTTGTCTGTGTCTGTCTCAGATAATAAAGAAATGAGGTCTTTATTGGCAGAAACTATTACACAAACTCATGTAAACATTTTCTATATTTTTTTTAAACAAAGATTGTGTTAAGGGATTTTGATGTTTTTCAGGTCCTGTTTTTTTCCCCTTTTTTCTTTTAAATCTGCTCTCTTATCTTATTTGTTTATGTGAAGAAAAAAAGCAAGATTCTATGCATTTCTACTTATAATATGTTATTAATAGCATTCCCCCCCACATATGTCTTAATGCTATTTTAACATTTTAATACTTATAATGTTTTTTTATAATTACATGTGTATTTGTGGTCTTTCATACAGGATTTGAAGCATTTTCACATATTTTAGAAGTCTGTTTGTAATTTGTAGGGTACTGTTACACTGCTATTCACAGGATACTCGATTAAGCTAAACTAAAAACTAAAAACTAAAATATGTGCTGTAATTGGGATGTCATGAATCTTTGCGGATGATATATGCTATAGTTTCTTAAAAGTATATGTGATTGATGTTTTGATTGTATGACTTTAATTTATTTTCTTGTAAGAAGCAATATTCTGTTAGCAAGTTTGTTGAATTTTATGTGCATTATATTGCTTTATTTCCTTTTCATATAAAACATTACTGTACCTTACTGTGCTGGTATGTGCCACTATCCCTTTCAGGTTATCTTAATGAGGGTCTCCACTGAATCATTCACTTCTTCCGCCCTGTTCAAAAATGTTTTCACTGTTGTATGCTCTTATATCATACTAAGTGAAACCTTAAAAATTAAAGTGTGCAATTATCTTTAATACTTACACTAACTAAATAAGATTAAAAATACTTTTTTGTTTGCATGAAATATGTTGTAATGATGTGAACTGACTTTGAGATTACCTGAATTGATCATCATGACAGTAAATCTGACATTGAGACAACCCAGAGAACTTAAAAAGTACAACTTTCAACAAATACGAGTAATTTAGTCTTGCACCGGAGAATTTAGTACCCGAGTAGCATTCCATTAAGAAAAGTGAAACTGTCGAATGAAGACAGTGACACATACTAACTTTATGATTAAAGGAAAACAAGTAATCTGTTTAAACATGACTGAAATCAGTAGATAAAAAGCCTGTATTATAAGTATTTTCTCTAATATTCTAAATATTAGAGATTTAGAAAGATATTTAGAGAGATGTTTGTAGTATATCATAATTAAATGATTTTGGTTTGTGCTCTTATATTTAAACATATCTGACACTTGAGTATTGGGGGGGAGGGAATCTGACCTATGCAAATGCTTACTGGATAAATTTATATGAGGAATGAAATAAATGATGTAAGACAGCTGCACATAAAATGGCATCCCATTATATATCATTTTATATTGCACATTAGGAGGCATGAACTGCAACTGAATAATAGTAAGTGTTTTTATTTCCCCTTTATAGCCTTTTCTTCTTTATAACCTCCTACGTGTTTTCAGTTAGCTGGATTAAATGCACATTTTTACTAATTTATTAAAATTATTGTCAAGATGACACATCCTAACTGATTTGTATGGCGCTCTCTGCATGTTTAAAATCCTACGTCCAAGCTAAATAAACGCATAAAAATTCATTATTGTTGTATTAAAAATTTCTTGGGTGATTAATTTTATTGCAGGCCCTTAAAACAGACAATGAACTGCTCAGAGAGAAGACCCAAGAAAAGGAAGACAAATGTGCTAGTCTGATGGAGGAATATGAAAAATTTAAAACAATTTGGGGAAAAGAGGTAGAGTTTTGCAATAAGTTGTTCTAAATCATATCCTAGGTCTACTCTAAGGTATAGGTAGATATTTGAATTGTCAAATGTGTTTATTATGCTTTTAATATTTCACATGGTGCTATAATATGTTGTATTCTACCTATTGTTTTAGATATTACATGGATTTTAATACCAAGCTTTTGAACACTAAATTCTCTCTAATTTTGTGGATTCTATTGTGTTTGTAAAACAGGAGGAGCGTATTAAAGATGAGATACAGACAGCACAGAAAGAGCTTCAATCTCTTAAGGAAGTTTATGATTATCTCCATGAGCAGAACAACCAGCTAGCATCCTGCAAAGTCCACCAAGCAGAACACATTCAAAGAATAGAGGTAGATTGGGTTTTTCCCCCCATTTGGTTCTGGTATTTACTCCTAAAACAAAAATGTTATTTAAAAAAATGTAATGACTTCCACTTTACTGGATTAATTCATTTTGTGGTTTTAATGGTGTCGAATTGGCATCCAAACAAAATAATCCGAGTGCATCCGGAATCTCCATGTTTTCTCCGTTAAAGGCATTGACAAGCAATGACTTCATATGAACTTCCAACTTCCTGGCTTAAATATTTTCAGTAGGAGTCAATGGTGCAGACATTGCTGAATTAGATAAACACACATAATATGTAAAAAAAAAATACATAATTGTTACTTCATTCATATTGTGAAAGGCATATTATGTTGAAAAATGTGCTTTGAAAAAAGCAAACCATTGACTACTTTTTCACCACATTCCCTCTCACTGTTTCTCTCCGAATAGGATACTTTAAAAGAAAAAATATGCAATGCTGATGGAAAGATTATCTTTGAAAGGAATGAAATATCCAGTGTATCTGATTGTGAAATTAAGGAAATGCATACTATTCGAGAAGAGAAAAACTCTCAAAGAGAATCTGTTCAATTGCAAAGCAGCACAACACATACTTTGACAGATAACAGTGCTGATACGATTGAAGGCAATGAATGTTCACAAGGTATGTTGCGTGAATACTGCTGATGTTGATACTAAGTTTATTTTTTCATTCTCACTTTGTCTTTGTTATTGGTATTAGATATCAGAGACATGTATATTCAGTGTTAAGATTAAATAGACTGTTGCTGAAAATATATTCTGCCAGATTTGGGTTATCCAACAACATACTAGTGTTCATTTGTCTGTAATTCCCAAATCTCACTTTCTTTCTATATATATGTATATGTATATATATATATAAACATAATTATCAGCTATTCAGTTTAATGTACCATTTATATACACAGATAAATGCGCAGATGCCAGTTTCAAGGAGCCTGTGGGGACAGTGAATGATGAACTTCCAAAAGCAGACTACCGTGTGGTTATCAACGTGCAGACTGCCGATGTTTATGCTTCTGGAAGCAAAGACACAGAGGGGACTGGAAGTATTTGCTCTACAGCAGACTTTGCTAGTGCAAATCTCAAGCCACAAGGAAGTCCTGATACCTTGGCAAAAGTCCCAGTTAGAGAAACTATGATTTCAGACAGTGCTGATGCATTAGGTGTCTATAGTGCAGATACAGGTCAGCAGACAGACTCCAGCAAACATAAATCTGGCATGGGTGAAAGTCATCTAGTTTATGGTATGCTTGATAAGAACTCCACAACCACCACCACAGTGTGCAACAGAGGTGACTATATTGGTGAGCTATCCAGTCCCAGAGGCCAGCTTGTCTATTCTGTTGAAGTTGACCAAGTAGCTGAGAAAATAAGGTATAGAAAGCAAGAGCAGACTGCATGCATCCCTGAAACTATACTCCAAAACATTGCTAAAGAGGATAACCAGAAATTCGCTGAGTGCACTGAGTGTAGTCCTGAGGTTACTGCAGATAAAAGTGATTTCAATGAAACTCATCCAGCCTATCTTGAAACCCCCGACGTTCTTTCTGATCTTAGCACCACTTCACAAAAAGATACTACACATCAAAGAGAAACTCGTTGTTTAACTCCAGAAGAGAATGAAGTCAGCAGTTGTAAACTACAAGATGACACAGCTGTGGTTTCAGCTGTAGCAAAATGTGACAAATTACAAATCGAGGACCAGATGGAAAAAGAAGACAACTCCCATTTAACTTCATCACCGTTCCTTACTTTGTGTCAAAACAAAATGTTGCACACTGACACAAGCAGTACAGCTGAGCCCCAAAAATCCCTTTTAAAGGAGCAGATAATAAGAGATAGTGTGCAGGAAATTAAGCAATTGCCAGCTGATATTAGGCACATATCACAGGACATCCATACAACCAACAATATTGAGGTCAAAACAGGCAAGGTTTCTGAACCACAAATATGTCAGTCAGAGATCAATGCAAAGGATGTATTTTCTGGTAGGGATTTGTCTGTCAACACATTTGTAACATTGAGCAGCACACCATGCCTTAAAGAAATAAATAGAAGTGGTAACTCCAGTGATCACAGTTTTTTACATAATGCCGAAAATGCAACAAATGAGGAAAGCTGCCAAGCTACCTGCTGCAGTGAAGCACTTCAGTTTGAAACCAGCAAGAATGAAATTGTATCACCAACACGTGAAAAGAAAAATGACAGTGAACATCAAGATACCATGAAGTACACAGGAGTAGAAATTGTTTTGCATTCATTTGACAATATGCTTGTATCTGGAAACAAACGATTTAGGTCAGCATTTGAGTTGGGGTCTTTGAGAAATAAACCCCTCCCAGTGCCTTTGCAGTTCCAAGAATTTGTTGCTTCTTCAAAATTAATACAAGATAAAATTGATAGCAGCAGGACCTCAAAACCTCCGATACCGTCCTTTTTAAAAAGAAAATCGGAGTTGCCTCCTGGATTCGAGGAGTTTCATTTAACATCCACAAATCCCAAACATTGGAAAGATCATAAACAGGCCAAGAAAGGTAAGATGTTTTCTTTAGGAAAATGAAAGTAAATGGCAGCTGGAGACTTCTCATGCAAGTAAGAAAATCCAATAAAATTTCAATCTAATGGTATATTTATAAAATTAAATTATATTAAATTATATAGTTAAATTATATACGCGTATCTTTTTTATATTGTACAATGGTGTGGTTGGTCTTTGCACACAGAGTCATAAAAAATATTCAGTAGTATTCCTGCAATTCTGCAACTGCAGTGCATTTATTTTATTAACAACTTAATTCATCATGAGGTACTCAAAAAAGTATTCCTAATAAAAAATAAAATATTTTTAAGCATAAATTCTAATTTGAAGTTTACAAAAAAAAATTGTCAAAGCTTCCGGAGTTAGTAATTAAAGATTTTTTTTAAACTAGATTCCAAAAGATGTTCCCTTGCACAGCAAAGCACCCGTCACCCCTTAAAAGGAATCTGAATGGTTGGGTGCTTCTCTAAGCCATGAGATCAAAGTATACATCTTTATATTTTATTGCTTAATGTACAGTACAATGAGATACTGGATCAGATTTTATATATGGCTAAGGTAAACAGAAAATCCTCTTTTGTGCCTTTTTTGTTTAAATAAATAGTAATAGATCTTAAGATCAAAGATAACTGAAAAAAGCATCTATGGAATTACACTTTGGCTAGCACTAAGTGCAGTTGCTACCATTTCCTCTTTGTCATTCAGATTCCCCCCCAATTAAAAGGGCTGCTGACATGTTGAATACTTCCAGTTTTCATCTTTGCCACAAGAGAGATCCTGGAGAGGAAAGGAATGCAACAGCACAGACGTTTTGTGAAATATCCTCAACTCCAGAGCATGTAAGTTGACTAAAAAATATTGTACAAAACAACCCGAGTGAGCTAATTTTATAGATATGTGTAGCAACGAATGCATCTGGATGGTTTAAGACCCCTTCAATTTCCCAAAAAATACCAGCAGGGCAAGATGGCAGCATTTTTCACAATTAAGGTTGATAGAGAACAGCGGGAAATAGTCACAGCATATAAATCAGAGAGATGTTATCCAGCACTTTGCTGGTTGGAGGAGGGGAGAGACAGCTCACTGTGTATCCCATTGAAAACATTAATTGCTGGAGAGAACCTGTTAGCATGTTGATTAAACTCTTCCTACAAACAGTGTTTGCCAAAAACTTAAATCTGAGGCCAACACTGTGACACATCCTTACACATCATATTCAGCTTAAGAAAACAATATTCTTTGACATCAACAGACATATCTTAGCTACAGAAGGTTAAAGATGTATGCATCTTAATCTTAAAATATATTTTGAGATTTTAAAAACAAAGCACATGTCTATGGTTTTCTTTGATAATTAATTTTTTTGCATTTGATCTGAAAAACACTGATTCCAGTACTTATTTCCAGGACATATAAACTAACATTTCAGTGTGTTTACAATATTAAGGGGAAAAAGGTTTACAAGTGGTTTCATCAGTTAAAATCACAAACTATATATTGATGTATTTTTTAAATCAAACTTTTTCTTTTTTGAACAAAATACTCCCAATATGTTGTCTCCATTTTTTTTTTTTTTTAAGACAATTAATGAGTATTTTACAACTGCTTGCAAAATGTTCAGTATACGGCAAGTTAAAAACATTTGGAATTTAAAAATACGACAAAAATCAAGATACAGGATCCGGGTCCACATTTTTTTTTTTCCAGTATAAGGGAATTTGTCTAAATGAAACATTCATAAACATGTCTCTTCAGGATGTTTTATACACCAAGCACTATAAGTAGATGAGGATGAATTACCTGTGGAAATAGTTACTAAGTGACATTCATTAATCAATACCTTACACTCTTTCGCTCAGTTTCACATAACATCCGACAGTGTCATTCTATTAGAAACAGGTGTTCCCCATTGAAAGAAAATTGCTGTAAGATGCAGCATTGACACATACAGGCCTCTGGTAATTCACTCACACCCAATGTCTCCAAAAATATTTTCTGACAGTAGTGCTTTATTATGATTAATGTTAAATAACATTAAAGGTCAAAGGGAGAAAGATAGAGGGGACAGACAGAAAAGATGTTTGTTTCAATGTACAGCATCTTTTCCTGAAAACACCAGAAAATCTTATTCCATCTTCTCATCTTTTATGTGGTTTTCTAGGTCTTGTATGTATGCTTCATCATAATCACATGCGTATACGATATAATAATCATCACTGTATTGTAGGAGACGACTCAGGCTGCCAGGTTTCCAATTCCTCCACATGGCTGTTTGCCTTCACAAGCAGAGCCCAATTTAAACACCACTCCTACCACCGTGTCAGATGCTTCCTACAGACACGTAGGAACTTTCTCTGTACCGAGTCCGGAGGTGGCGTGGACCGAGTCTGATGACCTGGAAATTCAACAGACCCAACTCAGTGACCAAATCAGTGGGATTGAGAGATTTTTAAGGTTGGAAAGACTTAGTCACACAAAGAAACGGAAAGTTGATGGAAGAATCAAAGAACAGAAAGGTACAACCGAGCAGTAGCACCCGTTTTTACACGTGCTTTTCCATTAAAAGCAATCTAAAAGCTTCAGTAACAAAAAAAACAAAACAAAAAAAACCTGTAGAGCTGAAAATGCTAAAGATGATCGCTTTAAGCTTTCATTGCCAAGTGTGCGTTTCTAAATACCTAATTGAAGCCGAGTGCACCGCATACGAATACGTATTATCACATATTTCCTTGACAAAGCCAGTGAAGCAATTGCCATGACACCAAATCTCCACCAGCTCTGAGGTTTAGGCTACATGTTAAGGCAGGTGTTTTCAGTGAGGGTTGGCGATATCTGTTAAAGACTTTCCCAATAATCAACAAGACCCGAGCAGAGCAAGTTCCATGAACTGAAGAGTATGTTTTCTGAGCTTTAATCGTTTATTGAATTTCAGGACTGTTTCACACAGGGAAATGCTCATTTTTAAACTACTGTATTCCTTCACGTTTCCAATGTTGATGTAGGTTTTATGAACAAGAAAGTTAATAAAACAAAGTTAATCTTCCGTTTTTTTATTTTGTATATATAAAAATGTCAAAACATGGTTTTGAGATTCTATGATGTGGAGGAAAGGCTGAGGAGGCTGTTTTTCACTGTGTTCAGGTTCTGTTTCCAGGAGTTGAGGCTGTCGTACAGCTGCTGCCACTGCTGCTTTCCAAAGGTCCTGTGTGTACTGTGACTGTGAAATGAGAGAGAGCGTTGGCTTTACTTTAATGCATTTTCACAGCACTCTACACCACATCTCAATAGAATAACCACACACATTATCATGTCATGTCATTAGAAATGGAGCCGTTTTATGCTGAATGAAAAAAGGTGCATGAATATATATATAATATGGGTATATAAGTAGTAATCACATACTGAATTTAAATGTATTCATGTATTTAGAACTTAAAAAAAGGCATTTTGTATGAGAAAACCATTAATCAAAACCCGAATCGTTGTTACGAACAGACTTCACAGTTAGGATTAAGAACAAAGCAGATATAGCGATAATGCACAGAAGGAAGTCTCGTAATCTACAATAGGCTGCTGCATTGTTGAAAGGATCACCGTAGCCTTGACCTAGCCACTGAAAACAACCCCAGACACATTAATATTCCAGTCCAGGCTGGGTCATTAAGGGAAGTGTGCTGGAAAAAAAGGCTGCTTTCATTACACTGGCTAATTACATTCATGCCTAAACTTAATAAAAGTATGATAAATTACCAGATTTTAATTGTAGGAAGACAAAATTAACACTGAAGTACCTTATATCAAATAAGCAAAAAATGAAACCGATAAAAGCAATTAAATTAAATAAAAATAGAAAAACCTACCTCACAACTACCTTCTGTTGTGTCTGGTCAATTTTGCAATAGACCATCTTGGTTCTAACAGCTAGAAAGGAGAAAAAAAATATCAAGTTAATAGAATAATTTTACATCATAGAATAATAATAATAAAAAAAAACCTCGACAATTCCATTAATGAACATGGATCTTTAAAACATACTTGCACACAAAAACTATTACAAATGACAAAAAGGGATGGACTAGTGCATGATACAGTCAAGATGAAGGCCACTCAATTTCTTTGGTCGGTTGCCAATTCAGTTCCTTTAACTCCTGTCTACAAACACATCCTGTTTTTAAAGTCATAAAAACAGACACACGAGTGGATGGGAAACATTAATTGTGACTTTTTCCAATAACGTTAATACACTTCAAAGAAAAATAGGAAAAACAAAACTGGCCATACCATCAATAACAAATGCTTCAACATCTTCAGCACCAATCTGCAGTTCTTGCTGGATGGTATCAAATGAAATCTCCTTAGACTCCACTGCCATGCCCATGAAAGTAAGAAGCCTCATTTTGGACATGTTTTGTTCATGTGACAAACCTAAAAAATACAAGTTATACGTGGCATTCAGCAAAATACAACAATTGTTAATTTCCTGAAAATATCTTAATTTTTCATATTTGAATTAATACAGTTATTAATTTATAATGGAAAGATTAATAAAACTAAATAAAAATAACGTCTTGTTTGAGCATACAAGAAACTATAACATGTAGTACACACTATTTACACACTGCCACGGCATAAAAATAATTAACAAGGAAGAACCACATACTAATTCCATAAAGTTAATTAACACTAATTATGTCCAGAATGATCTGGCAGTGGATCAAAAAAAAAAATGGAGTAGAGAAAACATAACTCATTTGCACAAGGAACACCGGGCGCATCTACAACTTGACTTAATTGTAATATACAAGCAACAAGAATCAATTAATGCACATTAACCCTAATTAACAAATGCAAATGAGCTTCTCATTAACTTAATGCTGTGAAGAGGCCGCTGAGACCAGATGGACATATGTTAGGGCGATACAGTTGACAAAATATGATGTTGCATTTGGCCCAACTTGTCAAGATGGATAAATGAACACTTTGTATTGATTTAAACGTTTACAGACAAAACTCTTCCGTGTGCCTTCGATTCAGCAGTACACATTCTGAGATTTGTGGCCGATTAGGCAAGCCTTGTCAATATAATAAGTAGGTTTCATTGCTGTTGATTCGTTCTCAGTACAGGCATTAAGGTCACACTTAATTAAAATGGGGGAAGCATGCATATTTGACCAATAAAATGACTTTTCCTAACTTTTATACATGCATTGTGATAATGATCAAGTGGCAGCAAAGCAATTACTTAGGTTTGAGGGATGAAAAAGACCACTAATTTCTGGGCTCATCACAGTTGTGTATGTAATGGAGGCTCCCCCCCAATAAATTCACTGGTGCTATGAAAAGCATGTTTGCCACCATGTACAAAGGTAAAAGGCTCATACAAGTGTATTTTTATTTATAAATAGAGGTCCATAATATTTCAGACGTTTTTAAGATTAAAATCTGAAAGACGTACACTGCACAGAGTATAACGAAATTCCCCATCAACAATCAATCCAGACTTTGGGTCCAAATCAACCTTCCTACCACTGTTGAGGTCGTTAAAAATCTAAATACACTAACTCATTATTAATATGTCAAAATCTTAATGCCGTAATAAAGAACTCTTATGTGTGAGAGTGGCTCGGCAGGGCCACTGACCCTTATCCTGAGGGGGGACAATAGGAGAAACGTAATTTTAATACACACTAGAATATGAACTAGTGCTCCTTTGCAACAGTCAATTACACATCAGTGTGGGGGTGCCCCTGTGTTAATTACTATTCCTTTTTATATGGTGTGTAAATAAAGAGGCTGCTGACATTAACATTCCATCAGTGGACCCTGAGTGCCAAAGCAAATTAGCCAGTGCATTGCGTGCTCTACAGGCTCCAATGCACTCGTTTAACACTACAATAACACTCAGTGCTGGTTAAACAGGTAAATGGGGTTATGCAAACTCATTTCATAACTTCAGTTTTAATTATAATTAAAAAAATAAATAAAGTGCAAGAGACTAATACTGGAAGATATATTTCAACACTACGCTACAAACGGCCCACCACTTCATTGACTGATCACACGTCACACATACAGGATCATTTCATTTCAGTTCCGTCAGGCCCACCGCAAAACTACAGTTCTAGATTTAAAGTGACTTTCCAGAGTCAATTGTGATGCTCGTGTTTTTTTTTTTTTTTTTACACCAATTAGAATCCAGGCTTTTAAGGAAAGTCCACTAATTGAAGCAGTCATTGAGCCATGAGCCATTTCATCACAAAAATGCCGTCGGGGACAAATTCCAAGCTTACCAAGAGAGTCGATGAAGTCCTTGTTGTTTTGGTAAAACTTCACATAAGCTACCAGCTTGGCACTCACAAAGATGGTCAACAGCTAGTAAGGAAAGAAAAACAAACTATGGACACATTCACCCCTTTATAAATGTGCACAGTGGTAATCAGTATGCATAATGCACTGATGTTGGATTAAAAGCAGTATAGCGAACACAGGGATCATGTTTGACTCATTTAATAAACATTCCTGCATATAAACAAATGCAACTTTACAAAAACAATTATAATATTGAGTTCAGTGTGTTTTTGAACAATACTGTTAATTTTAAGTCTACAAAAACAAAGTGTGGAATTGAATTGGATTCATTGGTTTTAATATTTCTTAGTTTATTATGCAACTTACATCATGGATGAGTTCTCCTTCCAAAAACCGCACCGGCTTCAGGGCCAAGAGGTGATCAAACAGGAAAGTGTTGGGGTCTTTTAAAGCACGCACTATGCACCTGGGGGTAAACAAACTGCGATTCACACAACTGACAGGCTGCAAATAAAACAATTTGTTCAAATACATATATTAAAAAAAATGTATGGATAAAAAAAGGCACAGACATGAAGTTCAAACAATGTCAGAACAAAGTATGTATAATAAAATAAAAGGCATGTTTTGTTTGGAGAAAAATAAATAAAAAATCAGATTCAGTGCAGCTTACAATTGCTAGAAAACATTTAATTTCAATAATGCTATTAAAACACACCTTTATGATACCGTACAGACCTAATATTCGTACGTCACTCAATCCATAATGTGAGTGCAAAGTGCCCATCTTGGCACTGTCCAGTCAGACCCTGCATACCTGTGAGCGTCGTCCCTGGCTTGTGACGCATTGTCGTCAGTGTAGCTGCCCAGCAACTCCACCATGACTTTGGCTGCATGGTCACTGCAGTGAAAATACAAAATCAATCACTAGTGTTTCTACACAATCACTCACAATCACTTTCTTTTGCTTCTATAATCCAACTCCCCTCCACCAAACCCCCATAACACACAGCACTGTAGTAGAGATCGGACATATTTCTCAGCTCTAAAAGCAGCTTTTGTCACCTTTATTACAGTTTACCTTTTTTTACAGTCCGCCAGCGCATCATACACAAGTCTCAGAAGAGTGTGCTTCTTCTCAGTTGTAAGGTTCCAGTCCGTTATCCATTTTCGGATCTGGCGGAAAGATGAGAGGAAAGAAATATCGTTGGTGTGAGCAGTGGAGGCCGAGGGACACTGCGAGGGATGCAGGCTGTGGCTCTCCCCATACCTGATCCAGTTCAGTGGGGATGAAGGCAATGGCGTTGCAGGTGGCGGCTACTCGGATCAGACCGCAGTACACCGTGTATCTCACAGGGGTGTTCTCATCCATGCCATGGAAGAGGTTGCTCAGCCTGGATTACAAACAAGCAGCGTAGGGAATTAGAGGCACAGAAACTGGAGCAGACTAACTCACAGCACAAACAATTCTGTTTAGTGTTTAGATCCGCAACTGAATGAGTGAGATACTGGGCACCAAATGTGAAGCCGATATTAAGTATGTAGGTGTGTATGAAACATTCACTTATTTAGATCAGTAGAATATGCCATTTTCACAGGATTCACAAATGTACACGAATGAGAGAAAGGGCATCTCACAGCTGCATCCTGAGCGAAGGGCGCTCTCCCTCTCGAAACTTCACCAGCTTCTCGCACAGACTCTCGATCAAGGCTTCCTGCTTGTCAGTCTCCAGGATCAGCAGCAGAGACACAATGCTGTTCATGACACTCTCCACGTCTACAGGAGGGGAAACAAACCATGATGAATCCATCCAGCCAGACCTGTGGGGTCATTTACTGACCAAAGACCACACTCAGTCTTCTGCAACGCGTTACAGGTGGAAAGTACAAACCTTTGTCATCGTCCTTGAGACACACATCACAGGCTTCTATGATCTGGGCCAAATCCACATGCAGACCCCCTTCAGAGTTCTCCTCTGAAATCTCAGCCCCTTTGGATTTAATGTAGGCTCTCAGCTCTGAAGCCTGGAAAGAAATGAAATGGTTTTAAAATAGCTGTAAGGAAGAATGAAGAATGAAGTAATGACACATTAAGCAACATCCACCAATACATATCAATAGCCACAATATTACAATGACCTCACGAAGCATACACTTTCCAACATCAGGTATTCATGTACATCGGCTAAAACAGATCTCTCTCCTGTATTACAGACGGTGCATTACCAGTCATCCTGCACAAAACACCCTGACAAACCCTTTTCGCCCCCGGATGGTATTCAGCAGAACTGGCGGACATTATCAGTTACAGACATATGTTGGCAGTTGCACTCGCAGCTCTATCGCAGTGTTATCATCAGCTGATTAATATGCACATGGATGAGAGGAAAGCTCTATGCTAGCTGGATGTCAGTACAAGTCTTTATATATTACAAAATCCCCCCTTAAATGTTGTCCCATCGTCCAGCTACAGACACCGCTTTGCCATTTTGCGATGATGCTCGGGCTACGCTTTACACCACTAGGCCTCTACATACTCAACGGAGGACACCGTTACACCCTAAACGAGATCCACACACGACTGTAAGTCCCACAGCTGAGCGGGATGGAGGGGAAATGTGATGTATATTTACCTGGTCCTCCTCAGTTATGTCAATGAAAGCCGGGACGCTCATTTTGAATGCGCTGATGAAGACCTGATCTAAAGCACGCCACTGCAGCGCAGAAAGTGCACCGGAAAGAGAACCTCGCTTCCCCCAGCCGGCACACGTTACAGCTTCCGGGTCAGCGTCTTAAAGCGGCAGGATCAAACGTGGGCTGCTTGCTGGACGCCTTTGATTTTATATTTTTGTATTTATTAAAAGCGTTTGCATAATAATATATAATAAGACAATATTATTATCATTATTATTATATACAAATCATGCAAAAGAGACTAACCATATACTAACCTATACCTGAGTTTGTTCTGTAAATGGTAATACTATTGCCCTAACAAGTATTAAAGTATAAGTATAAAGTATTAATGATTTAAATGTCAAATAATGCCATTCACTGAGAAGCACACACATGCACACACATGGACAATCGTTTTTAAATGGCTTTAAACTGGAAATTAAGGGCTTATATGTCTTAAGTGCAGTGCAGAATAGTACTGAAGTATTGTGTAGTGTGATATAGTGCAGTGTAGTAGTGTAGAGTTATAGAATACAGTGTAGTGGAATATACTGTAGTATAGGCTTACACTAAACTTATCCCCTTCCTACCCTGTTCTGTTCCACTTTCATCCTGCTCATCCAAAAAATTGAAAGAACCCAGTAAATGTCACTGTGTTCATTATTGCACTGGTTTGGCTTATTGGTGCCCCGTGCCACAATTAGCTTAATTTGAATAAATGAGACAATCAGTTCCTACCACTTGCCTAATAGATAATGTGAGGTGTTAGACAATCTTCAAAATTAAAATGTTGGAACGGTACTGAGATTCTCTTTGTTGCAAAGAGAAGGAGAGCCCTCGTGGGTGTGCCTTTGAATCACCCTTCATCCAATGATCGGCTTCTTTGTGTTGCCATACATAGGTGTCGAGATGTGAAATTAACATGCACATGTCCTTTACGACCGTCTAATGGTGTTGTTTACCATTAATAATAGGGTTCAATTTAGGTTTGGCTAGGAAACGTCCCAGAAAATGTTGATTATGGTTCGGATGGAATTTCTACTGGCTTAACAAAAAATGATAACATTGGAGATTGGGTGTAGCAGACAATGGAGGTGCCGGGGAGTGTTGGGTTTCGGGCTACTATTAGGGCTAATAATGGGGTTGGTAACTTAAACCCATTGTGTCTCACTGTTGAATATCAGTTCTGTATTGCTTAACCACAAGGACAAATTGTCTAGTAGGCTTCGAGAAAGGGTTCTATGAGAGTTTTCGATCAATAAGCTCCTAGCAATCAAACTAACGAGATATGTTGAATGGTCTCCTGTCATCTGTAACCATTCTTCAATTCTCATGTTTTTATGGTCTAAATCTGAAGAGACAGCATTTGCTCTGACAGAGGGAATTAAAATGCTCTGATCCACAGTGGTCTTCTCTCCACTTTCATGAGAAAATACTGATTTTTTCAACTGTTTTTAGAACATTAGTTGAATTTCCTGAGGTTATAGGAAGCTCATGTTGTCAAATAATGCCTCTTTACTTCAAAAGCCATCACAATAAATTATGCCAGGAAGTCCTATTAAATTGAGGGGAAAAGTCCTATAAGAGAAGCTGACTGCGATCCAGACTGTTTCAACCGTCTTCCCCTTCCAGTGAAGTCCTGCAGCTGCTCTACAAGAAAATACTTACATCATAAAAAACTTGTACATGGATCATTTCTCTAGTAAAAGGTTTATTTAACAGACATCCGTTAAATTTTTTTCTGGTCTTAAGGATTATTATTATTATAATAAATATTTACAGAAATCAAAATAAGTTTTACTGAAACCACTTACTAAGACTTATTTTTATTCAAACACTTGTCACTGAAAGCTACAATTGTTCTTTCAAATAAAGCAATAACAGTAATTGGTTTCACAACAATGTAATTTCTTTTGAGAATACATCTTTCTTTTTTATATATAGATTCTCTGTTATGCACTGGAAATAAACATATTTGTCATTGCAACTTGTTTACAAACAGAAATACAGACACATACATATCAATATATAGACATATAGATATACAGTATATATTAATATTGAAGAGAACCTAAACAGTTGTACCTCAACCTTTGGCCACATGGCATTTCTACAATTTATTATCTACCTGGCTTGTTCCTGCCCTGTTCAATGGCTTTCAGTCTCTCTCTGGTCTCTTTCTCAGATTACCCCTCATAGTGCAGTGAATAAATAACTTCAGCCAGTTCACCACTAGCAGGGGTCGTAGGGGGTTTAAAGTGTACAGGTCACATCATTTATCTGGTCCTAAAAAAGTCACATTTCACTATTCCGTAATTCTGTCTTTAGTTCAGTTATCAATCTTTTAATTATGAGATAACACTGCAAGATGCCTTCAGAGAAAAATATGAAAGTACCAGTGATACATCAAGGAAGATTTTATTGAATTACGCTCCGTGCGGACCACCATGTCAGTCCCATACGTTTTTAATTTCTGCGAGGATGTGAACATCACATGGGTACATGATACTCCCACTGCCATGAGATCTGTCACTGCTGCCTATATATCTCATGGAATAACTGTGGTCTATAAAGGATGAACCATTTTGGCAGAGATTGAGGGAGCACTAGACTAGGTTTTAATCGGGATGCCTCCTTGCATTACCGCCACCCCATTGAGGTGTCAACCCATAACTCTCCCTCTAAGAAGAGTATCGCCCGAATGACGAGAAGTGCTTTATCACTAAAGGCAAACTTGTAAAACAACTGATTCCCAGCCCTCCTCTAAGATTGTGCTCCCTTGTCAGTCTGAATTTACTGTACCTGAGGCATGAAAATAGACTGCATGTCTGGCATCATAATAATGAAGAAAAACAAATGTATTTGGTTAACTTGTTTGAAAATGAATCAAAGTCGTCACTCAGTCTTTCACGTGACTTGTAGAACACTTGACACAGTCTATTGACAACTGTTGACATTGAAAAAGTCAAAATGCCCATTACTTATTTATTTTAGTATTCTATTCATATGAAACTATAATATTTGGTTTCAATATTTTTCCTTTTCAAATTAATTACTAGATCCTTCTTAGATTATTTTTGTTAAATCCATTCACTTTTTTAGACAAGTATAATCTAATAGTGTCATACTAGAAAACCTCCAGTACCTTTTGGTTTATTGCTGTACAAGTGTGTTGTTGTATTTGAATAATTTTTGGGATGTATGATACAAGTCAGCACAAAGTCTGGTGTATAAAAATACCAAGATTGTAAAAATAATGTCCAAGTGCATTGACTGAAGTACTGCAAATGTTATGTGTTTCAATCATGCAAAAGAGTGATAGCATCCGAGAGTTTGGCAGAGTTCCAGTGTTACATCTGCTCTCAGATTGGAAATTAGCTTTCTGAAAGTCAAGTGTATTTACAGTAAGTATTCTTCTAAATGATGTTGTATCTTTTCTTTTCACACAACTCATTGATATGCAAGGACAGAATATTTTGCTTTTCAGAGTACGTCAATAGAACAACTTGGAAATACCCTTAGTGCTGCTTGGACTTGTGTCAATTTTTAATTTAACCTTTTTTAATGTTTTTCTTAACAATAGTTGCAAATCAATGTCAATGGGCCTGATGACTTATTTACCTGAAACACAGAGGTTGATGAACAAAATATGTAATGAAAAGAAGCATATCATGGAAAAGAAAAGAAAACAGATATTTTATTAAAGGATCTTCCTACCCAGAAAAGGAAGGAGTTTTCAAAAGGAAATGTAATTTAACAATGAGATCTCCTCTACTATGAAGCTACACACCCTGAACTCGGTTGTTTGGTCAGTACTGTTGAAATTGCACCGGAAAGAGATATCAAAAGACTGTTCAAATGAGAACTACTTTGTGCAGTATTTCAAAACAGGTTTATATGATATGTTAGCAACCAGCAAGTGCCTGGTACTGGAATTTTTGTATTAATGTTGCCAGTAGTCTGACTCTGTATGTGTCATGTACAGAAATTTATAGTTGTTTCTTAGAAACCTGCTTATATAACCTAACAAATTGTAAAACTAGAAGTGAACAAACAGTTTTCAAATGACCATTGTATGACATAGTATTATCCTGAAAACAAATCCAAAAAAATCTACAAAACATGCTACGTACTTACATATAAATACAAATCTGACAGACTTCTGTACATACACACACACACACACACATATATATATAGGTGTGAAAAAATGCTGTAAAGTAAGAATGCTTTCAAAACTAGACATGTTAATAGATTATATTTATCAATTAATTAAATGCAAAGTGAGTGAACAGAAGAAAAATCTACATCAAGTCAATATTTGGTGTGACCACCCTTTGCCTTCAAAACAGCATCAGTTCTTCTAGGTACACTTGCACAAAGTCAGGGATTTTGTAGACATATAGTCAGGTGTCTGATTAAACAATTATACCAAACAGGTGCTAATGACCATCAATTCAATATGTAAGTTGAAACACAATCATTAACTGAAACAGACACAGCTGTGTAGGAGGAATAAAACTGGGTGAGGAACAGCCAAACTCAGCTAACAAGGTGAGGTTGCTGAAGACAGTTTACTGTCAAAAGTCAAACACCATGGCAAGACTGAGCACAGCAACAAGACACAAGGTAGTTATACTGCAACAGCAAGGTCTCTCCCAGGCAGAAATTGCAAGGCAGACAGGGGTTTCCAGATGTGCTGTCCAAGCTCTTTTGAAGAAGCACAAAGAAACGGGCAACGTTGAGGACCGTAGATGCAGTGGTCAGCCAAGGAAACATCGGAAGATGTCAAGCAGTGCCATCAGCTCAGAATTGGCAGAAAACAGTGGGACCCTGGTACACCCATCTACTGTCCGGAGGAGTCTGGTCAGAAGTGGCCTTCACGGAAGACTTGCAGCCAAAAAGCCATACCTCCGACATGGAGACAAGGCTAAGCGACTCAACTATGCACAGAAACATAGGAACTGGGGTGCAGAAAAATGACAGCAGGTGCTCTGGATTGATGAGTCAAAATGTGAAATATGTGGCTGTAGGAGAAGGCAGTTTGTTTGCTGAAGGGCTGGAGAGTGGTACACGAATGAGTGTCTGCAGGCAACAGTGAAGCATGGTGGAGGTTCCTTGCAAGTTTGGGGCTGCATTTCTGCAAATGGAGTTGGGGATTTGGTCAGAATGAATGGTCTCCTCAATGCTGAGAAGTACAGGCAGATGCTTATCCATCATGCAATACCATCAGGGAGGCATCTGATTGGCCCCAAATTTATTATGCAGCATGACAACGACCTCAAACATACAGCAACAGTCATTAAGAACTATCTTCAGCGTAAAGAAGAACAAGGAGTCCTGGAAGTGATGGTATGGCCCCCACAGAGCCCTGATCTCAACATCATCGAGTCTGTCTGGGATTACATGAAGAGAGAGAAGCAACTGACGCTGCCTAAATCCACAGAAGAACGGTGGTCAGTTGTCCAAGATGTTTGGGCCAAACTACCTGCCGAGTTCCTTCAAAAATTGTGCAAGTGTACCTAGAAGAATTGATGAGGGTGGTCTCGGATTATTAGGAACACCATACTAATACTGTGTTTGACCCCCTTTCGCCTTCAGAACTGCCTTAATTCTACGTGGCATTGATTCAACAAGGTGCTGAAAGCATTCTTTAGAAATGTTGGCCCATATTGATAGGATAGCATCTTGCAGTTGATGGAGATTTGTGGGATGCACATCCAGGGCACGAAGCTCCCGTTCCACCACATCCCAAAGATGCTCTATTGGGTTGAGATCTGGTGACTGTGGGGGCCAGTTTAGTACAGTGAACTCATTGTCATGTTCAAGAAACCAATTTGAAATGATTTGACCTTTGTGACATGGTGCATTATCCTGCTGGAAGTAGCCATCAGAGGATGGGTACATGGTGGTCATAAAGGGATGGACATGGTCAGAAACAATGCTCAGGTAGGCCGTGGCATTTAAACGATGCCCAATTGACACTAAGGGGCCTAAAGTGTGCCAAGAAAACATCCCCCACACCATTACACCACCACCACCAGCCTGCACAGTGGTAACAAGGCATGATGGATCCATGTTCTCATTCTATTTACGCCAAATTCTGACTCTACCATCTGAATGTCTCAACAGAAATCGAGACTCATCAGACCAGGCAACATTTTTCCAGTCTTCAACTGTCCAATTTTGGTGAGCTTGTGCAAATTGTAGCCTCTTTTTCCTATTTGTAGTGGAGATGAGTGGTACCCGGTGGGGTCTTCTGCTGTTGTAGCCCATCCGCCTCAAGGTTGTACGTGTTGTGGCTTCACAAATGCTTTGCTGCATACCTCGGTTGTAACGAGTGGTTATTTCAGTCAAAGTTGCTCTTCTATCAGCTTGAATCAGTCGGCCCATTCTCCTCTGACCTCTAGCATCAACAAGGCATTTTCGCCCACAGGACTGCCGCATACTGGATGTTTTTCCCTTTTCACACCATTCTTTGTAAACCCTAGAAATGGTTGTGCGTGAAAATCCCAGTAACTGAGCAGATTGTGAAATACTCAGACCGGCCCGTCTGGCACCAACAACCATGCCACGCTCAAAATTGCTTAAATCACCTTTCTTTCCCATTCAGACATTCAGTTTGGAGTTCAGGAGATTGTCTTGACCAGGACCACACCCCTAAATGCATTGAAGCAACTGCCATGTGATTGGTTGGTTAGATAATTGCATTAATGAGAAATTGAACAGGTGTTCCTAATAATCCTTTAGGTGAGTGTATATATATATATATATAATATGTATATGTATCACATCTGTTGATGCATGTATTTACATCAGACTGCAACTATTTAGAGTGAATTCCAGAACAGAAATGATTCATTGTGTTAACAGACTCCTCACCATCTGTTGTCTGACCGCACCTATTCAGCTGCTGCGGTGGCCATGGCATCAGCCGATGTCTGGAACATCCCCTCCGTGTTGTGGATCGAACCAGGAATCTGAAAACGTGCAACTGCAAATTTGCTTCTGTACTTTTCTGTACATTTCCTGCTGCCAAAGAGAGTGAAAAGAGCATGACGAGTTAGTAATGACTCAATAAAAATCTAACGTTATGGCTGAAAAACAAACAAAATCCAGCACTGAATTTGTGTGCATTTAAGATTTTATAGTATGTAACAATTTTAAATGAGCGGGTTGTAGGCATAGTTAAAGGAGATAAAAGCTAGGTTTAAGAATGAAGAACATGTACATAAACTTTCTTCTTTATTTGAAGGTTCAGTCTGTGAAGCTCAAATATTTCACCCCTGAATCCAATTGTGTTGGGTTAATGGCACTGAGTGTGATTTTTAAATATAGCATTGTTAGTAACATGCAACCTGGCCACTGCCACACAGTATGTGTCCTTATGGTTTTGTGTATAGTGGAGCCCTCGCATTCTTACATGCTGAACTGAATACTTTCTTACTGTACGTACAAACTAATATCTTCCCCTGTGTCTTAATGGCCTATAACACTAAACTGATAAGAGTAATCCTGCTTTTTACCAAGTCAATCTGGAGAGATAAGAACCATGAACACTGGCCTTACATGTTGCTCTATGGATGTGCATCATTAGTTTAACCCAGCGACCCCTGACTGTGCCCCTTTGATTAATGAACCCGCTGGGTCGGTGTGTTGTCGCCGGGGAAAGCACACAGCATCACTGAAGACATTCTCAAACCCAGCCATTGCTTGACAGATTTAACGAACTGTATTATGTGCTTCTAACTCCTAAAGAACACCGATCGTACTCACAGCAAATCATAACCTAATTGCAGATTTGCAGATGTTGCTGTCAATGTGCAGGCGTGTTGTTCATGTTTGCATTTTCAGCCTGGTTTCCCACCTGACTTTGAAGCACAATTCATGTTTTTGCCTGTGTTTTTGTTTTTTGTGTGTGTCTCCTATGTTGTTTGTTTATATTGTCCCAATTACTGCTGTAATCCAGAAGCCCAAGGCCCTTATATTGGACCCCAAGTGGCAGAAAATATGTTACCTTTGGATTTTCTGGAAAGGCGAAGCTCTAAGCTTCTTACACAACAAAACAATTTCCCCAAACCTGCGACGTCTGTCATTTTGGGCTAGGAGTGTGTCTGGAATGGTCATAATAAAACAAGGCCTTGCATGCTTACATAATACCTTGACATCATGATAGTGAACTGACTTCTTACATCTCCCCTATGTATGGTTTGAGTTCTCTGGATACAGGAGACATTATGGCAGGCTGTTCCTTCAGTACACCTCCAAAACACGAGGACACTGATTATACTTAGCGTCCCATTCAAACACAAGGGGAACTAGACGCTCTGTTTAAAGATGACATCATTCATTTTTATGGGCAGGACTTGACCAGTGTAGAAAGAGCACAATACTTCTCATTTCCAGAGCCTCCTTTTTTCCCACATTCCCTTGCCTGGTGCTGTTATCTCCCAATTAGCAAAGACAGTCTCATTTTTCAACATGATACCCCGGGTCCCCAGTTCCCATCATACATCCTGGACTTCAATAGACAGCTGCACGTCTGAGCGAGCCGCTGGTATGCTGCTGGTGGACTGGTGTCCTGGGCTCAGCCCGGCACTGGCTGCGTCTCCTGGAGGCCCCGGCTAGGGTTTAATGGGGGAGAACCAAAGCCTGGTGCAGGTGCCCTCCATCATACTGTTACCGCGCTGAGAGACTCATCAAAAACACTTTCTATTGGCCTGGGCAGCCATCCGGTGAAGGATGCGTGGTGAATAACTCAACTTTCCAGAAACATCTTTCTGTTTAGTCCTCAGCCTAACAGAACAGTTGCTTATTTATACTGGTTTTGTCTCACATTCCCTCCAGCGTGTCCAACCCCGAGCGCCAACTGAGCTTGAAAAGCCAGCTTGACCATTCATTGTGGAAAGTGTTGTGTGATTCGGCGACTGAAAAAATTGTTCTCACTGCTTGGGATTAAAAAAAAAAAATGTAACCTGTGTATATGTTCCTTTCAGTGAGTGAGTTATGGATAAAAAATACATACATGTGTCATGCCATGGACTCCCTGATGGACTGTGACGGGTGCATTGTTAAAGGGAATTGATAAATGAATTGTACTTTGCCAGCAAATGAATTGTAAAATATTGAGAAGAAGCATTGTTCTGATTGCCTTATTCAGGACTGTTTGATGGATTATACACAGGTCAACCTTTATGACCTGTCAGATTATGAGAAAAATGAGGTCAAAGGTTTTCAGATTAAAATCATTGCAGTTCCTAGTCTACTGTACTGTAATGATAAGACATATCTTGTTTATTTTCAGAAATGGTGGAAGCTTGAACAATATTATTTCTAAATGAGATGCAAGATACAGATACAGACAGTACATACAAAACCTGCACAGCTTACATGAAATACAAATCCCTCTGTCTGCACTGTATACAGAAAAAGAGTATTATCTATTATGAAGTTTTATTCCCTTTTAAAATGACATATAACACAAGTTCCTCTTCTAATTTTCTCTTAGGAAGTAAGAGAAGTCTACAAAGAATAACCTGCTTTTCAAACGTTAATAATCAAGAAATATTCCTCTTGTCAGAAGAAAACCTTCTACATTTAATGTTATTTTAAGCCATTATTTTGGGAAGTGAGGAATGTGCATTACTCCATTTTACCCTAATCTATGGAGAGAGAGCTACGACATTCCAGGAATTCGGATGATTTAGCTGGGAATGGACCAATCAGTCTTAAATGCATTTCAATGGGGTTTGGGAATGATGGATTGGTTTCTTGCCATTTGAGAGTGTTTACATAATGAACATTAACAGTCTTTAAGGCCGGTGATTCTAAAGCAAGGAAAAGAGACATTGATTTGCTGGGATTTATCGTTTGGATTTAATATATGATCAAAGAACTAAAACTATGGCTGGATATCTTTCCCAGTTGAAGGCTTTCTATAATTCATATGAAATACACCGCAGCACTGAGCTTGATAACAGTAAGTGGAGTTAGCCTATGGAGTTATGACAGTTTAACAGTTGAAATCCCTTTATGATATGAAAGCATGCTATGAAATTTAGCAGCCAGCTCTTTTACAATATACAACTGATATAATAAACAGGTCTCACGATGGGTTCTCTGACCTGGGGATCCAGGACATTGGTTTCTTGGTTTCCTTTCTTTGTAAGACTTACTGAATTAAGTTTGTTTTTTAAGCTTGGATAGTTAATGGGAGTCTACAGTGTCCATGCACACAGAATCGGTTCTGAGCCAGCTTTGAGGTGATATAATCTAATCTAATATATTTGTATTATTTTATTCTGTATATCTAAATCAGTACACCATGAAACAGAAGCAACAAACACAGCAAATGGTTAAAGAACTAAGAAATTAAGCTTGGTGAACACATAGGTACAGAATAAATATAGACTTCTCTAAAACAAAAGCATATTAGTTTATTTAAGCAGTCTGCAATGAAGTCCTGTAGTGAGGTGTTGAGTATTTGGTCAGATAGAACCATTGCTTTATGGCCAAAACATCACACACGAGTGAGCCATAATCTATTGGACTGAAATATGGCATTATGGTTTAATAAAAGCAAAACTCTCATCATTTATTATTACCAGATTTTGATCCTTCAGCTGAAAACAAGCTCGACATGTCTCTCGGCGCAAAGTTCAGGACTTTCTATCTGGCATGAGATAAGCGGTTGGGAATGATTTGTAGGCCTGGTATGTGATTCCTTCTCAGCCTATTCCTATCATGCTAATGCGCAGATGCTATCTCAGAAGCACAGTTCTGACCAAACATAATTTCTGCTGTCTTTTGGAGTGAAGCCAGCATGACTGAATTTTCATCCTCATAAAACAAATTCAAGACTGAAATATTTTCCTTCAAAAGATGAATTGTGTGTTCTAAGTATATATGTACGTTACTTCAGGCTGATATTGCTGGTATTTTTCATTATTATATATTTTTTATTATTTTCTTATACACTTGATGCTGCAGAATAACGCAAAATGAACGAACTATATATAATTTTAAAAGAAATATACAATAAAAGTGCTGTGATGAAAACAAAACAAAACAAAATAAGTTGAAAAAATCCAGACACCTATGGTTTTGGTTGTGTATAGACTTTAATGCTTTTTAAATACATAAAAAGAACAAATGTTTATGAGTTTAAAGTCTTATCTAGTGATTCTATTTTTATTTCCTTTGTTCTGTTTAGTAAATCCCATTAAAAATAATTATTTTTTATGTTCTTTTTTTAGTACAACTAATTGGACACAGAAATCCTGCATTCTCCTTGATATATCATTTACACTTTCTAATGAAAAGGCTTATCGTCTTTTTTTTTCCAGCAGAAGAAACAGTTTATCACTCCTTCGTCATTCAGCAGCTTTTTCCAAGGACATGTTCATATTTCTACGCGTTGAGAAAGAGATGAAACGGTTGGCTAGAATATCCCGGCAAAAGCTCAGTGAAGTTTTGATTGTATTGACTGGGTGCCATAAACAATTAAACGACACTGAATTGGAACATAGAAACAGAGGATTGCATTGTATTATATTGCATTGTAAGGTCCAAAATATGAACAAATGAATGTATGTATTTATTAGAAAGCAAGAAGACAACAACAATTATGTGGACGAACAACCAAAGCAGTCCACACAGTGTGTGTATGGGCAGAATGCAGCACTTGAGCAGTTCTCCCAAATGTCTCCATCCAAAGTTATCCATCTTCCAGTGACCCGGGCTTTAAAGAAGACACCATAATTGGATCTTTGGCAAAACTCTGGGATCAAATTCTATGAAGTGGTCCAGACATCAGATGCAATTTACAGCCAAAAGAAAATGTAAATCCTACACAACACAATTTGGGTGTGATTAGAAACTATATATTTTTGCGCAAAGATTATCTTTTTATTTTTAACAAGTATACGCTTTCATTCTCACAGCAACATACCAAGGCACGTTAACGAACACGCTTGCAGCTGGTAGTACCACTCTGGCTGATGTTTCACAACCTCTTCTTCCTTCTCTTGACTGTCTGTTTAGGTAATGTTGGACTTGTTCCCATATCTAGTTAAATACAGAATCCCAAATACTTCAGCTTTAAGAAGAAGTGCCAAGGTTTTAAATACTTAAAAGGAATATATAGACAAGCTTAGTTTTTTCCCCTTACTGTAGCATTATATCCTCCATTTGTATAATTATAAATGTATCTTAAAGTGTAACATTGTGATTTGAAATACTTAAACATATGCATTTTAAGCACCCATTCCCATTCCGATATTTGTGCATTTCACTTGAAACTGTCCATGCAATGCAGACTAATACTTCCATATTCATACCTTTTCCATTTAATACATCGAGGTGTCCATGTACCATGTGTGTAATTGCATGATCATTCTTAGACACCTGTCTGTCTGTCTGTCTATATATCTATCTATTTATATCCTGTTTCTCCTGTTTCTCTATCATTCATTTATGTTTTTTGATATAAAACAGAGAATTCATGTTTACTAAAAGAAAGATTCCCCTCCAGAGTAAAAACAGAATTGTGTCATTCAATGCCTGCCCCTCTGTGGCCGTTACATTGATATGGGACTGTTTAACAGCATGGATGTATAGAGAGCAATGAGCTGAAGAGAGCTGTTTAAACAAGGCCTCACAAGTCCCGTGCTCGGCCATTGTGCATTCCCTCCAGTGCTGGACAGTTTGCTTTTTAACCTTACAAACCTTGTAGGAATGAAACAATGTAGCTGTCGAGTAGCTGCTTCTGCCACCTGCATCATGTTTTCACAGTTTCCCTAATTTATGCCCGGGCCTTGTTATTCTGAACTTTCGCTCATATCAAAAGATAGCAAGAGGGAGTGAATAAAGCTTCATTGACAGACTGAAACAACTTTCAAGCCTCAAACAAAAAGAGGTTTCATTCAGCCGAACTATTTATTTTTTATCTTATTTTTCCATTTGCAGTTTCTCCGAAGATAGATGTGGGGCATTAAATTGTGAGAAATAATCAGGTGGTTTCTTCATTACATTTAGCACGTGTGGGTATGTATGTGTGTGTGTTTTTTGTAGAACAGATCTGCTGCCGAAAGTCTAACAGTAGAACATTGTCCTGCTGCTGATAAAGACAAATTCCATTGTAACAGTCAGGAAAATGTAAATCCTACATCATGACAGATGCTGTAACTGACCCTAATGTGTGTTTTTTCGTACCCAGGACCAGTGGGGAGGTTTTACTTTAAGTTTCAGTCCTAAAAAAAACAACTGTTACATTTTTATGTTCTTTTGCTATTTAAATACTCAAGTTGGTGTGTCAGTGATGGTGATGGGATACAAGAAGCAGCAAACACAATCCTGCCACTGAGCACAAGGTTTGTGATTCATGGGAGAGTTAAAAGATGTCACTTTTACAATACAAGGGTATAAAAATAACAAACTAACTAATTGCATTTAGTGTTTATAAACCAACTTCTTTCCTGTCAGAAAATGAAAGTCAAGGAAATGTTTTCTTTATTTAGTTTGTACCATTCTATTTTTTTTTCTTAAGTAATCTGTGCTTTAAAATAATAATAATAATAAAATGTGTATTTACTGAAGATTGCAGGAAACAAATATGGCTCTCATTCATAAATTAACCAAAGAAAGAAACAGATTGATAGCATTTTGTTTTTATTGCTGAGGTACAGATCTTCTGTGATAAGACATGCTGAGTGTATAGCGAACATATTTCTGGGGTCAGTTAGATTGCATTTTTGCTGGAGATCTCTTGGGCAAAACAAAGTCAGTTTTTATTTTAAGATAATTTGTTGTTTGTAGAGGAAAAAATGCATTATAATGACCAAGGGAGCCATTAATTTCCTATGCAATTATTTAAAAGTGGCTCTTTGGACATCTAAAAAATGCTTTTGAGTTCCTGGGGGATATTAAAAAGCCCATTTTCACTTTTTATGCTTCTAGTCAGAAACAGATTGATCTGCTGCCCCTTTGTCTTTTCCCAAT
Organism: Amia ocellicauda; assembly: GCF_036373705.1. Lineage (NCBI taxonomy): Eukaryota > Metazoa > Chordata > Actinopteri > Amiiformes > Amiidae > Amia > Amia ocellicauda. Next base: position 2,675,006 of record NC_089853.1, read on the forward strand.
ATCTGCTCATGTCATCAAGGTTTACATCTGAGCGCGGCCATTTCTAGAAGCAGAAAACTTCTAGTTTACCGAAGAGAAACAAAGACGAGGAATTCAGTCTGAAGCAAGATTCGGCCCTGCATTAATTTCAGGCATGTCGCTGTCATGTGTACTAAATCCTTAAACTAAAATATGCATCACGGATATGTACTGTCTGTTTTACAGTTTCTCAAAAAACACCAAATGACAAACTCAGCTCTTGAATTTGGCAATTCAAAATGTTGTCTTTTCCAGCCTATTGCATGTTATGTCTTTATAAAAACAATGTTTTGGATTCTTTGTTTAATTTAGTAATCATACATAAATATAGCAGGTTATTCACAGAACTGCGATGATTCTAAGATCAGTAAAGTCAGTCTGGATTCAGATTGTGGTTGCTTTCTTTAAAGCTCACAAAGTTGTCGACTTGTACATTCCTATTGTTATTTTTTATTTTGAATTGGTACAATACTTATTTCCTCTACAACATGTCGTCCACGTGTGATTCTTTCATTAGCTTTCGAAAAAGGGAGATGGGGAGGAAGGGTTTACGTAAGGAAGCAAACTGCACATTCATCAACAAAGCCATACTGAATGCTGAGCTTAGATGTTTACACTGTTTTTTATCTTCAGATGCAGCATGAATCACAGAGCATTTAGCAAATGGCTGAAACTGAACTTTGCTTTGGAAAACTATCTGGGTCTTAAAATAGGCCATGGTTAGATTTAGCCTCTCTTATTCATGTCATACTTCCATTTCTGTTATCTTATTTTATTACTGTGTATAAATAGAGATAAATGCAGTGGAGGAAAAAAATGTACGTGATTATCTAGGCAGCACATTTTAGAGATGGTGTATTGCAGTGGAGACAGTTCTGTTTTTCCACAGCTGGCAGACTCACTTGACTATTTAAGAGCAGGTAAAGAGCGCTCGGCTTCTACATTTCTAGGCTATAACTCCACACTAGAATCATGCAGGAAATGGAGTTTCTCAACATGTTTTTTTTTCAGATAATGGCAAGATAAAGGACTTTGACACAGTGGCTTTTCTTACATGACAAGAGTTTTTTTTTTCTTTTTTCAAGTTAAAAGTTGAATCTAGGGTCAGTAGCTTTCAGCATAACCCCAGACTAGAATTCCAGATGGTGTAGTCAGAACTACCGGCAGGTCTCAGTTCATCAATTTCATGAGCTCTGGATTTGTGCTCTCCGTATGGGCCCATCTCCCATCCACTGTGTGCCCTTAATGCAGAACAAATTGAGACATATCCTGCATAATTGGTTCCAGAATTACCACAATTTACAGGAATGGAAGGAGGGGGGGTTAATTGAAATCTAGGACCAAAAGATTTGGCATTAGGAGTGGGAAACTAAATTCAACTTTTAACCACAGTATTGTTATCCAAAATTCATGAATTGCTGCAATAATAAAGATGAATTTCACTTAGACTGCACCTACTGCAGGAGAAACAGGACATACATACATATATCTATATATATATATAGATAGATAGATATTGCTGTAGGATCTACAGACAAGAATGGTTATCGTTATTATTTTTTGATTCTGCTTTAAATTACTACAAGAAATACAAATAAGTAAGAGAAAATCATTTTAATGACAACACTTTATCAGGTAACTTTCGTTAAACATCTAATATATTTATTGTACATGAAGCAGTGCATTCTGTTCACACATGGTTCTGCTGTATTCAATATTATTAGTACTGTTTTATAAAAAGTAGTTTGGTGAATTTTCCATATGGACCTTAAGGCAGAAAATACCAATTTGAAAAATCAGTACTGTTTATTTTATGTTGAAGCAATTATTAAAAAATTAAATATGACATTCTATCTTTACATTCATAATATACAGATATTTCAAATGGAGTTCTGTCACTGAGTGCTGGGCAAGACCAGAGGCAGATGAGCTGAGACAAGTTCATAGCTGAGTACATTAAAAGGGCAAACAGAGGTACTGGTCAAGGGCAACAGGGAATACAACACTGTGTGAGAAAAGTAAAGTAATTGTATAAATACACAAACATACAATTTGGTAATTTCTAGGAACCCTTTTTGACTAAGTTTTGGGGTTACATAGCAAAGAGAATTCACATCATCAGCTCTCATTACCTTCGGGAATTTATTTTATATATGAGGTGTTCGTAGAAGACTATAGAGAAAGAATAGTTTTTTCCTTTTGTCAGACAAGCGCAAATACAGGAGACACTTCTTCACACAGAGAGGCGTCACAATCTGAACAAACTCCCCAGCGATGTGGCTGAAGAGACAATTTGGGAACATTCAGAAACAGACTGGATAGGATCCTTGATCACTCAGTTATTAATGGACACCAAACGAGCACGATGGGGCGAATGGGCTCCTCTCGATTGGACACTTTCTTCAGAATGAATGAATCAGTATGGTGCAATAATTATCTTGTGGATAGCGAAGTTCTAGAGACTAAAATAAAATGGTTAAAGATTTCTTAGGCTTTTAATTCTAGACAGGCTGCTAATTTATGAATTTATTGTAAAGATCTTTCAATACAAAACTAAATGTTCAGATTGTACCTGCTTTGTTATGGTCGACAAGTCGACACCAAGCTGAATGTAATGTTCAGTTTTAAATGATCCACCAACATGGAAGTTGTCATATTTGGCTAAAGACATTAAGATATACATGTTTAGTTTTTGGTAATTGTTTGGGACCTGGAAAAGAGAAATCCTCAGCCTTCTGAATTCCAGGAGTTATAGGACCAGTGGAGCTCATGGAAGAGGAACAAAAACAGATAAAAAGAATGATTGCTTTCTGTATCATTGTGAAATCCAAATGTCGTGTTTCCTGACAACACACTCCTTAATTTAATGTATTATTTAGTGGTTTTGGAACCCCATAGTCTTGACTTGATGGCGTATGCATTTAACTATAAAAGGAGGAGGGGGGTGGGACGTATTTGGTCACAGTCCATTAAAAACCCAACTGACTTTACATTTCACATGCAGCAATCCCTTTTGAAAGAGTGAAGCCACACTTCCTTTTTCATTTCTGCAAGCAAATAAATGGGAAAAGGTGAATACAGCCAGGAGCCTAATGTTTTCTAGTGCTGCTTGATGAAAATCCAGTTTAGCATTCTTCTGTCCTGCCTGAGGGCAAAGACAGGTCACTTCCACTATTTATTACTTTGCTAAGTTAACCCACTGAGGAGTACATGATTCCTGACAGATTGCTGGGTCCTTGCCTGTTTTTACAGTTGTACATTGGTTGTAAGGTTACAAAGGAAACAGAGCGAGGGCTAACTTAAAGTGTTTCTAAATCCCCAGCGAAGATGAGCTAACAGACTTTGACCATACTTTCTCTTGATGTCGATGACAGTGAGCCAAGGTTTAAAGAGGGAGTTGTGGGGCAGAGGGAATCCCTATTCCTCCGAGTAAACCCCTTCTGATCTCCAAATTGTGCTTTTTTGGGGAAACGTGAAAGTCCTGCTATTGTTTAGCTATACTTCTCGTGCCCTTATCAGTCATCTACATGCTCAGTTTGAATGTATCTTATTTTCTTGCCCTTGCAGCACAAACAACAAACAATTGACATCATCCGTAATGTCTGTTGAAATATATTATATATATTATAAATATATATATTATATATATTATAAATATATTGCGAAATTCAGTCTTCTCTATCAAGTGTTCTCTGACCGAGGCCTGGACTTCATGGAACAGTCAACCCACCCCCTGACCTCACATGACAAATCCAGTCCTTGACACACAGTTTCCATTGGCCAGATGGAAAGAAGCCTCTTGCAAATGTAAAGCATGGAGTTTGTAATCTGAGATTGAGCGGTGAGTGAAAGTCTTGTGTTAATCCTGGCCTGAGATTGGTTACGTTTTCAAAACATTGGAGTCGGTAAATATGTTGTTTAACCCTCTGTGAATGATAGTTTGTTTGCTTTGATTAAATTTAACCAGTTGACTTCCCAAATTCCAACAAGGGGACAAAATGTATTCTCCTGATCTTGGTATGAAGCAGGTATTCACAAAATATAATAACGATCATCTTTACAGTCCTTTTGGTGCCTTTAAAATCCACCATGACTGTAGTGTTGGCCTACAATACAACAGACCCAGCTGAAGTACAACGCGACTGTCTTGATATACCTACATATGGAGACACAAACATACTTATATTATTGGATATGCAGTCCTATCAGTTTAGCTGCTGAATACTGTGGATAATTTCATTCAGATGCTTCTTTTAATATTTTACAGACTAGGCTTTGAAACAGATTCATTATTTTCTTGCCTGCACATGGCTGTGCTTTAATAACTCCAGTCCTGATGATAAGAAAACACATTCCCCCCTCTTTTATTTCAGTATGGTGGATTGTGTTTTCTTTTTCTTTTGATACCCAACAGACTGAGGTCACCATTAAGTCAACACCTGTGGGTGAGCTTTAAACAAACGACCTTAACTGTCTTTTTCTATGAAACAGATAAAGGTCCCCCTCGATATTCAAAACAGAATTCCCTCTGTGTCCAAGCACATTCATCAGAATCGTCACCATTGGCCAAGCAATTCATTTTACCTTGAAGTTAAGGATGGTTTCTATTTTTAGTTAATTAGTACGTGTCAGGCATTCCTATGTCTTGATGATTAATTACTAAGATATGTTTATTAAAAGTATCAAACGTAGCGGCGTCCTCTTATCGTTTTGCAGGTACAGTAACCCTTTTGACCAGAAGGAAAAAGACAAAGCTCGTATGTTCATGGGACCCATGGTATTTTAAAAGGAACCTCTATTATGTACCTTGGGATGCTAAAGTGTAAATGTCCTGCTAGTTCTTTGGTTGAGAGATGTTGAGCGACGATTGGGTTATGAATTAGGTCAAGGTTAGTTTTGGAGTCAGGTTTACCTGGGTGGGTAAATAAACTGTGTGAGAGATACCAGAAAAGCACACCTTAAACCCGGGGAAGTTGGTACTCCTACATTGCCAAACAAATGGAACAGGGCTTGTTCTGAATTGATGACAGAATGGATGTAGAAATTAATTTAATACATGACCCTGGAAACAAGCTGTGCGCCAGTTGAACACAAAATAGTGAAGAACACCTGTTTTCTCACGAACTGTGAGTGTGTGTCAACCCGTGTTTTATTTGTTTCGTTAACAAGGTGAAAATATGTATTCTACTGGTTACTAGACATACTTTTATTATTATTATTATTATTATTATTATTATTATTATTATTATTATTATTATTATTATTATTATTATTATTATAGTAGTATTGTTATTCATTGAGCACTAAATGAAACATATGTTTACATTTTATTAAACTTTTTATTTTGGACTGGATGGATGAGGATGTGAACCCTGTATCATTTCATCTGCCAGGGTCCCAGGTTGTGGTCATGTATTAAACATTTTAACACCAAGGCAGTAATACTTTTTTTTTTTTTTTTTGATTGGAACCCAGTTTCAAAAACGGAATGAAACGGAAAGTTTTCATGTCCTCTTTTCCGTTCCTTTAATTGTTTTTATAATTAATTACATTTAACCATGTATTTTACACCTGCTTTTATGAGGAATCGTGCCGTCCTTAAAGAAAAACAAACAGCAACAAAAACATGAATAAAAAAACATTTAGAAGTTGATACACAATAAAAATAATTATAAATTGAATATTAATTATTTAGAAACAAATGATATTAATCCACCTGATTTAATCAAATCGATCTAACCTCGATCCTTATGGGTGTCCTGTGTTTTAGCTTATTATTTTTGCTTCCTAATGGTGTGTCATTTGTCTAAATGCTGTTATTCTACTAATTAAGTCGTTCTTTAATTTAAAGTTTAGCCGGTTTGTGAGAAGCATTCATGTTATTGATCAATTAAGCGGTAAATTTCCAAATATATAGAATATTTATATAATATTATTAAACTCTGTAATATTTATAAGCTCTAATTGTATGTTGTTGCTGTTGTTTATATTATTATTATTATTATTATTATTATTATTATTATTATTATTATTATCAGTATTATACATAATAGTAGTAGCCTAGTAGTAGCAGTATTGTTAGTATGAATATTGCTCATAAAATATCCACATATTATTGGATATACTCGTGGTGTAAAGACACGCAAAATGGTATATTAATACTATATAAACTGCTTCTTAAAACTTAAAAACATCGAAATTCAGAATTTCATCCGCTTATATCTAACAAGGCTTGGAAGAACTAATAAAACCAGTCAACAGACTTGCCTTCTAAGCAGACCGTAGTTTAAAAACTGTATGTATGTATGTATGTATGTAAAAGAAAAAGGATGATTTTAAAACCTCCCGTTAAAAGATCTCCAACCATCACGCTTTGAAAATAAAACCCTTCATCATGGTTTTCCTTTTCCTTTTCCATAAGAGCTTTACATATATGCATTGACTTCGTTTACTTATGTGTGTTTGTGGTGGCACTCCACAATATAAAGCCTATTATTGTGCTAACAATTAATTTAACCAGCACTAGGTTTTTAATTTTGATACAGTTTTCGTTACAATTAAATATAATTACACATAAGTATATAGGCTAAATAATCCTTACATTAAGAACAATGTGTAGGTCTTGTTGCTATAGATCTTACTTATCCATTCAGTGTTTTTTTTTTTTTTGCATGATTGTTTCATATTCACGTAATCCACAGAATCAATAGCCTATATAAATGATGAATTTCCCGAGGTGCTATACACCTATCTATCTGTCTATCTATCTATCTATCTATCTATCTATCTATCTATCTATCTATCTATCTATCTATCTATCTACCTGTCTATCTATCTATCTGTCTATATATATATATATATATATATATATATATATATATATATATATATATATCAAGCAAGTAATTGTATTAAGTATTTTATTCATTTTTTTCCTAGGTTATAACCCCGTCACACAATAGCGCAAATTACTACATGCACATATATAAATTAATAGAAAGAAATAACAAATAACCGAAGAACAGTCCAATGTATAAATATTGAAACCCTTTTAATAATAACGGGGGGGAATAAAATAATACAATATTAACTATTGGAACATGTGACAACGTTTTCAACAAAAACAACAACAATAATAATAATATAAATCAACATGTTATTAGATCCTTCAGTTCAATGTTTGCCCTACATTTCACACTTTCGTATATGTTGTTGTATTTTTGCTGTCTATTCTTCTCTCATAACCAACCTCTTAATATATTCACAATTAGCCTATATAACACAATATATAGATCACAAATCATACAACTATACTGTGTTCCCTTCCCTCCGCTTTGATGCATTGCGCACATTTACACAGCGTATCTTCCGTTAAACTGTGCTGTACGCAAATCTGTGTATAATGCAAAGACAATGTCAGGATCTGAGACAATGATAATTAAGGGGTTAATGTCGGGTTTAAGGCTGTCACCTCACCTAATGCATTGCTCTCTCGCTTTCTTAATGTGACTCTTCAATTAAGGATCAATAATGCTCTCAACACTGTACTTACTTATGCGGCAAACTAAATAATTAGAACAAGAACTTATTGCATATTACAGTATATATATTAAACCACAGTCAAGTTCTGCTTTTAAGGACGGAGAAGAATAACCCATTGTAGTTACTGATGGTTAATTACATGTATTTGCACTCACACTCATATGTATATATATATATATATATATATATATATATATATATATATATATATATATATATATATATATGTGTGTGTGTGTGTGTGTGTGTGTGTGTGTGTGTGTTTCATGAATAATAAAAAACAAACAAACAATGGTTTGGTTGATCTTGTGTTTCCTCTAACATACAAGATATAAACTCCAAGAATGCTACCATGACAGTTAATGTAGACTGTATATATTCTAAAACAGAATATATATCTCTATTTATAATCACAACAGAATACAAGTTAATACACAAGGATAAGCTCTTGAAGACAAGAAAACAATGAACGATTCAGACTTACAAGCGCCTTTCCTAAGTCAAGAAGTAAACATTGGGCAATAAATACTTACAAGCCACGGTCTCCTTTTGCACAGTCAGTTTAAAAGTAGGTTTTGCTTGTGTTAGGAGTAAGTGGAAAGATGTAAATGCTGGGGATGAATTATTCCCCCCCCCCAACACATCCCCAACCTCAACCAACCTCCCCCCCTCCTACACACACACATACCGTGACTCACACCCTGCTTTGTGTAGCACTGACAGTAGATAGTGAAAGCCACAGTAAGGTTAGGGAGTGAATGGAGTGGAGGGCTCATCCTCATTGCTCATTGGTCTGACTCCTCCTACTCCAGAGTGAAGCTGTATTTGAGCTTTTCAGGACTCCAAAGCAAACAGACACATGAGCGAAGGAGTCTTGGGCAGTTCCTCCACTGACACACTCCCCTGCCCGCTCCCCGTCACTGACAGCGCGCAGCACAGACAGACCACCACTCATCCATTTGCATCAGCAAGGACTTCAACCTCCAAGAGCTACTCCAGCCTATATGGACTATTAGATGAGTAGACAGCATTTTATTGCTCTTGTGTGGACCGAAGCATGAGAAAGAACTGACATTTATTGGCTGCTTAGAAATGCTTTCTTGGAGTAGCGAACTGAGAGCTTAGCTACTTTTTGAATCTAAGAATACCTCAGAGAGAAGGGAGGTTCACAAATACAGACATTTCTATTCATCTAAATATCTGTTATTGACTTTTACGTGAGTATAGTGATATTTGGTTGGCTTGGTGAAATCCAAACGAACGAACACCAACAGAAGAAAGTTAGTCAGTTACAAGCTCTGGGACAGATGGGTTCGGATGTGCGAGATCTTAACGCCTTGCTCCCAGCAGTCTCCTCTCTGCCAGCAGGAAATGGGAACTGTACCTTGCCAGTCAGCAGTGCGCCGCAGTGGGGGCCAGTTCTGGACTTTCACACAGGGACGCCCTACAGCTCCATTGCACCCCATTCCTTCATCAAGCAGGAGCCCAGCTGGAACTCCACGGACCCCCACGATGACCACTGTGGCCTGAGTGCCTTCACAGTGCACTTTTCTGGCCAATTCACAGGTACCGGAGCCTGCAGATATGGGGCTTTTGGGGCTCCGCCACCGAGCCAACCTCCACCCAATCAGGCAAGGATGTTCACCAATGGACCCTACCTGCCCAACTGTATGGAGACCCAGTCAGCCTCCAGAAATCAGGGTAAGACAGCTGGTAGCACTGAACAGCTCCTTACAGATCTGGCTTATTTAGAAGTTTGATCTTTATTCTCTCCTAAATGGAAAAAAAAGGATTCAAATGAGAATGTATTTTGGAGGCAGATTTCAGTTTGCATATTCTTGTGTTATGTTTTATGTGTCAGGTTTGGGAACACCAACTGCCTGTCTTTTATAAAGCAAAGTTGAAAGATATTAATGTATTAAGTAAGTATTTATTTATGCTTAGGTTTAATTTAGTAAGTAAAGTTGTTTTGATGCAGACATCCTTGGAAGAACTCCATAACAATATAACTCCAAAACAAATAAGGGTCTAAATTTGTAACATTCAGAGTATTTTTAAATAAGACATGATCACTTGTACGCTTTTAATACAAAAAAAGACATTTATTAAGTGTGCAAATTTTGATAATTAAATTAATATAGGAATTCTAAACAGCGTAAGAAAATTAAATTTATTTTCATTGTGTTTAACATTAAATGATTAAAGTGGAACCATTTAGTTTCTGACAATCCTAAAGTAAAACGGGAAGCCTTACATCGTTGCATAATATTTCTTCATTAAACAGTGCAAATAAAACATGAAACTGAAGTTAAATGTAAGATTATATGACAAAAATGATCTATGTTGCTATGATAATTAATTTGATTAAACACAAAAATCTATCAGACATTCAGTTTAATGTAGCCTACCTTCTGAAATTAATGAAGGGTCCGGGCCAAATGAAACCCCTGACACACCTGCTGAGGTGGGTTTGGCAGACACAAAACCAAGTACTTGAAAGGGTTTGCATTAAGTAGAAGGAAAATAAATCTTGTGTCAAACAAAAAGCCGCTGTCAAGCATTGATTTTGTAATGTTTAAATTGGTGGGTGAATTAATGTTTTGATCTGGACAAGGCCTCACTCTGAATAAATCCACCTATAATTTGAATCTTAGAAAATACACTAGATTTTTTTGTTTGTTTAAACGTAATGAATGTTGAATTGTAGAATGTAGAATTAATTTGATAATATTTATAGAAGTTTAATTATGAATACTATGAATACGTATGGCTTCTGGCATAACGATTCTGTATTGCAACATAATCTAAAAATCGAATTTACTTCAGGTTGTTATATTAATCACACGATGCAGTAGCATTTTCACCAATAAATGAAACCAACCATACAAAAAAAAAATCTTTCTGACACATGAATGAGTCATTTCCATATTTTCTTGTTTTAAATTTGAATGTATAACAGTATGAATAGCATTCTTTTTTTAAGACTGAAGCTTGGATAGATTATGTATATACGTGTAATAGGCTTGTAGCTAATTTTGCATATCGTTGAGAATACATCTGTGCTTAAACAGATAATGGGTGATTAAATCTGAGTTTCAAAAAGAGATGTTTCATCTAAGCTACAGTCAAGGTTGAAGCTCGGTACTTAAAACACTGTCAGGGCGTGGGAAAGATGTTACCTTGGCTTGTGAATTGGTTTTGGCAAAGTCTTGGAAAATAAAACTTTCCAAACTTTGTCCATTGCTTTTTCATCTCAGCCCCTTCTTCCTCCCAGCTGCACTTCTCCTAATAACTGGATTCTTTCTGAAGATCATAGTGTGCAGCAGATGTACAACTCTCAATTATTTTCAGCACATTTTAATCAGTCCCGGCTTTGATAAGGGCCTAATTAAAGAGCCCTTGCTATCAGAAGATGTTACCCTTCTACCCCTATACCCTTCTTATCGAATTCCACAAGTTTGGGCCAGGCAAACACAGGAAAACAGGGCCTAAAAACAATCCGCTCGCTGCATTGTTTCGAAGGTCACCAAATGGCTGGACCAAGCCACGGATAAAAGAATCTGTTTAACTGTGTCATGTGTTTATCAAAAGGAGAAGAAGAAAAAACATGAATAAAGCAACCACTATTTCATGAGTTACTGGGCTGATAAGAGTAGTGAAAGACAGCTCCACATGCAAAACCTCTCCAAATTCGACCGGATCGTTCTGAACGTGCACTCAAATTTCACGGCACCAAAAATGTAATTGTAGTCAGCAAAAGAGAGTGTTTTTTTATAGCCTTGAGATTGGACTGAGCTTAAAATGCAATTACCCGGGAAAAAAAAAACGAATTAATAACAATATAGATTAATCTGTCCCTACACCTTTGTAATGCCTATTTTGTCCATTATTATTGCAGACGATCATTATCCGAAAGGCCACATGTACTTACAATAGCATTATGCATATATTTTAAAAAGGGGGCAGGTTTGGAGTGTTAGCTTGGCTATAACATTTTAATTGCTTAATCAGTGGCAGTTAATAACATATCATCCATTTTGAAGTACCTTTCATGTTTTCCCAGCTTGTGTTTTAATGCAAAACAAACTTGCTGCCTTTCCATAATTTTCTCTGTTGGATCTGTATATTGGTTTTCTGAAGATTTATTTTTTAATCTTTTAATACTATAAGTATGCCTAGAAAGGTGTCTGCAGTAATAGTCATACATGCATTCACTTCCCATTCAAATGCATAGACTGATTGTGAGACGACCAATTTTACAATATATTTCCTATTATACCGAAGCAAAAAAATAATGGAATAAATATATTTCAGTTACATTCAGTTACAGTACATCATAATGTAGAGTTTTATGCTTCCCTGATTTAAACAAACCATTGAACGTTTTTATAAATTATGTAACCTTTTACTTTTAAATATCACATGTAGTATGTAGAAGTACCTAATAAAGTATGTTATTTATTAAATAATTTGTCATTCAATTGGAACACATATGGAAGAGTTACATTATACAGAGCTAGTGAGAAGTAATTGTGAAAATAATACATTATTTCATTTAGCTATTGAACTATTTATTTACCTATCTATTATTCAATTTTTTTATTGTATGATTGATTATATGGTTACATTTTGTCCTAATGGTAATAGCCTGTTCTTCAAGTATTGGCCTGATTAATTTCATGAACTATTCCAATTAAATAATTAATTTGTTATTATTGTTATTGAGATCTTTGAAAAGAAAGTTGGCCATGTAATCTCATTTACAGTGAAATTGGCAGTAAACCTGCGTGTCAATGAGCAATGTCTTTAGTGTAGGTGTGAACAGCTCACAGTTTACAATACAGAGAGTAATGAAACCATTGTTAAAACAGAGTTCTCTGCAGATAATTGGTTCTACAGAAACTCATTGAATTAGCTAATTTCCATTGATAAGGATCAGGCGTTCAGGAGTCAAGAACCCATATAAGAAAAATACGACCTTTTAATTAGTTTTGTGCCAAAGCTGTTGTGAAAGTGGTGTGTTGTAATTAATGAAGTTGGCGTTGAAAAGCCTGATTTACGAGGCCCAGTCAGCGTGGGGTCAGGGGAAGGCATGATTCACTCCACTATGGCACATCTCTTCTCTTGCGAAGTTTGTTTGTTTTCACCCAAGCAATTTTTACGCTACAGTGGTAGGCAATACTTGTATGGCATCAGTCATGCAAACGCTTTACATTTCACTTATTAATACAAGCAAGACGGAAAGTGCGGATTCTGTGTCATTTGTGCCCTATTAACACTGAATTGTACCATGGCATGACAAACAGAAAATAACTTAATATCTTTTACTTCAGGGAATTCCACCCTTTATATTTTATATTTGATTTATTATGAAATTGTTCTGATTTTCTAATAGCAACAGGATAAAAAAATAATACAGTCACATACGCCATTTGAAGCATTTTTTTTTATTATTGAGTTTTTGTTTTAAGTTTTATTTTTTACTACCCTATCAGAGCAATTGTCAATCCCTGGGGGGCCATGTGTATGATGCTGGTTTTAGTTCCAACCGAGTCCTCAATGACATAATTGATCTAATTGTTTAATTAGCTACATACATTTAAACACCTAGCCAGGCCAGGATATTTTATAAGATACTGTACCTTGAATCAAATGCACTTTTAGATCAACTGTAAAATACCTGAAATATATCAAATTGAATAATTAATTAGACAAATAATGCAATTGAGTACTCGGTTGGAACAAAAACCAGCATACACACAGCCCTCCAGGAATTGAGTTTGAGACCCCTGTTTTAAATCATAGGAGAGAGATACCAAAGAGCCAGGACAAACTTAATTAGGAAAAAGTTAAACACTAATAAATTATTTAACAACCAATTAATTTAAATATAAACAATATATACTACTGAATAATTGCTTTTCAAACAAGTAATTTGGTTGTTTTTACAGTATCACCCGTCTGTTACATTCATTGTAAGACACCTTTTTTGTGTTGAAAGCAAAGTAATACTAGCTAGCACACCACTGAAGCTGACAGATAAGTGAGGGGGTTGAGAATGTGTGTGTTTTTGTAACCCATTCCCCTGTTTCCTCACAGGTTACAGCGCGGTGGCTTTCGACGGGACTCCCAATTACGGCCACACTCCCTCGCATCATGCGCCTCAGTTCCCCAACCACACCTTTAAACACGAGGACCCCATCAGCCAACAGACCAATATAGGTAATAATCAAATCCAGCCAGTTGCTGAACACTGTCCACCTGTAGCTCAAAAGAGATATAAACCAAGAGTAGAAGAAAAACATAAATATTGTCTAAAATGTCTCAAAATAATAACATATTTGATTAAATGGATCGTTTTTTGTTGTTCAGATTCTTAATGTGTTAGAATGCAGGTATCTGATTATTATTATTTTTAAAATGCTTTGTATGTATTGATAATGCTTTTTAAGTGTATGGGAGGAGACTGGTGAACAAAGAACAGATGTTTTTCTCCTTCAGAAAGCCCCATAATATCTTAAATCAAACATGTTTTTCTTTCACTTGAAAGTGCTTTCAGAATAAATGTTAATTAATAGTGCCATTGATTTGCTAATCAGTATTTGAATTTAGCATACAGAAAACAATTGACAAATTATGTTTGATGTCTTACGCTCTTAGCCCAGCTAAAGATAAAAACGTCACCTCCGATCTCACATGTCAGTGCAATAAATAAGTCATTGCTTTTTTTTTTTCAAGTCAATGTGTTAAATGTCAGTGAACCACAATTTAGTTTGCTGTTAATTTTTCTAACATAAAACACATTTCGTCTTCTGGAAATTATAACTTGAGGAAGCAGCCAGAAGAGTGACTCCTGGAATGTTTAGAACCGCCCTGGGACCGATTCACAATATTTGCAGGAAAAGAAAAACAGAGATCCTTCATTTGTGCTTTGAATGAGCACAGAAAGGATTAATTTTGCTGCTTCAAAGAGAACTTGGTTGTTTTCATAGCTGTAGTATATATGATTATATTGGATTTTTAGATCTGTTGTTATTTATTACTTTATTTTTTTACTCTGTCATTTTATATTGTTGATGCTTTTTATATATGTTTTCATATTTCTGTATATGTATTTATATATACACATGCATTACAAATGGCAACACATGATACTGTGAAACACATCCACCTTAAATGCTTTCAACCTTACTACTCCTTTTTAAGGTATAAATGTGTTGTTTTTGACCTACAAAGCTTTCAATTATATTCTTACATTATACATTCATTTAAAATGTTAAACAGTATTGTGATTTTATATCCTAAACATTTTAACAGAAAAACCTCTATCAGAAGTATCTATCTTTACCAGGTAGTTGGAAGTGTTTGCTACCCTCAGGGACTCGAATGCACTCACTGAAGTGGCTCCAGTGGGGGTGCCAGTTAGAGGACGTACAGAGGAATGATCAACATGTGTAGCTGCATTAAACAACAAAAACAGAGGAAAAATATAATCAATCATTCATGGAAGGGGAAAGTCATCAGTGCAGTTTGAGGGGAGCTTAGGGAGCTGTGTGTGTGTGTGTGCCACAGTGGCGCTATGTGTGTGATGCTAACCTATAAAGCGTGGTGTTTGTGCAGGAGAGCAGCAGTACCCCGTGCCTCCCCCAGTGTATGGCTGCCACACCCCCACCGACAGCTGCGCCGGGAGCCAGGCGCTGCTCCTCAGAAACCCCTACAACAGGTAAGCTCTGACTGAACAGCCTGCTACCAGACTGATGGGCAGCTGCTTAACCAGCCTGTAGGGCTACCCAGAATGCTGTCTGCCAGGCTCCATGGCCTCTGCTTTCTACTCCACAAGCACATCGCGTGGTGTCACTGAACTTAAGCCCTGGCTTTCAGATGAGTTGGTAATGGCTCCCAAAAAGCTTGAACTTCCTCCTTTGCATCTCATCTAAACAGCTTTAATCAGAAGATTCTTTGAAGCAACAGAGTTACTACAATTAAAATGTTGCTATAAACATAACACAAAAGTGTTTTCTGGTCTATAAGGAGTTTGGGTTCAGCATGATGTTTCATTGCAGGTAATCTGGGTTAGTTTGCTCGCGTCCTGTGGTGAAATTGAAGAGACGTCAATAACTAATCTCTCAGTTCAGTTCGTCCTGCTGTATCTCAGTTTGTGCTGCTAGGTAACACAAGAAACACACTCTACAGGAAAACCAAACAACGAGTTTGCCCGTTAGATGGTAATGACATCATTGTCAGTAAAATGGATTCGGACCAGTACAAGAAAAACAAATTGACTGGGATATTAATGAAATTTTCAGCAGCCATGTTGCCATTGAATGCTGTCTGACGTTGAGGAAGGAGGCTGTGAGGTAAGAGAGGAAGGAAGAAGGCTTATTTGAGAAAGACAGAGTTCACAATTTTAATAAAAGACCTTCACGTAGACGGCTAGCAAAATAAAGACATTTATCACTTTAGACATTTTGAAATGGATGAAGTCAATATTCTACAGCAGTGCTGAACTGTGCCACTCGCCAGAATCAAGTCTCTTTTTACAACGTAATATAATAAAACTAACCGTATTGTCTCTAGACACAATATGATTTATTGTTATTGTTATGTGATGTTTAAAACAATGTGATTCTAGAATGATTATTTGCCAGGTATTTATAGACATTACATTGTAATATAAACAAATGAATATATATTTTAATTTCTGTAATTCCTTACAATAAACTAAATCCTAAACACTATATTCCTGATTTTACGGCACTGTTGTATGTACATCATACATTTTAACCTGTACCTGTGGTTTGAATGGCATAAATTAAGTCTAAGAAGGAATAAGCCTGCAGAATGTAACTATGTCTGCTCAAAGGTCAAGAGTTGTTCAGCAGCACAGCAGGCCAAAGTAAACGCAAAATGATCTACTGCTGATTTCCTTTTGAATTCCTCATCCCCATTACTGCCGAGTGGCCTTTAAAACAGAGAAGTCCTTACTCTGTAGGGTGCTTTAACTAATTCCTGGTGTTATTTATATGTGAAGCCGTCTTACTCCACACAAAATGAGAACGCATTCCTCAAATACCATCAACATGTTGTTTTCAACCGAAAGAACATCAACATTTAAAAATAACAGAATTCTGGAGATAAGAGCTTGAATCATCCACCTCCAACAGTAATAAATAAATAAATACATACATACATAATAGTAATAATAATGATAATAATAAGTAGAAGATAACTAATTCAGAGGCAAAAATTTTGTGAGACATTTTCTCGTTAGCGCATTTTAACTAGTCCCCTGCAGTGCAAACAGGTGAAATCGAAGGAGAGATGAATCTGAACTGAGTGAATTAATGGATTGCCTGATGAAAGGGCCAAGGAGAACAACAAACAGTCAAGATTGTGGAGGAGGCCCCGTTTATAAATGAAGTGTCAAAGGAAAGAAAGTTGAGAAAATCTGCTGCCATGAAAAGTACGGGGCTGGCACTTCTAATAAAAAGTGGGTAACGGCAGGAATTAATTACTGCAGCATTACGTGAAGAATTTGTGGAATTGCACAGCGCAGTGGCACCGACCAGCACGAGCTGCTATTGCACATCAGGAAACGGCAGGAGAGTCCAATCATTTCTGGGTTGATATGCTGGATATTGCAAGGGCATAATAGCGCCGGAGACAACGTAATGGATCACAGTGTCCGTTGCTTGTGACAAATGAGAATGTGCATATTTTAAACTTGAAGTAATTAAAAGAAAAAAAAAAATGAACAAAACTCAGACTTCATACAGAAACATGTCTCCGTAACCGCTTCTACGTTAACCTAGAATTATCTTTTTTATTTTAGAAGTGTTTGAAATCATCTTTAACGTTGAAATTCATTTTTTTATGTAGGTTGCGATACGTTTTTTTGGTATAAACTACTTGCTAATCAGGATAGCTGGCTGTCCGTTTCACAGGCCTGTGGCTTGGTCAACATCACATGCCAAGTTAACTAATGGTCCTGGTGTTAGACTTTTTAATAATGGATAGGTATTTCAGTTTGAAGAGTGGTAGGATTAGAATAATTTATCATTCCTCAGTGAGATTTTGTCTTTCTTTGTCTAGCACATTCATTACTTGTTACCCAGGTTGTTTCCCTCTCATAAGCTATTTTTCAGTTAACGTGCCTTTTGTTAGATTCTCCTATGGTGCCAATCTGAGCTCAGATCTTTGTCTACTGGTTCTTGCGTTTAACCCCCTCTGTTCTTGATTTTGCGACCTTCAAAGGAAATTCAGTTTTTTATTTTTATTTTTTTTCCCCCCGGCAGTGATAATTTATACCAAATGACCTCACAGCTCGAATGCATGGCGTGGAACCCCGTGAGCACGTTAGGAGCACCAATGAAGAGGTAAACATGTCAGCCCTGCCTCGTCTGAGTCAGAAACTGAACATTCATGTAGTGCGAACTGGGATGTCAGACAAGTGATTCCTGTGCAACGCCCAGCCCAGTGCAATGCGGTTTTACATCCTTTGGCTTTGATATCCATGCGACCATTTATTGATCTCTGCTGCATTACATGCATAAAGTACAAAAATGAAAATGATAATTCCGTGTTTTGAGGAATTGGTGTTTTGGTCATTTGGAAACCAAGGGTGGTAAAATTAATCATACAGAGTTTTGACCAGATTTAACTAAATGCAATCTGACAAATTAAGAAACACCAGTCTGCTCTGTTCTGTGAGGTGCCACTATTTCTCACAGAACAACAGAAATACACCTGATTGAAAATGGCAATACAGAAATCATTCTCTTGCAAAACTTCTGGTGTCTGAACTGCCACAAACCCACGCTCTGAAAACATCTCACAGAGTTGTCCAATGAGGTGCTTCCCATAATAGGAACTCCTTCAGTGCTTTCAACCTTCAGTCTGGCAACCCCCTCCCAAAACAACAAGAAAACAAAACAGAACTGTAATATCTACAATTTTAATTTCTGTTATTCTCCAGATTCTTACAAATTGATCAATCTTGCTGGCTTTAATTGAACTAATCAATGACCTGCCACTGTGACCACAAGTGCTATCAGCACTATCAGTAGTCTTGGATGTTTTGCATGTCTTTAAGACACAAGGCCTATTTTGGTAGGCTTTCATTTCTTGTCGGCACTCTGGGGAATTAAGGGTTGAGAAGCTAAGTGTTCTGGAAACTTCTGCACCCTGTAGCCAATGACAAACATTTTCACGAGGCTCCTCCGTTCCTATCATGTCCTAATGCGCAGTATATGGTAACGTACAGCTCCAGTTCTCTGACTTGGCTCCTGCCTTAAGCCCTGCACTCAGAAACAGTCAGCATGTGCCATTAGACTCTGTTTTGTCTGTCTTGAGGAATATATCCTGCAAAGCAAAGCAGCCTTGACCATGGTCCAAGATATAATAGCAAGGAAGAGGTCATCCTCCGGGAATTATAGAACGGATCAGGACACAATGGAATGGCTAAATACACGCTGCACAGACTTACACACTATCAAACCGTCCAAACCACTCTCACTCTGATACAGTTAGGTTCGCAAAGTATTTGACCTGCTGACTCCCAAAGTGCGGAAGAAAAATGGCAAAGTGAATAATCTGCCGTTCAATCGGGAATTTTTTGGGTTAGCCAAGCTGTTAACGGCATAAAAATCTGTTCTAGACATGGTCTCATCTCTGGGGATGAAAGCCAAAGTATTTGTGTCTTCTGCAGATAAACTCTGCAGTTCACAATATCTCAAGTTGCAGTTGTCCTGAACTTGAGGTGTTTATCTCTAAAACGAATGAATGAACTGTTTTCAGTCCTTTTCTTATCCACTTTTGAGCTCCACTGCTTGAACAAAGAACTCTTTATTGGACTGATAAAGTGTACAAGAAGGAGAATTTGTATTAAAATAAATGTTGAACTCATAATTGTAATCTGTCCCTACTTATAATAAGTTTATTAATGAAGGCCAGAGGAAAAACTGTATGAAAAATTGGGAATGTACAGAAATACAAATTATTGCTAGGGAGAGGTGGTGGGATCAGTGTGTAATCTAATTCTACTTCTCTGCCACTAAGTATGTGTCAGAAACCCTCGAGTTGTCATTGCTGTCTCTCTGTTAACTAGCTCCATCTGAGTCATTCGTTGCTGATAAGTAGATGCTAAAGAAGCAACACAGTTACTGCAGAGTGTATCAGAGGAAAAAAAAGATAACAAGCTTAGCAACTTTGTGTCAACTTGAGGTCAGGTTGAAGGCCCCATCTCAGCCATGTGTAGGTATAAATTGTATTTTGATAGGAAGTTTCCATTTGTCTTTCTTGAAGCTCTACTTTTGATTTGTGCAGAGGATTTATGGCTCTTTAGCTCCAAGAGCAGTTCTCTGAAAGCTCAACAAAATGTAAACTCATATCTGCAAAGTCCCTTAAGTGGTCAGTGCTTGTAAGGACAATAAGATGTTCTGACAACCCAAATTCTATCAAGACTTTCATGGTACAAATGAAAACTTAAAAAAAAACTTCCAATGTATTTATCCCAATTACATCACATACAAGCATATAGTATGTTTTGTCTCTCCAAGCTGCAGCTGTTCCTTGGCAGAATCATAACAGTTTTGTTTGTGGTGAGCCCAACTATTTTACGTCAAGCCTCTCCCCCTTGGTTTGCATCACAGCCCTAATAAGAAACCCACACAACAAAGATCCCTTCACAAAAAAACAACAGGACTGCAGATACTTCTCTGTCCAAAAACAAAACACATGACAATGGAGATAAAGACTCTGGCATATCAGACCAACAAACCTCAGAATAACAAAAGGCGTGTGTGTGTGTGTGTGTGTGTGTCCGGGGGGGTAATACATTTTTTTTTAAAGAATGGGTGTGAATATCTAACCTGCATAAATATGTATTCTCAGAATGAGAGGCCAAAGCAGACTGCAGGTTTCTCACGCAGCAACCAATTCCTGGGTGTAGGTTCTGCTGTTGAGTCAGTTTAGGAGCTTAAATCAATATTAAGGCACATATTCAAAAACTGTTGTTTTTTTCACAGCCACACAACTGGATATGAAAGTGATCACAATACGCCCATGGTTTACAGCTGCAGCACCCAGTACAGGATCCACACTCACGGCGTATTCAGAGGCATCCAGGTCAGTCGCTCTGCCAAGTGTTCCAGAGTTCAAACAGAGGTCACAGACTTGCTTCCACAGGCTGTTCCATCTATTTTGTTGAAGTGAGAGACGACTCAGCCAGGGCTTTTGTTTTGTGTTGTGGTTCCAAGGCCAGGACAAAAAGTACATAAAACTCAAGTGTGCACAAAAAGTATATACTTTTATTAGATTACTTTACTTTTCGGTGGCTGTTTTCCACATTTTCTTTTCACTTCGACAGTTCAGGAGACATGCGGCTCGAAAAAGTAAAAGTGACGCAATGCAAGTCATAAAATAAAGACGCTGCCAAAACGGTGGAGACGTTTAAAAGGTATTTTAGAAAGAAAAAGAAAAGAGGGATTGCCTTCAAGAAATCCATTAGCAATAAAGATAGAGTTTCCCCTGCCTTGCCAGAATTAATAAATCATTAAATCTTAATTAATGCCGTCAAGATTCTGAGAGCAGAGATTCTCCAGAGAGAGAGTCTGGAGATATTTGAACTCAAACTATTAAATATACTTTATCCAGCCCCCTCAAAATACTTAGAATAGAAGAGAGAGGAGGAGATAAGATTTGTCCAAATACATTTTGGATCAATAATATTTATAAGCAACAATAAATATATCCTTCTTCTGTAGGATGAGCCTTTGTTTGCTAACAAAGCCAGATGGTTTTAATTCGACATGTCGTAGGACCTGGCTGTGGTGGAGAGATTCTTAGTGGGGACCACAGATAAGCAGAGTGAGAAAGCCATAAAACATTTTTATCATTTATCTATCAATAACTTGCAGAATACATTAATTACACTGCCTAAACATAAAAAAGCCCATTATGCAAAGCTAGTACTAATTAGGAACGGATGGTGCTTTTACTGTAGGCTAAAGTGTTGTTACTTTAAAAGCCCTTAGAAGATTGCATTTTGAGATATTGTCCACCTAAGTAACTATTAACATTTAAATAACAAACTGGTGATACAATTAAATGCAAGTGAGGTATCATGTGTTTCATATAACATATAAAAGTTTGGAGATTAATTTAAAATATTATTTAATACCCGAGTCATTTTTATAATACATGTATTTTTTATAAAACAACCAGTACATCATTATTTCAGAGTTGAACTGTTTATATGACTGTGCTAATGCAATAGAGGGGTTTTCACTAAAGCTGTATTGCAATGAATCAACAGGATGTGCGAAGAGTACCTGGCATCACTCCGGCCATCGTGAGGTCATCGTCAGAGACCAATGAGAAGCGACCCTTCATGTGCGCATATCCTGGATGCAACAAGAGATACTTCAAACTGTCACATCTGCAGATGCACAGCAGGAAACACACAGGTAATCGCCGACCTGCTACTGTGACACCTCTTTCACAGGAGTCTCTTCAGAGAGAAAATCACGAGAAATGATACCCCTCGGTGCTCAGTTATTCTGTGTGTCCCTGCACCCCAGGGTCGTTAAAACCAAGAAGAATAAAACACTAATTTACATGACTGAGATGATTAAGATGGTTCATATTGAAGTGCAGTCAGACACTTTCTCAATAACCAAATAACATCGTTCCCAATGAAGGGTGTGAATTCTCTTGAATTTCGATGTATTCGTATTGACCTAAACAATAACAACATTGGTAACTGTAAGGGCGAAAGACACAACCACAATGAACCACTGACACACTGATTGGAATTTCTCGGCAGATATTTAAATAATTTGTGGCTTCCAGAATACTTCAGCGCTTACACAGTGGTCTGGACTGCAACAGATGTGCAAGTGCTGGGAATAATATTATCTAATATTGTACCAGTAAATTGAAATCTACCAAAACATGCAAAAAACATCATGCGTGAGGGAAACATAATTGCATAATCAGCTGGGCAGGTTAATATCTACTGGATGTACTTGGCAAGGTTTTCTCATTGGTAGGGAAAATGTGACAAACAATAAATGAAAACACAGATTCTTAATTCAAGAAAACAGTGTCTGTCTGGGTTGGTACCTTGAACAAACAGTTGACAACAGTCATGGAAGAACTGGGCTTGATAAGACAAGGACAAGTAAAGCACTGAGAATGGCAGGAAAGGACAGCAGTGGCGCAGCATATGAAGGGTTTTAGTGATCAGTGTTCTTCTTCTGTATAGTGAACAATGGGTCCCTGTTTCTTCCCCACATGTTAAGGTGAGAAGCCCTACCAGTGCGACTTCACGGACTGCGGGAGGAGGTTCTCGCGATCCGACCAGCTGAAGAGGCACCAGAGACGGCACACAGGTCAGTAGTCTCTGTCACACCTGAGTGTTCGTGTTTGCACGGGGAAGGATGTCTTTCTAAGTTCAGGGCCATGGCTCCACAAGTAGAGAAGCCACCTTCAGATCCATAGAAAAAGCTCACCTTGAACACTAACAGAAACTGCTTGTGAGACTTTAAGACTGTAAGACAGTACAAAGACATTATTTTTGCTAGATCAGAAACAGCTGGTCCTTTGGGTTATTTTCATGATGAGTAACAGGTTAAATACACAGAACCATGGCTTTA
The DNA here is from genome assembly GCF_036373705.1 of Amia ocellicauda. Lineage (NCBI taxonomy): Eukaryota > Metazoa > Chordata > Actinopteri > Amiiformes > Amiidae > Amia > Amia ocellicauda. The sequence continues at coordinate 2,698,222 of NC_089853.1, forward strand.
TATAATACCCTGCTGGTGTCAAACTGATAACTCTATGGCCTTCACTTTCGTATGTAGTCTGGCGTCCCCAAGCAGCAGCAGACACGATGAAGACGTGGTGTTAAGTGTGTCTTCTGCACTCTCCAGCCACCAGAAGGACCTTTCTCACCCAGTGTCTGTTGTCTCCTCTTTCTGTTTACACAGGGGTGAAACCATTTCAGTGTGAAACCTGTCAGAGAAAGTTTTCACGGTCTGACCACCTTAAGACTCACACCAGGACTCATACAGGTAAAACAAGTGCGTAAACTTTTTTTTTTCACATTTATTTATTCTAATCATGTTCCACACTTGAGTAGACCATTCAGAGAGCAGAGACTAGGATACTAGGATACTGTAAAACGCATGGCCACAGTTGCTATCCATATAAGTTTAATTTACTTATATTTGACTTCACATATTGATACTATAAGACTAGAGTCTTATTCATGATCTGCTCTAAGAAGGTTCTCTGAGAGCGCCAGGCAATAATAACTGATAAGATGTAAATATTGTTAACGGCTTGAATCGATAGTTTCAAGTTATTTAAGAGTGCAGCTCAATCTATTGTACTGGACTGCAAGACGCATGCCTTAATGTCAAATATCCAGATAATTGATTGTTCTGTTTTTAGAATATACCATTATTCAGTCTAGTGGCTTTTACTGAATTCTTAAAATTTTTTCAACTTTTCCTCCCCTCCTGTGGACTGAATTATCCCTTCTTCTATCGTTACAGGTGAGAAACCTTTTAACTGCCGATGGCCAAACTGCCAAAAAAAGTTTGCGAGGTCAGACGAGCTGGTCCGACATCACAACATGCACCAGAGGAACCTGACCAAACTCCAGCTGGCACTGTAGAGACTTTGTAAGAAAAGTGAACCGCAAAGGACATTAAGACGTAATATGGAAACACTGTTTTCAAACAGCACTATGTTGCCAGAAGCCAAGAAGGGTTGCAAGACCGTGTAATGACAGATATTATCGCCATTTGTTTTCCTCATGTACAGTACTTTGGAAATCATATTACCATGTCTGTCACTTTTAATCTCCCAGTCGCTGGGCCTTTAACCTACAATTACGATTCAACTAGAAACTGATACATTCCAGTTTATAAAAGCATGATCATACACATTAAAAGGAAACTGTGATTTTATTTTTCTTTGGTTGTTGTTATAGTTGATGAAACATAATCCTCTATATGTGTGCTTTTATTTTATTATTATTATTATTATTATTATTTGTATAAATGTGTTACTGTGATTAAGCTAAGACTAACTTATTGAAAATTCTCCATAGAAATATTGGCTACTGTAAAATATTGTTAGAAGGATTGTGTATTTGAAACTGGACCCCAAAATGTATATATTACACAGCTACCAATCCCAATGCAATTGTATTTCATCAGACAGATTTACCCCAAGTTTTTACTTATGTGTTTTGCCCCGGTGATCACTTTTAACGGCTTCATACAGGCATTTAGCTTCTGCCACTACAGCTCGTATCACTGATATGGCAGAGATTATACTCTTGTTTTGTTTTTAATTGTTAAATGTGATTTCAATGAACCTGTAACATTTGGAATTTGTAAAATATGTAAAAGTCACACTGGCTATGTGGCTAATTAGCTGTGATAATGTCAAAGAAAAAAGTGCTGGTCCACAGTATTCATTTAACAAACGTTTCAATGGAAAAATATAACTTAAGTCTTAAAGTTTCAAATAGAACTGTAAAAAAAACTTTGATAGCTTCAGGAATTGTATTAAGATGTTCTTTTTTGTTTGATTGTTTTGTTTTTTAAATGTGTATTTACATATTTTCGCTTGGAATTATTGTGTATATATCTGATATAACATATTTGCTCACTTTATTAACTAGAACATGTATGATAAGTAGGCACCTCACAGTTTGAATCATTCCCCTCCTAAATGTATTGATAACACTAAAAATGTATCCTGCGTTTGTTATTTTTTCACCAAGCTTTGAATTAAAGAACACTTCAAGAGATCTTTGTGCGGCGGCAGCTGTGTCGACTCAATCCAGGTATCGGGTTTCTCCAGCCTCGTCTAATAGGGACTGGCCAACGCTCTGAGGACCAGTGACCAGCACTTAACCTGACCAGGTCTTGACCACAGTTAATTCACCTGACATGAATCTCAAAGGAGCTGGAGAAAAGTTCATCCAGGTTAAGTTTCTAAATAAAATCTTTTAAGTGCAACATTTGCTTATTTTATCTTGCTATGGATGCCCTTCTTGAAATTCCTCATAGGGCTAGAAAAACCACATGGCAAAGAGCTGATTGTTTGTTCCCTCTCATACCCGGGTGTCATGTCAGCAGTCCCAAATCATTTCCTCATCGCACTGAACACATTCACTGCTGCTTCAAGACAACAACACTGCAGTTGTTTTACACAGCTAGTAAGTGCAGTGCTGAAAGAATAAATCCTTTCTCTTCAGTAGACACAAACAATTTGATCACGACAAATATGCAACCTAAACAATGTTAAAGCTTTTTCTTTTATTTACCATGAAATGGGAACTTCCAAATCATTCTTCAGCATTTTATCATTAGAGCACAGAGGGGGTGTATTATTAATTGACACTACATGCAGTTAAGAGCCTCAGTTTTCATGTAATTGTTCTGAAAATGCATAGAATCCTCAATATAAATATACGAAATAGGTATTATTGTACAGCATACAGATTTTCCATTTGGATTTGTCCAACAAAAGAAAAACTAATTATCCTTTGTTTTTCTACCACCATGTAGGCTACTGTTTGTTTGTTTTAAATAATTATTTAAATTGCTGTTTTAAACTCACACACAGCATAAATAGCTCTTGGGGGGTGTAGCACTTTTATCACGCAGAGCCTGAAACCCCAGTATTGTGTGATTGTGGGTACCTTTCAACCCAATTGGCCAAGCGAAGAATCCTGACATATCTGAAAAGGACAGTAGTTAATCTCTGTCCTAGATGTCAGTTACAGAGCCCTGCTTCCATACCTTTGAAGTAGGCGGGCTGTTTTTCGTTTGTCTTTAATTAGAGAGAGACACAGAGAGACTCATGCATAAACACATACGCGCTCACCCAAACGTATCAATCTATTTATCTATTTATTTACATCTATCTATATATATCTAAATAAATATATATATACCCTTAACTATTTTCATAAATAGCATTTTCCAAATGTCTTCTTATAAATAAAGTTAGCAGTTGCTATCAACTTCCATGCAGTCTCAGCCGTGTCCTGCTTTTTCAGAGAGCCACAGATGTAAACACATTTATCAGTCCTGCGGTGTGCTACACAAATTCATTAGGACAAGGTATGATATGGTGCTGAAACAGAAGGCTAGTTTTCTCTGGTCACCTTCTGCCTCTGAACTTTACAACTGATAAAAAAAACAGTCTGCAGAGTTCATTTATTTCTCTAGGCCATCTGCATCCAGTCAGAGTCCGTGGCGTTTAAAAAAGCCATCCATCAGAATCAAACCGATACAACTTTCCCCTTGTGAGGAGAAAAAGGAGACAAAAGAAACTAACATGGTTAATAAACTTCATTCAGGGCAAAAGGCCGTCCCTGGTCTAAACAACCCACTGGCAAAGTAAAATACAGAAGCATTGAAGTTTGCTCTTTGTTTATGCAGTGGGTGCTTTTCTCATCTTTCTGTTCTAATGACATCACACAATTTGACATCGGCTGCTAATATTTCAAACTAGCCTTGTCTTTTTTCTAAAGCTATATTACTTTTAGATACATGTTGTAATTCACAGCTTTCCTGAACGTTTTCAATGATATGGTGCCACAGTAGAATATTTGACGTTTTCTGAAACAGAAGTTGCTCTGCTGTTAATTTATAATTATACTATTTCTATAACTATTTCTGAAAGTTGTTTAGCAAGAAAACAATTAATTAAATAAATATATAAATAAAAGGACCAGTAGTTCAGTTTCTTAGTCATTAGTCGTAGTATATTGTCCTTTATTAGTAAAGCTGGTAGATCTCTGTTTTTATTGTTTATCAGACTTTCAGTCCTCAGCAGTACAAACCATATCTTCTTGTCTTTTGCCTTTTAACAAATCTTGTTAAAAATATAGTATTTTATTACTTGGATATCATATTTTGCTTGCTTTATTGTTTTATTGGGAAGATTGACTATATATATATATATATATATACACATTTTACAAAAGGCTTTTAGTTTTACTTTATTGTGAAAGTGACATTCAAATAAATTATTTTATTTTATTAAAAGCAGATAATTTCTCACAGTACACTTTACAGGCTACAGTAAATTTAGGAGCTAAAACAATATGCTTATAGAATCTGAGGGAAATAAATAACGGACATTGAATTATGAATTAATCTGTGAAACTGTGTGATATTATAGAAAAGCAAATTATCAATTCATAAAACTGTATTTGATAGAAACAGCTCTGTGACTAATCCCCGCTTGATCAACATTTAACGGCTCTTTGACCAGACAGCTGTTGGAAAGGGTGACAAATTTATGATTCAACAGCAATTTTATTTTTTACTTAAACCACTTGGTAATTTGTGGGAATCAGCCCACTGATTAGATAACGGACAAAACACATGAGTGCAAATTAATCAAATGAAATGGAGATGACTTTGGAATTTTGTTTCCAGGATGCTCTGTAGAGACACCGTCGGCCATTAAAGGATTAGTGTGCCCCCGATACGAGGGCCGATCAAGAGGATGTGAAGTGTCAACGGGTGTAAATCACCGAAGATATCGCCAGAGCCCCGTGGACAAAGGCCGACTGTAACAGCACCGGGTATTAAAATGGAGAACGTGTCAGCGCGGCGAACATGGCAGGGAACATAACCTCGGCAGGGGTGAACAAGCTGTATCTGCTACAAAAATGTGCTCTTATAACCTCTCCCTTATTTTTTATTTTAAAGCTTACTTACACGTCTCCTGCTCTGTAAAATCTGACCTTGGGCAAAAATTAAGTTTTCACAAAGCTTGTTTGAGAAACACACACCTAGGCTTCTTTACCCCACACACCACCATTTCCTTATTTATGCATTTCAACTACATTTCATTTTCACTTGCACACCGAACAGCAATCATTCTTTTCTATCTGTGTATCATACGTATCACCTTACCTATATCAATATACTCTCGCTGCTGCGTATAATCTCCTGCATAACATTTTGCTGGATGTTTTTATGAACAATGCCCCAACAACTGTGTATTGTTTGAAACAACCTAGTGATATTCGTAGTGATATCTTTTTTAGATAACAAATACTGAATATTATCCATAATATTTTCCTGACACTCTGTTCAGTTCTGCTCTCCGTTATTTCCCCATTAAACAGTCTAGCACAAGATACAGCCCCTACCAACTCGATTATAAGAACTTGTACCTATGCAGTAATTGGAATGTAAATTCTTCTCTGTTGAACTGTTTATGGAACACTCAGTGTTCATAAGAGACGCTTCAATGGGCCTACGTGTCGTATAAATAGTTAGAATTGATTTATTTTCCCAGTTTAAGAAGGGGGAATTCCTGTCATTCTGCATTAAATCTGCAACAGTCTATCCCAAGCTTTTACACAGCTATTTTGTCGGTAAGTCGGAGCAAATCTAATGGATCATAAATAGTTTACAATAGCCGGAACGCTGAACCGCAGTGGAGCTCGCCTAGGCCAGGCCTCATCAAAGAAGTCATACTGTTGAAAGTGATATCATCAGTTTCAGCAGCCTGTTACCCAAAGGTTCACTGCTGTGTACTGCTTTCAGAAGCTGCATTCTTCCTCACTGTGTCAGAGGGAGAATGTGCGATTTCAGGCGCTTTCCTTGCAGGACGGCAGGCTCTCTTGGCAAAGGCTTTCGCAATATATGGGAATTTCTGTACATCAAGATCTGGCCGTGAGCAGCACTCTACCAGGGTGTACCATGCAGCGACTGCGCCTTATGACAAACTAGAATGCATTATACTCTGACATGATACAGTACATCTGGCCAAGGTCTTTTAATCGAGAGTGTTAGATGATTTGTGTGCCAGTCCCTATGTGAACAGGGAACCGTGTACAGCAAATGGTACCTCAGATTGTTAAAAGACATAATGCAAGAGCAGCACTATTAATTATGTCTATTAATCACCACAGAGTAGGTGCACAAGACTGGTTCCACATGGCAAGGATACAGAAAGCTACCAAATTCCCAGGATGTACATTAGGTGAAACATTACCGTATGTCGAAACAATTACACAAGTCCATCTTATGATAATCAGTATGGCTACCTCAGCTTGAATGTGATGAATACACAACCCATACATTGACAGGCATGCAGAGGAGTTGTGTCCCGGGCGAGGAGAGGATATTAAATACATGAAAGATACTATTGCAATCAGAATGATTCTTGTAATTCTCTGCCACTTCCCTTAAATTATTTGATGAAAATATATTGATGACAGAGGTTCATTATGACGTTTTAATTGGCCTCCTTACTAATAAAGCTGTGGTGTAGGCAAGAAAGAGGAGCCAGGTCTTCTAGGGGGTCAAGGCTAAAAGAATGTGATGCAGAGCAACTTTAAGTTATGTCTGGGGAAATGTCAGGAAACTCCGGACAACAGCAACTCTCAACCGAACTGCAATTATCAGTTGATTACTAAAGTTGGCTTCGTTTTCTCTCTCTTCTCTCATTTTATTCAGGAAGACCAGTTCAGCTATTAGGATAAGACTTCAGGAGCAAGTGCGTGTGGTGGGGGGGGGGGGGGTGTAAGCCAACGAGCTGCCAAAGCCGACCTGGGGGAGGCAGGGGGATGCAAAGTAGCTAATGCAAGGGAAGGAAGAACGTTTGCCTGTGTTACTATATTCGGATAACAAAAATAACGGAAAACTGTAAACTTTGTTCAAGACCACATTCTGTTCTTTCTCTTTTTTTAAGCAGAGTCCTGATAATAGTTTGGTTCACAAAATTCCCAGTGGCTCCACATCCTTCATGTCATACAACTGCACAAACAAAACAACCACAAATGAAAATATAATGGGATACTACTGTTAGATATTTATGGAAAACAAGAAAAATAGATATGCACCACATGAAAAATAAAACATGTTAGAGCTGTTTTAATAGTTTAGCCAATTAAAAAAATTAACAGACATTTTTTGTACTCATTTTTATTCTTATATTTTTGCATGGGGGCATTTAGGCAACTGAAATTGCTTGTCACTGAAGAGCTTTGTGAGACAATACATTGGAATTGGAGCCAGGCTTGCTCAGTGCTAAAAAAATAAATAAAACAGCCTACATACATACATACATACGTACATACATTATTGTATATATTGGAAGTCTTTCAGGACATGTTGCTTCTTCAGAGATGCAGAGCCTCTAGTATTGGGTCCAAGCAGAAGTAGGAGTCTGTAAACGAATCACTTAATGAAACTATGCACTTGATAACTACATATGCTACTCTAATATATTCATATTAATAAGCATAATGATTAATGAATTACTCATTATTATTATTATTATTATTATTAGAGAAAAATATTGTTGCGTGTCACTAGAGGTAATGGCATATATCCAGCATACTCACACAGAAGAGATCATGGTCAATTGCCCTTTAAATCTGTACATGTGAGGCCAGCCCTGCCTCGGCGCGGTGCTCGGTGTTTGACTACTTTTCCTCAGTTTCAAGTCACATGGGCGCGCAGGGCAGCAGACGAAACGGTAAGAAATCGTTACTGTGTTCAGGACAGCATGTCGGCACGTCAGCATCGCGCCTTTATCCAACACCTGGCTTTAGTGCCAGACCTGTCCTGACTGCACTGCGGGATCTGGGGCGGCAGCTGCGCAGGGCTGCGCAGGGCTGCGCAGGGCAATGACCCGGGCGGCTGGTCGGTGTCTCGGGTCAGTGCGGAGGGAACAGGCCGATGCAGATGCGCTGAGGTGTTAGTGCTGCTGAAGCCTGTTGGGAGCAGAAAGCTCTCCAGTAATTGAGGCAAACAATACCAAATCAATGCAATTCAGTTAGTAAAACATAAGAAATACAATGAGATTGATGTATAGAGTTTGAGCTAGGTGTTCCCCTGCCCTGCCCGGGATTAGCCACGGCCAGCTGTGCAGAAGGTGGGAACCAGGGTGAAGCTGCCTGGAAGAGCCGCTGATACAACCAGCCCTCATGCAAGTGATGCACAGTGCGGAGGCGAGGCATCCCATTAGATTAAAACCGCACATACTTTACTAATGATTGTATGATTCATCATCTTTGGCCAAAAACTCCGAGAAACTGAACATGTATTACATATTAGAATTGTACCATTATGTATCCACACTTGTAATGTAAAGCCCAGATCACTGTTTGTGAGTAATCGATCACTTCACACTGCCACTGAGTCTGTTTTGTTGAGGAGCTAAACTGATGCTGATTGGAGATTTATACAGAGGAAAGCACCCGCCAGTGGACGTGCAGTGATCTGGTGCCATGCTGTCAAGGTCGTCCCATGTGTACAGAACAAGAACACATGGCACACACACACACACACACACACACACACACACACACTGACACTCACACACACACACAGAGACACACACACAGACACACACACACACTGACACACACACACACACTGACACTCTCACACACACACACACACTGACACACACACACACACACAGACACACACACACTGACACACACACACACACTGACACTCTCACACACACACACACACTGACACACACACACACACACAGACACACACACACTGACACACACACACACACTGACACTCACACACACACACACACACTGACACACACACACACACACAGAGACACACACACTGACACACACACAGACACACACACTGACACTCACACACACACACACACACACAGAGACACACACACAGACACGAGACCCTCCGAGATTTCTGCTCAGTCTTTTGTGTAGAAGATTCCTTTTGAGTTAAACACTATTCATTTTAATGAGGTAGCAGCCATGGTGGTTAAGAGACCTGATACTTCACTTCCCTGACAGTAAAGCACTCTGACACATGAAAGCAAACATGTATGAGAAGACACACAGTGTTTAAGTGAAAGACACTAATTGCTGAGGTGCAGCGGGTCTGATCTTCCTGTGGCCGCTCTGTTTTATATGCACCTTGCCCGGTCCTGGAAAGTGTAGGCATTCACTTAGGAATGGGCAAATAAAAAAAACTGAGGACACTTTTCATGAGTTAGGCCCATTACATGTGCAGCTGTATTTGTTTTAAGCACACAGACCTAATAATTTGTCTCCAGCGGCAAGGAAAGAACAAAGTGATTGAAATTAACTTTGATTTAATGGCTTTTAAAATTCCCACTTGAAATGGAGAGCAGCTATTCTTTCTCTCGGTGGGCTGTTCTTTCTCACCCTCGAGCGGCCGTTCATGCGCTGGGCATCAGTGGAGGGTGCGCGGCGATCGGGCCGGTTGCTATACAGCTGCCACAGACGGGAGTGAGCGTGCTATCGCTTATCTGAGCGCACTCAGACTTCAGCACTGTCCTCTGTTTTTGGTTAAAGGGGCTGATTTACACCAGATTGAAGTGCACCAGTGCTGCGTTTGAATCTGTATTAGTATAAGTAGAAGCAGTAGTGTTGTGATGTGTGTGAAATCGATTGAAACTGTAATCTGGTGCAAGCTTTCCTTTTATAAATGTTCTTTTAGAAGAGCCATTTGAGAAAGTAAAAACAGTTAAATAAAACAGACAAACAAACAGAATACAGTCATGCCTGAATTCTCAGTCGAACGACCCCAGCTCGAGGGTGAGACCGAGTTATTAATTTGAGTTATTAATGGACACCAAACGAGCACGAAGGGTCGAATGGCCTCCTCTCGTTTGTAAACTTTCTTATGTTTTTAATGTTTGTAGAAAGAGTGCTCTGATATAAAACTGAGTTAATTTATCCATTAGGTGCTTCAACCTATTGCCCTTCCTTTTCATTCATTTAATCACACTATAGCCGGCTCCCTACATATGCCACAGGCCTTAAACCAGCTGAATGAATAGGTTTAAGGGCAGGTTAATACAATTCATACAATTCAAGAAAATGAATTGGTTTGCAGATATTACCTATAAATTAAACCCTTATCAATGTAGTTTTGTCAGCACCAATAATTAAGTGGAAATATAACCTTGAGTAAGGAAGGTTGCATTCAGTAATTTGTTTCCTAGGTCCCGCTGTTTGTGTTGCACCCTCGTGGGTCGCGGTGTTATTCTGCAGTTGTCACTCACTGCGTCAGGCTTGCTTGGAATAACATGCAAAGCTCTGGCTAGCAAGTTTACGTAACACGGGCTCAACATTTATTTACCTCTACATGAGGAAGGAAAGGCAATGCAGTCATTTAGTATTGTTTTCTTGGGAATTTTTTCCTACACATGATTAGATCTCTTCAAAATATTTACACTCAAGGTTGTAAATGTAAAATGAAGCCATTGCTGCCTTGTACGTAATATTTATCATGGCTGGACTGGAAATTTAATTTGAGCTACTTTAGAGGGACATTTTTAAAACGTATCGCAATAGGTTACTTTTGGAGAGTTCAAGGGCGTCGAGATGTGCTGTATTGCACTGTTCTAGATCTGTGCTCCTGACCGGCTGTAGGGCTCTAGAAATGGCTGTCCGGCTTCAGATCAGACTGGGTGTGAACGAAGTGTGAAGAGACAAAATGAACTTCACTATTTGAAAGTATTTCCACTTTTCAGGGTTTACAGTTTTACAAGCCTAGACCAGGCAATGCAGTGTAACTGGGAAACCAATTTGTATCTGTCTTCTCTATAATATTATTATATATTTGTAGCTTTGTATTTAAATCCATGATCGGCGTTGAAGGTCCAGTCAGGTAATTGAAAACAAGAGGGTGAATGTAATGGCTTCATGCTGGGTTGGACAGGGTGGTCTTTTCTAATACAGTGTCTGGATGGAGACCACCTATTGTCCTTCTCACTGTCTTCACTGTGTGTATAGTTGGGGTTCGTTGACTGTGAACTTACAGGCATTAAATCTTCCTGAAGGGCTTAACAGTGTTGTGATTTCACTGTAATATCATCGCAACCAATACAAGGATGTGCCCGTGGAAATGTCTGTTATAAACCAGGCTGTTTGAAATATGAGAAATATCAGCTTTTTTCTTATTTATTTATTTATTTATTTATTTATTTAAATCCATCTGCTGGAAATGTGAATTAGACTCTCATAATGTAATTCAATTTGTTTTGAAAAAAATATGAATGTTTTAATTAAATATAATTAGAGGAACAAGGATTGTGTTTATTATGGCCTTGTTGTACATGTGGACTCCTGTGCCCTCTAGTGGTGGTTTAAAGCATATATGTTTCATGTTTTCCTACCTAGAGTCACACAAATTCTGAATATTTTTTACTGTAATTTCAAACGGAAGAAGGATTGGAAATATGGAAGTTTTTCATGAAATAACGTGGTATGTTGTTTTTCATTTTGTAACTTAAAGAGAATCATGAGGTAGTGGCTTAAAAGCCCATGTATGTATTTGCCTTGAATGTAAACATTTATAAACTTCTCACAAATTAGGAAATGATGTAGAGTTATTTAAATTACTAGAAAATCTCTCCAAAACAGTACTTATATTAACACAACCAAAACATGTCACAGCAATGATCCCATCAGTGCCATCAAGTGGTGGAGGCTGGAATTGACATTGAAATGATTTACTGCAGTGTTATTATTATTATTATTATTATTATTATTATTATTATTATTATTATTATTATTATTTATTTATTTCTTAGCAGAAGCCCTTATCCAGGGCGACTTACAAAATATAAGAGCAATACAAAGTGTTGCACAAATCTCTTAACAGCAATCTTCTATAGGTTTTATTACTGAGCCTCTTGCAAAGAAAACATTTTTCATTGTGACCAGTAATGACTGCACATACTGATTTGCTATGGGAGTGTTGTTTCTTATATATATGTATGTGTGTGTGTGTGTGTGTGTGTGGTATTGTTGCTCTAGTTCTGCTGAAGCGGTCAAACTATCCGAGCGTACGCAATGTCATCTGTAAATGGCTGGGTCGCTTTACCCAGGGATGCGGATAGGTCTACGTGTCTATTTTCCCTTGAAACCTAGAAGAGCTTGTGATCAGCCAGGGGGGCTTGGAAGAGCAGAGTGTCTGGTTGAAAAACATTGGAGTTGATGGGCTCGCAGGGTCACATTACAGCGCCGGGAGAGCGCTGGCCTCCCGGCCCTGGCGGTCACCAGCGGCTGCCTCTGAGGAATGTGATGGGAGCCAGCAGCCAGGGAGCCCACACCGGGCTCAGATTGATGATGGAAACCAGCAGACCTTAGCCGTGCCCCAGAATCCCTCTCACTGCCGACTGTGACGGGTAGCATCAGGAAAGACATTAGGCCAAGACTGGGCATTTTCACAGCCTCTGAATACGTTGTGTGTTTGTTTATTGATCGTAATGGATTGCAAGATGTTTTGCCCCTCACGTCCCGTCTTTCAGCAAGTCGTGCTAGACCTTTATTGGCATTACCTTTGCCATCTCAGAACCTACCATCCCTCCAACCTGCTCTCTCCCAGCCCTGTTTGAAATGGTGTTTTATTTCATCTGTATCAAGGGGTGTTGTGCCAATTTTATGATTTGAAAGTTTGCAGTCACGTTTTAAAAGGTATATGTTTTGAGGTTTGAGATTGTTAGTTCCACACTGTATTGGCATTGGATTCATCTCTCCGTTTCCCCGACTGCATGGTCTTCGGTTGCTTTCTTTTTGGCCGCGCTTACATGCTCACAAAAAGTGAAATCCCAGCGTGTGTTTAATTTGTTTGTGCAGCCTTGCTAAAACCCCAAAAGTGAAATGACAAAGGTGTCCTGTTACACTGAGCATCAATTATCCTTGGCTAAACAGCGTGTCAGCAGAGCAACGGCAAAAGCAGTTCGCCAGTGTCTCAGGGGGTCAGAGGGCAACGATCGGGGTGTTTGTGTAATTTATTTATTGTCAAGGAGAACATTAAGATGAGAAATTATCCCAAACAAGAGCACAGATCAAACATGCTGGTGTTGTTTCCCTCGTGGTGCTGATAAGAAACAGCCACTAGAATGAAGAATTGTTCTGCTGTTTTGTCCACGTTTTCAATTTATCAGTCAGCTGCTGTGTTAACACGGTTGTGAACAGATTCTGCGGACACCTCTGCATCCGTGATACATAGAAATGCTTCCAATACCAGGGCGTAGTGAGCAGCGCACATATTCCAGCCTTTGACAACATCACATTGTAGTTTTTAAAATGATCAGTTACACCTGGGAACTGCCTTTGTATCTAAAGCGGTAAAGTGTTTGCTGAAATGTGGCCTCAAAATGTTGTCTGCTGTCCAACACACAGAGCTTACAGCAATGTGAATTACTCAATTACTAAGTGCTTTTGAATTTTATACAATTACCTTCAAACATTCAAATATGTGTAATATCATGAATAGAAGTGTGCCTAAAACACATGCAATATCTATCTAAATAAAGAAACAAATAAACAACTTATTTTTGTGTTTTGCGGAGTCATTTCCCCACGGTCTGTCGCCGCAGGGGCTCAGGAGCGGTGTGGGGAAATTGCTTGGAGGAATTAAAGCCCTGCCAGCACCCTTCTCTAGCCCAGAAGGAGCTGTGGGGCTCAGTGACTAGGCCGGTCCCCACGGCCATCCTTCCTGACCAAGGCAGATTCAGCTGCACTCTTGACAGGAGGCTTGCAAAGCCCCGGGGGTTGATTTAAGACGCACATCTGGGTTTTAGCAAACCTGGCCTGGGATTAGCAGGCTCCCATTCCGGTGCACCTAGGCTGAATATCCCTCGTGACACGCGAGGGACTCCCACAGGAACCGCGGTGGATCCGCAAAGCTGTCTCTGCAGGGAGGTCATACGTAGATGTGTCCACATGGTGGAGATGTTTGCCTGCCTTTCATAGCTTGTGCTTTCCATGGCCAGACCTGGTGTATACAGTTCAGCAGTGCAGAGAGGTAAGGAAATAGGGGGGTGTCGCCAAATTTATTACATGTCTGTGCAGTATTGTTATAGACCGCATCCATAAAATAAGCGGAAGCCGGAGAGTGGGATTTTAAAAATGCATGATGTGGATAGAGTTGTGTGTCAGTTTGTGTGCAGTTCAATAAATAGATAAATAATTCAGTAATCAACGCATAAATAAAATATGACTTTTTGGCCTAGATGATTGTTGCGTGGCTTAACATTCTCAAGCCCACAGTACGCAGCAACGTGGATTTCATGCACACACAGACGCGTACGCTCAGACACAAACAGCAGTCGGGCTTATTCAGGGCATCTGAAACGCATCTAAATTAGGATATGGCAGCCGTGGGACTGGCTCGGGAGATCTCCAGCCCGCTTTTAAGGAACACTGATCTGTTTAAAAAAAAACATCTTGAAGACAAGATGTATAGAAACCGCTATACCGCTGGGAGCAGGCAGGCCGGGCTGCATATGGGCTGGGTCAGGTTCTTGTGTCGCAGATCGTAAAGTAAAGTGTGGCCGAGGGTAAGAGCACATGGGTGTCCGTCAACAGCTCCAGAACAAGCCCCATTCGTGAAGCTCTGCCTGGCATTGAAAAAACAGGCTATATCAGCAAAGGAACATGCACTGAAATAGTGAGGTGTTTGGCCTCCTGTCTTATAAAGAGAAACGCTGTGTATGTTACTGAAAAGGTGAAGTTGTGTATTTGGCTCCCTTTAGCTGGAGACCTGATTGGCGACTGTCCACGATATCCAGGCAAAGGAAGAGGATAACAGTGCTTCCTGACAACAGATGTTGCGCTGTTTCAGCTGCGGGGGAATTCCAAAATGAAAACAATATTGTGAAAGGGATTTCAGGGATTAAGTCTGATCATCCCCAAATTATGTCTAAACACATCATTTAGATGTTAGAGATGCAACAGTCCTCTCCAGTAACTGGACCCGTTATAAAAAAATAAACATGGCACCCAAAGGAAAGCCTTTTTTTTTATATGTCTTTGTACTGTGCACATCTCCCATATTTAGCAAGCGCCCTGTGATCCACTAAGTTTGTTTCCCCGCTTAATAAGTGACTCATTATGACTGAAGTCTTCGGTTAAAAAGAAAGTTGTTTATCTTATTGTACACGTCTTTCAATCAGAATACTGTGTTATTATGTGGAGTATTTTAGGATCATGTCGTTTCAGAGATTTGAAATTTGCATGTGGAGGCCATCGCAATAGCTGTGAGGGATGAGGACTATGTGAATGCCCCTGCAGACCGTCAAGACTGTGAGCAAGTAATTGGCACCTTGTTGTGAAAAACTGCCTTCAAAACGAAACTGTGAGAGGCAGACAGACATCTACAGAAGAGCTGATAAAAGCAGAGGGGTGAACAGAATGTGAATGGTCTTCATATTTCCAACAATTGCTTTGCCATTTTGCAATTGGCATGTTCTGGAAAAGCCCTGCCGCTGAAATGAAGAGCTTTTAATAATAAGCAGTTGTCTCAGGTTGTGCTGAGTTAAATTGCCTTTGTGGAGTTATTACATTCCCTTTTAACTGAGCGAAGGTTCAGAGAGCGACTGTTGATATGCACAGATTGCAGAACTTGCCGGCTTGACGTCTGTGTGCAGGGGAAAGTGTTTAGTACTCATTTTCTGTGGTAATTAAAAAACAAACCTTTCCCAAACGTCACTGACACTACATCGTGTCGTTTATTCGCTCCCACTCCAGCAGGCTGGCGAATGTGGCCTCACTGTTCTGGCTGGACACCGCCATGAGTTAATCCGTAACATAAAAACAATTGGCAGGTTGACAGATGCTCTGGTATATGTTTGCGCTGCGTTCTTTAAAAAGCTGTAAAATAATATTAACCTTCTTGTAGGTTTGGCTTAACAGTTCATGTCATCAGCTGACAGGTGGAATCAAATGAACTGGCGCTTTATTCTAAAAAGCGATGTAGGTGTGCTGTGGTAGGGAGGTCTATTGTCAGTTTTCCTTTTCTTCTGGGTGGTCGTGTTGTCTTTAAAAAGTAAACATTAGATTGATCTCTACGATTTTACTATAAAACGGTGAGCAGAAACTCACTCTTCCCGTCATAGCTGCTGAAGTGACGTACACACAAGGTTATCGGTCTTTCTGTTGTTCTCTTAAGTAACATCATATTCCGGGGAAAAACAGTTGGAAGGCAATTGCAAAATATGAATATATACACACACACATTCAATCAGCAGAGAAATGGCAGACAAGCTTTAAATCTACGTCCTAGTTGTTGTAGTGTACTATAAGATTTCATATTTTGTGCTAGCAGGGTAATACTTCTTTCTTTTTGTTTATTTGGTGTTTGTTTTATTAATAAACAATCATTGTTGTACCGCATATTACATTGCAGGCTGCACACTGTACACTTTATTATTTTTGTGCTTGTATAAAATTAGTCAACCTGCTTGTGTGTTTGGGGAATTTAAAGCTTTTTGGCAATGCTCTTTTTCCCAAATCGACTCCTAATTTCAGCCCTGCAGATACACATCTGACATGAGGCCCCTTGGTTAGTTTCCAAAGGGTAGACGGGAGTCCAGGGGGTTGTAGCATCAGAACGATCATAGGAGCAAGTGGGCTTATTTGTGTGACAAGGATAGTTTATTTGTGGTGGCAGAAAAGGGTATCTAATCTTAACATTTGTATTCGAAAGCTTTTAGTGGTTAATGTTTGTGAAATTATGCATTACAAAATTGATTTATTCCTGAAAATAAATGTTACTTCAATCCTGATTGAAGTAAAAAGTGACAATAACTGGTGAATGCTTAGTAGCCTACCATTGGAGCCACACATTAAAATAATAAATACATCTGTAAATAAACTAGTATAGCACTTTTCACACACACAGTTAAGTATTTATGATTCCCACCTTTTCAAAATATAAAGATATATATAGGCTAAAGATTTTTTTCTGCAATCTTTGTAATCCGACAATAGAAATGACAAGGGCCTTGAGGTTTAAATGTCAGGTAATGATCGAATCAAGTTCTCCTCTCATGTTTAGACATCATTTTCAGAACAAACATTGAGTTACAAGCCACACTGAAAAAATAACTTTGATCCCTCAGTCTTGATGAGCATTAGCTTCGTCTCTTGAATATTTGAGAGATGCGTGACACTTTAATAGGTAATTGGGAAGATGTAACATGACTGTCAAGGTTTTGAATGCTCTTGCTGAAGCACAGCTCTGGCAGTATCTGTGCTGTTTGTTGCTGCGATACAGATACAGTAATTCTGCGAGTTTTGTGGTTTTGCCTGATGTCAAGTAATTTGTGGAGGCTGTTTTCTGTGGCTTGAAGTATGCACTTACTATCAGGATAATGAACGTTATTCTCTTCATTTAATATCGTTATTCCACATTTCCCATCATTAAAGAAATATGATATTAGTCCCAGCCTTTTCTTTTTTCCAGGTAGGAATCTGCCTCCGGCTCTTAGCAAAAGAAGTGTAAATAAATAGCTCTTTTGTTTATAATGTACTGCTGAGAAACAAATACAAAGAGAGAGGTTACCAAGAAAGGGATGTGAGCTATAAATTGTGTCTTCAGAGAGTGGCGAAGGCCTGTCATTTTCAAGCCTGAACAATTTGCTTAACAAATCGTATGAAACGGAGATAATGATAAGGCTAGACTGGGTTAGGAAGAGGAAGCTGCGTTAGAGATGAATGCTGCGGCGGTATGAAACTCTTTATGTAGGTCCGGCATGCAAAGCTGCCAACAAATCAGTCTTTAAGGCAAGCCTGAGTCGCAGATCATGTCGAAACTGAAGACCAGGACAACCGTCAGCTTCTGCAGTGACGGCGCAGCTGGGCTCGATACCAACAGCTCTGTTTTTGATGAGTGTCACTCATCATATATTTCATTTTGCTTATTACATCATAATTTACAAAGACTTTCACTACTATGAATATATAAACAATCCCCTACTGATAATACCTGTAGTATAGGATATTATTAAAAATGAAAAATAATAAGATATAATAATTCAATGAAAACAAATCAACCATTAATACAATTCCATGTTAGACATTTCTGCATGTTTTTAATATATGAATTATTTTCAATTCTGGTGTTCATTTTGAAGGATTTGTTGTTTTCAGTATCAGTATTGTTATTGTTCTTCGACTGTAACGTGAGTGATTTTACTGTTCTTTGATCCATTTAATATGAATTGTATTCCCCAGACATTTCTACTCGACGCTTTCTTTTTTAAACCAACTCCATTCTTGTTTGAGTCAATTTGTTTACACTCACTAAACACTAAGTGCTGAACCTAATTTCAAACCAAGGAGTTGATATTGTTGCTCACTTAATTAGTGCTAAATATATAATAATTGTGTGTATGTATGAATTATAATAATAATTATTATTATGGCAACTAACTACATGACCTGAAAAAAACAATAACAGAAGGAAGAGAATACAGGAAGAGAAAATTAAAATAAATTGAATTAGCTTCACAACAATGCATACCGAATCATGAAACGCATGCACAGAGGACAGTATGAGGCCTTGGTTATGTTAGTTCAGTTATTGCTTTACACCTCGTGCGCTTCCTAATAGTGCCGCACAGCGCGAGTGTATCAGAGGTTATTTTAAATTCCCTTCCGAAGACTGGCGTACGGTAATGCCTCCAGTCTATTAGTCTTTCACCAGGGATAAAGATACCGTGTTTTTTTTTTCTCTCTCTTTCTCTGCGGGATGTTTATGGTTGAAAGCCTCATTTTCTGCTGATGTTTAATCACTAAAAAAACGGAAACTGTTGCTTTAAATGTTCAGTCTTGAAGAAAGAGATTTCTGCTTCAGGCTCCACATGTGTTTAATGTCCCTTAATCTAACCCAACATATTAAGAGCTTTAGCTGTAATAAGGGTTAGTATTATTGCCAAAAGCAGCACTGTCAAAGGTGATTTTAAGCTAGTACATGGCATTTTATGGGCTTACGGAGCATTGTTATAATTGAGCTGCGTTTTCCTGTGGTGAAGGGAGTATGGATCTGAATTCCTGTAATGAAATGTTTTTCAATAGGTCAGAGGAATCAATCCTCGCCTGCCTTTTTCAGCATCTCTCAACTTGTACAGAATAAGTTCAGAAGTGATGGGTTTGACTGTACAGGGCTTCTGCTCACACACAACACAAGGACATCTCCGGTGATGTATTGCACGGCTACAGTCCGGTTCTGAAAAGGTTAATTAGTTGCATCTTCCTCTGACGTGGACCATTTTCAGAATATTCCTTGGTCACAAGCATGCAGGGGACGTGTGATCGGTCAGGCTAGTTCACACTCTGTAAAAGTGAATCTGATGCGTAATGTCAAAGGGAACTGTCTGCAAAAATGTTTTTTTTCCCTCTTTGATCACATTGTAGAGTGTAGATCACAGAAACAAATATATTTAGCAGGGTAAAAAGGCACATAGGTAATAACAGAACATATTTGATGGGGTCTTCTGATATTACTATATACAGTGGAAAAAAGTATTTGACCCCCTGCTTATTTTGTACGTTTGCCCACTGACAAAGAAATGATCAGTCTATAATTTTAATGGTAGGTGTATTTTAACAGTGAGAGACAGAATAACAACAAAAAAATCCAGAAAAACGCATTTCAAAAAAGTTATAAATTGATTTGCTTGTTAATGAGGGAAATAAGTATTTGACCCCTTCGACTTAGTACTTGGTGGCAAAACCCTTGTTGGCAATCACAGAGGTCAGACGTTTCTTGTAGTTGGCCACCAGGTTTGCACACATCTCAGGAGGGATTTTGTCCCACTCCTCTTTGTAGATCCTCTCCAAGTCATTAAGGTTTCCAGGCTGACGTTTGGCAACTCGAACCTTCAGCTCCCTCCACACATTTTCTATGGGATTAAGGTCTGGAGACTGGCTAGGCCACTCCAGGACCTTAATGTGCTTCTTCTTGAGCCACTCCTTTGTTGCCTTGGCTGTGTGTTTTGGGTCATTGTCATGCTGGAATACCCATCCACGACCCATTTTCAATGCCCTGGCTGAGGGAAGGAGGTTCTCACCCAAGATTTGACGGTACATGGCCCCGTCCATCGTCCCTTTGATGTGGTGCAGTTGTCCTGTCCCCTTAGCAGAAAAACACCCCCAAAGCATAATGTTTCCACCTCCATGTTTGATGGTGGGGATGGTGTTCTTGGGGTCATTCCTCCTCCTCCAAACACGGCGAGTTGAGTTGATGCCAAAGAGCTTGATTTTGGTCTCATCTGACCACAACACTTTCACCCAGTTCTCCTCTGAATCATTCAGATGTTCATTGGCAAACTTCAGACAGGCCTGTACATATGCTTTCTTGAGCAGGGGGACCTTGCGGGCACTACAGGATTTCAGTCCTTCACAGCGTAGTGTGTTACCAATTGTTTTCTTGGTGACTATGGTCCCAGCTGCCTTGAGATCATTAACAAGATCCTCCTGTGCAGTTCTGGGCTGATTCCTCACCGTTCTCATGATCATTGAAACTCCACGAGGTGAGATCTTGCATGGAGCCCCAGACCGAGGGAGAATGACAGTTATTTTGTGTTTCTTCTATTTGCGAATAATCGCACCAACTGTTGTCACCTTCTCACCAAGCTGCTTGGCGATGGTCTTGTAGCCCATTCCAGCCTTGTGTAGGTCTACAATCTTGTCCCTGACATCCTTGGACAGCTCTTTGGTCTTGGCCATGGTGGAGAGTTTGGAATCTGATTGATTGATTGCTTCTGTGGACAGGTGTCTTTTATACAGGTAACGAGCTGAGATTAGGAGCACTCCCTTTAAGAGAGCTCGTTACCTGTATAAAAGACACCTGGGAGCCAGAAATCCTGCTGATTGATAGGGGATCAAATACTTATTTCCCTCATTAACATGCAAATCAATTTATAACTTTTTTGAAATGCGTTTTTCTGGATTTTTTTGTTGTTATTCTGTCTCTCACTGCTAAAATACACCTACCAATTAAAATTATAGACTGATCATTTCTTTGTCAGTGGGCAAACGTACAAAATCAGCAGGGGGTCAAATACTTTTTTCCCTCACTGTATTTATGCCCAATCTTATTTATGCTGAGATGCATACAAATCTGTGAAGAAGCCACTGCAGTACACCAGTTCAGGGGTTTTCAAACCGGTCCTGGAGTACCTCCTGCCCTGCTTGTTTTTGTTCCAACCGAGATCTTAATTACTTAATTTAACTGTATTTTCCTTTGTTAGTTCAATTAAGAATTCAATTAAGCAATTAAGACCTCGGTTGGAACAGAAATCAGCAGGTCAGGGGGTACTCCTGGACCGGATTGAAAACCACTGGTCTAGTACAGGCATGCCAATGTCAGTTACCCGGAGAGATCACAGTTGCACAAGGTTCAGCTCCCCTGACTCGTGTGTGCTCAGTGCGAGGGACTGCTCTAAAAGTGGGCCACCAGTAGGTAAATGGCAACTGTTTTCCCAACATAATAATAATCCTCAATGGATCTAGTTTGTTGACCTTTTTTTTTTTTTTGCGTGAAAAACAAAACGTGACTCACTCCTAACCTTTTAAATTTTCCAATCACATCTCCAATTAGTTTATTGCGTTTTATTTAATATGAAAACATGTCAGGTTTCACAGAGGCAGTTGTCCTGATCTGTTAATGACGCTTTCACCCCTGGCTTTCGAATGCTCCCACATTGGGTCGGCACTAATGACTTTAGGAGGGGCTACATTTTAGGTCAAAGCCTGTAGACAAATTAGGCTGGAGAAATTCACAGCCTAAATTGGCTTTTAAATATATCCCCGCTAATTGTGAGAAATAGTGAGCCACTCCTGTCAGCCTAGGGTAATTTTCCTTCCCATTTTTTTTTTTTTTTAAACAAATGTGTTTTTTATATGAGAATGATCCCCCCCCCCATGGTTCCCGAGGGGTGCTTAAATAATACAGACTATCAATAAGCTTTAGCCTTGTAACATTTACTTAATCTGAAGAAGCCTGAAATCGGTTCTGTGCGGCAATATGATTAATACAACGAAAGCTATGAAAAACACATGGCGCTTTTAATTTACAGATGACTCCAGGGCACTGTTATCTCATCCTTTATGTAAACTCACTCATCACAGATCTTTCAGTAAGACAGCACAGGGATGTAGGAAGAGAGAGAGAGATTGCCACGGGAGGAAGACTAGGAGAAGCCTAGTCCCTTTTCTGGGAGGGATCCAGTGTAGTTTTGGTTATTAATTAAATTTATTAAACAAATAAGGCAGTGGTGCAAAGAGGCAGGGGTCCATCTGCTAGCTGTGTGAATTGATCTCTACGGAGATCCAGGCTGAATGGTAGTTAAAGTTCAGGAGCGGAGCTAAGCAGATGGGCCCAGGTCCCTTGTGGGGAGGATTTGGTAGCGGTCCAACAGCTCCCCTTCCCCTACAGCCTTTTTTCTCTCTCCAAGCTGCAAGGAGGGAGAGCGAGAAAGAGAGAGAGACAGAAAGGAGAGAGAAGAGACATAGAGATGGGGGGGGGGGTCTGTCCCCTTTCTTTGGCTGATTTGTTTATCCAAGTGCTGTTTAAGTCTGATTGATTCCTCCCGAGCAGCGAGTCGCGGCTGATCCCACTCCATGTCTGTGTTGTAAACCTCAATCAGACGATAATTAGTAAAATGTAATCCCATTGACTTTACACCCCACTTGTGTCTGCTGCTACATTTCAGCCTGGGAGCTGCGAGAAGAAAGGCAACAAGAGTGATCATATATCAGTGAATACATGTGCGCGGGCTGGATTATTCAATAAGGCCTTCATCCTCATTAGTTGTTCTCTCTGTTTTATGTAATCAAACAAAGTATTATTTATTTTGTGTCCTCTAATTGGTAGAATAAGAATTGCATTATTTTTTTTAGTTTTCAATTTGATAACATGTAAATTAGATTTGACTCATTATGAATATTGAATGGTAATAGAGGAGGGCGAATCAGAAGGTCATTAGAAAGGATACAGGCCTGTTTTGCTTATTTATTTATTTTAAGTTTCAATTTCTTCCAGTTTCTTCTTGAAACCCAGAATCAACTTCAACTAGAGTTAGTTCCAGTCCCCTAAAATACTCAGTAAAGCAGTGCCTTGTCCTAAATGCTGTTTCTTAATCATCACTTGTCACCTGTGGTCTTTGTTTCAATGCTGAGTTTTAAAGTAGGGCTTTATTTTGATTTCCCCAATGCCCTCTGTCTCCTCTGCCTGAGAATCCAGATTTCCCAGTATTTGTTCAGGGGATTTATCGGTTTTTATGATCACTTTATGTCAGCTTAGCGCGTTTGATTAAGTTCGTTTCCGATTGTCAAAATGCATTGTACTTTAAAAATAATGTGCCATTTTTACGATCATTGCCTTTTGAGTTGGGGTGAATAATAAGAGCCTAGTACTTTTTTATTGAGAGGGTAGGGTTGTGTCAAAGGTGCGAAACCATTGTTATAAAACAATTGGGCATGAACAACGACCAAGCCCATCTCATGACAGTAATTTAACTTTAGTGATTAATAAAAGTAAGCCCGTACTTGGGTTCTCTGTTGGCGGCTCACTCCTCTGGCCAGCTGAGTAGTTGGACCGTGCCCAAGGTCAGGGACAGAGGTTAATGGGGTAATCATATTTTACACTGGGCTGCAGACGCAACTGTACTGCTTGAACAGACTTGGTAGTACACGTTGAAGTCATCTGAGCACTGGGAGGTGTGATGGATTAGGTAGCTGGATTAAGTACCTTGGCTGAAGCTCGGTTTCTTACAGAGAAATATGACTCGTGGTGTAAATTTTCATCGTGGTGATTGAAGAAATACTGGCATCAGCAGAAGGCAAGACTTGCCCTGTGCATTTTGATTGTACGAGCATGATTAAAAGACCGTCGGGGAACCCTCTCCTCTGCTGGGACTCGTTCAGATGGTGAACAGATTCGGTGATGCTCATTTTTAAGATGGGAGGAAGAGTTTGACAGAAAGTGTTGAAGGGATGTGGCTAGGACTGCACCAAGCAGGCACAACCCTTTTGTCATTTAATTCATTTGTATGTGCATTGCGAAGTCTTGAACACTTTTTAACGTGTTACTACACTTATTATTTATTCATAATTATAATGGCTTAATTCCCTTATTTTTCTAGTATTGTAGTTCATAGCAGTTTTTTTTAATCAGTTAGACTAGATAGAAGCTATTAAAGTGAAGATTTAGATTTCTAGTCCTTTGTACTTAAATGTAATTATGTCAGCTATAATCTTTAAAATCCAACTTTCCATCTTAGGAAGAACCTAATAGATCGCCGTTTATATGACTAAGTATAGCCCAGATGAACTTTATTGTAGCCTTAACTGAATTGCTGTTGTCAAGTAATAATGATAAGAACAGTTTTTTCTTTTGTTCATCAATGAATGTAAAATCAGACATCAGCTGCCAAAATGATATTACTGTCTTAGATGATCAGGATGTTCAGACACTCTGTTCAAAGCAAATTAACGTTGAAGAAGCTCTCGTAATTTCAAGAGTTCACTGCAGCAATTAAGCACAGAGAGAACACTCAACTATCAGTTGTTAACTTTGCTGAAGTGAATAAGTTTCCAGTTTTAAGTTCTTCCAGTAGGTAAAAAGAGGTGCAGTAGTTATTAAACTATAATTTTCTCTACATTCAGTTTGTGCCGTTTGTTGCCTGCGTAGTGGCACTTCTGTCTATGCGTTACAGTTTCATCTGATTTTACACCACTTCACTGATGCTGCACATTTGCCCAACATTTACACCGATAATTTACAGTTGTGAATAACATTAAACATAGATCATTCTTATGTATATTAAAGTTCCCTGATTTAATTTAACTGATAATATATCCAGTCCTCTTACAGTTCATAATACCTCCACGTTTAGTGAAAATGCAGTTGAACCAAAGCTGAAAGGTTTTCAGTCAGTGTAAAATATTTCATACATCTCTTTAACAGTTTACAGCACTACAGCTTTATGGTGATGCAGCAGCCGCGCTGACAGTTCAAATGTAATACCAAACAACAGAATGACAAATATAACTAGTGTCAGAAGTGTTAAAAAACAAATTTCATACAAAAATCTGTGGATCCTGGGTGTGTTTATTATATCTAATACCAAATAAATCGTCTGATTATCCTGGTGTTTCCTTCTCTTTTGACATTACCACCTGACTCAAATCATTGTGTGTTTCCAGATTGAAAATTGACACATGACAAACTAATTGAAGATTAAGTCTGACCCATTTAAGTCTGGGTCAGTTCATATACATTTGAAGTCAAGGTTTTTTTTTCTTTTTAATAGAAAAATATGCGTGTGAAGTAGTTCTGTTTGAGATCCGGTGAACTCTCAACTGTTTTAAACATGAAGGGCTATAACCCCCTTTCTCCTCTCTTTGGTCTCTGCAGGGTTTTTGCGGAGGTGAGGATGATCTCGTTTGCTCGTTCGAGAATGCTGAGATCCTCTCGGTTCTGTGTGCCGTCTAGAGGCCAGTCCACCCAGTCCAAAAGCACGGTGGACATTTATAGACAACCATCTCTCTATTCCTACTTCCTGCCAATCCAGACTCGTTGGCAAGACACTGACCAGTATGGACACGTTAACAATGCAGTTTATCACGGATACTTTGACACCCTAATCAACCATTATCTCATTAGGTAAAGTGTCTATTTTTCTTACTTTTGCAAAGACAGTCAGTCAATTATGAATACATTAAATGTAGTTAATTTAGAATGTCACTTTATGGACACAGTTTTTGCATAACCAAGTAGTTTTCCTTCAGATTTAGAGGAATGCATTACTTACCTTTGTACATTTACATTTGTCAATATAGATACTAAGTGGTTAAAGTGAACTTATGTTTTTGTTGTGCTCTTCTGTTCAGAATCTTTTGGGGGGCTAAGGAAGAGCTGTCACTTCAGAACACAGTGACTATTTCACTTTTAAAAATCAATTATTTGGTATGACCGCAGGAATTTGGGAATTTCCATCTTCCACTATATAAGGTCAAGAGTAAGAAGCAGTTTCTGGGTCTTGTGGGACACAGACATAGATTGTCTCAGTGGTTGTGAAAAAAACAAAAACGGTTGAAAATACTCACGGTAAGTGAACCTGACTCCAAACGGAAACTAAATGAAAGCAATTATATCAGACACGCAAGTTTAACAAACCCAGTTTTCAGGCTGAATTCAAGTATTCTTTCAAGCGGTGCTTCTTGTATATCCTGATTTATAATCTTATTTCTTTCCATGTCACTGGAACTGAAAGAACACAGTTGCTTTGGTCTGTCAAGAGACGTCATTAGTTGTGTTTAAATTACATGAAACAGAAATCATTTAGTTCTGTTATCACCTTGTTTTGTCATCTCACATCCGTGGATGTGTCATTCAGTTTACTATTTACACATATGTGTAAAGTTAGCTGTTAGCGCAAAGCACGGGCCATTATCGCTGGATGCACAGGGCTCTGGGAAAGCAGCCGTGAGAGCAGTGAAAAATAATGATACACACATTTGGTGGAAAATATACATTGATAGACCATAAGAGAGGAAAAGCAAATGAAATCTCACTAGTTTAGTTAACACCGATTTACATACTCTGTTTCCCTTAAAACTACAAACAACCTGTCAGAAATAATAAGCTTTCCACTCTGAAGATAATAATGGGGCATCTCAAAAGATACTGGGCACCTTTAATCTGGAAGAATTTCAGAAGTCCGGATATATCTGCCGCTCATGCAAGCAAACGCATATTTTTCTTCACCTAATTAAAGGCCAAAGGACAGTGTGCGGAGGCCAATAGATCTGCCGTTACATTTTCACAACCCTGCTGAAAAACAATGCTTTGCATTCAGCTGACCTATTGCCCTTTGTGAAGTTTATATCCTAGTTTACACAATAAAAAATCAGAGACTGGACATGTCACACTTTTTGATATTATATTTATACATTTGCTGGCAACTATAAGCATTCCCGTCATTTCACAAGATCAGATCTGTGTGATAAAGACGTGCGCCGCCAAACCACTGATGTCACAGATCTCGTTCCCCAGTCAAGGAGACCCAGCTGCCCCCGACTTCTGCCCCACTCGTCTCCGAGCGATCCCAGTCAATGTCATAACATCGCCAGTTCTCAGGTGTGGAAGGGGTTAATTCCTTTGCACAGTTTATCTCTTAAAACTCGCAATTAAACGTGTTTATTATAATTTATTTGCCGTAATTAATGTAGTATTTCTCTGGTTGTGCCGTTATTAGAACCAGATGCCAATGCATATACTGTATTTGCCATTGCGGTGCTGACTTGCCAGCTGTCTAACTGTAATTGCTTTAATCTCAGCTTGTTATCTAATTATCACCTTTGTAAAGGGAAAAGTACTCTCTAATGCTCACTGATTGTTTCAGATGATGAAGAGCAGGGAACAGCTGTCAGATAGCTGAGGCCTGCTTGTCTAGATTAGATGAAGATATGGCAAAGCCCGGTTCAAGGCTAATAATCTTCCCATAGGAAATAACAGAAGAAGGACTTCTGCCTTTTTCCTTGGCTGGGAATGAAAAGGCCACGTCCATTGCTTATCTAGGCCAGATTTGTAGGTCACGGGTCTAGTTCTTGCTTTTTGGCCCAAAAGGGCTGCAGTGAAAACCTGCTGTGTGAGATCGTGAAGGTAGCAGAGATGCAGGCGATCTGATGCACTGAGCGAATGTATATAATTGCATTTTCCTAGTTATCAAGGAATAAATGACCTAGTGTTTATATACTCCGTGTGGGACTGCATTCAAATTGGGGAAATCTCACTCTATTAGGGAATACTTGGCTTTAGTGTTATTCACTCTTCATAGTTTATTTGTGCAGATTATTATTTTTTTATCCTATGCCGTGTTCTGGATACACCCTGGGAATTACATTCAGTTAAAGAAAATTTTAAACAAACTAAATTAAAATGGTAAAAATGAAAACTAAAACTAAAACAGACAGTATTCATTTACATTTATTTGTTTGCAAAAAAAGAAAAAATGCATTTGGCAGTTTGTATGTTGGAACATTTGCCTGTTAAGTGGTCAAATGTGAGAGAAACAGTGTGTGCTTTTTGGTTGTAGGTCTGCATGTATGTTTCACTGAAGGACTATGCTGTGAATGTAGTGTAGACTGTATGCAGAAAATTATACCTTACACAAGCTCTTTGCCGGGTGGTATTTTGACCCACTTTAAATAGTATTGTGTGCCAGACATTGGTAAAGGGAGATGATTTTCTAGAACTGGTTATTGCTATGAAAAGCTAAATATTTAAGTGAACTCTTGTAATGCATGTCTTTGGGATTGTTTGGGTTTGTTTATTTGAACTTATCAGCTATGTAATGTGAATTATTTATTTCAATGGGAACACCCTTAATTTTCCACATGAAAATAATCTGAAAGTTGCAGACACAAGCTTCTTACTGTATTATGGGACATCTCCCACGGGCTTTCCCAGAATCTGTTTATTTGTATCGGGTTGTTTTTATTGCAAGCGATCCAACATGTATGGGAGACGGAACATGTTTTATGGATGAGGAGAAGGGCATTGTGGGGGATGAGGTTTTTCCGATTAGTGATATATAAATTGCGTTTATTGTCAAGAGTTGGCTGGAAGTTGTCAGTTCAAATTAAACCTCTGAAGTCTAAATTAAGACATAACAAGGTTTCCGTTTACTTTGTCAGATGAATGAACAAAACAGTCACTTTTGCATTCATCTTAAACACATTGCTGTATTACCCATTAGCATAACGTCCGTTTTTTTGGCGAGCAGGTAAATTGGTTAGAATTGCATTTGAATATCACTGAAGCAGAGCCGTAATCCTATTTAGTCTATAATTTAATTCACAGTGAAAACATATCTTCTATTAGTTGAGCTCATTGATGAAAATACTATTCATTTTGCTGCTGAATAATTCATCCAGTTCAATGTGCTTTTCAATGCTTTTTTACTTTTTGCCAAGGATGGAAGCCATCAAAATACCTCTGATTATATGAAAGGGTAAAAGTGAAAGGTGATGCGTCACATGTATCACTAGACAACCTCTTATTGTAAAATAATGGGGATTGCAAAGATAATAAGAATAATTTTGTTTAAAAGAAAAAAAAAACGTTAACAATGGAGACTGATTAGGCCCAATTTACTGGGACACAAATGCTTGACAATGGCGTTGTCATTTTATATAGTGTGTCAGAGAGAAGGTCAAGGGTCATTGGTCTGTTATGGCAGAGAGCTCCCTCTCTCTCTCTCTCGGAATTTAATTTGTTAGACGGGGATCTACCCTTATTACCTCACTAAAATGGGATTACTTGATGTAAAAAGAGGAATAATGATCAAACATTGCTCTAGTTCATTAACCCATTATTCTCAAGATGAAGGCCAGCTGTCATAAAACCGTTTTGTAGATAAATGCCCCATTTCATCGGCTGGATGACATTCCCCATCGCGGGCGGACTGCAGCATGGAATTACACACAACTCTGTTGGCGAGAAGGGGGGAAATACAATCTCTTTATTAATTGTAACCTATCGAAATGTAGGATGATTGACAGGATGTGTAACGACGCTCATTTCCCTAATGTAATCGGCCTCTGTGTGCTTACTCAGAGAAAAAATGAGTGTATTATTTCGCTCTCATTAAACTCTTGCCTTGGCGATGTGAGTGGCGTTTGGCTGATGGCTGGCTGCAGGACACCGTGTTTTAGGGAACCCGAAGAAGATAAGGCATAGGATAAGCAAAGCTGCACTCCCAGGCAACCACTTCTGTTACTTAGAGGTCCTACACAGTGGTGTTGCAATAAAAGCAGCTATACAACAAAATCAAAATACACACCATGGCGTACGACACACCCTTGTTGTGATTTCACAGCAGAGTTGAGATCTTTCAAGGGTAAAGATTCAAGATTTCTCTAATTACTCTACTATCCACCACCGCCGCCCCCCCAAATCACACCTATTGCTAAACAACTGAAAGTTCAATGAGCTTGAAAAGAGGTGAAATAAGCAACAGGCAACACACATCTGATATGTAGCGTTCCTTCCCCGTCCCCGGGGCACTGCATGCTTCACGACTGCCGAGCAGTGAGCTCTTAGCGGGGGCTTTTAAACGCCGGCTCTGATCTTTCACTGAGGGACCAGGGACACCACAAGACAATGCGGGAGCTATTAGCTGTCGTTTCTGCTTTCAGTCTCTGTTCACAGGTACACTGCCATTTCCTCTGCTGCGGTATTATAGAAAGGTGTGGTATTAATTCCAACCCACAGCCGCACCACTTCTCACACTTCAGAGCGAGTTGTTAAAGATGTAAGATTCATACTAAAGCATGCTGTCGCAAAAATAATAATAATTTTCATGTTTACTTAGCTGTCTTGTTTGGTGTAATGAAATGTCCAAACGATTTTTATTTTTAAAGAACTGCAATGAATACAAATGTATGTATAGTTTTATAATAGTTTGATATAGTCTAATTGAACCACTCAAGAATGTTGAAATGATTTTTCATTCCATCAAGATTTTCCTGATATAAATGGAGGTCCTATTTTCTGCTGATGTAATACTGCATGCACAATTTTATTATAGATTTCTGTAACTGTAAATGTAGTATAGCCTACAGTGCCACCCAGTGGCCAAATGTGACAGTGCCACTTATGCTTATATGTTTAATCTCATAGTTACCGACGAGTTGTTTGTTGGGCTAGAAAAAGGCTTGTCTTTTCTGCTGATTTCATTAGAGTGGAGATGAGCCACTGGAGGCCAACACAACTTTCTGAACCCTGGAGAGTTGTTTTTTTGTTTTTTTGAGGCTTGTTCTAGCAGATTGAAGTAGAAGGATGCAGGACTGACAGGCTTGGCGAGGCTCCAGCGGAGGAACGAGGGCTCGCCGGACCCATGTTTGCGTAGCAGCCAACAGCGAGAGCAGCGCGTCTCGGAATGTCGCGTCTCGTCCATCCTTCTGTTTCCTTACCCCAAGACAGCGGAGCCGGCGCAGCCTCCCTCGCCCACCTGGCACCAGATGTACTGTCAGCCGCCGCTGTGCGCCCTGTGTCCTTCGAGTGGCAGAATGTGAAATCTCAGGTGACAGTCACCTGGAAGCGCTTAGCCTGCAACAGCTGGAGCCCCTTGATTACCTCGTCTGCCTCTGCAGTCCTGCGCCGCTGCCGTATCAATCGCTTGTCAATTCCGCTTAGCTGTGATCTTGACTGACTCGGGCCGGGGAAATGGGGAGGGTGGGGGGGAGGAGGAGGGGGCACACGCGAATGGTTAAAATTAATTGCTACATAAGGAAAAATTGAGAGATAATTATTCGTGCTTTCCTGTCATCGCTGGAGGGTAGATGACCTCATTAACTTGCAGCTTGTACACAATTCAATTACTAAGATATGGAAAATACATTTTTAATTACTTTGGTGGCTTGGGCTCTATTCATCTCTATTTGTGATGTGTTTTTTTTTCCCCCAGTCCTCTTTAGAGAAAGCACATCCCTCTTGTGATGGTTTAAGGGGGAGAAAAAATAAGGGAAACACAAGGCTGGCATCTTGCTGCGTTTCTCCCTCTGAGGGCTCTGACAGGCAGCATGGATATCAAACCAAGCCTTTACCTACATTCATCTTGCCCCTCACTCTGCTGTCAGCTAAAAACAGCTATTCCCTCTGTACCACTGTTCCCGTTTTTCAGATCACAATATCTCTCTGTTGGGGCTGACATCAATATGTAGACATGTTTAAAACCCATTGACGCTGCACAGTGTAGACCTGTGAATATGTTTTTGTGCTTGAAGGAGTGGCATAGCACACCTCTCCCTTCTCTCCTATCATTTCAGAATTGCTGTCAAGCATAAAAGGGAGGCAGAGAATTCTTTAAAAATAAAAAAGCACCGGACTTTCCATTTATTTTTTCTGAGCGACACCGGCGAAATTACCAGTAAACAATGTTTTTTTAACCAATAAATATTTGAGATTCTGTGAAAGTGTGTGAGAGAAAATCTGTGGTTGCCGTTTCATTTTTCAGTATTAGATAAAAATATGAAAGAGTTTGTCTGATAATTTGAAGCGAGCGACGACTCTTCTGTTGATCTTAGAATTCCTTTTTTTTCCTCATAGAAATTTGTATCCTTACTTTTAAACCTAAAACCTAAATCTCCTGTTTGACATGATTAAACACTGTGTCTGGTTTTCACAAAACTGAAAGAAGATGTATCGTTCCCAATGTCTTTTCAGCCATCGCAAAATACAGACTGTAAAGATTTTTTTTTCCTCTGCAGCTGCAAAGTGTTCATCAGCATATTCATATTTGTCATTTGTTTAATAACATCATTCAGGATTAATCCCCTGGTCCCAATAAGTTGATTCTGTAATTTCTCAGAAGAGACTATATTTTTGCTGTATTAAAACAGGATTTGCTCTAAAAATAGCCTGTAGGATAAAGCCTATGTGACACACTAACTGCTTGGGAGGCATTGCTTATAGCACCATATTGTTTCCATGCATATGAAGGATGGGGAAAGTTAACATTACAAATAAAATCACCCCCATGCAATCATATAAATGTTAAAATTGCACTTTGTATTGCTCTTATATTTTGTAAGTCACCCTGGACAAGGGCATCTGCAAATAAATAATAATAATAATAATAATAATAATAATAATAATAATAATAATAAAAACATGTTTCACAGTCATACCATTTTCAGTAAATAATTCTTGAGTCAAAAGATGTATTTGGAATTTGGCAATATAATAAGAGCAAACATTTCTTCAGAAAGAGCCTATACAGAGAACATCTTTTTTTTGTTTTAATTTAAAATGTCCCTTTTAAAATAAGTTATTACACCCCTGCTTTAGAAATAATAAAATATCAAAACAAACCCCCACTGGTAATTCAATATTACAAGTAATGTAGCACAAACACACACACCTATAGATATATGTATATTGTGTGTGTGTAGATTACCTATATTGATTACACACGTACACGATTCAGCTGGTTTGTAAAGCACATGTAAACCATAGGCAGTGTAATGAATCTCTGGGGGCAATTTTACAAGCCAAGAAATGTTAGCTAGTTTTCACTGTTGATTTATGTCTCTTATATAGACATGCTTTCAACTACGTCAGTATCTGCTTTAACATTGGTTTAATATATGCATGAATTATGTCCGAAATGGCCATTTACAAAAATAAGGTAATCGTAAACACAAACCCCCTGATATTATCCAGTGGTGATTTTCACTGCAGTAACGAGGAGTGAAATGGTTTGTTCTCTGCCTGTTTATATTGTAATTTGGCAATTTGGAGTGTTTTAGAAAGTATCGTGTTCGTTATATTTTTATATTGTGGAAAACCCCCCCATTTATCGTTTAGTCTACTGTGTTTGAAGCATTAGAAATATATCACGTACATCTATGGTCAGCTTCATAAACATGGAATGGCTAACAGTTCCTATATCCCAGCCTAAACGGTGCTTTGAAGCACACTATGTTGTGTTGGTATTTTTTCTCAGGGGTTTAACTTTCACCTGGTTCTGGATTACTGGAAATATGGATATTTGGAAAAGACACGCTGTAAATAGAAACAAGTGGAAACATACTGGGGAGATCTTTATGTATTATGTATAAAATGTATGTATTTTTTTGAGTGCATGACTGCTGTTTTAAATGTAAACGTGCATACAGAGGGCTTTTAACAGAAACACAGACTCCTTTTGTACATCGCCTAATCAGTGCTGAGCTTTTATATGAGCTCCATCTATGTGGACACTAGTGGCCACCTGTTACTAATCAAGCAGAACAAGCATTTTCAAAGGCAATAAGAGAGATAGCTAATCATCAGGAATCCTGAACTGTGCTTTATGTCTTGTTAAGTAGTCTGACAAGCATAAGTATGTGAACTTTCAGCCCAGAGACTGGACTGCTGTCTGTTGAGCCACCAACGTCGATCTATTGGACACGGTGGAGCAGACCTGTTACCCACAGATGCTGCTCTCCGACATCTGGGAGCCGATCTGCACACAAGTCAAACTGTGCACTAAACTATTGCTTTTTGTGTCTTGTTTGTATGATCAAAGTCCTCTCATTAAACTTAAAATTAGAACCTAAACAAAATACAACAGTTAGAAGCCTCTCAGATATCCTTAACTGAGACTATTTACCAAATTATGAAATAATGTACAGTTTATTTGAAATAATAAATATTATTTGAACCTGGATTTGACAGTTTGCAAATATCGGGGGGACATGGGACATGTGAAATACACGTTCTGATTATCCCAATGATTGTGCAGTGGATGAGCTCACATGGTTGCATTATTTAAATGATGAAGACTCTTTTTTTGGTGGTATGAGGATATAAGAGTGATATCTTATGTAATGGCGAATGTCACATATTTCATCGCAGACTTTCTCTAACTGGACAAAGATTAGTGGTTGTATCTGATGAAAAATGACACTGAACTGCTGTACAGAACGTGCTCTTGCCTAAAGTACCATTTGTTTGGGGTTGTCCCTTTTTTCTTTTCTTTCTTTTTTTATGGATGTTTATGAGAATAACTTCAGGGTTACAGACTGGCAGCAGTGTTAAGCTCTTAAACAATTGGGCTCAGATGGGCTAGTCATTTCACCCAGGGAAATCAGATGGAAGTTTTTAACACCTTGAGAAAAAATTTGCTTCAGAGAAAAAAACAAGTTCTGCCACTCACCCAGAACACAGAGATACGAAAACGGGAGTACAAGTTCTTTTTTTGTATTACTTTATTATTACTATTATTAACAAGTATTCCAGCTGATAGGTTTTCAAGTATATGTGTTCAGTATCCATTGTGACCTGTCAAAGTGAAGGCCCGGGTTCCATGGGCATCTATGGTCCAGAAAAGATGCCTAGAATGGCAGGAACTCAATCTTAAGAGGTTTCACAGGCTCTCGATGCTACAAATTGACCTATATTTAAACCTGACCCAGTGAAAGGGTGGTGGGCAAATTAAAATCCTTGTTTTCCAATGCTTTGCCCCAAGGGACATGCAGCTAAGTGGCCACTGTAAAGCTTGGGCAGTCTGATTGAGGGTTATTCTTAGGTTCCATGCTTTCCTGAGTCATTGTACAGTTTATTAATGATTGACGAGACGCAGCCGGATAAATGTCCGTAGATGTGCAATTCAAGTTTTTGTTTATCTTTCTTTTTTTTAAAACATATTTTTCTTTTCAACTTTTCTTTGCACCTCCTACGCCCCCTTCAAATACTCAATGTTTGAGCAAATCCTTTATCTGACCCTTATTGGGGAGGTGAATGACGTATATAATTGTAATAGAAGGAATGATAATATATTAGTCACACGATCCTCAAACCTACTCCATCCCTTTGGCTCATGAAAGGTTACAGAGAGATTATTTATCCTACTGTAAAGGAGGCTTAGAAGACCTCTTTGATATTTTACGGGGGGGCGGGGGGCAGCAAAGATAGAATATTCAATAGACTAAGAAGGGGCTCCCTTCTGAGGAAAGCGCAACCCTAATAGGATTACATCTGTTAACATCATGTGAGAGATAAGATCACAGTTTGGTCGGCCTCCTGAGGACGAGGCTGAGCGCCTGGGAGGCCGGGGAGCGCTGCGGCCCCCGGTGGGAGCGAGACAAGCTGCAGTCCTTCTGCTCAAGACGCAGAGCACGGGGAGCCTGCAGGCGTCAACCTCATTTACTGGAGTTTTCCTACCCCGGGTAATATGGGCACTCCCAGGGGACAACTCAGATTTCCACGCCTTCTTTCAAACACTCATATCTTTTATATATATATATATATATATATATATATATAGTGTTTTGATTATTTAAAAATATGTATTCCATCTAGGTCCTTGTGGTGCGTGTTCTCAATCACAAACGCTGCTCCTTTGTTGTTCCTGTGTTGGATTGGCTTTAAAGGGAGTTCTGTGCACCAAAACGTGTCATTTATCCCAGTTAGGAGACGGGCTCGGGGCTGCGGTGTGTCAAGGGGGCCTTGTGGGGCCCACGTGCAGCTTGGGGCCACTCTAGGATCATTAGAGCCGTCGGCAGTCGGAGGGAACCGTTCGCTGACTTTTACAAGCGTTCAGAAGACGAGAAATATTTAGAAGAAAACTATTTTAACGTGTATATTTAATTCCAGTGTATAATTCCACATTCCTGCTCTGTTTATGCATAAAATGCTTTCATAATGGAATTAATCCAACTGATATTGACTAAAGAAGGGAACATAATTGTGTTAACATCAGTAGATCTTACACACTCATGTTAAGTTGATTAAATGTATTTCTTTTGTCAAATAAGCAACCAAACAAATAAACACCTTAATTCATTTTAATGCTGGGATGTTATCTTTGATAGCTCAAGACCAATTAGCTCTGAGGGATGAAATGTACACATTTTCTTCTTCTTCATTTATAAAATAAATAATTTACATTTGAAATAACTTTCATTGTCTGCAGGAAGCAACGTATTGTTTGCCGCCTGTGCTATAATACAAATCATTTAAGAAAAATTAAATCAAACGATTCCAGCTCAAATAAATTCTATTTTGTACTTATAAAACCCATTAAATTATATTGTTGAAATAAGACAATAGTTGTGCTAATCATGCTCTGTGCATGTGCATATTAATTTCCCCTGGGACTCAAATATGAATTTTACCAACATGTTAATTCTGTGTGTTAATCAGTAGCTGAAGGCCGAGTGAATGGATTGACTATGTAAAACTGTTTGATATTGAATCAAGTCTTCGTGACCCTCTCCAAATTGGCTTCATTCCCCTGAAGACGGTTAAAGTTAATTAAGCACTCAATAGGTTTATGGTGTTTAAATTAAAATATATTACCCCTCATTGTGTAGTCATCAAGTGAGAGAGGCATTCTCCTCCTGGCTGCATGACTGGCTAATGGGCATATAAAAATTCATGATGTAAGAAGAAGGATTTGCGGTGGTCCGACAAGCACCGTGTTGAACTCGGCCTGTCACTCAAACAGCGTGCAGGGAAGTGGTCGGCCACTAGAGGGTGTAGAGATCCGTTGAAGAAGGATGAGAGAGAGAGAGAGAGAGAGAGAGAGAGAGAGAGAGAGAGAGAGAGAGAGAGAGAGAGAGAGAGAGAGAGAGAGAGAGAGAGAGAGAGGTCCCGGGGTCTCTGTCAAGCACACACACCTATCAGGCGTTTTCACTTAAGTGCCCAAAAGTTACTCCTGTGTGACAGATCAGATGTAAGTGACCCGAGTGTGGTGAAAATGGCAAATGGCCATTTGAATCTCATAGTCTTTTGCCTTCGTGGTAAAATGGAAAGCTCTGTGAGGTGTGCACTAATAAAACGCGCGTGGAATACCCCACTGTGTCTTGAGCTGTTAGGGCTGGGATGTTGGGCTGTGTGTTTGTTTTTAATGATCTGACACTGAGTGGTTATGTGCAATCACTGATGGAGTTTGCTGGCAATTGAAAATGTCTGGGAACACCCATTCCAACCAACACGCACGAAGATCTCTGTAAAAACATCTGACTGAACTAAATAAATATCTTTAGTAATGTTTAACTTTCATGGGATAAACCCTCATATAGCCTGGCTGGATTGGGTTTCATTGTGGGAAGCGTAGGGATCGTGCCATGCAGTGCTCGAGCTTCTCCACAGTGGACACCAAGTTTGTGGACTAAAATATCCTGGTGTTTTTTTTTAATTCATCCTCCTTGGTTCTTATGAAGGGCACCAGGATTGGAGGATGCGAAACTGATCGGCCTCCATTTTTCATATTGGGTATGATGTTCTTCTTGACATCAGCTTGTTGGTTTTTTCAGCACTGAACTTGTGTTGCCCACGGCAGACTGAAGGTCTTGGGTCTTTGTTGAAAAATAGTTACATTGATTTATTTATGTGGACTCAAGCTACAGTCCTGGAAGTTCCACATCCTTACATTGTCAAATATTTTTGCTCCCAAGATTTTTTTTAATTCTGTTGTTTTAAAAAGCCTTGAAATTTGTCAGGTTAGTATTCTTAGCAAATACAGCAATGTGAAATCATCGGACCCCCCCCCCCCCATATATTATTTATCTGTGGTTAATTTAAAATGATTTTCTTTGAGCAGGAGCCCCATTTAGTAATTCTGAGTATATAAGCCTTTCTTGTTCTTTAGAGAGCGAGAGCTAATCAACCAAACAACAGGTGCAGTTCAAATGTTTTGAAAATTACTGCTGTTTTGGTTTCTTTAATAGTATGCCAAGAAACATGTTATGGACAATAGATTATTTTAGACAGTAATTCAGAATATATTTTACTGAAGGCTGGCTTCAAAACAGTACATCTGAAGAGGCGAATGCAGTTCATGATGTAAAAAACAAAAAACAAAGGTACTCACAGTAATTTTCCCGAAACGGTTCCCTATACCTATTTCAGTTGATTTTATTCTGGCTATTCTACAAATTCTTTGTCATCTAAATCAAATCATGGTTCTCTTTTTTCCTCCTCATCTCTACAAAGAAACATTAAGGTTGGGGAATAAAATCCTGTGATTGCGGTTTAATCAAAAAACCACACACACACACCGTGATTCTCCTGGCATCATAAATTAAAAGCAACAACAACAAAAAGCAAACAAACACATTTTTAACATCAAAAGATCGAGAAAGTCTCAGGAAACGTGATATGGAGAAGTCAATATCAGTTTGGTCTGAGTCACGGCAGCTTGCTTCTGCACACATTTGGAAAGCACTTGAAACATAAAACGTTGGAAAATTGTTACACAACATTCCCATGCGGTGACTAGCTTTCATAAAAATTAAATATATATTGGGGGGGGAGAAAAGCATTTAAAGCTAGAGTACTCCAAAGTCACTTCCCAGTGCACCTTAGCATGCACACTGTACTGCACCCTGCAGGGGCTCTCTGTCTTCCATGCAATACAATGCACAGGAAACACAATGTATTTTTATTTGCAATGCCGTGTTGTTCAGATTGTCTATGAGAGAGACGCTCCATGCCATGGAGAGATTAAACCACGCGTGATCCTTCTTATATCAACAAAGAATGTTCTTATAACTGCACGTGCTGCTGTAGATTTAATGTGAAGAGTGTCTTGCTTTGTGGATGGCTGGTAATGCAGTTGTGTAGTAGCTAATTCTGGAACTCGGGTGGCTTGGTTTCCTCTAGAGATTGAAAAGCAGGGGCTTATTCTGCCTTGGTGTCTTTGCCACGGTTAGTAAAGATGCTGTATGATATGCAAATGTTGCATAAAAAAAGCATTACTATAATTACACTGCATGCATGTTAATATTTTACATAGCAAGCCTCGGTATAAAATTACACTCATTTCTAACTGGTCATTTTCTAAGGGCTTGAGAAAATGCAAACTGACAAGATGGGCTAATGTATTATCAGGGCGTCACTATATTAAATGTATGTCTTAATAATCCCAACATTTCTATTAACGTTATTAATGTGTTAATATATAGTCTGTAATAGTGTGATATCTCGCCTTTAATTTATTTGAGCAATTTTTCTTCCTCGCTTTGATTTAAGAAGTACATGAAGAATTTTTATTCTCAAAAACATCCAAGTAAAAAAAAAAATCTATTGAAACAGAAGAGGTTTCCTTCTCATTATTCTTATTTTCTTTTGGTATGAATTTGAAATTGTACGTGTATTATGGATCCTAGTTTTATGCATATGGCTTTAATGTGTTCAGCTAGAAAGTGATTCTGGTTGTCTTTAAAGATAATTCAGGATACACATGGGACCTCAATTTATTTGTAGGACATTATTTCAGGGTCGTTTTATCAGACCTCAGAGCCGAGCTGCTTGTGAAAAGTAATGACAGTGTCTTTCTTTTAAAAATAATTGTTACCTTACTTTATTTTCAAAGGCAATAAGGAGACATGGAAGACTGATTTCTAAGTATAATCAAATATATAAATATCACTTTGTGTTTATATGATTTTTGTGAACTGACTGATCTGTCTGAGACACATTTGAAAACAAATTTAGATTGTAAAATGTGTTAGACATATATATGTGTCTACACACAAAGTAACTTAAGGTTGCAGAGAAAGTCTTGATTAAAGATATTTAAAAATATGAAGAGAATACGATGTTAATTGCAACCTGGGCTGGAGATGATGAGATTTGTGCCTCGAAGACTTGTGCTTTGATGGGCAGGATGAGAACACCAAATAGACGCTGAAATAACACACACCAAACCCAGCCCGAACTCAGAGCGGCATTGTGATTTTGATTGGTTAAAGCACTGACAATATGGAAGTCTCTTGACTTGTCATAACTCTTTTATTCACGCAAACGAGTGCAGGGAAATTAGACATAATACAATTAGTGCAAATAATCAGATTACTGTAGAACTGTATTTAGTTACCCTTCAGATTTGATATAATTATTAAAGTTGCATTGGTAGCAGTAGCAATACTAGTATCAGTAGTAATCCTAATATTAAAACATATTTATTCATTAATTATTAACGCAAATCAAGTGGGAAAAAATATGTTCAGAGCTTAACATTATTCTGGAGTTCACTCTTCCACATGAAAAGCCCCTTTTGTTCTTTTCCATCTGTCCCTAGTCTGTTGAGTTAATGCATTATAAAAGACGGTGTGTGTTTATTTGTGTCTGCACAATTCCCGGTCCCCTCATGGACCGTAGATACACACCGGGCCTAAACACAGACCCACCGCCCTCTCTTTCATTCTAATATTAATGACATTTAAATATTTTGGATCCCGAGTAAATGTAGGTTCCTATTTCCCATATAGCGATCCGATAAATAATTGACCCCTGGTTATCACTGTCTGTAAACAGTTTCATTTGAAATCTGCTAAGACTGCCTTGTTAGTTTTTTTGTTGTTGTTGTAATTTAGTCAATTGACCTTGACTACAGCAGAGCTGGCCTCCAGGCACTGTCCCTCCCCCCTTCTCCCTCTCTCTCTCCCTCTCTACCAGGTTTAAAATCCCATCAACAAAATTATCCTGATATCCTGATTACAGCAGAAGCTTCCCTGTACTGATGCTGCTGCATTCAAATATTAATATTCGAATTAAAATATAATTTATTACATTATCTTGCTCCTCAGACTGACTCTTTAATTTTTATGGGAGCAATTACATATGATTTACATAGACATTCATATAAGACCTGTCTACGGCCATTAAATTAGCCTAGCCTGAATAATTTGATACTCATCTTAAATGGAGAACCATGTTTAAAAATAACTGTATAGCAGCTATGTATATTAGAGCCACATGTTTTTGTTCTCTTAATGATATGTGTATAATTTTAAAGCAAGGCCCTGCTTTTGATGTCTGAAAAACATCGATGCTGCGTGGAGAAAGCTGCTTTCTTTTGTTCTTGAAAAAGCAAAAAAGGATATTTTAATGTCCAACAGAAGAAATAATCAAGGGGAAGTAATATAATGCAGTATTTTCAGAAAGAAAAAAATCCCGTATATGACTATGCTTTATGAATCATCAGTGATTGAAAATCCCTCTAGGTATTTCTGAATAATACATAGCAATGCATCAAAGGGTTGTTGGGTTATCTGTGCCTTTTTTCTTCAGTGTGATTAATATGGGTTTTTGTCCTGTTTGAAAGTCATACATTTGCAGAATCATTAAGTCACTTCATGTCGACTAAATGCTTTCTTTTCAGCAGAATGTTTGGGATCAGGGTGCATCCTGGGTTTTGTTAGTGCATTGTATCCTTATGGCTTGAGAGGTTACCACGGTCATCTTAAATAGCATTGTCAGTCCTCTTCCCTGGTGAATGAATGAACATGTTGACGACCAAGGTGTCTGTTCAAGAGGTCAGAAATATATTTGAAAAATCAGTTCCACAATGAAAGCTGATATTGTGAACAGAACCAATTGTTAAAGTGGGTTTTATTAGGTTAGTACCAGCTACTGTATGTTTCTTTGGACTTCCTTTGCAATTCTTCCACACTCAGCTGATCCTTTGTGGTAGATTGTCCTAAGAAGAGCCATACCATACTACTTCATAGAGACCTAATGTTGGTGTGAATTTGGGTGACGTGTAACACAATTAAAATAACTACAAAGCCACCACACCTTCATAAAAACACTAAATATTAGCCTATTGCCTATGTGAAGCCATGTCAGGCTGCTGACAATGTTTGTAAGACTTGGTTTACCTAGAACTGCATATTACCTCATACTATTTGCGTCTAGTTTTAGCATGATGTTCATTTGCTTGAGTTCCTACCTAAATGGGCACATTTAGCTATGCATTCCACATGAATGTGCAACTGAGCATACACTGGCATGCCACTGTCGGACAGCTTCCTCAGTTACATGTAAGAGTAAGCCGAGTTGCCAGGAGCTACAAATTATAACTTGAGATGGTCAGATACACTGTCTCCTGTTAATGTGACCAGCCCTAGCATGTCAATTAGCAAAATAAATCTGTGCAACACAACAGGATTTCTCCCTGGTTCAGTGTATGTGGCTACTAAATGCACTATATTCTAATTGTAAGCTACACAGTAGTGTAATGCATACTTGCTGGTCAAAAGGGCTGTAAAATATAGGTGTAAGAATGACCAATTATAGACAATTTAGGGCAATCTTATAGTCACGTAGAGGACAAATTAGAGGTTGACACACAACATTAGTGAATAGCCATAGTGACTGTCAATTTCACGTCTATAGAAGAGGATGTCAGGGGTGTTTATTTTGAGGTTTTAGACATGTTTAAATGCCTATATATTTCGAAAGCACTTCAGTTCCTGCGGTTCACTCATCGACCCTCAATGTGCATGTCTTATACTCCTTAGGTTTCCAAATTTAGTAAAGCTCTCGCTGTGTTAAATTAGGCGGAAGTTCTTAACCTTTAGCTACTTTGCTCTGAAAAAAATCAGCTGTTTAGAGAGCAGATTTTGCTCCGAGTATAATTCACAGAAAAGCACTTAAAGGGCTGAAGATATATTCTGTGACTTTGTTTCCAAATAAACGTGTCAAAAGCTTGCATTCAAATAGCTGGTCTTTGTATCAGCATATAGATCAATCCTAGGTGTAAATAACCCCTTCAAATTAAAACTACTTGTGGTTACTGTTTCTGAAAAGATGATTGTTGCGAATCTTTAAGTCGGTATGTAAGTAGGGTACCTTTTAATCTGAATTTGATTTTAGCAATAGAGATTTAAGTTCCGAAACATAAAATCAACTTCGTAAAGATTTGTTTTTCTTAATTCCCAGTTTGGTCATGTAATGTAACAAATTTCTTCACAATGTACCTGAAGTTGAAATAAATCAGAACACATCACTGTAGATAAATCATACGCATCACTGTGGTCATGTTTATCCATAGGTGGAGAAAGAAATTAAATAAAATACCAGAACCGCAACAAACACCAGTATACAACAATAATTGGTGATGTGATTTATTTAGGGAAGAAGAAAAGTCTAGATTAAAGATTGAGAGTCTGACAGGAGTTAGGTGTGTGAGCTCTGAAGCAAAGGAGGTGATTAGGTTTTCCCAAGAGACTCCGCCCCTCCAATGCATGGCTAAGGCTTTGGACAATTTGGATAAATTCTCCTGGGATCATACAAAAAATAATAGTAATAATCAAACCTGACTGCACTATAGTGTAAATTAAACCAGACATATTAAACACATTTTACTGGAGTATATATGGGACAGCAATGCCCTTAGTGTGTAGAGATGAAAAAATAGAAACTAACTGCACCCCCTTTTAAAGAATTAGAAACTATACGAGTTTAGAAAATCCATGTTGTTCTGTAGACGGGTTCGTGTCACTGCAGCATGGGAGATTGCTTCATAACCCACTGAACGTTTAGGAGTTGAAAATATTAAAGTGAAGTGGAGCAATGGAGGTTTTAGTTTTCAATGAAAACATTAATCTGCATGCAGATTGAGTTTATAGTGTGGTACAATAGTGATATATACTACTCTTGTTAAAGATAATTGTAATAATTATGACATTTTTTTTATCCTGTAGGTACTGTGCTCTAAACACAAACAGGCTTTCCTCCTCCATGGTTGGATTTATAGTCTCCAATCAGTGTTCATTTCATAAACCTGTGAAGTTCCCCGAAATTCCACTGGCAGCATTGGCGGTGGACAAGATCGGCCGCTCCAGCGTCCACTATAGACTGGCTTTGTTTAAACCTCTTCCATCGCTGCAGCCCATTTCACTGGATCCCAGCATCCTGAGTAATGGCTGTTTTTCCCACAACCCCCCACTGAAAGGATATGAGGACAGCGCCTGTACTACAGGCTCCTCGACACACGTCTTTGTGGACACGGAGTCCGAAAAGCCGAAGGAACTTCCACATGAATTTAGAAAATGCTTAGAGAAGATATGTTCCCATGTGCCCAGAGTATCTTAACTCTTAGGTATAATGTATAGCTCAATTATGAACTGCTAACTATAAACAGTGTGGCTACAAGGGTAGAACATGCATCAGTATATTACCAATAATCTAGTTTCAGCTGAGGTGGTTATGGACAACCTGTCTTGTTTTAAAATCTCTCTCAAGGTGTTCAAGTTAAAAAATGTGTAAAAAAATAAACATGATTTAAGAACTGTTTTAAGATTTAGTTGTTTTATTATTACAATTTTAAAAAATGAAATGGTTTCTGAAACTACTTAAAAAGCTGTTGGGTGTGCTTATGCTGAAATGAATACACATTATTAAACTGTCCAAATACTTAAGTGCAAGTACTGTATGTAACAATGTAACAGCATATGGTCAAACCGTAACAGATCAAAGTGGCAATTGTGTGTAAATGCTACATACAGAAAGTCTGAACCTGTTGAATTTTAGAACCAAAAGAAACCCACGTTATCTGGACTCGCTCAAGAATTTCATCTAAACACGGAGGCACGACGAGGCCATCAGAATCAGAGAAACAAGTCCCCCTCGTGCATTTCAAGTCAGAACATG
Organism: Amia ocellicauda; assembly: GCF_036373705.1. Classification (NCBI taxonomy): domain Eukaryota; kingdom Metazoa; phylum Chordata; class Actinopteri; order Amiiformes; family Amiidae; genus Amia; species Amia ocellicauda. The sequence goes on from NC_089853.1 coordinate 2,743,180, forward strand.
GCCATGGCAGGCTTACATGCAGAAACAATCTTAAAACCACTAACACTTAATCAATTAGAAAATAATAAAAAGTGATGACTGATGTAAAATAGAGATGTTGTACTTGACACATGCAACCCTGTAATACAATACAAAGCAAAACATTCTAAGTTGTAAAAATGTATATACTAGACCGCTAATTTGTTCAAACAAAACTGTACATGCAATCACAACATTGGTAATCTCTTCGAATGCTTAAAACTGAAGTTCAGAAATATCAAATATTAGTGTAACATTGTCACTCATGCTTTAGACAGTTGCTTCTGAAAATATCTGCAAAGTGTTCCACAATATCCACTGATCATCAATTCAATGCACCAAGACAACTGCTGGTGTAACAGTCAATATCACAGTATGGTGATGATAAAAGAAAATAAAACAATCCTTTACATTTGTTCATTAGGTTTTCAACGAAGATGAAAATATCCACATTTTAGTAAAATTTTAATTATGATTGGGGTTTCATGTTGAAGGAAAACGAGTGTAGGATTCAAGAATGTGATGTTGAGGCATCACATATAAAACCACAGCGTACAGTTCAGTGTAACTGATGTCCATTAGCTTTTTGTTTAGCACTTTGAAGGTACTGAAGTGCCTTCAAACTAGATGGTAGAATCCTGTTTAACATATAATACGAATAGTAACAACTGATTGGACGAAACACAAAATCTATGGAGTTTCTTCAAGCATTTCACAATGAGAACTGGTTTGATAACGCCCTCAAACTGTTAATGGCTTAAAGGAGGCACAAAGTAGGAGGCAGCTCAGCTTATGAAAACCAACCTTGCGTAAACTAAACCCGAAACAAATCCACCTTTGCCATATAGAACAACACTTCTCATTCAAATACATAAGGTTGGCATAACCCTATTATTGGTGCAAACAGGCAACAGGGCCACATTCCCCCTGAAAATGAGGTAATCAACTGTATTCAGCTCCTGGTATTGGACCAGAGGTATCAGTCACTCTCCAGAAACAATTGTTCATGAGCACCAGTGGCTTCATTCCTATCTTTAGCAGAGTTGAGTTTGTGTGGCAGTGAAAGGACTGCATGACGGGACAGTTGTCAAGATCACAGCTCGTCATGGTTTTTCGTGAGGTCCTCCCCATAATTTGTGGCCTGACTTCCCACAAACATGTTCCAATTCTCTAGGATTTCTTCTTTGGTCAGCATTTGATCCTGGATTTGGAAGACACATTGAAAGACGAGTTTAATCCCAAACAGACAGCTGAAGAGAGACATTAAAAAAGTAAATATTACCATGAAATCTGTTTTTATGATGAGATTAGTAGTTTCTGTGCCTCTATACTGATGTGCCTTGCCTTTATGCAGTCACTATTAAAGGATGTAAGAAAACTATGATAAAAGGAACTCATTGTATTGGCTTCATTTTGTACTTTTGGTAAATTTCCACCACCGTTAAGGAAAGTGACAAGATGGATTTTAAGGCAGATGTACGGTACCTTATCCCTGTCGGATTCGTAGACCAGGTGTCTTGCTTCTGCTTGAGCGTGATCGTAATCCTGAGGGAGAATCCAGTGCCGGATTTCATCCATATCCATCTTCCCATCCTTGTTCAAGTCCCGAAAGTCGGAGAACTGCTCTCGCTCCGTTTTCACCCAATCGGGCTCCGGGCCTCCTTCTTCATGAGCAAACATATCAGCTGAAATACAGACAACATGGCTGCCACGTTTATGATTTCTTTCAATTGAGAAACTAAGTAAGTATCTTCTATGAACCCCCGAATTCATGACTGGAGGCTTTTGTAGAACCATAAGGGAAGTCAACAAGAGTAGACAAGAAAGTAGATTCTACTGTTATATCATATTAAACAAAAGGTTTTTGTAACAGATCATTATTAATTATATTTAAAATAATCGCTAATCTAATAACAGGATTTGTAAAACTATTTAAATAATTTCACATGCCTTCAATTGAATTTCATAACTGGAATTTTGATGAATACAATATAGATTTCCAAATATACTGTATATAGATGGATGGATAGATACACATGTATACAGTAGCAACAAAATTAACAGTTTCCTCTCTTCTTACAAATTCAGTAAAGATGGAACACAATCTATGACAGCTCTATGGACAGAGCTCTTGCTTCGAATAACCCTCTATTAGATTAAATAAAACATACACACTATTTAATTCACTTACAAATAATAAATAGGGCTAAAAAAATAAAAATATATTTTCAACAGCACTTATTTTATGCAATCCACCTACTTAGTCAAAGCGCATGATAATTTTTAACCATCTCTTAGGTCCGAGTTCAAAATGCACACATTTTCTATATGGGAATTTAATTGAAATCAAACATTCCACTGTGTTTTTTTTTTTTCCTTTTTAGTGGGATGACATGTTCAGTCAACCTATCTTCGGGAAGGTCAGGCACCACCGAAAATAATGGGGCTCGACCTCACAAGGGGTTAATCTCATAAAAATTGTCAACATCAGGCGGCGGTAACAGTACAACTACCATGTCCATGCTTCAAGCTAGGAGACAACACTTGTTCATGCTATAACAAATGCTGACAACTACCTAGTAATTATATGAAGGTAATTTCACTGAATGGACTTTAATTACAGAGGAAATTGTACTTCTCTATTGTATTACCCGTACATGGTGAGCATTCAAATTGGAAGTCCTAAATAGAAATCATACGGAGGGAGAAGACCTGTCATCATTTTTTTCCTTTCCGCTGTTAGCTACTAAGGGTCATTACCAGGTAATTCTTAATCACTGACCTGCAGTAAGCTATTAATTGTATTCCTGTGCATTAAGATAATTCTAATTAGCTTCTGGTGATGAAATAACTCTTGCATTTTGCAGGTTTAGGAACACAGAAATATCCAGTGTGAATCTAAGAATAGTGTTTCCCCGAGCTCTCTGTGGAAATTCAACGCTCTCCATCTCATGCTTTATTAGAAATACCTCAAACGTTCACACTTTTGATCGTGTACATTGCATTTCTGCAGTAAAATGTAATTATGCTTACGACTCCTAGATAATTAGCCCATTAGAGCCTTAAAATAGTAAATCATCTTCTCCGTTTCATTCTGAACCTCCAGTTTAATTTGTGCTAAACTAGAGGGACTGGCAGTACTCCACACACATGCAGTTCACAGAATAATAAAGCACAAGACTCACCGATATACTCGTCCTGGTCTACGTGGCCGTCGCCGTTCTTGTCGATGTCTTCCAGTGTTTCCTGCAAACAATAATGAACAACGTGTAAAGGTATTCAAAAGGCAATGCAAGGTCAAACAATCTGACATCTAATGTGCACAAAAAGCACCAAGCACTCTCTGTTGTACTGGTGTTACGTCTGTTATACAGGGCAATTATGCAGTTACAACACGGACAGAATACACAAGCATGTTTCAGCAGTGCAATACCATCTTGTTAACATTTCAGGGTCGAACATACGACATGTGATCCATCTATACATTTTCCCTTGAAGATAAAGGTCTACTAATGTCAACACATTTCCTTTGTGGTGCTCAGCTTGACATTTTTTTTTTACTCTCTCTTTCTTTCTGTGGTGTGCTTTATTTTTTAAGCTGTATCTTTCTTTTTCTTGTGGTTTAATTGCAATTTACATAGTGAGAAGACATCGGGGTGCTTTTCGTTGCACAAAATCGATCTATTGTAACAGTGCGCCCAATATAGGAGTAAAACAAGACTGCAAGGGAAGCTTTACAGAAATCCTCAAACCGTGCCTCAGTCCATTTTGAAATATGCTTGCGACCTGCATTCTAAATCCATGTGGCGGATTTGAATGTAAAAACAAACTCAAAATGGGGTTCCCGTGTAGCGCATCCAGTAAGATCAGCTGGCGGGAGTACTGGTTGTGTCCTATATGCTGGACGAGCTGGTCTTGACTCCAGGCTATGCCATTGTTGGCTTGTCCAGCAGTTCACAGGATGGTGTACAACCAGCTGAGCGCCCCCCTAGGAGGCTGGACAGAAGCCAGTTGGAGAAAATGTAATTCTCTGCACAAACACGAGTGCTCTGGATGCTCAGGTGCCTGCAAGTTCAGGGTGCAAGATCGCCCCCAGTTGTGCGAATGTGTGGTGCCTTGACAGCATGCATATTGAAGCAGGAGATAATTGGAGGCTATATCTATCTAGATCTATATATTTATAGTAAATAAAAATATTTAAATTAATATGAACCAACATTTGCATCTGTTAGCTGTGCTTTGTTTATGAAAGATTATTAAAAAAATACATATTACAGGAACTAAAAGACATCTGTAATCAAATATTTTAATTGTTTGGATTGAAAGGGAAAAAAAACGCATCAGATATCCCTCCTTCTCAATCCTGAAACCTATTTTGTAGTCGCTCAATTAACCAACGAGTCAGACAGCAGATTTTTCAGAGGACTGCTTGCAGCAGGCAGACATTTTGCCCAGACTCATCTTTAGTTATTTCCCAACTATTATTTTTATCCCCAAGGCAGCAGATCCGGCTGATTGGAGCAGGCTTATGTCTAAGTCACCTTAGTACCAGTCCCTCAGTCAAAATTCCCATCCAAGGGCTGTCTGATCATTTTTTACAACAAAGGCTATGGGGTGCCCAAGTTAAAATATTTAAAAACAAGTTTCTTACAAGTAAAAATACCTCTACATTTCAGATGAGGGGTTTGTCAGCTGTAAGCATTTAAAATTAATTTAATTTAAAGAGTCCAGCTGATTTATTACTTCACAGTGTTACGTTCTAGAGATAATTGCACATTTAAAATTCATTCAAAGCTGAGCTCAGGTTAAATATTATACTGAATTTGGAAGTTTACAAAACTATTTTGAACCACACAATCAAATAGAGCACTTTTGATCCAATTTACCATTTAAAATAATTAAACCATTTTTGAAAAAATAAAAATAAATAAATTTTCATAAATATTAATAATTCAAGTCATAAAATGTGTATTACAACTTTCATGAATTTGAAAGCTCAGTGCATTAGCTTCATGTTTGTTGCACAACTCTCTTATATCCTGTAGTCAAATCTATATTTAAAATCAGAGTCCTTAAGTAGGATGTTAGTCCTGTCCCACAAGACATGTTCTAAAAATCTTAGTAAAAAATGGCTTGACTTGTTTTACAAAGCAAATATTACCCCTGCTGGAAGTGAATTTCATGATTGCCGTTCATCAGAACTAGTTTGTTGAAAAGGAACAGTTTTATTAAAAGGCTCCTCGGGTTTCCAAGAAATACAGATGAGAAGGATTATTTTAAAACGAATTTACAGCCAGTACGTGTCAGATTCCAGTAGGCTACTACTTATGCAAATAAAGTTAATCTCTGAGCCAAATTAAATCATTGCTACATTTGAGGCAATTACTAGGTTTTCTGAAGACTAGTATGTTCATAGTTGGCAATACTTCTATAAACAAAACACTTAATTACTTGGTTTCATAGGCATGACATCTTATTAGAGAATTTAACCGTCCCATTCAGCCAGTCGGAGGACAGGAATTGGAGAGACGGTGTTGGATGTTGACTCACACAGAGTGGGATTATAGGCACTGGTAATGTTTTATTTAAAATGTTATTAAAAACTGGAGACCTTCTGCTGGGGACAGTGCACTGCTCACATGTGTGTGCTGACCTCAGCAGAAGTCACTATAATACAAATGACCACCGTCTGAGCACCTGGACACCTGAGAAAGGCGAGGCAAGTCTCTAGTTACCACATAAAATAGATACAACTACTCCAGTTTCTGTTCCAAAGGCAAAACTCCAACTCTTGTGATATCTGTTGATGATTCCTTCTAACATATAAATATACATTAGATTCCTTTAACCTAAAGAAACACTTAGTACAGTTATCCTGCGTTGGACACTAGTCCAAGAATATCCTAGGGAAACAAGTGTGCATTTTTGCAGATCCATTACTTCAGAAAGTTGAAATGGTTTAACTTACAAGGACGACAATATCTTTCATATGCTCAAACTCCTCTGGGTGGAGGAAAGCTGTGAATTCTTCACGGCTGGCTGCCAGGTCACCATCGAGGTCGGCAGCTTTGAACCTTCTTTCATCGCGGGGTAGCATCTTTTTAAAGCTGAACTGGTCATTTGCATCTTCGAACTCATCCGGGTTGGCTGAAACATCAACATGGTAGATAGAACCATGGACGTCAGTACTCAGTATCACAGTGAAATGTGTCTATGAAGTCTCCTGCAGTTTCTTAAAAGTTAAAAAAATATGTTTTGACGAGAATTGAAAGGTTACTTTCAAAAACATCCATTACTACAAATTAAGTGGGTTAACTCTCAAATACTGTTACTGTTAAATAGGCAGCAAAACTGGAATACAATGGATTTCAGGGAATTACACAGAGCAAGTCAAAGTGTTGATCGATTGTGTTTTCTGTTTTTTGTTGATGGACTTCTAATTTTCAATCAGAAACCCTGCATATCATCATAATAATTGAATAATTTAATTGAGAAGAAAGTAAATTAAGAGTATATATACTCTTGAATTATGTGAAATGGAAATGTAGCTAGGATGCAGTTGACACCGTAGATTTACCAAACCAAGTTTTTCTGTAGAGAATTAAAAAAATCTGAATTCAGCAAGATTAAAACATATATATATACACATATCCTACCAAGATAATAGCCATAGGTAGCTTGTTTGTATTCATCCCAGGAAATCTTGTTGTCCCTGTTCAAGTCATAGTCTGACCAAACTTTAGCTACATTTTCATAAATGTAGCGTTTCTGAACTCGTTTGATCCAGTTCTTCAGTTCACTAGTAGTCACAAATCCATCCTGGTCACCGTCTATCCGGTCAACAATTTTCCTGAAAAACAGCATAAAGAAACGTGTTCTGAATTGACGTGATGTTACTCGTCACATCTGAGCGGCATTGTATCCTTTACTGTAACAAGAGTGAGACGATCTGGGAGAAACCGTGTCAATGCTCACCACCACTGTCTCAACGTGGCTTCTCACCATTCCTGTGATGTGGGTCAGACGTGGCTTTCAAAGTTTAGTGTGGGTATATGAAGAATGAGCTATTGTTGGCTTAGGCAATGCCCTGCGCTTTGACATTCTTACTGAAGCGATGCTGGTCCTATTTCAGTTGGTATCAAATGTCTGAAAGCTGAGTGTATTGTCTCTCAATAAAAAAAAAACGAACAAGTCTAGAGGTACCAGATTTATGAGGACCTCAAAAGGCATTAAAGGAATTCAATATTTTTACTACTTCTGCAAAATGTTTATGTATTTATTTATTTTTCACATCAACACTCAGAGCTGTATATGCATTCATGAAAATGATAGAAATCCCACAAGGTGCCCTACACCCATCAACTCCCAAAAAAAACACATCAACTTGTAAGCCTCAATACATAGAAGTTGTGGCTTACAACACTGCTCTTTGCATTATTTTACATCATACTTTTAGATATATTTCTGCAGTTCTGATATAGCAATACAAATATGAATATAGGTAGTTCAATCACAGGATCTTTATAAAGTAGCATGTCAAGTACTATGGAAAAGTACTCCCATTAAGCTGATGTTAGGCTGTCGTTTGTGATGCCACGTTGTTCTGTTGATGAGGGTCCTCCCCTCACAGCTCTGCCGCCCATTACAGTCAACGTGGGTACGAGCAGAAGCGCTTATTCCGCGGCTATTGTGACGGAGTACAAAACCTGCTGCTCCCCCTTTCCTGTGCAACGACACCAAGGACGCAAGTGACAATTCGCTTCCTACCCAATTCCCTTTAGTTACACTGCCTCTCCCTCTTTTTATAGAGTATCAAGAGCAAGAGAGAAACGTGTCTGAAGCTGAGATGTCCATTATAAGTGACATCTCTCAACTTCTGCGTCTCTGGGGATTTCAGAAAGGACCTCCCTGAGGTCTGTACACTGTCAGAATATATTGTACGTTTATTTACAGAGGGAAGGCTAAAATAAAGTCTCCTAGCTGGCAAATGGCCCATGCACAACTTTCTACACATCACAGTTTAGAGATCCTCGTTGAAATCAAGCATGACCCAGAAAAACACGAATCCTCTCCCAAATCCGCGACTGTTTCATTAACCAGCAAACACGCCATAAAAGCACACTGTGTTCTAACTTAATGCAAAAGCAACGTGTTAAAAGTACCATAACGATGTGTGTATTAGAAGATAAGTGAATGGGTGCTTTCAAATTGCAGTGCATGTTTGGATCCTATGATCCTGTCCAAAACAAGACTGATTTGACAACTTCATTTATAGCATCTTACCCAAGCCTTTCCTTGCTCTCTTCGGGGGTTAACTGATCAAAAGTCGTGGCCTCTTCTTTCCCTAAAAAGGCCTCATGGTCATACTGGTAGCTCTGGTTGTCTTCATGGGGTTGTCTACTCAGCTCGGGGTCGGGGTGCACCCGGTCTCTCTTGTAAGTGGGTTTGCTGAAGGCCACTCCTGCACACAGCAGCACCAAGCACATGAACCCGTCCAGATCCATGGCTATCTAAAAAGTATCCACTTTGCCAAGTGTGCAAAAAGACTTACTAAAGTTAGCTGGAAGAGAAAGCAGGCGCACAGTCGGCTATCTCCCCATGCACCCGGCAACACTTCGGCTACAGTATCAAATCCGCCCTGATGCAGGTCTGCAGTTTAAAGAAACCGTTTCCATGCATGCATTTCCTACGCTGCCCCGCAGATCACCTGTATTTCAGCGTGCAAACGTAGCCGGTCGGCTGCTATCAGGTCCAAAGACTGCAACCCAACTACAGACCTGTCAAGGTTCACGCACAGCCACGCAGGCCAGGGCGAGCAGGACCCACTTCCGTCTGTCACCGCGGTTTCTATTGGTCAGCGCGCCGTCTGTAACGTGGGAGCCGTGGAAGCGCCACGTTGCAAGCGCACACGCTGCGCACAGCGCCACGCCGGGGTCGCCTCCTTGCGCAGATTCCCGCAGTTCTGCGCAGATCTGCACAATCCTTCCGACCCCATTGGTGGAGCAGCGCAGAACTGCGGAAAACTGCGCTACACGAATGCGACCTCTGGTCATTACCGCAGCGCTTAAAATGAGTGCGTTAACCACATTTCTATAGTTCTTTATTTCTTAAAAATACTTAAAAAATGAATATTAATAAAAAGAACCGACGTAATACATAAATATAAGAAGTAAGCAGTTTACACACAGTTATCAATCAGATGAACACATTAAAACAACAATAATACTACTAATGATAATAAATACAAATCATAATGAATAAATACATAATTAAAATATTAATACAATAAATAATACAAAGAATGAATCACTAGTCACAATAGAGTTTGACTGGAGTTGGAGATTAAACCACCCAAACAGAAATCAAAGTCAAATGCAGTTCTGCCATTTCAAATAAAAGTGGGGTGTCTGCATGCAACTCATTAAAGACGGCTTTGCTTCAGTTGTCTTTAGTACGATTTAGTCCCACCTACACGACACGTATAAAAGGGACGATTGGTCTCCCTCCCCCTGTGTGCCAGCTGTGCATAGGCTGTCTGTGTAGCACAATAAGATCATTTTGTAAAATGTAAGCCTCGTTGAATGAAGGCACAAAACCTATTAAAGATGAATGTGTCACAGTTTAAGTTATGTAAGCTACTGACATAAGTGACTATTATTATGTAAGTGAATGCATTTGTTTACATTCTTCCACATTTCAAATTAAAAAGCTTTGTATATTGCATACAAATACTGTTTTGTTTTAGTTTTCTTTACATTTCATTTATTAAGTCCAGGTTTTCTGAACAGGCTGGAAGAGTCTATTATAATGTCACCTTTAATGTAGGCCCACATTAACCATTTTATTATACAAAATTGTGGCTAATTTGTGAATCCTATTTTCTGACTTCTGTTCATTTAAATGTATGTGTCATTTTATTTCATAGTATAGATAATATTTCATTGATAATAAGTAGTGCCATTCACTAAATTATAGGTTTGCATAACTGCTCCTGATATAAAAGTGCCATTGTGTGGCCAAAGTATGTTTGTATGTTAAGATCCAAACCTCATTAGGATTAAAAAAAGTTTAAAGGGTTGAAGACAATAATCTAATTTAATTTCAATGATTATATTCTATATATTGAGCATATATTACCTTTTGTACCTTTTTATAACAACTTTTTTTGCAGTCATTAGTATTCTTTCCGGAAAAGAAAAAATATCCATATTGATTATTTACAATTTAAATGTAGTATAATTATAATAAGATAATATTATTCAAGAGATAACTTTATATGACCAGATATAACTTGCTGCCATCTTTTACCCTATTTCATATACAATAGAGCATGTTTTTGTCATATAATGTTAACATAATTCACTACCACATTGCATTTTTGCATATAGTGTAGACTATGTTTTCTGTTTATAAAGGGTGCCTAGAGCTATTGGCCTTTTATTTCATAAATGAATTGTTAATGTATTTAAATAAGCTTTAGATGGTCAATTTAAATTAGTGTGCTACACATTTTCTAAGAAAATATAGTCATTTCCTATCTTATATCTCCCCATTTTTTACTGCTTCTGCTAATTAAAATACTGTAAATTCTAAATTCTAAGATGTAAATGTAAATGTAAATTCTAAGATGTTTAAATTTTATTCAAATCCCTTTCATTTTTTTAAATTCAAATTTATCTCACTCACACATTCTGTCAAACAGACAAATGATATGACATAAAGTACTGCTAATCATTTTAGCAGAGGACAGTACTTCAAAAATAGATTGAGCAATGTGCAGACATGAATGAAATATTACTATCAGAACATATAATTAAGAGTTTGACAAGAGACAATAGCTGCAGTGACATTATGTTAGCACGCTAGATAAATGTGTATTTTTAAACTTGAATATTGGAGGGGAGCTGGTTGGGGGTTGTATGTGTGTGTGGGGGGGGGATTAACTGGAGCTACATACTGCAGATAAAAATTGGTTAATTTGATTAACAAACACAAAATAAAAACTTATGTTAAAGGCCACACATCTTTAATATTTCCAGCAGGATTTCCCCTCGCCTCAGTACAGCCGCAAGCAGAGGCTTATCCATAAAGATTTGTTTTTGGACACCACACAACTTATTATATAGCCGAGCACAGAGCATGATTGCAGTTGTCGCCTGTTGTCAGACGGGGTCACAATGGTTTAACCAGAGGCTGGGACAGAGGTACAGCCCTGCTTATGGCAGAATACATTTTCCAGGGCAACAATTCTGCCAGTCCATTATCTATTTTGAATTAACAATGTGGCAACTACATGGGGTTCATACAGGCTCAACATTTTACTCTAACCATAGGCTTATGAAATAGGGATGATTACCCTAATACAGACTGAGGTTGCTAATTTACCTTTTACTCAATATAAATTACAACACATATATTGACATGTCCGAGATTGTATATAATATCAGTACGTAACAAACCAATGGCATTCCTAAGACCCATGTGTGGAAAATGTTTTCAGACAGAAAAGTACCATCAAAATCTCCTTTGATAATATGGCAAAGGGTCACATTAATTAAATGTGTCTACAAAGAGAGCACGAATTCCCTGCAATGTTACACTGTACATTTTGAGTCTGACACAATCTGTATTATCTCTCAGCTTTTAATCCTACTAGGTCAATTCATACAGACAGTATATTTTAATAAAGATTGATACACTTTGTTGAGCTGCTAAATTCAGTATCCTAGGATGAAGGATTTTATTTTTATTATGAATTATAAATTGTATTATTATTATTATTATTATTATTATTATTATTATTATTATTAATATCAATATTATTATTATTAATAATAATAATATTAATAATAATAATAATAATAATAATAATAATAATAATAATAATAATAATAATATGTAATACAAGGTAAGTCACCTAATAAATGATAACAATGACTCCTCTTTCACTACACACAGCTAGTGCCAGTGGATTTCAGACGTGGTTTGAGACACAGCACAATCAAACTGTTTCGGGGCCTCTCTGAAAAGAAATGCTCTGGAGTGGGATCAAGTAGGAGACAAAAATAACTTTGACCAGATTTATACCTGGTAGTTTAATTATCCAAATGTACTTGCTGCCCAGTGTGTACAGATGAAAGGTAACACACTTAACCTCTACCTCCATGTCCCCGAGGTTCAGCCACAGCTTATAAGAGCTCTTCATAGGGCTGTATGCGTGTCCATGTGGTGACAACAGATGGCGAGATTCCTAGAAAGTAAAATCAGCATCTAGAGGAGAACCCTATCCCGCCAGCTGAAAATGCTTCAGTTTATTTTTCACACTGTGTCAGTGTAAAAGACACAATACAGCTTTTTAACCAGCATACCTCACTATATTGGTATTGTCTCACTGCTGCATCATTCAAAATAAATAAAAAAAACAATATTAGTCCTAGTTTGTTTTTCTCTGTGAATTTGAATTGTAGGGATTGTGTATTTGCCATGGTTACACTTACAGGTATGCATTCCCTCCACAGTCAATCACTAATTACATCCATCCTTTTACATAATGACACATAATTAATTGAGTATGAAATAAACAGAATGGCTTGCTCCTCTCCAGAGGAATACGGTAATGCACTATTAGATATGCAACATCTTCTATTAATTATTGAAGAAATCACTTCTAAATATAAATGTGATGTTTTGTTCTATGTAGGTTCAAGCTTGCCTGAATGCTAACCCCAGAATCCCAAATAAAATCACAAAAATAAGGCACATTAATCATGAGAAGTGTTCAGTAATGTAGAACAGTTCCGACTGTAGATGCATTTCATATATAACTATACTCATACTTGTCCTCTGAGCAGCACCCAAAGACGATATGCAAAATTATGATTTTCTAAGAATGTGCAACAGATAGTGCAGGGAAATATTTATAAATGTATGCACCTCCTATTCAACTGTCTTTTGAGCAGGGGGCTTGGTATATGCTACAGTTAGGTCCATAAATATTTGGACAGTGACACAATTGTCATATTGTTAAATGTGTTCCCCCCCAATTTTAGGGGCTCAAAAGTATTTGGACAAACTAACATAATCATGAATTAAATCGTGAGTTTCAATACGTGGTTGCAAATCCTTTGCAGTCAATGACTGCCTGAAGTCTGAACCCATAGACATCAGCAGATGCTGGGTTTCTTCCCTGGTGATGCTCTGCCAGGCCTGCACTGCAGTGTCTTTAGTTCCTGCTTGTTCTTGGGGTGTTTTGCCTTCAGCAAGTGAAATGCTGCTCAATTGGATTCAGGTCAGGTGATTGACTTGGCCATTGCAGAACATTCCACTTCTTCACCTTAAAGAAGTCTAGGGCTGCTTTTGCAGTAAGCTTCGGGTCATTGTCCATCTGCACTGTGAAGCGCCGTCCAATGAGTTTTTAAGCATTTGGCTGAATCTGAGCAGATAATATCGCCCTAAACACTTCAGAATTCATCCTGCTGCTTTTGTCAGCAGTCACATCATCAATAAATACAGCCATACATGCCCATGCCATAACATGCTTCACAGATGAGCTGGTATGCTTTGGATCATGAGCAGTTCCTTCCCTTCTCCATACTCTTCTCTTCCCATCATTCTGGTACAAGTTGATCTTTGTCTCATCTGTCCATAGGATGTTGTTCCAGAACTGTAAAGGGTTCTTTAGATGATTTTTGGCAAACTCTAATCTGATCTTCCCAGGGTTTGAGTTATAATCTGAGCTTCGTGGGGGGTCTCTAATATAACTAATGTTACCGGTGGAAATAGGCTAAATAAATAAATAAATAAATACATACATAAATAAAAAGCCTAGAGAGAGAGACAGAGACTTCACTGTTCATTACGTGTCCAACACTTTCTCTCTCACACGCACACACACACACACACACACACACAGCAGCCCACTACTTGCCCCAGATGTCTGCAATATTGCAAGAAAGTTTAAGTTTCAATAGCCTGAAATATGCCAGCAAAGACACATCGCTCAAGGAGAGACTGCAATTCCGCAGGGGTTGGCAACAAGGTTTGGCCTTGGGTGATAGTCGGCTGACTGTGTTTTTGCCGGTAAGAGCGGGGGCTCGCAAGGCGCGGGCCCAAACATTTTGATGGCGGGCCAGATGTGACCCGCGTGCTGCCTGTTGCCAAACCCTGCTTTATGGTATCATATAAAGCTGGGATAGTCCATTATTTTGTGTCAGGGTCCAAATTTCTTGGTCAAGGTATAGTCAAGGTCCAGACATCGGGGGTCACACCTTAATGCCCCTTTCCAACACACACACAATTCTGTGAATTAGTAATTTACCCCTTTGCTTATATTTAGTATATTCATTTGACAAAGTACCAAAATAACATGTTTAAATACTTGTATATATTAGTATTAAAATGGTTTCAGACCACTTAAATTTTAATTTGTTAAAGATTATTGTAGTCATATAGATAAACATAATAGAAACTTTCAAGCATTTTGTGTCTTATTAGATTCAAGTCTTTAAGATTAGTGTTGAAAAATGAGGGTAAAGACGATGGAGTAATTCATGACGGGGGATCTGGGGGTCCCCCAGAAGATTTTGACAACTGGAGACCTGAAATGCGCGATTCTGAGTCATTTCGAAGTGAAAAAACAGCTCAAAATCTCAATGAAATCAGGCAGATTTGGACTCAAACATATATTTGCTTCACAACCACATATCACCAGCGAAAAACACACATCAACCAACATTGTATATGCAAACTAGATGCGGTTCTGGCGCTGGTCAATCATAGATGTGTGTTGGTGGGTCTGTGATTGAAACGGATGAAGAGCTCAGCTCTCGATGTGTCACTGCTAGAAATGCGCGTCTGCATTGGAAATCATTTGTCTCCACCGCTGAAGTTGGAGTTTCTAGGTGAACAGAAGCTGTGGCACCATGACCCCCTGGTCGTGTATGCACTTTTATATTTTAGAGGCGAGGCTGTATATGTCCACACGACAAACAATGCACTTTTTAGCTGCTTATGTATAGAAATCAGGAAAACTGAATAGCTGTTTTTGTGTTGTGTTTTTGACAGTACAAAGAGCCGCTCTTGCCCCAGTCCAGAGAGAGCAGAGACGCCAGACAGGGAATCTGCGCACAACAACTCACTGACTAACTAACAGCAGCTCTATATAGGACATCCATATTAACACTCACATCCTATCGGCTAATAACCAGGAATTGCTGCGACTAGGTTCCACACTGTAACAAGCACAGAGCACAACAAACCTCCATAACATTACATTTAAATATATATATATATAATAATATAATAATTGTAATAATAATAATTACAATTAGAGAATTGTAGAATAATTGTAATTAACTTATTGTCATATATATATATATATATAATTACAATTATTCTCGCGGTCCAGTCAAAAATGTCTGGTGGTCCGGATTTGGCCCTCGGGTGCCTATTGACACCCCTGATATAAAGTGTTATTATTTTACACGCTGCTCGCCACCAGCACACAGTAGCCAGCAGATGATCATATGTAGCCTGTACTAATTGGACAATAATGCCGTGCACAGCATAGTTCATTTGAAAAACATGTTTATTTTAGCCTGTTTATCTTGTTAATGTAAATAATACTAATCACAATGAAAAATACATTATTTGTGATTCAGAATAATGGTTGTTGGTAAATGAATTAGTGACCACCACAGCTGCATGATTTTACTGCTTACATGGGAGCTCATACCCCTCCTTATGGGAGCTGAGCTCCCACTGGCTCCCGCGTAACTCGAACCCTGGATCTTCCTGTTTCCTGTTTCCATCTTGTGGTAAACCCTCTGTATTTACTCTGGTGAAGTCTTCTCTTGATGGTTGACTTTGACACAGATATGCCTACCTCCTGGAGGGTGTTCTTGATCTGGTCAACTGTTGTGAAGAATTATTTTCTCATCCACCACAGTTGTTGTCCGTGGTCTTCCGGACCTTTTGGTGTTCCTGAGTTCACCAGTGTGTTGTTTCTTTTTAAGAATGTACCAAATAGTAGATTTGGCCACACCTAATGTTTTTGCTATCTCTCTGATTTGTTTGTTTTGATTTCTAAGGCAAACCTGAAGGTAAAAAGCCCCAAGAACAAGCAGGAGCTAAAGACAGCTGCAGTGCAGGCTGGCAGAGCATCACCAGGGAAGAAACCCAGCATCTGGTGATGTCTATGGGTTCTAGACTTCAGGCAGTCATTGACTGCAAAGGATTTGCAACAAAGTATTGAAATTTAATTCATAAGAACATAAGAAAGTTTACAAACATCATTGTGTTAGTTTGTCCAATTACTTTTGCCCCTAAAATTGGGGGGACCACATATAAAAATGGGTGTAATTCCTACACTGTTCACTCAGTTTAGATGTAACCTCTCTCCTCCTAGGTCACAAACCTACAGTGTGTGCCCTGGACCCTCTCCCCACTTGCCTCTTCCAAGTGACTGCTCCTGATCTACTCCCCTTCATCACCTCCCTCCTCCCTCCTCAACTCCTCACTCTCTGGCTGTTTCCCCTCTGCATTTAAACAAGCTGCTGTCATCCCACTCCTCAAGAAGCCAACCCTTGATGCCACCTCTCCTCAGAACTACCACCCTGTCTCCCTACTCCCCTTCCAGTCCACCGTCATCTCTCTGCATTTCATCACTCACTCCTTGATCCTCTGCAATCTAACAGTTCACTCCACTGAGACGGCTCTCCTGGCAGTCACTGACTCCCTCAGCTGTGCTTGAGCGGCCTCCCTCTCATCCTCCTTGACCTCTCCGCAGCATGTGACACTGTCGATCACTCCATCCTCCTCTCCTGCCTCGCTGACCTTGGAATCTCTGGGACTGCTCTCACCTGGTTCTCCTCCTACCTCAACGACCGGACCTACCAAGTGACATGGTGAGGCTCCTCATCCACCCCCCAGCCTCTCCTCACAGACGTACTCCAAGGCTCCGTCCTGGGCCCGCTCCTGTTCTCTCTCTACACTCCCTCCCTGGGCCCCCTCATCGCATCCCATGGTTTCTCCTACCACTTCTACGCAGATGATGCCCAGATCTTCCTGTCTTTTCCCTCTCGCATCTCTTCCTGTTTGTCTGCTATCTACGCCTGGATACACTCACACCACCTCAAGCTCAACCTCTCCAAATCGGATCTCCTCTTTTTCCCCCTCTTCCTCGCCTTCTGCTGATCTCTCCATCTCAATCCCCTTGGAATCTATGACACTCTCTCCTTCTTCTTCTGTTAAAAATCTAGGCGTCACCCTCGATCCTGCGCTCTCCTACACCCAGCACATCACCACACTGACACGCACCTGCAGATTCTTCCTGAGCAACATAAGCTGAATCCGTCCCTTTCTCACCAACTACTCGATTCAGCTGCTCATCCAGTCACTGGTCCTCTCCCGCCTGGACTACTGCAACTCCCTCCTGGCCGGCCTGCCTGCAACTACTACCCGGTATTGTCTCTGCCCCAATTTGCACACGTTATTCCACTGCTCCGCTCCCTCCACTGGCTCCCGATACCAGCACACATTCAGTTCAAGACACTGACCCTCACCTACCGCTGTCTCCACCACACTGCACCAAGTTACCTTCAGACACTCGTAGCTCCATACATCTCCTCCAGACCACTGCGCTCCTCCAGTGCCAGAAGACTAACTCTGCCTCCTCTCCACTCTCCTTCCTCCAGAGCCGCTCCTTCTCATCCCTGGCCACTAAGTGGTGAAACGACCTTCCCACTGAAGTCAAAACAGCAGAGTCCTTGACCTCCTTCCTGCGCTTACTCAAGACACATCTTTTCAGACAGTACTTGTAATTTAGCCATTTACTCTCCTATAAGATAGCACTTTACAATGTTTTATCATACTACTTGCCTTGCATTACTAGCACTCATATTGCTATTTTGATGTCCCCTATGCTCCCTTTCCCTTGGCCCTTGACTGTGACCTCACATATTGTCTGCACTCATCAGCTTTTACATCCAGGATGTAAGACCCCATATATTGTATACACTTGTGTAAACTGGAATTTGTGAAATGTATTATGCTTTGAATTGCACTGTATTATATGAATTGGAATTTGTAATGTTTTATGCCTTGAACTGCTCTGTATTTTTGCACTTTGTACTGTGCTTATATTTTGTAAGTCACCCTGGATAAGGGCGTCTAATAATAAATAAATAAATAAATAAATAAATAAATTATTATTAATAATAATAATAATAATAATAATAATAATAATAATAATAATAATAATAATACATTAATAATAACTACCCTCGAATTAAAGATGAAAGTCTACACTTAAAGCACATCTTGATTGTTTCCTTTCAAATCCATTGTGGTGGCGTACAGAGATAAAATGATGACAATTGTGTCACTGTCCAAATATTTATGGACCTAACTGTATATGGGATACCAATATTCATAGTATTGCCTTCATCTTCACATTCAAGTGTACGCAAATTGTACGTTTCTAATGTTTCGTCATGCCCTTGGCCCTTGTTTAACTTAGTTGTGAAATATGTTTTGGGTTTGTTTTTATATGATCCTGTGAGGTTATAGGTACCCATTCAACATTTGTATTTGTATAAAATAAAATAATTACATATGCTCAATAAAATAAATCCTGGAAACCTGCCAAATAGGTGTTGCTACAGGTCGAAGATGACTGTAGGTGACACATTTGTTCATATACACATCATGCACATTCACAGCAAGGTGCGTCCCACTCCCTTGCCTGAAAAAATCAAGATGGAGGCCACAATTTGCAGCCTCATCCTGACACATGAACTCAACCCAAACCCTTTCTCTCAACAATCTCTTCAGAGATCTAGTTGGCAAACCCTGGCCATTTCTTCACTTTTTTTTTTTTTTGGCCAAAACCTAAAGGCCTTGGACACCCGTTAATAATGCCAAACATGAAACCATCCGCTTTCTGCACCAGCAAATACATTTCTAGCTCACATTGCGAGACTTAAGCGGTTTGCCTTTAAGACAGATTTGCTACAGCTCCTGGGAAGGACTCACTTGGTCCACTGACTGTTTGGTCACCCTGTGCCCTTGCTTGATGATACATGCTTTCACATGGCTCCTAATGAACGTGTAAGTCTTCGGCACACATATCTGGGAAATGATCATAAACTTCTCATCACCTCTGGAAAGGGGGGAAAATAATCCAGTTTTTTAATTACTACTGTAAAATAGAAGCAATCACAGGATTCTTCTGGTGACATTTTCAAGTTTCTGTCTGCTCCACTTGTGAGAAACAAATGGCCGTGCTCAGCTCAGTCGAGATTGAGTTTTTCATAAAGTCATTACTTCTGTCACCGGGACCATTTCCAAATTGAAAAATCTGAAACAATAAATGATGGCGAAGCAGTTAATAACTGTTAAGAAATCACATTTGGAAAATTGCATTTAAGCAATAACCTTTCTCCCTGTAATTAAATGACAGAAAGGTCCTGGTTTTAATTAAGTCAGCAATTTATAGTTATGAAGCCATACTTCACTATGCAGATTAGGAGATGATAGGTCACAGAACACCCTGAGTGCATTTTTAGTAGAGCTGATCTGGTAATTACTCCGCTGTTCGGCAGTGACCACGCTGAACCGTATCTCTAGATTAAACAATTTTCCTTTCCCTGCTCCGTGATGTATAACCAGGATAAGTAAGTGTACCACTGGGTCTGCGTCAAGCATCTTTAAATTAAAATGGATTTTAAATGAGGGGCATCAACGAAGGAAATAATGTTTGAAGAACTGCGCTGGAAAATGAATGGGCCACTAGTCAAGGCTGGCAAGGAGAGAATATATCATTGTTCTGTGGGGGCTTTATTTCTTGCACTTAACTGTTGTTGAGCGCAGATTTATGAGGAAGTAAAATGCTAATGTTAGTGTATTTATAAACATATGATGGCGTTTCATCTATAATTTATTCCCAGGCGCTGAATTATGTAGCCCATGAAAAGGAAATTAAATGCAGTTTTGGACAGCAGAGGGGGTTCATTAATACAGCTTTCACATTTTATTTAACTAACCTCTGCGATCCATATTACACATTGATTATCGGATTGTGAGGTTACATTGAAAATTATTATTTTTAAAGTGGTCCCGAGGCCTTTATGGGTGCATGTAGTGCAATTCAAAAGCTGCATAATTGTCCAGTTCGAACAGTGTTAATTCTACATTTTGGTGGCCTGTGGGAATATGACATTCATTAGACTATATAAATATGTTTCCAGTGGAAATTTGTTTAATAAAACTTGGCATTTTTAAGACACTTCATTAGAAGAATTATAATAACATTTGTGATGTGTGGTACTAATTGCAGAGTTGAATCTGTGAAAGCTATAGCGTGATATTGTGTTTAATTTACTAAATTAGGCAGAGTAAATTATAAACACTCTTAGTTATGATTGCTGCCTTGTTTTGGGCATTGTGTCTTTGGAAATATATGGGGGAAATAATTGTACTTTTTATGTTAATTTATATTTACCAAAAGCATTCAACAATATTTCCCTGTGATGTAATGTATCAATATCATCCCTTTGTAATACTATTACAATATGTATTGGAGATCATTTTCATTATCATATAATGCTATATATACTTTTGAAATACCTACATTAATGCTTAAGTTAAAATGTAGACATTGAAGTTACTGTAGTTTATGTGTGCACTTTGTAATGTCAGCTGCTTTCTGTGTTAAGTAGTATAAGGTAGTCCAGTTTTATAAAATTAGCCTTAAATGAGATTAAATCACTTAACATGTAAAATAGTTGGGTATTATTTACAAATTTGACTTATGAGCTTTGAAGATATGAAGATAGCCTTTACATGAAGTTACAGACAGTTCTTGCCTATAACCTGGGGCTGATTCTGCTAAACAAACCTTGACGTGCGGCTCAGGAACTCACAATTCCACCATTGGCAATACTGTATTTCTTTGGCAGGTATCTTTAGATGGCTAATTGGGAGGGGATGTTTTGTTCAATATAAATGATAATTTAATTATAAAAATATAATTACATGAAGCTGATTCATCCTTTGCGTATGTGAAACCATGCTGCAGCCGAGTTCTTAAAGTGTTCTTATTGCTCAGAGAAGTGCCATGAGGCATTCATGACCGGCACAAATAATGCATCAGTGGGATGGCACAGACCGCCCCCTCGTTGCAGAGCTTTTACCCCTCAGCAGATGGCGCTGTGGCAGTTGCCCTGCTTGGCATCTCCAGCGGAATGCTGTTCCAGTCAGGGTCACTGTGCTCCAGGCTAATTCTGGACCATGGCAGAAACCCCTCATTTCGGGCTTGGCAGATGGCTCAGATGCTCTCCAGGGAGACATTTTGCCCTCCTTTCCTTGGCGAGTTTCCATCGTGGGCTGACACATCCCCAAGAACAGCGTATAATTACAGGCTGGGGAAGTGTAGCCAAAGACGTCTCAAAAGACACACAATATGGCAGAGCTTTAAAGATTTAGCAGCCTTAATGCAAACAAGAGTTCAGCCAAGGACCCACCAAAAGCAGAACTATTGCTAACCCAGAGCCATTCCTCCCAAGCTGAACTTCAGCATGTCAGTCGCGAGCAAAGTAATTCAACCTGAAGCGCCTTACCCTCAACATCAGAAAGACATCATCCAGAGTTAGACCCATGCAGTCTGGGATGAGCTGAAACAGGTAGCAGATTATATTCCTATTGATATTCCTGCTGATCTCCAGATACTCAGAGTTTTTTAACATTTGTTTAACATAGTTTTTTCTTTTAACATTTCCACCATCTTCACCTGTTATCTGATCATGTTTCCTACTGATTTTGTACATTGCCGAGTTATTTAAACTGAGGGCTTATAATTATATTAAATTAAACGTATTTGTAAAAATAAAAATAATTGAAATATAATAAATTATATAATGGCCAATACATGCTTGCTCATTTTTGGAGGGGGATAGTCAGATCCTAAAACCATCAAATGGAAACAGTATAATTTAGGTAATAGAGTTTGAGTGTTGAATGTTTAAATAACTGTTTACATTCACAACATAATTCATTTTAAATACAATAAATATGTTTTAATACAATGTAGTTTATTAGGGTAAACACTGAATGTGCAATCATACAGATGTATTAAACGCATAACCAGATTTTGAACCATTGTTACGGATTTGCCTTCAATTTTAAAACCTAAATCAAGCTTAGATCAATTAGGTTATTTTGAAAGTTAAATATTTTGGCAAGAGAGGCCTTGTTCACGGTGTAATTACTGCCACTGTTTGTGTGTAAACTGTGTTTGGGAAGACTGAAGCGCCAACTACACTTGAGAGCTGCGTTACACTGCATGGTTGACACATTGTAAAGCTAGGTGAACTGGATTTAAAATTATAAAACTAATCATGCATGATAAGTAAATTGGGCTTTAGCCATGCATAATCACTGCCAAATTGTGTGATTTCATGAAAACAAAGACGACTGAGCATAGTCTTGGTTCTGTGACAAGTTACTTAAGAAAACAGCAGACACTGGCAGATGAAGGATAGATAGACAAATAGACAGATAGATAAATTTTTTGAAGAAGGAAAAAAAGTGTGTGTATTTCATGGCAGATCAGATACCTTTGGGCTCCAAAGACATCAGTGTTTTTCTTTCTCCTAATGCGTTGTGATGAACTTGCTCATCTCCAGTGCGTCGTGTCAGACAGAGAATTAAATCCCGAGTAGCGCACACACCCATATAATGAAAACTTGTATTTTCTATTAATTAAAACATAGTTGGGTGCTTCATTACATGCGTTACACTTGTCAGAGTTCCTGTTAGGCATATGGACAATTGGGTACCGTCAGTGTGGATAACACTCAAGGCGCCAGTGTCAGCTTCCCTTACTTCTCTTCGGTGAGGTTGGGAACGGCACACTGTGGAGCAGATCAGCCCATTACTCACTCATTTTTATGAAAGCCTGATGACATAATTTACAAGCTATCACTGTTTCATCACAAAAATAACCATCATAAATAATGAAATACGGAAACTTGCAAACATTTGAGGCGAACAACATATATACATATTTGGCTTACACATATATAGAAGTGACAACAACACAAACAACAAATAGAGGTTCCTTGATAATGTCTTAATTACATTAATGTAAAATGAACACATACAGAATGATGAATATAACCTCTTTTTGTCTTTTCTTTAGTTTCTGCTGATGAAAAGGCCTTTTACTTCAACGTAGATAAAACTTATTTGAAAAGCACTGTTTTTTGTTTTTTTTTAACATAAGAACATAAGAACATAAGAAAGTGTCCAGTCAAGAGGAGGCTATTCGCCCCATCGTGCTCGTTTGGTGTCCAATAATATCTAAGTGATCCAAGGATCCTATCCAGTCTGTTTTTAAATGTTCCCAAACTTTCAGCATCTACCACATCGCTGGGTAGTTTATTCAGGATTGTGACGCCTCTCTGTGTGAAGAAGTGTCTCCTGTTTTCCTTTTTGAATGCCTTGAAGCCCAATTTCCATTTGTGTCCCGGGTGCGTGTGTCCCTGCTGATCTGGAAAAGCTCCTCTGGTTTGATGTGGTCGATGCCTGTCATGATTTTGTAGACTTGGATCAAGTCCCCACGTAGTCTCCTCTGTTCCACGGTGAACAGGTGTATATGCAAGTGTGTATACGTAACATTTTGAAATAAATCAGACAAATCAATAAAATGCAACATCATCTGTTTGACTAAGTGTAACCTGTTTTTTTTGTTTTTAATTTTTTATTGTAATGTTTTGAAAAGACAGTCCCCCTTGACACACAGACCAGAAGAGGAAGTCAACTCATTTTCCAAAAATTAAAAGAAGTTCCTGGCATTCAAAACGTGACACAGAAACCTGTAAATTGCTCCAGCCGTGCGGTGAGAAGAAGATAGAAGATGCAGCTGGCACACTTGGTGGAAACACCATATGTGCAATCCCAAACTCATCATGTTTGTCTTCAAACACTCCAAAGCAATGATAACCAATAAATGAAGTGCTATCACAGAGCTGGCATCGGAGACCAGCACAAGTTGTTTAATAATAAATACATAAAAAACGTAGCAAAGTGCAATATAAACTTAAACTATTCCCTGTGGTTAAAGTGGCAGGCATGCCAGAGTGATGCTTCTGACACATTGATGCCAGTTTCACTTTTTGTTGGAGGAAAGTGAATTTCACATGCACTACCAGGTCTAAGCATCTTAGCACTTCCCTAAATACTTTTCTCGCAAAGCAAACAAACAGCAAAGAAACAAACACTTCTGAGTATCATGCCAATTCCTCCCTCGCCAGGGTGTCTGTCTTTACAGCAGGGGGGACATGGTCCAGCACACCAAAATCCCTCCCTGAGAGAGTGCAATGGGAACTGTTGTTTTACCCATGAGGCCACGCTCTGACCATTCTCCCAATAAATCAAACCTATTTTGAACTCTAAAATATACATATCAATGTGTTTATTTATATTTATATGTATATGTGTGTGTGTGTAAAGTGAAACATATATATATATATATATATATATATATATATATATATATATATATATATATATACTGTTTAAAATATGTTCATGTGTCTGCGTTTAAGTATTTTCCCTTGTGATTCAGAAAGTCTGTGATTAAACAGTACCAAAGGTTTCTCTCAAACAAAGCTATTTGCCCCTGGCTTAATGTTTTGTGTTGTTTTTGTGCACAATAAAGGTTATGATTTCACAGACAGTGCATGTCATACAAGCACATCTGGGTTTGGAATGCTCAGCTAAAAAATTCAAATCCAATATGGCGGGAGCAGATGTGATGTTGGTATTTTAGGTAAACATGAATGATAGTATCAGAAGTCCCATATGCTGACTAGCACTGTAACAGCACACACCAGAAGGGCATTCACTGCCTCAGTCTTTTAAGCATGGTTGCACCATAAACAATTCTGCAAGGTCTTTTGTTCTTTTCAATCATTGTTCGCCTCACATTAGTATTACACTGTAAAATGAAATCCAGGTTTCACTGCTGAAAAATAAGAAGTGGGAAGAAAACAAAGCTATGAAAGTTCGATGGGTATTGCCTTTACTGTCATATCTGAAAACCATCAATAGTACTTGAACAAATGAACAAATACAATATTTGAACAATTACTATGAAGATATTTCTCTTATAGTTTTGTTTTTCTTTTGTTTATTGTATAATAAGTACTGCTTAAAATGCTTGTAGTGCTAAGTTTGTATTGTTTCGTGTGTGTTTGGGGGGTTCTTCCTACAGATGGCACTGCACACTTTGAGATTTGCTCCACATTTTTAAATATCTTCTTAAATAGTTTGATAAGTGTGGACAGATTATAAAACCAAGGGTGTAGAAAGAAGGATGGGGAAGCAACATCTTTCACTAATGAGGTCAAGATTTTCCTGTTTGATAATGTCAAGGCATACAGAGTCTTTGCAAGATAGGAGCTAATTTTCATCTTTCAGCAAGAAATCACATAATTAAAGCTGTTTTGCTACTGGAATGTCACGAAATCTGAAAAGATTAATTGCATAATGACCATTATTAATTAGCTTCTTTGAAGCTTGTGGTTCTTTCACTTCAAAGGTCAAACATCATATGGGGAATGTGTGCAATCTTGCACAGTACTTCATATATTGCTTTCTCAGTAAACGCTTTAAATCAAAGAGGTTAAGCCCCAAGGGAGATAAAAAATACCTATAATCCTGGAAGCATAGAAACACTGTGTGGAAGGTGTAGAAGCCAATAGGACCCTTGTTCATTCAATGAAAAGGGATGTCCTTTTGGAATAAGGAGGTTTGTGAACAAATTAAGATTAAATGAAAGCTGGGCTTGTACGTTGGCTACTGACAGAAAAGTAAAAAGCAGCACACCAAAGAATGTTGTTATGATAACTGAATGGAGCATTATGTCCCTGCATCCTCAAGTATGAATTCACTGCCTATTTATGACATATTTTAAAAACCTCCTCCTGTTCTTTCTTTAAGAAGAAATTGTTTTGAAATGTAGTATTTTAAGATATAGTTACACTAAGATTAAATTAGCCTCGGAAAAGTAAAGTTTTGCGTAGCCATACATAGTCCTGTGGAGACGAATGGGTTAAGTTATTTTCCCACACCCGGGAGTTTTGATTAATAAAGAGGTTTTTTTTTTTTAAATGTGCAGTGATAGTGCACATTGCTGAGAAGTGATTTTCCACTGTTCGCTATGCTCACATTCAATGGTGCTTGACTTGATTATCAGTCCCTCATGGCTACACAAGTTGTGGTACTTTCTTGGTGACATTTTCGATTTGCTTGAAATGAATTTCCACTCAGCATCTTTTCTTTTTTTTCCCTTTTTTTTCTTTCGGCTGAGGAGCATCATTGCTGTTGGGTTTTTATCACCACCCTGTACAGAGGATAGCATTTCTCAATGATAACTGAGTGGATGTACAAGATGCCTAAAGACATCCTATAGATAATATCATTTATATGTAGTCTGCCTGTGTTTAACACTTTTTTTACTGATCATGGAGGGTGTTTATACACTTTGTAAGAGTTGAGTGAAAATCACACGGACTGTTGCTCCGGACGCCCAAGAACAACTTTACAAGCTTTCTTGATTATCTGTATCCTTGTCATGTCTTCTGATTTCATCACTCTTTTTCAGATGTCTCCTGATTTCTGTTTTCTTGGCTGCCAGTTGAAGAATCCTCCCATGGGCTGGAGAGTTGTTTCTTTTGTGTACAGCTGGAAATATCAGGGACAGATGCTCAGCGCAACACAGGCTTCTGTCTGCCCACTTCTTAGAAACAGATAAGAAAAAAGCAGGGAAAAAATAAAAAGAAACACTCCTTTTTCTTGATGGATTTGGACTGCACACAAACGCTATGTTACTCACTTCAAACGCGGCTCCAAAAGCAGATTTTAATTAAAGTGTGCTGCTCACAATAAGTTGAGATGTCTGTGCTTTTTTGTGCCGTTGACAAACTCACAAACAGATGGGCAACGTCCGGGAAAGAGGACCGAACAGACTGCCACAGAACCGCCTGGCACCGTGACGAGAGCAGGTACAGCTGTGCTGAGCATTATTTTCAGCACTCCTTGCTTTGCCCACCTACCGCATCAGCAGTCTGCCACACAGACAGCCCGGCTCCTGGAAACCGCACCGCTTCTGACAGGAGAGCATGTGGAAAAATGGCCGCGAACAGATGATTAGAAATGGGAAAGAGCCCTTGTGGCCTGCATGGTCCAGACTCACTTCAGTTACTCCAAGCCGTACATTTCAGTTGACCATTATTTAACAATCAAGTGATAAATCATAACTAAATAAAATATTTTAAATAATGGCCAAAAAACAACACATAAGCCAAAGTGTATGTGTTAAACATCCGTCTATCACTAAAGCAGTGGTTAAGATATAAATGCTGTAGACAAAGACTACTGCCTTTGAAAGATGTTGGCTAGATATAGTGACTGCTCAATGTTATTGAAAAGGCAAAAATTCTATCTACAATTACTTAATGGCCTACCAATTTCCCCCTCCATCCATCTCACTGCCTATCTAGCTAGATCTACCAGTGTGTCTGTTTATCTAGAGATGTATGTGTTTATCTGTCTCCTGTTTCTCTCCACACACAGGTTAATGGTGTTATTTGGCTTTTCAGAAAAGTCCACAAAACAAAGCTTTTGCATGAGTGAAACATGGAGCAAATGGTACGAGAGCAGAAGCAGCGCAGTTCATTACCCAACTTTTGTCATTCCAGATGTGCCCTTTCACTGCCATTGCATCTCAGGAGGGGTTGCTCTGCTGAGAGCTGACTTCCTTGACATTGATTCTCAGGTATCTGTGAATCAGTGCTTTAAACCAAGATCAACACAGAGAGAAATGAAAAACAACAGCTGCAATTCTGCCATTTTAAAGTTTCGACACGGGCCGTCGTGTGACCTGTTTGAGTGTTAGTAAACGGTGCAATGAAACATGTTCTTTCTCAAACACAGGGAGGTGTGCTGTAAAGCCTATTGGTATTTAAAAGTGTATCTGGGAGTTTTCGAGAGAGACAGTAGGTTAGGTGCACATCTGCCTCTGGTTATGTACAAAGCCCGTCGGGTTTGGCAGCAGCAAGGCATATGTTGCCTAGCATGTGAATCTGCTTTTGTTCCAAGTTGTACTTTCATTTTTCTACACACGGTTCTGGCAAGTGTAGCACAATATCTAGATGACCTTAGCTGGTTACCTGGAAGAAGGATGCAAACACATACATTCAGGGGGTCACAGATAATAGTAAAATAATGACTGTAACTTATGGAGCTCCTTAAAATCATACATATATATTTAGATATAGTCTTGTGTTTCAATCAATGGTCATATAATGTATTTAGGAACCATACATACAAACTGTAATGACTGCAAAGAAAACACAGGTTTCCCTTTACAGTATGCCCACATTAACATATTTTATTTCTAGCACAGTCAAAATGTACTTTCTTTGTAATCAAGAAACATGCTTAAGATTGTTAATACCCATTTTTTAGTAACTCCCACTTCACCACCTTTGCCACCTGCTGAAACTAAACAAAAAGACTAAAACTTGTGTGTTACTGCAAAAGTAGACTCTTTAATTATTACAATTTCACAGATGTAGAGACATAAAAAAAAACTTTGCTACACAGTAGGTAAGGTATACTTCACAAAACTAGCTGTGCTCAATGGTGCCACTGCACTAGAAAATTTGGTATCTGTGGTTTTCAGAAGAATTTGAATGCGTTTCTGACACAGAAAGCATGTCATGAAACTAATGAAATAGTGGAGAAGTGAACAGCTTATTTTTTCTATTGTCAGATGGGAGTGTCTGTCTACTAGCATGCTGTGGAGCTGGTGAGTGGAAGTTGTCCAAGTCATCCCCAGGCAGGGTCTGAGTCCCACACCTTCTGGTCCAGAGGAGGCCTCCTTACCTATGGAGAAAACAGCATCTCATTAACCAGATCACTGTACATTTCGCTTCTGCTCGGCTGGATACACTGTAACTATTGTTCATGTGCACTTCATCTCTCAGTCTTTCTATCTCTTTATCTATCTATCTACCTACCCATCCATCTATCAATCTATCTATTATAGAAATAGAAATTAATATGGATGGTCACACTGGAAATATAACATTCATTACCTAAGTAATGCTTATGGATTTTGTTTCTTTCATTTTCTTGCACTGAAAATGAAATTGTACAGTCAATTACCTTCCTTCCCTGTGTCATTAAGATACACAAATACAAGAAATATGAATGAAATGGCAGTACATCATTCTCATAATGACACACACACACACACACACACACACACACTATATGATACGAGTATATATATATAAGAATTGAAGGTGACTCTAAAAACCAAGAAAAAGAATGGCTACTCCTTTTATTGGACCACTTTACACCATCAAATCTGAGTTAATTCAATTAAATGAACCATGCTCCTTTCATCAGCGATCATATCAGTGTTTTTCCCCCGCTTTAACATTGTTTCTTGAGTGAATGATTTCTTCAGCAACTGGATCTCAGCTTTCTTTTCCAGTATTGCCTTTAATTTGTCAATGGCGAGAAACTCCACACAATGTGATCCGCAAAAAACTGATGCGAAGAGAACAGTTGAGTGAATAAAAAACAGTTCCCCAGCACTCATCAAGGGGTGTTCTGGTTATAAGTGGAGATGTAGTGGGTTTTGATGGTTAGCTTTTTAAACAGCAGCTATGCTACAACACATGGGAAGCTTGCAGGTCGAAACATTGTGGGAAACATATTGCCTCTCTGACGACTGCAGTATTCTATTAAAATCATTCATGTTAACTGGTCAGTTCTAATGCTGTGTTGTTGTGAACATTAACATGTGTTTATCAACCTAATTTTGTGACATCAAAAAGACAGCGAAAGAGATTCAGGGGGACAGGGTCCTCGGGGGGGAATGAATTAGTCATCATTGAGTGAGCATGCCGAAGCAGATGGTCAGCGGTGTTTTGCTGAAGTCACTTCTTCTCTCCACCATGCAACGACGCTGGCAGGAAAGGGAGGAAATGTCCTGTTGACATTGTGGTGGAGTATTATACTTTTAATTATTACTCGACTATTGCCTCAGAAACAGAAACCACCCAACACCATCCTGGATAGGCAAGTCTCCACACGCAAGAACAGAGAAGAAGGAAGTCACTTGGGGAATTTCTGAGGTTTTCAAGTCTTACAGATATCTTTAATCTAAGTTATGAACGTCATTTATGATGACGAACAATTACTTGAAATGCAAAAAGTCAGACATCTTAAGATTTGCTGTTTTAAATTCATGAAATTATCCTCTTTGTGTATGCCAACATGTTTTTCAGAGACAGTAGAATTGGGACAAATATAGTTTAACTCTACTTGTCTTAAATCCACAAGCAACCGGAAACCCTCCGGTTTTTAACCAAGGTAATAAAACACTTCAGTGACAGTTATTCGCAGTAGTGTTTTGTCAGGTTCACACTAGACTGAATTGAATGACAACCGATCAATACAATATATTTTGGATGCATTAGGTTTAATGACTTATTAATAAGGGGTAATAAACCATGCAGACACATGGTCATGTTTAAAAACAATGCTGTGACTGTAGGTCCTCACACAGCGGACTCTCACAGAAAACATAACGGCCCATTTTCTCTTGAGCTTGACCCAGGCTCTGTATAGCTCACCGCCAGCCCTATGGTTTTATATCAACAAAGTAAAGTGTCCTGTGCTAATAAATGACAGATGTAACTAGTGAATTATCAGTGACTTGAAATTATTCATACAAACATATGTGTCGTTTTGTTGAAGCATGGCCAGCTGTGGGCATTATTGATGCGTGAGGTTTACCAATGTGCTTAATTCCATTACACCATGGAGGCTAATGGTGTAGGCGCACCTCGCTGAAGTCTGATTTCACTGTTATGCTTTCAATTACAAGAAAACAAATCAATAAAAAGACAACCACAACAAATCTAAAGGCAGTCAGACATCTGAGGATATCCACCATCAAAAAGGTGCTGTCTGATTAAATTAGGGGTGCGGATATTTTCGCTTCTGAGCGAGAACCATGAAAACTGCAGATGTACCTTCTTAAACATTCAATAATAATGGATCGCTGAGAAAACAAAATACAAGGTTTCAAAAATGCTACAGTTACTTGTAAGTAAAGTGCAATACAACAAGTATTTAATAATAATGTTATGCTTTGATTCAAACAATGTTGTACTGATAATATTGATGATTGAGTAAAGTTTACGGGGATGTATGCTTAATGTAATTAAGAATTCCATTAGAAAAAAAAACTACACATAAAGAAGGATGCATATTAATACATACATTATTAAATGTGTCCTGCAAAATACGGAATCGAGCCCTTTTAATTGCATTTTTTTCTAAAATGAGCTCATTAGTGGGAAAATAAAGATTAACCTTTAGAATCACTCTGGCATTTCCCTTTCCCCCTCCAAAT
Organism: Amia ocellicauda; assembly: GCF_036373705.1. Taxonomy (NCBI): domain Eukaryota; kingdom Metazoa; phylum Chordata; class Actinopteri; order Amiiformes; family Amiidae; genus Amia; species Amia ocellicauda. Next base: position 2,774,696 of record NC_089853.1, read on the forward strand.
GTAGAATTAATACACATTTTTTAATCATTAGTGTAATTTTCAGGATGATACTTTTGTTCTTTTGGCTGTTGAACTGTTACGGATGTTACTAACCCTTCAAATTGTTTGCTTCATTCAAGCATTCTTTTTTGAATAATTCATTAAGCATTATTATCCAAGCGTGGAACACCTCATTTAGCATTGGTGATCTTTTCCTTATGTGTGGTTGACAGGCAATCAAAGTTTTTATCAGTGCAGAAAATTTGCAATTCAGAAATGTAGTCGCAGCAATTAGTAGCTATCAGGTAGCAAAGGAATGGCAGCTTTTGGGGGGGAAAAAAGTGAGGATTAAATTAACTCAATTCATGTTAGCATGGGTATATTGGACAAAATAAACCAGCTGCTTGAAACTTCACCAAATGATACGTTTCTTTCCTCTGAGTGGAGTCATTGATTAACTGTGTTACGCCAATGGCTTCACACAGGGAGTCTGTCACACTTCAAGACTTTCTCCTCTTCTGTTAGAATTTGTGCTTCATTATGAATTCTGTCTGAGCTGAAGTTTCTCGGGGTTTTTCAGTGCTTGCGTGCCGAAACCTACAAAACATTTTGGAGGATTAACCATTCCATCATGTCATAATGTGATCTCCGAACCGGTTGATTTGTGTTGATGGTGGAAACACTGATCTACCAACACAGAATGTATCTGAAGATATTTACCTTGTGGTTTTAAAGAATACATTCTATAAAGATATAAGCTTACTAACTAAGTAGCGCTTGTGGAAGAGAAAAGTACATTTGTGGTAATGCAAGGGAATTGCAATTGGAAATCAGGCTCAAACACCCTTAATCAAATTAAACAGAGTTTGCTTGAATCCCTTAAAATTGGCAAAACACCACGGCAATAAAGCAGGTGTTCAAAATGAGCAGATTCATTCTTCAGGGACTGGAGCTGAAGAGCTGAGCAAACTGGGCCATGATGTCTGAATTGGGAAATCAAACAAAAAGAGCCTGGACAAAACCTAATGATGGCAATTCAGTTTTACTTTAAAACATAATTGGTTAATGTAGTCATGATTATAAAGATGCATTAGAGAATTCTTAAAAACTGTGTCTAATTTGTTAGAAATATGCAGAAAACTACACTAAAGCTTCTTATTTACTGTCAAATAACTGTGGCTGAACATCTACATTTGACATCACAAAATAATGATAAGGCCAGGAAAGCAGTGTGCCACAGTGTTTCAGTGTTAGGCTTCTGAAACCTACTTCATAGTCTCTTGCATTTCTAGGACTGTGTAAAGATATACTTACTCAGGATAATAATGTGTGGTACAGTAGGACAGAAAATAACTGGGAGCCATGAATCCTAATCATCAATGCACTTATGGTTTGTGGAACTTGTTGACTTTTAAGTTATTTTCTTCTGTGACACAAATTAAGCCATGCTGCTCAGAGAGACATCTGGAATACAGGATAAAAAGAGAGAGACACAGAGAGAGAGAGAACAAGAAAGAATGAGAAAAATATAGAAGAAGGCAAACAACACAGACATCCACATGTTTCAAATGGGAGGTAAATCACTGATTATTCTGACTGATTATACTGATCTGCGGCTGTAATGATGAGCAGACAGTGGACTAGCTGGGCTTTGCATTCTTTACACACACCAGTGCTCAGATGATAAGCGCACCTGATTGTTCGAGGTAGTTTAACCATTAGAGAGAAATGCAAACAATATTGTTCCCATTATTACCTGTTCAATCTGTACATATAGATCCTGGGCTTTATCCTTCTGCTTTGCAACCTATACACTCTTATCACCAGCAATGTGTTACATGACACTGCCCACCACAGAGGACCAGATCACAATTACATTTGCTTTAGCTCTGGGCTCTGCTGTGTATTGTGTTGTATTGTGTCCCTCACCTCAGTTATTGCAGTCACTATAATTCATAGTGTTCATCTTAAACAATATACCATTTGCACAATAGATCTTTCTACATAAATGAAGATATGAGTGAATTCATGAATGAATTATTGATTATAATTATTATTTTGTAGCAGGCTTAGTCACACATGTAGTTTATATTCAACTGCAGCACTTTTTAGAGAATGACACCTCACTGCAGCACGAAAGGACGGAGGGTATTCCACTTACGGACTGAAATGTAACCTCGCCTGATTTGAACCTGTATAAACACATTTAGGGCATGCTGTGGAGGCAGCTGTGTGCATAATCGGCACAGTCACAGAACCATCAGGAATTTTAGACTGTATTCTATGAAGAATGGGAGTGACTCCTTCAAAATGTGAGTCTGGTTCTTCAATTTTGATGCCTCAATGCCACTGTACTATGTTTTTTTTTGTGAGTCTATCTCATGACACTACTGAACCAATGCATCCCAACTGCGGCCATTTAAAAATGAAATTTCTGGTCAATGTTGTCATGTAGGGATGCATGGAATGTGACAAGGTCATCGCTGGCTCCTGGAAAATATCGGTTCAAGACCAAAAATAAGACGCTCGCATTCTCAAAAGGTTCCCTTGACCCATAAACTTTGTGAAAGAGAGTTTACATCTAATTATTTTTCAAGTTCATGTTATACTTAATTAAAAAATGCATATAGAATGAGATCACCCTGGTAAATAAAATCTATTTCTGTGCATTTTCACTAATGTGGATGGATCGCTTGCATCATTTCCTTTTTATTTATTTTTGTCTGTGGTATTTCTACTGTTGTTATTACACCACCTTTGGTATTTAGATATTTCACTAGTGATGGTAACAGCGATTTGCACTTTGCAAAATTAATAATATGCATACAAAAACCTCCAATTGTGAAATGCATTTATTCTGTTTGCTGAGTCATGCTGTTTCAAGTTCTGCACACCAGGCAGAATACCCTCACGACACTATAAACAGTAATCCCTGTCCACAGTGTCAGCCGGCTTTATGGTCCAGAAGGTGAGGTATGCCTTGGTGCTGTTCTGATGGGAGCAGCCCATAAAGAACCCAGGAATGCCTGCTCATAACATGGTCTGTCACACCGGACAGTAATACAGAGTGTGAAAACATGCATCCATTAAAGCGAGTATCTACCCTTTCCTGACCCTCATTAAATACACAGGCAGTCTTGTTAAAATACAAGCCAGATTTGTGCTTAATGATCTTGAAAGAAATGTAATTGACTGGGCATTACCATCCAAATGCTCTTACAGCACATAGTGTTTACCATTTACATTTTACATGTGTAGCCTTTATGTGTAGACTGCCAGTCACTCCACGGAAAAAAGCAAAACGACTGCAGCGATGACCAGGGGTTTAGAAAAACACTTCATAAATGACTCAGTGACAGGAAACTAGGGTTTAAAGTTCATGCCAAGGCCTTTCAAGACGAATGTCGTCATCTTACAGCACGGTACACAATTAACATACCGATATTTGAAGTTTCAGAAACAATTTAAAAAAAAATGTTTTTAAATGTTTCGTAAACACCAAGTAAAACTGAATGTACCATTTTCACCGTTTCATTATTACTTTTGGGCGTATTCTTCTTCTTCTTCTTCTTCTTCTTCTTCTTCTTCTTATTATTATTATTATTATTATGCATTAAAATAGAGCTAGCTAAAACAGTTTGTTTATTTATGTATTTGTTTGTTTTCATATTTGTTAATTCATTATCGGATTCATGTCAGATTTTTATATGGATTTATAACCATTGTAAATCATAGGGTCGTTGCTTTTCAGAAACGTAGTGTCGTCAAATGTTACTATACGCCTCTATAATGTGAGGGAGAGGGTCTACTTATATAGAAAATCTCTTATTTTAAATATATATGATTGTATATATGAATCTGTAAAATGTATAAAATGTGCTAGTTTTTCCTTGTCAAATGGAAATAATCAAAACAGCTGTCGATGTGTATAAATGTTTTGCAAAGCTAGTACTAGTCTACACGTGGAGCTGTCCCTTCAGCACCATTACACACCTGCTAAATATCACCTGACCTGCTCCAGATCGTATACATTGTCTTTTCTAAAACAGTAAATGACTTCATATAGTGTGAGGTCTGGAGAACTCACAATAAAACACACAGTTTGAATTAAATGTGCACTTTGAACGCGACCAAGAGAAAGAGACACAATATGAATACGCTTTATTTAATTACTGAATAAGTTTTGTTTGTTCATTTATTTTTTCTGTATAATAATGAATCTTGAATCACCTGTTCCTGGCTTGGTCTTCCCACTCAGATACTCACAAAATATTTAGTTTTGTCTCTAAAAACGGCAGAATGTGTTATGTTGCCACACACAGAAGTGTTTTAAGATTTTGGAGCACTATAGTATCACTAAAAACAAACACACAGAAACCTTTATCTGTGCACTTGACTGCATTGTAGAGAAGAATGTCTTATAGAAGCTTTACAGAAAAAACAACCTTACCTAGATTATACGTTATAAGAAGTCCAAGGTCTTGTGTGCTTCCATAATGTTGAATGGATAATCCTGTCCTTACAATGCATACAGTAATGATCAAGAGGGTGTTCTCCAAGTGAGCAAAAGTGTGTTTTAAAGTGTTTAATTGTATCTTAAGGGTTTAATTGCTTACTTTCAGTAGCCAAAATAAAAGCACACAGCACTGGCACATTAACCACCTCTTTGCTGGTTTCCAGCCGCTAGAGGGAGTTCATGTTCTACACAGATGACAATTAGGGTCGGATATGGAGGAAAGTGAGTACTATATAGTTAATTACTAAGTTTCCATGATTTATTATTTAACTCGTTAAAATGAGTGCAAACGGCAAGCAATGTGTGACGTTCTGTAATAATAATCATCATCATCATCATCATCATCATCATCATCATCATCACTATATTATTATTATTATTATTATTATTATTATTATTATTATTATTATTATTATTATTATACATTAATATTGTTTGGCTTTTGGGTGTAGAAGATGCGGTAACTGTGCATTTCCCACATACCTTTCATTTTCAGAGTCTACAATTTGTCAATTTTTAAACTATCCCATTTAAACTAAAGGCACGCATTCCATTTGATTGATCAATAATTGTTTTTAGACTTACTCTCCTTTTAATGACAATAGATTTTGATTTATTTCAAGCTGGAATGGAGAACATACATTATCCTTTGTGTACATCACTCTATACAGATATCTTATAGTGAAATCCACCAATAACACATATCCGGCTGAAATTTGAATTATTGGTTGATCTATCACTAAATAAAGCTAATAAATCAGTCTTCAGAAACAGACTGCATTGAATTGAATTGCATTGATTTTTCTTACATTTCAAATCAGAATTGTATTTTTGTTTGGTATTACCATGACAATATTTGTTTGCGTCTTAATAGTTCTTAAAATAATAAATTATTGCGATTTTTCCTTCACCTGTGTTGTTGTTTACTGTTCAGGGTGAAAATAATTGCCATTGGAAGTTCAAATGAAATAAATCAATACAATAAAATAAAATAAACTATTGCATACTAAAGTATAAAGCTTTATTATACTTGATTGAATTATACTTTAAATTCCTATTATAAAACATATAGTATGTAGTGGCCTGCGTGTGTCAAATCGATTCAAGAATTTGTAGTATATTGATATAAATAAGTTGCCAATTTCAGCACAAAATGTCTTGTTCAGAGTGATTGAGATAATAGTACAAACTTTAAGTTTAGAGGGGATTTTTCTCTCTTTACAGTTGGGCTCTTTGGTCAGGCAACAGGCAAAGCTGTTGTATGTAAACCCCGCATTCACTGCATAACAATGGGATTGAGGTTTTTTATCCACAAAGCTATTTATTTTCCAATCAGAGGTATTGACTGGAGACTACTTTGGTAAACTGGTAGCTTTGAGCAGCTTTTGAAGAATCACAAGTGGAGGTTTTTGTCTACCCAAGATTTACTAGCAGTGGAAGCTTTTATTCTGCGTTTTATTGGACTTCTTTTACATATGTATAGAGGCGACAAAAGGGAAGAAAAAAAAACTTGTTGGTTAGGCAAGAGTCTGTTTCCATGTGGCTTTGACAAAAATGGTGCTGGAAACCTTTACTTGTATAGAAGAGGGCCGGATAACAACGTGGCAGGGTTTTAAAACACTTTACACACAACTTGAAAAAAAACTTTTTACACACCATGTAGCATCCTCCTTCAACACAAGTCGAGATGCGTTATAAATTAAACAACAAATTAAAGGGTGCTATGTTGGCTCTCCCTCAAAAGTTGCCCTGCGCAGATGTTTAGAGGCCCATCGTGTTGTTAGAAAATAACGGGGGTGTAAATCATTTTTACAAAAGACAGAATGGTATTTCTCCTGCCAAAGGGGGGTTCTCTCTACCTTTAAATGTTTATTTACGGACCAAAAGGATACATGAAAAGGTAATCTGTATTACCCAAGTAGCAGAGTCGAAATCAGCTAAATGCCACTGAATACTTCACTTGGAGCAGAGAGATGCAATGCAGTCTAAGTCCTAGTATCTCCTTTGCTACAGTTTTGTCACTTTCTCTTTCATCTTTGCCAAAACAAAACGACAGTGTTGTTACTGAAACACGAAAATCAATGTAAACCACTGTACTTCTCCATGCATACAATTGCTAAAACCAACTGAAGCAGATTGAAGCAGTCTGTCTGTCTGTCAGTTTATCTATCTATCTTTCAATGGTTTCTAATAATAATAGCTTGCCTCCATAATTTGAATGTATGCTTGGGCTTAATTTTGCGAATCACACCTTGCTAAACGATAACACATTCGGTAAACAAACGTCTTAATTAAAATGAACGTCTAAATCAACTTATAAGACTTGTTAGCACCCCAGTACTTCGTGTAGACAAAGGTATGTATGTATGTATGTATGTATGTATGTATATGTACGAATGTATGTATGTTAAATATTAACACACCAACCAAATAGCACTTTCCATTACACTTAACAGGTTTTAGTTAATGGATGGTGATTGTCCTTTCGACCTTATGTTTACAGTCATATTTCTTAAATATGGCTGTATTTTAATCAATTGAAATATTAATTGATGTAGTCACTATCAGTGATTTACAGTAAACATAACATTACATTTAATCAACCTTTGTACTGTCCCAATAAACCATATGCCAAAGCATAGATATTCAATTGTTGCGTATTTATAAGTGCCAGAAATGAATAATGTACATTATCTCCCGGAAATCATGAGGAAATTCAATTTTGCACACAGCTTTCACCGTTTTCTTTTCGCAATTTTAAAGAGTGCCCTTTTCTTCCTGCAAAGTGCACCTTTAACAGATGGCTGGTCATTTTGGGTGTTTGCTTTTAGCCCAGTTGTTTGTATTTGGAGAGAAGTTAGATCTAATCCCCGTCATTAGGTCTGACAACAGGAAGTACGCTATATCTCTAAAAACACACACTGATTTCGAGATAATTTTAACTTTTACATAATACGCGGTGGCATGGCCCTACACACATGTACACACAGACCCTGTCCCTCGCATTTTTAGGACAAATGCACCTCAGTCCTAAAACATCTGTAATAATGCATTGATGTTATTTGGCAGGGGTTCTGTGCTCACCCTGGTCATTAAGTCTGTCCCATTTCAGATTAGTCTCAAGTCAAGATGAGTTTGTGTTTACAGTCACACAGGGGAAATTAAATAAAAGGTAGTTTTTTCTGTGGCACATTTCAATGCCCGCAACAATACATAAATAATGTTGGTCTACATACAAAAATAAAAACTCTGCAGAATTCAATTATGAATTGAAAATGTAATTGGACAAGTTTAGGTGGGTCTAAGACTTATTTAAAGCATCTCAATATGCCTTAATGGTAAGACATAAGTGGATTTCATTTGGATTCGCATTTTTTTATGTTTTTGTTTTCTGCATGGGCCTTGTGACTAAGGGTGACTATTTTGCAATGCTTTAACAATTAGCACTATATATATAGTGTGATATTATGTTGCTTTTATATTCACTTTGAGTCTGACATGGCAGCAGATCTGCAACCCACACGGGTAGAAGTGAAGTATTTATTATTGATGGGCCCGAGATGTAGCACTTGTTCGGTAGTTTTCAATGTCCATGTCACAACATGTCTTAACTAATATGTAATGACGAATAGGACAAAGCCCCTGTTGATCTTTGCTCAACATATATGTTTTTATATATACTTAAAGTATAGTTATAGTAATAAAGTATTTTCATCTAAGAGACATTTAAACTGAACTTAAAATTCCCTCATTATATTGAATAAAACGATTTAAAATGAAAATAATGTAGTCTATTAAAACCAGTTATATTGCATTTAAAACAATATGAAACGAATGAAAAACAAGTCAGCCTGCGATCAATTATATCTCCTGAGTATTCATGGTTACACATTTTTCTTACATCGACACACTTTAGTCCTATCAAAAGGCCTAAGGGCTATTTAAACGTATATATGCACATGCATAGTTAGGTCTATATACAATTAGACACACTATACTCTGCTTGCATGGATAACCATCGCCATTATTGTTTATATATATATATATATATATATATATATATATATATATAATTGTGATTTTCCCACAAACTTCATACACAAACATGTCAGACAAATTCAGACAAATGTACAATTAACAGGACGTACGTGTAATTTGTTATTATTCCCATTAAAGAAGAAAACTAAATCTTGGGACAAATTGTTCTCTCTTTATAAAATGGACAAAGCATTTAGGCTAGGGATACAAGAAACTCCAAATACTGTTGAATTCAACTATTTTGTTCTGCCTTCTACATTATGTTATTATTATACAAATCCAATGATGTCTTATGATTCACGTTACAATAAGTTACAGTGCTGAAGAAATCTGTGTTCCTCGTATGATGAGTTATAGTTTAAGAAATGAAAAAAGGAAAGATTTTTGTGGAATTTTTTTGTTTTGTTTGGAAGACAAGTAGTTATGTGAACATAAAATATATCCTTGACAGAAGATATTTCATTTTGGTTCCTTTACTTGGAATTATGTTTTTTATCTTTATAATCACATTATTGAAACAATTAATGTTTTTGAATTTTATAAGTAGTGCAAGTGCTGGTCACGTGTTTTTTTGTTTTTTTTGGTCATGTTTCTAGCCTCCCAATGTTCGAGTTATGCCATCAAGCTAATATATTGTGACTGCTCTTCTCTCTTGTGACAAAGCCTTGCAGCTGCCTCTAAATCAATAGATGTCAAAGAAATATGAAAACAATCATGACAGAGAACTTAAATCCTGGCTAGGACTCTGTATAATGGAAAATGTGCCTCTATTCTCAAGGCAGCGGATTAATTCATCCTAAACTTTGTCGAATTTTATTTTGGTACCTTTTTTCCCAGCAGATAAAGCTACATCTGTTGGGTTTGTAATGTAATTTGTAATTACTGCCCTTCATGTGGTCCACAGCCTTGAACCGTCTTTAATTAAAAGCATAATTAAGGGAAGATCTTAAGCAAGTCTATAACCAGATGGTTTTCTTTTTTTTTTAATCAACAGTAAACGGTTTGGGGATTTCATTGGCTGATTTGTGATACAGCTCATAATCGTTGATTCCAAAGGAACAAGTAACAACACTTACAAGAGAAATACATATAAACAAATACATAAATACATGCTGATTTCCATCCCCCCTCAACAGATTGTGAACGTTTGTAAAATTACTCACATTAATAGTTTCAGGTCCAAATAATACATCTTACTATTAAAGGGGTAAAACTAACTGTGTGGCGACTGTCTAAGATAAACTACTAAGTTATGGATTGCATTTTTACACTTACATTTATGACAGAGAAACTGTGGGATATGTATTATTTTATTCACATACATGCATACATGCGTACATACACACATACTCAAACACATACAGGTTTAATGCACAACAAAACTCGCACATTTTTGTATTACATTTTAGCACCATCAAACGAGAAGGTTAACTGTGTTTGAATATCACTTCTAATCACTTTCTAATTTTCGTCGAGTACCTCTTGTGAGTAGTATCGATTCAACATAATAAGATGGATAGAGAGTAAAAAGAGATACCAGACAAACACAGGTAGACAAATAGACAGACAGATAGACAGATAGGAAGGAGGGTAAGTAGGTAATTAGGTAGGGAAGAGACTGTATAATCAAGGAGATGTTTTTGAATAAATGGAAATTGTGTATGGTGTTTACTTTTTGAAGTATTATACGAGTGGACTTTTATTATTAATATAATAATGTTGATAAATAGTGTACAAGATGCAGACCTTCTCTAGCCTTTTCTGCAAGACCCCATTACGTCAGACTAAGATCAAGCCCCTGATTTTCCCACAGAATTATGCATCAGCCTGAACATTACGTCGGATGAAATTTGACAGACCCAAATCTCTAATATCTACTGTTTCATGTTTCATGTTTCATGAGAGCCCATTTGTGTATGCAACATCAATAATGTATACCATTATAAGCTAGAGAATTGTAGATTAGCATATTTTTGTATACACATTATGCATAAGATCTCGCCAACGGTATGAAATTAATTAAAAATCGTGTATAGCACTACTAACAACTATTCCTACTGTCACACCGCCTTTTATATTCAGGACTATAGACTTTGCAAAGAGTAATCAGTTCAATTATCTTCAAGATATTTACTTCAGGATAAAATTTGTCATCTAGATAAAAAAGTAAATTCCTGCTGCTCCATGGGCCCATTTTCCAGACGGTTTGTCGTTGTTATTGCCTGATTTAGTGTGTGTTGTTTTACATACTTGGGTTATCTTTGCTTATTCAAATCCAGCATCACTGATGTATTCATTTAAATGTATCATCGAGATTTGTGTTGAGTTTGTCGCATTAGGTGTTTTTATATTTCATCTTTGGTTCGCTTGAAGCTATGTATCACAGCTTAATGACCTTAACAGTAAACGCATTTTATTTTTAAAATGTGCGCATTTCTGTGAGGGGTCTGTTTGGCTACTTTTCATGAATTGTTTATTGATATCTAAACTCTCTCTCTCTCTCTCTCTCTCTCTCTCTCTCTCTCTCTCTCTCTCTCTCTCTCTCTCTCTCTCTCTTTCTGTCCTTCGGCCTGGCTAAGAAGTTTGTGAGCCCTAAGCTCATAGTTTATATTGATTTAATTTAAAGCCCTCTTCCACACACACGTTTATTTGATATTTTTGTAGAATGCAATACTTGCAAGTATGATTACATACATGGTCAAATATATATCAATAAAAAGCTCAAATAAACGTACTGTAGGAGGCATGTACTATTTTGTAATATATAAAATAACAGACAATATGTTACCTGACTTCTATAGACAGAAACAATGTACAGTTCTATATAGTCACATATCATAGAACTTTCTTGATTCTCTCTCTCTACCTCTCTCTCCCTCTCTTTCCCTCCCTCTCCAATTCTCACCTGTTAAAATCACAATTCAGAATTAGTATTCCAATACATTTTAGATATTTTATACCCGAACATCTGAGCATAAATGATAAGAAGAAGAAGAAGAAGAAGAAGAAGAAGAAGGTGTATATATCAAGACCAAGTGCTTTGAATATTGTATACAATTAAGTGGCACACTAGTGTGTGTGTGTGTGTGTGTGTGTGTGTGTGTATAGGCCTATATATGCAGACATCCTAACACTTTTTCCTATTCACTAATTCTTTTATGTTTGATTTTTCCTAGACGATTAGCTCCCAGACATACAGTTATTGGGAACTTTAGGGGAGAATTAAAAGATCTTTTGTTTAACTCTAATTTAGCATGGTTGCTTTGTTTAACGTTGCCGAATCTAGACCTGATTTTGTGGAAAAAAAAATAGGTATAATTTTATGAGAGACATCATCTCACTTGCTCTTCCACACAGCAAGCCCCCTTCCTCTTTCTAAAGCGGTCTGCTGGGCACAAGCACCTGGAGTCTGGCACAAAAAATTAGCATTGATATAGATTTAGTTGAAATGTAATCTTTTAAATCTTTCCAAGATACGGGCAGATAATTACACTTTCAGTGAATTGCCAGGGGTCAGCGTCTCCACGGACCCAAGGAGTTGATTTACTAACAATAGTGTGTACATAAAAAAAGGGAAAAAAAAGAAACTGTTTGAGATGATAATGTTAATAGAGGTAGTCACTGGGGAGCTAAAACTAATTCGATGTAACTTGGCTGTACCTTTTACTCGGCTTCACATTATTTTCAGGGCTTAATTTAGGGGAATGGGTTCATATGTAATTACAACAAAGGAAAAGACGTACTATTAGATATTTTACAGTAGCCTGCTTGTGGCTTTGTGTTGTGAATTATGAGGGAACAGATGATTTGTTCCTAGTCAGCTAGAAAGCAAGACGTTGCAACACATTGCATTATTTGTATAAGACTACATCTCGGAATATATATACATAATATGCTGTTATAATACATACAATTAGCTCAAAACAATGCATTCCCTTGAAAGAAAATCTGTGAAGCACGACTCCATACCCACCAAAGAAGTGTCATATTGCAGAAAAGCCTGTTTGTTTTATGTATATTTTATGTCTGTTATTTATTTATTTATTTATTTATTTATTTATTTAAATTAGGTTCTATCCATCATATTCTGTTCAGGGTATGGATGTTATAACCATGCCTGCGGGCACGCAATACAATAATAAAAATTATCAGCAAATGGAAATAAAATAAAATGAAATTATAGGATTTCTTTAAAGTGAAATGTGAATTAAATTAAGACTATGGTCCTAGCTAACAAATGTAGTAGTACTTGGCATTTAAGAAATTGGGTTTGATCCAAGATGGGGACAATGCTGGGATCACAGCCTCCAGTCTCTTACTGTGCTCTCCATAGAACCTCCTTCACCGTATTAAAATGAAAAGTGTTTGTTTGTTTGTTTGTTTGTTTATTTTGCCTTCTACTGGCAATTTTTCGTACGTTTTTATAATACACTTGTAATATATGTGTGTGTGTGTTTCAAAGACATCCTTCAGAATATATCTTAATTCCATTTTTTTTATTATTATTATTTTTTTTTATTTTTTTTTGCTTTGAGGACGATCTCATGTTAGATTAGCAGCAGCTACACTAATTAATTAATTAATGCATTACATTGCCATGGTAAACTCTTTTAGACCGCATACATGACTCATGCAGCACTCTGAGGATTATTGATGTTAAGGAGTGACAGTCCTTATTGAGTTAGTACTGATGTATTTCGGAAGGGACACACCCAGGCCCTGTAATCTCAATTCGTTTAAGAGCGTCCTCCAATAATCAAGACACCCACAAGGTGTTTGCACATGGAAGTAACGTTTTTATTCAAGCACGAAAAGCAACCTTTCTTCTCTATTTTTTTTTACTTTTCTTGTTTAATAATAATAATAATAATAATAATAATAATAATAATAATAATAATAATAATAATAATAATAATTGACCGGGACAGTTTCTGCAGACTTATATGTTACTGTCACAGGACCATAAATCCTCAAACGAAGAGATGCCGACATTATCTCTAGAGCCTTAACTCCCCTTATCTCTTTTACTCTCTACACCTGTCTGTCCGATGGTTTTATCAGAGTTGTAGAGAAAGTATTAGAAAAAACATCTGTCTGCTGTGACGCTCTACAGTGTATGACAATGATATCTGAAAGACTGTATCAGTAGTAGCCCATTGCAGGTCAGTCTTTCCTTTTTAGGGAAGGGAGATCCGGCGTAAAGTACCTTCTGACAGCTACAGAACAGACTTAAAGAAGTGCATACACTGACTTGTCATAGCTTTCCTTAATGTATACTTTTAGAGCAGTACATGCTGTATAATAAAGCGGTGTGAGTCCTGGATCACAATAAAAGTTATAAGAAAGAGCAGCATGAATCCACCAGCGGTCTCCTCAGGCCCATTAAGACTCTTAAGAGGGGATGCTGCACATACAGGGGCCTATACCTACCTGTAGATAGTAAGGGGTTGGTCTAAATAATCCGCCAAAAAACATAATGAAGGCGGCGGCCAAATGATTTAGCTAAAACTCAAGTGCGTGGGGGGGTATAGGAAATGCAATGGATATATGGAATGGAATTTAGAATGGAATCCTTCAGAAGAATAATTCTGCTATGGTTGAACCAGGATAGGAAATTAATCAAAATAGCTCTAGAGTGAAAATGTGAACTTTTGCAATTACAGAAATGGACAGTTACAGAAACGTTTGTAGCATTCATTTATGTATTCATTTTTCGTAAAGTATGCATACATACACACATAAACACATACAAACATACATACACACATACTTGAGAATACCACGCTATTGTCGAGAGATTGTTTTATATATACAAGCTAAAAATATGTTGAAGACATCTTTTCGTGTATCATTGTGACTTTCATGGGTAATAATAATAATAATAATAATAATAATAATAATAATAATAATAATAATAATAATAATAATAATAATAATAATAATTATAACAGTAATAAGAAGAAGAAGAAGAAGAAGAAGAAGAAGAAGAAGAAGAAGAAGAAGAAGTAAACATTGTAACTGATCCCTGATATCTACACAAGACAAGCAAGCAAGTTTGCGGAAAGTGAACAGAACTAATTATTGAACAGAATTGTTTTAAAAATGAGCACACGTCTCGTTGATTTTCCACTTTAACAGCTAATGGGGTGTATTATGAAACCTTTTTCAATCATTTTTTAAAACGAGGTTTCTGTACCTGTACACGCTTATATGTGTGTATTAAAGCAGGTGCGTGTTTTATTGGGCTGTGTGGGAAATTAACAGCGCTGTAAGGCTCTGATATGAGAATGCGATGAATCTCAGACATGGTTTCATATTTTGAACTGTGCAATACGTTTCCATGAGAGGTTATTAATTTGTAAAGTGTGAGGACTCCTCATTTGTCTTGTCAGGAGGTTTGATACCCTCGTTAGCTCTTATTCCTCCTCCTGTTCGTGTCTGTCAGCTAACAGCTTGCCAGACACATTGACTTCCTCCTCTTGTGGCACGGAAATGACAAATGTGCTGTTTTATCCATACAATTTATTTCATTATTGTTGCCAGCACGAAGCATCACAATCAATCACAAGGAAGTCCAGTTGGCAGGTGTCAATCTTGGTATTTTTATGCGTCCCCGTCTATATTTAATCCAATTACAAGGGTCATGGAGTAGTGCAAATCCCCTTGTTGCAACTCGGTTCTTCTACTAGATTTAAAGTACAAAGTGACCATGGCCCGTGCGCAATATATGGAGCTTTTTAAATCTCCATACGCATTATGTTTGCAGTGGGTTTTATTAAAGGAGGTGTTGCAAATTGAATTGTTATGAGCATTTGTGTGCAAATGAAGTATCTTGTTATGTTGCTAAAGGAGAGGTAGGCTTAATGATGGAAGATCTTTCCGCTCATTGCGCTTTCAAATACAATTGTAGATCGAACTCAGGCTTGTCACGTTGAGCCAAAGTGAGTTTCTAACATCCAGGACGTGCCTGTCTACTTTGAGCAAATTGCATCCAATCACCCCGAGGGAATTCAGCTAATGTCTCCGTCCAAAAACCGGGATGAGGGGGAGAGAAACAAATCAAACACTATACAGAGCCAAGCTTATTAAAATATTTCACAGGAGAAAAAAAAGGAATTACCCAACACAACATTTCACTGAAAATAATAAACCCGATTTATTTAACTAATCTTTAAATGCAAAATAAAATATAATAAAGAATAATTCATTTGAATGTCAGTAGCTACAGGCCCATATAGATACACTATGAAATGTATTTAATCAAAATGTTTGCACCTGCTGCAAAATATCACTTTTATTCAAACCAGACATAGCCTAACGTTTCTGAACTCGATCAACATTGAAGCAATGATGTATACAATGGTTTTAATGTTGTACCTTCTCAGGTGGAAATGTACTTATTCCGTTTCACTAATACAAACAAAAGTTTCATGAAGAAAACTTATTTTTTCTCCAACATATGCGTAACTAAGCTCTACCTTTTATTTATGACTTAAATGCTCATGATGCATATTCATTCAGTATATATTGACAACAAATAAAAGCATGAAAAACATAATTTTGTTTTCAGAACCAGGTCAAAATCCCTCCTTTCCAATTTTTGAAAATAAATTCGCAATAAAACAACGACGACAACAAGCTTTTCAACAAGTACACAATAGAAAGTTCACTGCCAAGTTTTTCTGAAAGAAAGCAGAAACACAGTGCCATCCAGGATTCACACACAGCAAAACGCAGGCTGATTTTCACACATACCTGACAGCCATTGGATCCACATTAGGACTGGAGTGATTATTTTTCTCTCCATCAAAATGGCAAATTAAGAAATGTATTTTTTCTCTCTTTTGGTCAATCCCATTATTGTACATCGTGGTCGGACCCTAGACTTTGCACTGCGCACCGCAGCAGTAAACAAATTGCTCCTGATGCGCTTATTATTGCTGCTCGGGTTCTGCTTGGCTAGAGAAGCAAGCCTGATCATTACAGTATTTGTTTTCAATCTTCTCAGTTTGAATGAACACGGCTTTGGGAATTCCTTAAAAATCAGTCGCTGCCACGTATATATGGACTACTTAAAACAATATTGTGAAAACATTTTAAATGTTTATATATAAAAATATAAGACAAAAAATGTTTGTACTTAATTAACTTTTTCATACTTCCTCACTTCCCGCCACATAGAACTACAACAATAATAATAATAATAATAATAATAATAATAATAATAATAATACGTATTATTATTATTATTATTATTATTATTATTATTATTGTTATTATTAATATCATTATTATTATTATTATTATTATTATTATTATTATTATTATCTATGACTAAATTATACATGTAAAAGTCTAATACCGAAATACCATCTAAATTAAAATACATATTTTATAATATTACTTTTCAAATTAATAACTTTTTAATATTTATTTGGTCACCAATAGTTATGTTTGTATGTGTGTGTTGTGTATATATATATAACAGGTAGAAGCAAGATAAGAATAATAATGTAAAATATGTCTATACGATTAAAAAAGTTATTACAAATTTAACTTTTCCCGCATATCACTTCGTAGTAGTAACAAAAACAACAACAACAACAACAACAATAATAATAATAATAATAATAATAATAATAATAATAATAATAATAATAATGTAAAACAGTCAAATGTGACCAACTATATGAATTAAATATTATATTTCTAACAATATACTAACTAGTAACCTAAGGATTAAACACCTTCATTCTCCGTCACTTTTCTTCTACTTCCTGACAGATGTGAAGTCAACCACTAAAGGATATCTTTAAATATGTAACTATGTCATGTGTTTGTGTTTGTCTGTCCACACGCACGCACACACAGACCCACACACTTGCATGCACTGAAAGCAGGGCCAGGAGAGGGATGCCTGGCTGTACAGATCTCAGTTCACGCCTGATCAGTTTTTGGAGAGGGCGCAGTTTGGAGAGGGGGAAAGGCCGCACCTGGCCCAGCTTTAGCATCCCATCCTATTTTATTGACAGCCTGATAAGCGGGCTGCAGCCGTGAGGTTTCCAGCGCTGCTCTCAAGCACCCTGCTGCGTTGCAGGGTTTCACAGTCCCTTAATGGTAGTTACTCTAAATAATAAGCCAGACACCTTTCTGACAACCCTTTACCTGTCTTGCCTTTTAAAAACGACCACCCACTTCCCGAGAAACCTGCAAGGGGACGGTCGTGCATTTACTCTGCGTCCTGTGCAAATTGACTGTAACATTAGCATCGGTTTTGTACAAGGTCTCGTCATACTTTCCTATTTTTTAAATCGTCATATTTATATTACAGGTTACATATAGTCTATTACACAGATGTTTCCAGTGTACACTTCTGAGTTGTAATTAATCGCCCCCTTTGAAATACATCCTTTGCCCCAAATAAATATATAGGCCTGCAAAATACAAATATATATGTGTAATAAATATCCAAATATATCAAATAAGTCACAACTACAGCATTACTATTTTTTCTGATGTAATTCCAGGCCAAAAGTAAGAGATGATCCCAACGTGGAAGAGTTCAATAAGTGGACCCAGTCGGAGAGTATTGAACCGCCTGCTACTCTCTCCCAATAAATTATTAACACTGACAAGTGTGTGTAAATAACCATCACGTCGTGTAAATCGAAAACGTGGCACGAAGATATAGGAAAAGTTATATTCCTGTATGTATGTATGTATGTATGTATGTATGTATGTATGTATGTATGTATGTATGTATGTTTGTATGTTTGTATGTATGTATGTATGTTTGTATGTATGCATGTGTGTATTGACTTATGTATATGGTTCGTTCATTCATTCATTCATTAAATTATTCATTCATTCATTCATTATTCTTTTCATTCTGCTGTACAACTGAAAAAAGTCAACTGAATTGAAATGGTGTTAAAATTAGGCATATCACAGCCTACATTTTGCTGAAGTTTTGAATCAAATTGTGAAATTAAAAAACAATTATTGAAGCTGTTTTTTAACTACACAAACAAACAAAAAGTTAATAAATACTCAAAACAATTGCTTTAAAAAACGATAGAAGCTTTACCCATGTGAATAAACTAAATAGTTTGAATATATATGTATGCATGTAAGCATATTTACACCCACCCAGCAAACACAAAACGTTTGTACAGCGTTGCTGGGAAGTTGTATCAAGGTTATGGTTAAGGTTGCAGCATATTGTCAGCTAGGTATACACCTGTGTGTATTTTGTCACTAATAAATATATTTACGCATTTTGTCAAGGGTGTCTCTTCTTTATGCTTTCTATAGTAGAAATTAACTGGCAAACAGGCTGTCTTTATGCACAGTGTGCGGTGGTAAACCGGGAGAGGTCGGTGGAGATGGCTGTGAGTTGGGGTGCGCAGGGGTCCTGGGTCAGTCGAGTTGGTCAGGTTGTTTTAGTCCGATATTTCTCCCCCCTCCCGGCTCCGACTCTGGTTACCGTATTAGCTTGCGTATCCAGCCAGAAGTAGAAATGTGATTTTCTACCTGACAGAGTCTATTCAATAAACAGAAACCGAGAACCTGTATGATGGATGTTTGATTTATTGATAACTACAAAGAGAAAGAGGCGATGATTATTGTTGTTGTTTTTTACATTCAAACAGAGGTGTTTGATAGATAACAAGAAAAGAAGATAAGCTATCTGCACATGTTTTTCTTCTTGGGACACGCTGTGGACTTAATTACCCGAGTCATTTTTATAGGAGGGCTTATGTCTAATATTTCACAATACAGCTTTCATTATCATGACGTGTGGCTTTATTTGAGTTTTCATGTTATAGTCCATTACTAAACATAACCATATAAAAATGTAACACAATTCGAAATGCATCTTCAAATTGCATTGTAAAATACATTTGAAAAGAATAACAGTATCTCCTATAGACCAAACCGGTTCCAAACCTAAATAAAACTAAATAAAAATCTCACCATGACAGTTTAAGTGAAGACAAAACAAAACAACAACTACCAAAAGCAATCAAATCAAAGTTATCAAAGTTATCAAAAAGTACAGGTAGTTCAATAAACACACACCTACAAACATACTCATCACACCCACACCCACAATATATATGTGTGTGTGTGTGTGTGTGTGTGTGTGTGTGTGCATGGTGTATATATGATATAAGCATGCATGTATATTACCTACAACTTCCCTGTAAGCAGCACCAGAAGTGCTGGCCAAGGTGACGTCGTGCCGTCGGTCTAACCAATCACTGCGAGGTTGAGGCTGATATTTAGGGAAAGTTAGTGCTAAGCAAGGCAGCCTCTTTATTCCCATTGACATTTAAACTCTGTGGCAGATACAAATGTTCAAAATGGGACTCTAAACTATATGAACATCTGTCCCGGTGACATTTGGACAAGACTGTTGGACTCACAACTGCATTTTCAGCGTTGCGCACTGTCTGCTGCAGGTAGGTAGTAATTTTTAAATTTAAAGCTGTTATTTCATTTAATGATCGATATCACTAGGTATAGCTTTGTTAACGGGAGTTTGCTGCCGTTCCTGTTGTATTGATTTCAGTGGGATATGTGTTTGGGCTAAGCAGTGGGATTTTCTGCTCCCATGTTACGGTATAAATCTGACAGCTTTTAACTCTTTGTCGCAAAGTGGATTTTGAATTTTTAGAGGTGTCTTCATGTCCACTGTTTGCCTCTAATGGTGACAAGACAGGTGTCCGGTTTTGTTTTAACGGCTTACAGAAGTATAGCAGCACTAAGACACTTTATATCGCTGGGTTTTCTAGGGGGTGCAAACTTTTAAAGAGTTGTTATTGATGCGCAAAGGCGGGGGGGGGGGGGGGATGCCAACCTGGTTCTCCAAGGTCTATAAGATACAAGTGGAGAATGCAATGCACGTATTTTAGAGGCATTTCAAATCCCAGCACCGAGTTGTTTGAAATAACATATAATTAACGATATGCACTGAGGTAGAGCATTGGACTCAGGTTACAGAAATCTCTGTCCCACCCTCGTCCTTGTCAGAGAGTTAGATGTTATCAGCTTTAACACATTTAGAGCAAACCGTTGTATCGGGACATCGAGCAGTGTCACTTCCTATAAGAGCAGTATATTACATTTTTTTAAGTATAAAAATCAAAACAGACTTCTCTTTATTTGAATGTATACTAGAAACTATGTATGACACCATGAAAACATGGTAATAAACCGACTGCAACCAAGAACAAATCAAACAAACAAACAAACACACACAGATAGCAATACATAAATACATAAATAAGGGTAACAAGTTGGAGGTTAACACACTTTAAATGTACAATATGTGTGCAATCAACGCAGTTAAATCACACTAACATAAATATCGTACTACTACTACTACTACTACTACTACTAATAATAATAATAATAATAATAATAATAATAATAATTATTATTATTATTATTATTATTATTATTATTATTATTATTATTATTATTGTAACATGTAAAAAAGAAACTAGTACTAACCTTATAAGAGTGCTTGAATCAAAGTCGATAGAATGGGTAGTTTATCCAGAAGTGTCATAAATCATGCAAACTCAGTCTACCTATAATCCCAGTTTGACTAGTGCATTTTCGAAAGGTAGGTGCAATGTGACAAATCAGTAAATGAACAATACACCTCGGTAATAAATCAAGAACCCTGCATTGGAGATCCACCTCCCTAATTAGGGATGTTTATTGGAGATTGTGTTTATCCAGCTGTCATGCCGAGAAAAAAGCTGTGACACAATTACCTCTGACCAGACAGTCTTTTGCCAGTGTGTGCCTCCTATGAGCAGGATGAACATTTTGAGAAGCATTTGTACTTGGAGATTTTGTTTTCAGCGTGAATTTAAGATTGGCAATGCACATACATATATACATACAATAAATCCAGCACATATTTATGCATGGACACACATATGTATAAACATACATACATATATACATATATGTATTTGTGTGTGGGCCCGTAACAGCGTTGATAGCGTTGTGCGGATAGATCGACGATAATTACAATTTAAATAATTTTAGGTGAAATCACATCAATCACATTTCTTGTTAAATCATTCTAGATATGAGGTCACCCTATATACATATAGCTATATATATATATATATATATATATATATATATATATATATATATATATAATTATTTTTTAAACTGCAACAAAGCTTGCCGGAGCCTGCCTCATATGCTATTTTAAGTACTGCTGCTACTATTACTACACACACACACAGACATACATGCATATATTACGAATTAACCGACGAAACCATGATTGCAACAAAAATCGCTTAGATATTGTATTAACAATCACACTAATAAACTGCCTTTTCAATTCTTAAGCGGAATCGCTCAACTTTCGCTTTCTTCTCTCTTCTCCGGAAAGCCCATACAAGTTGTTGATCCAAGACTGGGCTTTAAGTGGGTATAAGCATATAAATCCTCGTCGTCGTGATTTATATCCCCTTTAGGTTTTAAGAATCCTTGCTTAACATCGACTTTCTGCTTTCACTTTTAATTGTTTGGAAAAGAAAACCAGGATAAACAAATGTTGTGTAATAAGCCTTTTACAAGGTATGTTTTATTGTTAACTGAATGCGTGTTGCAACTGAAGCGTCATTTCTGTAATACACGAACAGGCATTACCTAACCTGGAGGCACTGGCAATGTAGAATAACATGTCAGAAATTGTGCATTTCTGTATATTTTAGAGTTGACTAGACAACAGGACTTTAAGCATTTTTCTGGATATTAAAAAGGTGCTTTGCAAACTCGGATATTAATGCAAGCAGACTGAATAAGCCTGACAGTATAAACATACCGTTTTATGATATTAGTGAATTAAAACGCCCTGTTATATGTGTATATATATTTGTACATCTTTTTATCTATCTATGTATATCTATCTAGATAGATATATAAATGCATTATCCTACAGTAGAAGCCACATATAAATTGAATTCTATGGGTGCATGTATTTGTATAATTCTGAAAATTGCTAGGTGCCATTCTGATTTAACTGCTGTAAATTATTTACTAATTGTAATGTACTTTTCAAATATATCATTATAAACACTATCAAACACATCCACGCACATAACAGAAATTTACAAACGCAAAAATGAAACACTTTTAGCTCTATAAAAAATATGTATTCAATCCTAAATAGTTATATTCAATAGCTACAGTAAAACTAATCACACTAATCCCGAGATGAAATCAAACTTTTAGAAACGATAAACGCGAATAGCAAGGATATGTCACAAATGCAAAGCCACCACAAAATCAAAATCACTTTTCTGATTACCAATATGACCATAGCTTTGTGTTAAAATGGCGTCTGGGTAAACTGCCCCCAACAGAAAAGTTTGCACAGTGCCCCCTCTTTTTTTCTGCTCAAGTAAGAGAGACAGGTGCAAAATCTTTTGTTTGCAGTTTGTTTGAACAACACCTAAAATGAAGCATTCCTGTCAACTGATATCTAAGCTGTGCCAAACTTCAGAGTCCGGTAAAGGCAGAAAGATTTTTTTGCACCCCCTCCCCCATCTACCCCCAACCACCCCCCCCAATCCCAGACTCACCCGCCCGCCCCACAATTAGAGAATTATTGAGATGATAAAGCTCCCTCTGGACTCTCCCATTGGCCCCCTTTCCCTCACATCCTGATAAATCAATGGCAGCCAATGCATCCAGGCTCTTTTGTTGATGTTTTCTAATAGACCTTTCTCTCTCCAAGAATGACGTCAGCCGTATTCACCATTTCCCTCCCCTTATGATTTTTTTTTTTTTTTTTTGTTTAAAACTTTTTTTAGAGGGGGCACAAAGACCACTTTGCCCCGGGGAAAAATAGCGACCAGATTAGGGTTTCTTTTCCAGGCCTGGCATTGGTCGCTGCTAATCCGAATTGGGCTAATTGATAGTCTGTAAACTCGCAAACGTAACCTGAAGATCTGGCCCAAGTTTTCACCATGAAATGGACTAAAAGACAATTCATTTTACCATCGTTTCCAACAAGTTTCTTGTCCACCGCGCTGATTTAGCGGAGGGCTGTCTTGTCACAGTTTGCTCTGCAATTTTGTATTAAAAACAAGACTCTTCAGCCTTAAGAAACCAAAAAGGGCGGATTTACAGCTTTCCAAAGAAATAAATAATCTATTGGAGCTATTGTTTCCAGAAAGATTGCCGAGCTGTTCTGGGATCTCCTTCTTCTGTGAAGTGAAGGACGAGGAATCGGGTTTGTACTTTTAAACATATAATACCATTTATTATTACCATGTATTATTATGCGCGCATTTGTGGTTAACATTCAGACGCATGGCTGCAAAGTTTTAAAATCACATTGACCCCCAGTGAGGTTTGTCTGTCCTGGATTTCAACATTTATCTGATACGAATTCACATTTAGAAGTATGATTAAAATTACAATTATACACACAATTTTAATTATAAAAAAAATACCTGTTTCTCCATGCGCGTAAAATCGTACAGTTTGGTTGTGATTGAACATGTGCTGTTCCAGTCGTTAACCTTAACTAATATAGTCGAATATAACCGATATTATAAAATAAATTACATTATTCTACTGTATTTAATAAAAAGTAAATATTATATTTATTACTGCTGTATCGCTGCGCATTACTGATTATTTATCTTAAATTGGTAGGATTAACATATATTTTTAATACACATGCACACATATATGGCAAATACTACACAGAGAAGGACAGACACATAACATCCTCCTATCGCAGGTCTGACCCCCCAGCTCTTTTAATCAGCATGTGCATTTCTGCTTTTATAAATTATTGCAATATTATAATTTAAAGACTCACAAATTACAACCTGCACACGAAAAGTAAAACAACCTAAAAATAATAAACATTTTACAGACAGTAAACTTGGTGATCCCCCCACACCTCCCCCCTTCATTGTTCAGTAAAACAGACCAGCGACTGCCCATAGAAAAAGATTAGACGCAGAGTCATATAGCGTGACTTCAGAATTCCTTGCAAGAAAAAAAGCGAGAGAAAAAAACACTCATTTATTTTGGTCACTTCAAAGGCGAGTATTTATCCTTCAAAGCAGTGTGGCAGAGCGAATTATAACCCATCAGCATCAGGAAAATTGGCACTGGGTAACAAGAGACAAAAAAAAATCTATATCTCTGAACAAGTTATTTGCAAATATGAGAAGAAGTGGCAGCTCCAGTGCAAGGCTCGGGATGACAGTGCATGACGGTCCGGGCAGCTCATTATCCAGCTCCCATTGAGGCGCCCTTTCACTGAGATGCAAACTCTTTGGCAGTGTCGTTTGTCTCCTCATTGTACTTTAGT
This sequence comes from Amia ocellicauda, assembly GCF_036373705.1. Lineage (NCBI taxonomy): Eukaryota > Metazoa > Chordata > Actinopteri > Amiiformes > Amiidae > Amia > Amia ocellicauda. The sequence goes on from NC_089853.1 coordinate 2,799,604, forward strand.
GAGGAATGCAATGGTTGTCAGGACTCTTATTCACTTGCAAGATACTTTATTGATGAGCTCTGACTTTTAGCACTTTTCACATGTCAAGAGAAGTCAAGTGTATGCGTCCACGACTTCATTTTATGCTTTGCGCGTTCCAGAACTGTTTTTTCCCCCTTTTTCCCCCCTCTTTGCTTTTACTTTTCCTCTGGGTTTCGCATTTTCCTACGACTCTCTGTGATCCATTGGAATAAATGATTGGGACACCCTGAGTCGAGACTGGTGCTCTGAGTGTAACCTCAAATGCAGGCGCTGAGGGGTTGCTTTAGTGTGTACTGAGGTGTGCCTTAATAGTCAGGCATTCAACAAATGTAGTTCTGGTGTGTGGTCAGAGCTGCAAAGTCATTTACTTACTTTC